>NC_090376.1:20395310-21020310 GCF_036365525.1 Heterodontus francisci | reverse complement strand
TGCGTGGAATGCACTGCCAGCGGTGGTAGTAGAAGCAGATACATTAGGGACATTTAAGCGACTCTTGGATAGGTACATGGATGATAGTAGTATGAAGGGTATGTAGGTAGTTTGATCCGAGAGTAGGTTAAAGGTTCGGCACAACATCGTGGGCCGAAGGGCCTGTACTTTGCTGTACTGTTCTATGTTTATCTTGCCCGCCAGCGTTTTTTCATGTCCCCTCTTCGCTCTCCTAATTACTTTAAGTACCCCCCACCCCCACACACACACTTTCTATACTCTAGTGCCTCCGCTGTTTTCAGCACTCTGAATCTGCCATAAGCCTCCTTTTTTTCCCCTGATCCAATACTCTATATCCCTTGACATCCAGGGTTTCCTGGACTTTTTGGTCCTACCCTTCACCTTAATGGGTACATGATGGCTCTGAACTCTCACTATTTCCTCTTTGAATGACTCCCACTGGTCTGATGTAGACGTTCCTACAAGTAGCTGCTCCCAGTCCACTTTGGCCAGATCCTGTTTTATCAAATTGAAATCGGCCTTCCCCCGATTCAGTAATTGAGATCTGGTCCATCTTTGTCCTTTTCCATAACTACCTTAAATCTTAGAGTTATGGTTCACTATCCCCAAAATGCTCCCCCACTGACACTTCTACCACCTGTCCAGCTTCATTCCCTAGGATTAGGTCCAGTACTGCCCCTTCTCTTGTAGGATTTTCTACGTACTGGCTCAAAAAGCTCTCCTGTATGTATTTTAGAATTCTGCCCCCTTTGAGTCTTTTGCACTCGACTATCCCAGTTGATATTGGGGAAGTTGAAATCCCCTACTATCATTACCCTATTATTTTTAGACCGCTGAGATTTGCTTACATATCCGCTCCTCTTTTTCTCCCTGACTGTTTGGAGGCCTGTAGTACACTCCCAGCCAAGTGATTGCCCCCTTTTTGTTTTTAATTTCTTCCCATATGACCTCATTTGAGGAACCTTCTAAGATATCATCTCTCCTTATGACAGTAATTGACTCCTTGATCAACAGTGCAATGCCACCTCCTCTTTTATCCCCCCCCCCGTCTTGCCTGCAGATTCTATACCCTGGAAATTGAGCTGCCAGTCTTGCCCCTCCCTCAACCATGTCTCTGTGATAGCAATAATATCATAATCCCATGTGCTAATCATCACCCTCAATTCATCTGCCTTACTGGTAAGATTCCTTACATTAAAATAGATGCAATCCAGCCTTGCATTTTTCACTTGTGCCTTAACAGGTCTATATTTGCTCTGCCTTCCAGACTGACTCAGTTGCTCTTTTATATTTGATTGTGCATCACCCCCTACTGTACCACCACTCTGTATCCCATCCGTCTGCCAAATTAGTTTAACCCCTCCTCCCCAACAGCACGAGCAAACCTCCCAGCAAGGATGTTGGTCCCGTTCCGGTTCAGGTGCAACCTGTCCAACTTGTACAGGTCCCACCTTTGCCAGAAACAGACCCAGTAATCCAGGAAACTAAAGCCCTCCCTCCTGCACCATCTCCTCAGCCATTCATGTGCTCTATTCTCCTATTCCTATACTCACTAGCAGGTGGCACCTGGAGTCATCCAAAGATTACAACCTTTGAGGTCCTGCTTTTTAAACTGCTACCGAGCTCCCTAAATTCTTGTTGCAGGACCTCATCCCTCTTTCTATCTATGTCGTTGGTACCAATGTGTACCATGACCTCTGACTGTTCACCCTCCTCCTGCAGCCGCTCCATGACATCCTTGACCCTGGCACCAGGGAGGCAACACACCATCCTGGAGTCAAGTTTGCGGCCACAGAAACGCCTATCTGTACCCCTTACGATAGAATCCCCTATCACTATAGCTCTTCCACTTCTTTTCCACATCTCCTGTGCAGCTGAGCCACCCGTGGTGCCACAGACTTGGCTCTTGCTGCATTCCCCTAAGAAGCTATCTCCACCAACAGTATCCAAAGTGGAAAATCTGTTAGATAGGGAGATGGACCCAGGGGACTCCTGCACTACCTGCCTCGTTCTTCTACTCTGCCTGGCAGTCACCCATTCCCTTTCTGCCTGAGCAGTCTTTACCTGCAGTGTGACCACCTCCCTGCACGTGCTATCCACGATGATCTCAGCCTCGCAGCTGTTCTACAGTGTCTCCAGCCGCTGCTCCAGATCCGAAACGCGGATTTCGAGTAGCTGCAGCTAGAGACACTTCCTGCACACATGTTCGCCCTGGACATTGGGAGTGTCCCTGACTTCCCACATTGCACAGGAGGTGCATTCCACTCTGCCGAGCTGCCCTGCCATGACTTACCCTTAATTTATCCCCTTAAATTACCCAAAAATTAGATTATTTACACTAGGGACCTTGATTCCCTAAAAAAAACTACCTACTCTATTAAAAAAACTGCAGACCTTTCCCTTTACTTTTAGTTACTTACATTTGCATGAATTAAAATATAAACCACTGAGATCTTACCTTTAGTTCCCGAAAGCTGGCGCCACCGAGGTGGGGAAGCGGTGAACTCGGCATTCTGATGGGTGGGGTGGGGGAGAGGGTGAACTCTGCATTCTGATGGGTGGGGGTGGGAAGGGGGTGAACTGTGCAGTCTGGTGGGTTTGGGGGGGGGGGGCCAGAGAGAAGGGGGTGAACTCTGCACTCTGATGGGTGTGGGGCGGGGTGGGGGGGTGGAAGAAGGGATGAACTTTGTTTTACGTTGTACTGTTTGCAGGGCTGGCAGCCTTTTAAAATGGCACCAACACCTGCTCCTTCAACAGGTGATGCTGTGAACATCACCGAGGAAACTCCCACCATGTGGTTCGGGGGGGGGGGGGCGCTGCCGTGAATATATTAAACGGTTGCCCACCGCATAATCGAGTCTGCGCGGGTCCAGTGGCGGATAGCAGCCATATTCCGCACCCACCGCCGGGAATACAAAATCCAGCCAAAAGAGTTTTGCATTTTAGGTCAATAAATGCATACAAAAAAATAGGAACATGAATTTACTTTCAAGATTAACACTGCAACACTGTTTTAGGTTTCAATCAGTAGTACGTAACAGTACTCACCAACTTTGGTTTCAACTGATCTTCACTGTCCCCATGTCCCAGTCTTCCATATCTGCCTTTGCCCCAAGTGTAAAGCTCTCCTGCTGCAGTAATGCAAGCACTATGTGCTCCTCCGGCAGCAACGTCAATCACTTCAATACCACGCAATGATTCAATAACACGAGGGCGGTCACAAGGACTGCAAGAGCCAAAAGGCCAAAATCAAAGGAAATACATGTCTTTTCCACAGTTTCTCAAAATGTTACTTGAAATTAGATTAAAATGCTCACTTAGAAATGCTTCTCCCAACCACAAAGATCAAAAAGTTGAAAGCTTGAGCTATCAGCCAAAACTATCAATTTTAGTCAGCTGGAATATGTGATGTAACACATCATGGAAATAAGGGGTTAGATTTTGGTGTGAACTAGAATTGTAACTGTTATCAGCCAACCATGCAGCATTACATACAGTGGCTACAGTGAAAAGTGTTCTAATTAGACTGGCTCACTTGGCTAACTGGAATTTGCATGGCAACAGCTAGCTTAGAAGGGAAATGTAGGGGAAAATAATGTATTTTTAAAAAGCCTGTTTTAGAGGAAAGAGAGTTAACAGGAAGAAGCAATTAGATACAGCTTCTAGAAAAGATGCACAAGATTGTTATACCCATATTACACTCACAATGCTCAAATCAGATCATGACTCAAATTAAGGCAATTAGCACTGAGCATTGGAGACACAAACCAAGTATTTTATGTATTACTGTGGAGATTGTCCAGTCTTCTCCTTGCCTGAACCAAGGCCACAAATAAATCCATTGATATTTGGGTTTGACAGTGAGACTTTTTTGGGGAGATAAGTGCTTTCCAGTTCCCTCAGAGGCAAAATACATTTATAGAGTAGTACATCACAGAAGGCCATTCAGCCAATCAAGTTGGCACCGGCTCTTTCAAAGAACAATCTAGTGAGTCTCTTTCATAAGAACATAAGAACTAGGAGCAGGAGTAGGCAATTCAGCCCCTCGAGCCTGTTCCGCCATTCAATACGATCATGGCTGATCTCATCTCAGCCTCGACTCCACTTTCCTGCCCGTTCTCCATAACCCTTCAACCCTTTACTAATTAAAAATCTATCTACCTCCTCCTTAAATTTACTCAATGTCCCGGCATCCATCGCACTCCGGGGTAGTGAATTCCACAGATTCACGACCCTTTGAAAGAAGTAATTTCTCCTCAACTCAGTTTTAAATTTGCTACCTCTTATCCTAAAATTATGACCTCTCATTCTAGATTGCCCCACTAGAGGAAACATCCTCTCTACGTCTACTTTGTCAATCCCCTTAATCATCTTATATATCTCAATTTGATCTCCTCTCATTCTTCTAAACTCCAGAGAGTAAAGGCCTAAACTGCTCAATTTCTCTTAAGACAAACCCCTGATCTCTGGAATCAATCCAGTGAACCTCCTCTGAGCTGCCTCCAATACAACTACATCCCTCCTCAAGTAAGGGGACCAAAACTGTACGCGATACTCCAGGTGCAGTCTCACTAATGCTTTGTACAGTTGCAGCAACACTTACCTACTTTTATATTCTATCGCTTTAGCAATAATTTCCATTTCCCTTTATCCCTGCATTTTTCTGCTTCAAGTATTCCTTCAATTCTTTTTTGAAGGATATTATTGAATCTGCATTCATCATCCTCTGGTTCTTTGGCCAATCATCTTAAATTTGTGACCCCTAATTATCGACCCTTCAGTGAATGAGTAAGTAAAGAGAAAGGATTTCCAATCTAAACTCTTTGCGATTTCAAACACCCTCTATCAAATCTCCTCTTAGCTCGAACAACCACCACCCCGGTTTCTCCAGTCTATCCTCACAACTGTAATCCTTCATCCCTGGAATTATTTAGCAAATCTCGACTGTACCTTCTCCAAAGCCTTCACGTTCTTCCTACAGTGCAGTGCTCAGAATTGGCCACAATGCACCAGCTGAGCCTGAACTAGTATTTTATAGTTTCAGAATAACTTCTTGACTTTTGTACTCAATGCCTCTATTTATAAATCCCAGGATCCTGTATGCTTTATTAACTGCTTTGTTAACCTGTCCTGCCACCTTCAATGATTTGTGCACAAACACTCCCAGGACTCCCCAGCCGGCGCGGACATGATGGGCCATGTGGCCTCTTTCTGTGCCGTAAACTTTCTATGATTCCTCTGTTGGTATTACCTTTAGAATTGTACCATTTAGCTCCTCATTCTTCCTACCAAAGTGCATCACCTCACAATTTTCTGCACTGAATTTCATCTGCTATGTGCCCACTTATCCCACCAGCCTGTCTGTATTCTCTTGAAGTCTAATACTACCTTCATCATTGTTTACTACACTTCCAAGTTTTATGTCATCTGCAAATTTCGAGACTGTGCCCTGTACCCCCAAGTCCAAGGCATTAAAGTATATCAAAAGAAGCAGTTTCACTACTAAAGCTTAGGGAACTCCACTGTATACTTGCCTCCAGTCTGAAAAAAAAGCCATACATACATACATAATTTGGGACTGGGGGATGCAGAGCACACTTTCAATATCTGCAGATGACACAAAATCTGGAAGTGTGGTTAACAGTCAGGAAGATAGTAATAGACTTCAAGAGGATAAAGACAGACTGGTATAATGGGCAGACACAGCAGCATCATCAATACAAAATTGGCTAAGGAATTGAAAAGAGAGTTGCGGTAAATGGCTTTTTTCCCTTTTACCCCGTGGGTTTCCATTTTGCCAATAAACCTAATGTGTGGTACTTTTATCAAATGTATTTTGAAGCCCATATCAACCGCAATGCCCTCATTCACCCCGTCAGTTACCTATTTAAAAAAAAAAATTCTGTGTTGCACTTCAATAAAATAGAAGGGGAGAAATTTAATCGCATAGTGCCATTTCTAGTGGTGCTATGCAGATCTACATCAATTCACCAGGGTAGGCAGTGCCGTGGACTGTGACCTGCATGGCTTTCTTCATTGATGTAATCGAATATTGGGGCTGGAAGTGACGCAACACAAATGAATTTCCCCCCAAGAATGTTCTCTCTTACCTCCTATTGCCATGCCCCAGCTTGCCATCTTCTGCCTCACCCCAAGAGTAGACTTCTCCTTCAGATGACAAGGCAAGGCAGTGTTTGCCTCCTGAATTCACTGCCACCTTCTTTACAAAAACATGTTGAATGGATTCCAGCAAATTCGGGGTAGAGACAGACTCTGTTCCTCCAATCCCCAGTCTTCCACCAGCTCCGTATCCAGTGGCATACAACTAACAGAATATAGTAAGAATCAGAATTATTCATGCAATGTATTTTTATTGCCTCACAGCCATATTCATTCCAATTCTTCACTAGTCAATTATTGAAGACTCTGCAAAATAGTTTAAACAATGCCACTTGGCTACTAATAAAGTCAAAATATATTTATTAGGTTTCACTTTAGCCATTATTTTTGATGATTTACACTACTGTACTTCAAAGAAATGAACTGATAATACATACATTCTTCAAAATAAGATACAGTATTAACAAAGGACATTTGAACATTCACCTTTCCGTCTGCTGTTACTGCAAACAACGTCTGTTCTCCACCAATAAGCTGCACAGGTCTTAAGGTTGCTAACGCCTCACATGGCGTTGGAACTTTAACTTTCGCACCTTCTATACCTCCCAGCTGACCTCTGTGGTTGTGCCCCCAGCCATAAATAGTTCCACTTCCACCAGCAGAAAGGGTCCAATCATCAGACCGCCTGTTAAACAAAAATAAATTTGAAGTACATATCCATTTTCTCTAATCTTTCTCACTCAGTTTCATGGGTAAAGAGATTCAAGAACTGCAAAGTTTTCCCCAACTATCACTCAGTCCATAAATATCCCAGTAAAAAAATCAATGTAATTTGGATTCTTCACACTTGGTGCCAAGGCATGATGGCTGCTAGACTTCTGCTAATGATCACCTACAGTGATTTGGTGATTTCATCAATGCCATCATTGGGAGATCAACTGTTTCTCTACTGCACAATACAGGAAGTGTTATCCCAGGACTCTGGTGCTAGTGGTTCTAAGGATAGAACTTGGGGAGTAGGTCATTGTCAGGCTTTTGATCTGGCATGAAGCATGGAGAAAATGGGAAAGGCAGAGGAGAAAGCGCTAAACTACGTGCTGGCATTATTAGATTTCACTCTACAGAGAAGGGAAAATAATTTCAGTAAGAGTGCTATCGTGGGTCAAATTGTTCATTACTATTCTTGATATCGTGTCAAAGACATTAGGAACATAATCAGAAAAAAAATTCCTTTAAAATAGTTTATACTAATATATATGGCATTAATACATTTTGACAAAATAAAGTAATAGTAACTTTACTAAATGAATATATCTATATGTAATTAAATAATCATATATAGACTCAGTACCTGTTTATCCATTGGACAAGTTGCTCATCTTGCTCTCTTCTGAACAGGTCGTGGTTCTCATGAAGAACGTCCAGATTTTCATTATCAATCATTAGTTCACGGATTTTTTTTGCCACCTGTACCAGAATGCAAAGCACAATATAGGAATCTGAAATTAAATTCTTAAACCATTTCCAATGTTGTACTTCAGTAGGAGTATGACCAAAACAGCTAAAAACTGAAATAATTAAGAACACTCATTTACCAGCTATGTACAGGTTTGACTAGCCAAATAAAAGTTTATTAAACATTTTTGTATACTGGTGGAGTAAAGGGAATACGAACATCAGTATGAACATTTCCCATACTTCCATCAATAACTAAAAATTGACAAATCCACTAGAAAATATGGATGCAATGGTCTAAAATCATAGAATACAACTTGGTAAATATATGATTAACACACTTATTAGAATATTTCTGTACAGGTAAAAAATAAATTCCATCCTTATATGACTCCATATCAACCCAATGCAACCCATAATGAAGGAATCAGCTATTGTTTATCCTATTTGGTATAATCCACAAATTACATTAAGACAACCTGTACATAAATTTTCACGAGGGACTTCCTAGATGGGTGAATTAAGATGATCCAACAGCCTTCCCATCTGCAGTAAATCTTGTACAAAAGAAAAACAACAGCCCATTTTCTTTTAATACCGCTTATTGTAGCAATCAAAAGGTGGACAGACTATTGGGTCAGGAAATTACCATACTTTTGATCAGAAAGTGTTAAGGGCCAGACTTTCCACCCTGTCAATGGTTAGAAATCTAATCTAATGAGGAAATCTAGGATGCATTAAAAATCTGCTGATTTTGAGAGGTTCGAAGGCAACAAGTTAGTTCCCAAGAGTGAGTAGTGCACAGATAGTTAACGTAGAACTGCCTATGAAATTAGGAACAAAGGTTGGGAAAATAATGTGTTTGAGTGTTCACTAGCAATAGGCAGGGACTGGGGTTTACATAAGCATTCTTAATATTTATTACCTCATCAGGAAACTGCCGTGGCAATGGCGTTCTCTTATCTAGAGCCACAGCAACTCTCAAGGCCATGCAGTATCTTCTAAACCAAGCCCATTTGTGTGTCTCAGCACAGCAAGGTAGAGTATCAAGCTCTAAATCACATGCCAGAGCAACTAAAACCTGCAAAAACATAAAGTACTGCTTAAGTAAAGGTTTCTTTACACTTATTTCTTTAGACAAAAATTGGATATCAGGTGAGGTCAGGATTGAGCTGCTTTCCACAATAAAATAATTTGCCATAAATGACACATAAGAACAGGCACAGGAGCAACATTTCAGAGAGCTCCATCCACCTGTAGAACTGAATTCCAACAAAGAGGCAATGCTGAGGAGAGAACTGGCATAATAAATAATATTTTCAGAATGTATTTTCTAAAAGTTCCTGAATGGAAATAATTCTGTGACAAAATTTCATTAAAAAAATTACTTCTAGTAAGGAAACATCAATCAAATGATAATCTAATCATAATTTGCGTCCTGGCCATTATTTGTCCCTCAACATCACCAAATTAGATTATTTGATGATCAAATTGCTGTTTGTGGGAGCTTGGTGTGTGCAAATCGGCTGCCGCATTTCTGACATTAAACAGTGACTTCACAGTATTTCTTTGGGTATAAAGCACTTTGGGATGCCCTGAGGTCATGAAAAGAGCTTTACAATTGCAAGTTCTTCCTTTCTTCTTTCTAAATTGTTCTTATGAGCTCCCTAGGACAAAGTCCATTATGTGGAGACAATAATGTTACACTTCATCTGTTTATTAAAAAAAATGCTTATTAGTACCCAACGTTCTTGACAGGATTACAGTCCTATGAAAATAAAACTCAACTCTACGTTTGCATAAATGATTTGTGTCTAAATACAATGTTGCTGGACAGTTGTCTCTAACACTCAATACTTACAATTTGTTAAAAAGGGGTACTCACTTCGCGAAGATACGTTTTGCAAACCCTTGCTCATTTATAGGTTCATAGGGTTGGATGGCGAGCTCAAAAAACGGTGGCCCGCACACCAAAGAGCTGCTGTAATCTCCAGAGTGGCAGCTCATTTAAATGGCCAGGGAAGCCTACACCCTCCCTTCAAACACGCAAAGGGGGCATATCCAGGCAATGACGTCAGCCACCTACGTGCAGGTGCTGGCACCATTTTAAAGGGCAGCCAGCCCTGCCGGCACATTTAAATTTTTTAAAAGAAGTAACCCCACAAAATTAAATAAATAAATTTATAACGCCCCTTTCCCTGCCCCTAATAACAATTACAGTAACTATTTGCCCTATCCCTCCTAAAACATTTACCTTTTACATCTGACCTTTCCCTCCCCAAACTGCACAAAGTTTAAAGGTCAACCCTTCCCACCATCCCCTATACCCATTACATTTATTTGACCCCATTCCTCACCAGCACCCCACAAAACTGAAAATTTTACCTCCTCCCCCCTCCCCACCCGCGTGGCACTGCGTTTCCCCGGACAGAGATTTGAAGCTTCAGGAGTGCCGGCTGCTGCACTGAAGATCACAGTGGGCCCTCAAGATCGCAGGGAAGTCTATTTAAATGTATTCATTTTATTGATTTGAATTTTTTAATTGAGGTCCTGTTACCCAGCAGCGGCGGGGAGGGCACCACGGAGCCTCACCGCTGCTGGGAGGATCGGGCCGGGCCCTCACAGCATCGAGGTTCGTAGCGGGCCTCATCCGGAGCCATCTTCAAGCTCCCCACCCCCGACACAGAACTCTATGCCTGGGGGAAAACAAAATCCAGCCCATCATTTTATAACTTCAACCTCAAAACGTATCACTCGTCAGCCCTACCAGTACAATTGTGGTAATGTCACATTGTAACCAGTTTGACTGCCAGCAATGAGATTCAAGATCATATGCCATAGCAAAAATATTGTTGTCAAGCTCTTGTGCCTATTCTCCCTCCCTAGACAAATTTAAAAGTTTGTTTGATGCTTCTAATGAGCAAGGTAAATCTTGCAACCATGGTATATAATCTCTCACAATACAATAAAAGCAAAATACTGCGGATGCTGGAAATCTGAAACAAAAACAAGAAATGCTGGATTCACTCAGCAGGTCTGGCAGCATCTGTGGAAAGAGAAGCAGAGTTAACGTTTCGGGTCAGTGACCCTTCTTCGGAACTGACAAATATTAGAAAAGTCACAGATTATAAACAAGTGAGGTGGGGGTTGGGCAAGAGATAACAAAGGAGAAGGTGCAGATTGGACCAGGCCACATAGCTGACCAAAAGGTCACGGAGCAAAGGCAAACAATATGTTAATGGTGTGTTGAAAGACAAAGCATTAGTACAGATTAGGTATGAATATACTGAATATTGAACATCAGCAAGTGCAAACCTGAAGAAAAACAACCTGAAAAAAACAGTGGGTAAGCAAACTGAACAAACTAAGATGAAATGAAATAAATGCAAAAAAAGATTGTAAAAAATGTAAAAAGGAATGCAAAAAAAAAAGGAAGAAAAAATAACTAAAAATGACTAAAAATGAAAGTAAAGTGGGGGGCTGTCATGCTCTGATTTATAATCTCACCACTGGCAATCAAAACATTTACGGTGTGAAGCCATCAATAATATCATCATCACTGGCAGGCACCTAGCTGACTTTTCTTAGTTTTTCATGGGTTAATAGCAATCCTTCCCAACTATGCCCATTCAACAGCTGGCTGGTCAATGTAGCTCCAATAAATAGTTTCGGAATTTCAACTGCTGAACAAGTGGCAAAAGTAAAGAGTTGAGTTTTATTTTCATGAGACTAATCTTGTCAAGAATGTTGTATGCTAACAAACAGTTTTTTAATAAATAGTTGAAGTGTAGCATTCTATTGTCTCCACACAATGGATTTTGTCGTAGGGACCTCGGAAGAACAATTTAGAAAGAAGAAAGGAAGAACTTGCAATTGGAAAGCTCTTTTCATGACCTCAGGACATTGCAAAGTGCTCTATAGCAAATGAAATACTTGTGAAGTGTAGTCACTGTATAGTGTTAGAAATGCTGCAGCCAATTTGCACACAATAAGCTCCCGCAAACAGTAATTTGAAATGACCAAATAATCTAATTTAGTGATATTTGTTGAAGGATAAATAGTGTCCAGGACACAAATTATGAATACGTTATCATTTGATTGATATTTCCTTAATGAAATAAATTGTATAAAGAAATATTGCCATAGAATTATTTCTATTAAAGTACTTTCAGAAAATAAATAAAATGCAGTCAACTTCTTCAGAAGTAAAATTACCAACATATTTGGTAGATAGAACCAGAAAAAGGCCAATAGAATTCTGGGCTTTATAAACTAGTTCTCAGAGTCCAAAAAGTACTGATGAATCTACACAAAACATTACTTAGGCCACAGCTAGAGTACTGTGTGGACCCCATTATAGAAAGGATGTTAAAACCAGATGGAACATTCAGCTTAGATTCAGACACATGATGCAAAGAATGGGAAACTATAGTTTTGAGGAAAGACTTGAGATACTGCAATTTGTTCTACTGGAGCAGAGAAAGCTATGAGAAAATGTAACAGATGCTTCTAAAATTGTGAAGGGTTTTCATAAAGTGAATATGGAAATACTTTCTTATGGTTGGGGAGTCAGAGATGAGGGATCAACAGTTCAAAAATAATCAAATTTAAAATAAACCCAAGAGAGTAAGGAGAGAGTTTAGGAAAAATAACTCTTTAAACTGAGGGTTGTTGAACATATGGAATGTTTTTCTACAGGAAGTGGTTGAGACAGAGATCTTTGCTTTTATTTTTAAAAAAAGGGAAAACTGGATAAATATTTGAGCTCACAGCTACGGGGAGAAAGCGAGGCAGTGGGATTAGTTTTGAATGGCTTTAGCAAAGAGACAGAAAAGACGTGATGGGCTGATTGGCCTCTATCCATGTTGTAAATTTTTACGGTTCAAAGTCCATAGGGAGTTAAAGTATTATTAGAAATCTATGCAATATGGAAGCTTAGTGCCTCAGTTGCATCAATGCCCTGCATCACTGAAGGAAGGATGCTGGTTTGTGGGCCTGATCTTCCTTCTTCACAATCGCAGCCAGGCCATCAATAGAAAACTATTAAGTCTGGTGGGTGGGGTGGCAGGCTGACCAACTGCAAGCAAAAATCAAAGGGAGAAATTAGTTTGAAAAATTAGCACTCTCAAAAACTGCCAAGTAGAAGGTTAAAAAACAGAATTGGCGCACAAAAGGGAGCTCGCCCATTTGTTTGGTCATAATTCTAAAATTCCTTAGATTTGGGAACGGTTCCACCAGATTGGAAGTTGGCAAATGTTACACCGCTTTTCAAGAAAGGAGCGAGAGAGATAACAGTGAACTACAGGCCAGTTAGCCTAACATCAGTTGCTGGGAAAGTGCTGGAATCTATTATTAAGGAAGTCTTAACAATGCACTTAGGAAAGCACAGTATGATTAGAACAAGTCAGCATGGTTTTACTAAAGGGAAATCCTGTTTGACAAATTTATTAAGAGTTTTTGAGGATGAAACTAGTAGGGTAGATAAAGAGGAAACCAAAAGATGTAGTATACCTGGATTTCCAAAAGGCATTCGATAAGGTGCCACACAAAAGGTTAATAGGCAAGATAAGGGCTCATGGAGTTGGGGGTAATATATTAGAATGGATAGTGGATTGGTTAACGGACAGGAAGAGTGGGCATAAAAGGGACATTTTCAAGTTGGCAGGCAGTGAATAATGGAGTGCAGCAAGGATCAGTGCTGGGTCCTCAGCTATTTACGATCTACATTAATGACACAGATGAAGAGACAAAGAGTAATGTATCTACGTTTGCTGATGATACAAAGGTAGGTGGAAAGGTAAGCTGTGGGGAGGTCACAAGAGGCTGCAGAAAGGTACAGACAGGTTAAGTGAGTGGGCAACAAGATGGCAGATGGAGTATAATGTCAGAAGTGTGAAGTTATTCACTTGGTCGTAAGAATAGAAAAGCAATTTTTTTTTTTTTTTAAAAAGATGTGAAACTTGTCCATGTTGATGTACAAGCACAGCCAAGTCTGTTTGAACAAGGAACGCAGAAAATTTAGCATGCAGGCACAGCAAGCAATTAGGAAGAAAAATGACATGTTGGCCTTTATTGCAAGGGGATCAGAGTACAGGAATAAAGAAGTCTTGCTACAATTGTACAGGATTTTGGTGAGACCACATCTGGAGTACTGTGTGCAGTGTTGGTTCCCACATTTAAGAAAGGATATACTTGCATTGGAGGGAGTACAACGAAGGTCCACTAAATTGGTCCCTGGAATGAGGGGATTGTCCTATGATGAGAGACTGAGTAAATTGGGCCTATACTCTCTGGAGTTTAGAAGAATGAAGAGGTGATCTCACAGAAACATACAAGATTCTGAAAGGGCTGGATAGGGTAGACACCAAGAGATTGTTTTTGCTGGTAGGGAAATCTAAAACACAGGGGCACAGTCTCAGGATAAGGGGCCGATCATTTAGAACTGAGATGAGGAGAAATTACTTCACTCCAAGGGCTGTGAATCTTTGGAATTCTCTGCCCCAGAGGGTTGTGGATGCTCCACTGATGAATACATTTAAGATAGGGATAGACAGATTTTTGGCTTCTCAGGGAATCAAGGGATATGGCAAGTAGGTGGGAAAGTGGAGTTGAAGCCCAAGATTAACCATGATTGTATTGAATGGCGGAGCAGGCTCAATGAGTCATATGATCTACTTCTGTTCCTATTTCTTGTGTTCTAGTACAATATGGCACATTTGAGAGAAGAACCTAGCAGGAGGGCTTTTTTTTTTTTTTAAAAAGGGAAGAGAAACAGTATTTGCATGTTGTTATGATCCTGTAGCTTTTTTTTTTTCCGGGAAGTATGCAATGTGCCTTTAAGGCTGTAACAGGATCAGTACTGCTTTAAGGCAACAAGCTCCAGAGACTGAGTCAAAGGATATATTCGCGTCGCCATAGGATACACCCACTCAGGACCAAGGACACGAGATACATTGTTGCCAATTGATGTTTGAAATTAGCTGAAAAACTGGCTTTTGAGTCACAGTTAACAGAGATACACAGACAGACAGACAGCTGGACCAGCATATACTGAAGGAAATGGGAGCGCTGTCTCAATTTATTTAAACTCAATTTATTATGCTCTCAGAATTCTGATGTCAAGACAGATTAATTTCTTAAAAGAAAATAACCAAATTCCTTTAACTACTGAACTGTAATTGTTGAAATTCATCGCTGGAAAAGAAGAGCATCAATTCAACTGCTGAATTCGACTACTGACCATCCTATGTTGAAGAACCTTTTTTCCCTATCGGATGGCTGCAAGGGCTTCAAGCAAACCTAGAATGGTCCACGTTGAAAGAGTCCACTTTGGAAGCAGTGTAAATATGCAAGACACTAATTTTTCTATTTTAAATGTTGTTTATATCTTAGTAGTGTTCAGGAATTTAGTTTTTCTAATTAAACAGTTAATTTGTTGATCTAAAGACATCTGGTTTGGTTAGCCTCATTCGGGGGTTAATAGGAATTACAATTTGGCTGGGTCTTTCTTTAGTTTGGAAAGTTTAAAAATGATAGGTTAGGCGATCTCTGGAGGGACGGGACTGAATCAACAATGTGTTTCACCCACCACAATCAGAATCATATATTTTGATTGGGGGCTTTGACTTGAGTGGTTGGTCGTAACAACGTCAACATCTGCTATCACATAAGCTCTATTCAAAAAGGGTGCATTACGCATTGTGGCTAAAAGAAGGCAAAGCCCACTTTAAAGAAATTATACTTAATCATTTCAATTACATATTAATAATTTTCAGTTTGTATCAGGAAATGTGGCAATATTTTTCAGCAGGAATCTTGCACTACTGAAATCATGCTCTCTCTCTAAAACACCATTAAACAAGAGACACATCATTCCACAAATTCACTTTCAAGCTGACGATAATGGACAACAATCAGGACTGGAATCCCTAGTTTGAGTTTTTTTTTCTCCCTACCATAGGGGTGCTGAGGCTAACTGTAGCAGCTTCTGGTGCTACAAGCTGAGTTCTGCTAACTCAGCACAGACTAAGAATCAAACTCAAGACCTCCTGCTTGTACGTTTATCTACCAGGTCATTACAGGAACATGTGTGTGAAAAGGTTAGGAAAGCATTAATACTTAAATCTAAATTTCCAACTTCTCCAATTCTAAGTGGTTAATTACATACACAGAAACAAAACACCATTACCTTAAAGAATGGGCTGTGAAGGAGCTGCTTTCCCCCTCTTACTATGGGATCTTCATATTCATACTGACGCTGTAAAGCTTCTGGAAGACCTTTGACTAATGCGGCTAAAGCAGTCCCGGTAAAGCTCTGAAAGAAAAAATTATTCTCCAAAGTGAGCACACATTTCTAGATTTTATTTAAGTCAACAATGAGCAAATAATATTTAATATACATTCTTAAATGGTTTATGACCATACCAGAGATCGTGACTCTCCATCACTGTCTCCAAGAAGCCTATTGATATTTATCGTCTGACCAAACTCGGTTGTCAAAAGTTTGCGCAGTCTTTGCAAGGCCCACATCCTGTGACTGGCAGCTTTTATATAAAGCAAAAAGATTATTAATACATCACAGTCTTCATAATACCTGATGAATGAACAGTTTCTGTACTACATAATCATTTATCACTTACCAAGTGCACTGAGCTGCGCACAAGCTGCCAAAGAGGCAGCTAAACGCGGCACAATGCTTCTGTTTGATGCAAAGCTTAATCGGAAATCCAATAGACAGGTAACTAAATCCATTGAAGGGCATGACAAAATGCAACGATCTGATAGAAGGTCTTTAGGACCTGGTACAAATATTAAAATATTAATTGAATGATTACAGCAAAACAAAATCACAATATTTGACAAATCAAAACCAAAGAAGTTTATCAGGAAACATTTAACAGTACAATACAGTATACAACTGTATATTTAACAGTATACAGATATCCATTTGCATTACATTTATATGACTTGATCGTGAGGAAGAAAGCTGCAGATTGCAGAAGCTATCAATGGACTGCTCAGGCAAGTAGAAAAATGGCAAATGAAATTCAATCTTTAGAAGTGTGGGGGGGAAGACAAACAAAGCAAGAGAATACACAATAAATGATAGGTTTCTAAAAAGTGTAAAAGGGACAGAGGGACCTTGGAGTGTATGTCTAAAGATCCCGAAAGGTAAGCAGATAAGGAGGTCAAGGCGGCATAGGGGATACTTTCCTTTATAAGCCAAGGCCTAAAATACAAGAGCAAGGAGGTTATGCTAGAACTGTATAGAACACTAGTTAGACTGCAGCTACTGTATATAGTTCTGGTCACTACATTACAGGAAGGATGTGATCACATTAGACAGGGCACAGAAGAGGTTTACGAGGATGTTGCCAGAAATGGAGAACTTTAGCTATGAGGAAAGATTGGATAGGCTGGGGTTGATTTCTTTGGAACAGAGGAGGCTAAGGGGAGATTTAATTGAGGTGTATAAAATTATGAAGAGCCTAGGTAGAGTGGATAGGAAGGACATAAAGACAGCATTTGACAGAGTATGGCATCAAGGAGCCCTAGCAAAACTGGAGTCAATGGGAATCAGGGGGAAAACTCTCTGCTGGTTGGAGTCATACCTAGTGCAAAGGAAAATGGCTGTGGTTGTTGGAAGTCAATCGTCAGAACTCCAGGACATCACTGCAGGAGTTCCTCAGGGTAGTGTCCTAGGCCCAACCATCTTCAGCTGCTTCATCAATGACCTTCCTTCAATCATAAGGTCATAAGTGGGGATGTTCGCTGATGATTTCATAATGTTCAGCACCATTCGTGACTCCTCAGATAATGAAGCAGTCCGTAGAAATGCAGCAAGACCTGGACAATATCCAGGCTTGGGCTAATAAGTGGCAAGTAACATTTACACCACACAAGTGCCAGACAATGACCATCTCCAACAAGAGAGAATCTAACCATCTCCCCTTGACATTCGATGGCATTACCATCGCTGAATCCACTTGCCTGGATGGGTACAGCTCCAACAACACTCAAGAAGCTCGACACCATCCGGAACAAAGCAGCCCGCTTGATTGGCACCCCATCCACAAACATTCACTCCCTCCACCATCGACGCACAGTGACAGCAGTGTGTACCATCTACAAGATGTACTGCAGCAATGCACAAAGGCTCCTTAGACAACACCTTCCAAACCCATGACCTCTACCACCTCGAAGGACAAGAGCAGCAGATGCATGGGAACATCACCACCTGCAAGTTCCCCTCCAAGTCACACACCATCCTGACTTGGAACTATATCGCCGTTCCTTCACTGTTGCTGGGTCAAAATCCTGCAACTCCCTTCCTAACAGCACTGTGGGTGTACCTACCTCACATGGACTGCAGCGGTTCAAGAAGGCAGCTCACCACCACCTTCTCAAGGGCAATTATGGATGGGCAATAAATGCTGGCCCAGCCAGCGACGCCCACATCCCATGAATGAATAAAAAAAAGACATTATTCTGTTCACAGAGAGGTCAATAACCAGGAGGCATAGATTTAAACTAATTGCTGTAAGGATTAGAGGGGAGTCGAGGGGCAGTTTTTTTCCACCCAGAGTGTGGTAGGGGTCTAGAACTCACTACCTGAAAGGATCTTGGAGGCAGAAACCCCCAGTGCACTTAAAAAAAAAACACTTGGATGTTCACTTGAGATGTCGTAACCTACAGGGTTACAGACCAAGAGCTCAAAGGTGGGATTACACTGAATATCTTTTTTTTTGGCCATCACAGACATAATGGGCCAAAGAGCTTCCTTGGATAATTAAATCTTTCTATCTGAATATTTGGACTCCTCAAAATATACCACTGGCTTTCAATTGCTGTAAAACCTTTCTGTAATGTGGAGCAAATAATAAAATGGGAACAGTCTTGCTCCCAGTGTTCTTTGGCTTCCTTATCAGTGAATTTTACAATACAAAAAATACACAAGCATACATTACCTGCAGCAGGCATTATGGGATACACTGTAAATCGCCATCCCCAGCCATTCACAGAACCGTCACTGGTAAACTTCCACTTTAGCTCATCACCAGGAATTCTCAGCTCACTGGACCAGTCAGACCACTCTCTACCTGCAACAGCCAAAATACAAATGCATAACTAAACTTTAAGTAGGGCACACAGTTTGTCGCACCACGACACCCAGCAACTTTCGGTGCATACTGTTATGATTTTCAGTCTTGAATACAAAAGGTTGTGCAGCCAGTGGAAATACCATTCATGATTGGACTGAATTGATAACAAATCAAGTTTTCTTTTTAAAATCTACTGCCACAGATTCGCTGTGGTTGCATTTTCTTCCTCCAAACATTTATAATACATCTGGCCTACTTTTTCTATTTCTTCTTTTCCATTTACAAAATGCCCTGAAAGTATAAACCTATACATTCACAGAATATAATTTTGTTTCACTTTAAAATCCGAAACTGATCAAGAAAGGACGCGGGGTAGGAAAAGCACAAATTATGGAATAATCCATTCTTCACGTTTTGATGGTAGGTCTTCTTTTTAAAACAAAGAATCATTACGCAGTGAAATTCGAAATATTGACATATCCTATTAACTGCAATCGTTGATTAGAACAAGAACTTTGGAAATGAGCCACACAGATTATGGTTTTACTTGTTAACTATGAGTCTGGAATGCATCTGCATCAGATAAATTTGTTCATTTCTTCATATAATTATTTTCATGTTAACTTAGCCAAAACGCACCACAACAGCCAATCTCTGTGGAGCCTGCCTCATGCAACTCAGTACTAAAACAATGAATTGATCTGTAATCTGCCAAAAATGCTGCTGCGAGTAAAATAAATTGAAGGGACAAGAGAGGAAATGCACATTATAAGGAAAGAGGGAATAAAAACTTACATTTATATAGCATCTTTAATATACAAAAATATCCAAGGTGCTTTCACAGTTGTGTAATCAAAACACAGATGTCGAACTTAAGGAACTATTAGAAGGGTGGCCAAAAGTTTGATCAATAAGTTGGGTTTTAAGGAGGGTCTTGAAAGGAAGAGAGAGATGGAGGAGTTTAGGTTGGGAATTCTAGAACGTGGGGCTAAAGGCACGGCCGCTAACAGTACAGCAAAGTGAGGGAGCGTGGAGAGGTGGGGAGGAGACCAGAGTTAAAAGAAACAAGAGTTCAGGCGTGGGGGATTGTAGGGCTGGAGGAGGTTGCAGAGATAAGGAGGGATGGGAGGCCATGAGACATTTTAAACAGGAGGACGAGAATTTTAAACTTGAGGCATTAGGGGACCCAAAGCCAGTCAGTAGTCAGTGGAGACAGAAGTGATGGGTAAGTGAAACACAAAGAGTAGAAAATGGGCAATGGATGGTGGAACAAAAACAAGAAATGCTGGATTCACTCAGCAGGTCTGGCAGCATCTGCTTCTCTTTCCACAGATGCTGCCAGACCTGCTGAGTGAATCCAGCATTTCTTGTTTTTGTTTCAGATTTCCAGCATCCGCAGTATTTTGCTTTTATTTTAATGGATGGTGGAAGCCTGGTTTGGAGAGCATTCAAGTAACTAAAGTCACATACAGCTCAACATGTCAGCAACCTGCAGCATTCCAGCAGTGTTTGAAATAAAAAGGTTAGCAAATACGCATTAACATATGGTAAAGGTTAGAAACCATGAGAAGAGTCTGAGAGGGGTGAAAGGTCATGGAGCATTTGCCCCAAAAATGAATGACATCATCCCTAATACAATATATGGCTACTACAATGGGCAGTGGGAGGGTGGCGTGAATGACAGGTGGTTGGTCGGAGATCATTTTAACCTGACCAGTTTAGTGTGAAACTGAAACAGTTGGAGCAGATTCAACACCTCTTTTACAAGCCGCTTGATTTTACATTCCATTGACTTCAAATCACACAGGGTAAAAAAAAAAGGGACTATTGGATCTAGTTGGTTTCCCCGAGCAGGCTAGGTGCCAATTAACCCAGGCCATAAATGGTATCGATGGCATGGATTAGGGTTTCAACAGCAGATGAGCTGAAGTAAGAGTGGTGGCGGGCAATATAATAGAGCAGTAAATTCGAAAAGATCATGAGCGAGAAATTAGGATAGAAGCAAGGGATGGAATTTTACGTTGGGCTGGAGGCCCTGCCCACCCGCCAAAAAGTCGAGGGCCAGGCCCTTAATTAGCCTCGGACTGGAATTTCACCTCTCTCAGGCAAAAGGTCCCACCTCCAAGTGCTGCTGGCCTATCAGCAGGCCAGCAGTGGCACAGGGGGCGGTGGCCACTGCTGGGACTGCACCCAGCTAGAACAGCAAGAGGGACGCTGGCCCCAGGATAAAGGTAAGTGCACCGGGCCTGGCTGCCTCGTGCCCGATCAGGAGGCCTCCCCCTCCCCCAAGCCAGCAACGGCCGCCAGGTTTTACTGAGTAGCCTAAGGTATGGAGCCACCTGCTCGCCGTTGGTAATACACCAGCAGCAACGGGAGGAAGCCCTTAAGTAGCAGTTAATGGGTCACTTAAGGGCCTTAACTAGCTTGGGGCGGGCAGGCCATTTCTTGCCGCCACTCGTAAAATTGTAGCAGGGGTGGGAAGGCAACGGGAAAGGCACCCCCTGTCTTCCTCTCAATTGTACGCCTCGCCCACCACCTCCAGCCTGCTCCTGTGAGGGGGGTGGGGCGTAAAATTCTGGACAAGGGGTTCTTTATCTGGTCCTTGACCTTTAAAAAGCTGGTCACCCAGGGCTAAGTGAAAAACATGAGACTCCACAGAAAATCACAACCAATAAACTATTTCGTTCAGTGCAACATTAATGATTTTCTGTACAAAATCTGTTCTGTAGCTAGTTTATCTGCGTTATATTTCTTTTTCAGATTGTCATTCCTTAGCTGAATTAATATATTTTTTTTCAACTTGCCATAAACAGAAGCTGTTTCTTTAATTAGAAAGGTCCAAAAAAATTATAAATTATAATACATAGTGCTCCTGGTCGCTTAAGAACAGACGTGACCTGGAAGCTTCCAATTATGTTGAGCTTCTAGTACTCTGAATTTTAGAAACAGCTCAAATGCATTAACAGCATATGAAATACTAAGAATTTATCTATAGAGGGGAAAAGGAAAGCAGTTTTAATGATTCCATCAATTTAACAGTCTACTCTTAAAAACCTTAGAGAACACTTGCAATCACACATATGAGAAAACAGTTAGGATGCACAGAAGTTATTACCTGATCGAACAGACACTATCCTGTTGGCACCATCCATTATGGTCAACGGGTCGTGACGACGCTCTGTGGAGCACTGCCGGTCAAACTCTACTCTAAGACCTTCAGCACCTAAGAAACATACAAAACACACCCCAAAAAAAAAGTTAACTGCTTGCACATCTCAGCTTTCCTTCCACAGGTTATTCATTCCAAGTACAGAGAAGTGCCAGGGAACACGAGTGACCGAGCATACTGTATCAGTGACTTCTGACCCAACACACATGCGTGAGGTAGATACCTGGTATTTTTACTGTCCCGCTGGTAGATGTGTCATCGGTGTACGGGTGACTGCTTTCCACGATCACTGGTTGAGGAGAATGGCGTCCACTTTGAGAATCTGAGGCCACATCTTCTAACTCAGTCACGCACAGCTCCAACAACATGTCAGCCACCTGCAGAGTGGAAATCAAAAGAACAAATCCAGGACATGAACCAATAATAAAGTTTGCACTAAGTGAGATCGGGGATTAAAAGTCATGAAAGCTTGCCTCAAAAATGAAAGGCAACAATGAGCCTGAATACAATAATTAGAATTACTGAAACACACTTTGAAAACTTTTTATTTTAGAATACATATTCTTATTTTCACTGACATAATTGAAGTTAACAAAATGAAATACTTGAAGCGTTTGCCTTTGGGAGATTTAGGGAGTCAAAATGTAAAATCAAATAAAATATTTTGAAGATTCTAATAAACAAGACAGAAAAGATATAGATTCATACCCATGATAACAACACACTGGGTGAAATTTCCCATTCCCACGAAGGCAGGTTTGAAGGCAGATCCCAGGAGCAAATTTGGAAATGGGTCAGCGGCCCGAGGCGTTCCCGCCTCCCGGTGATCTTAGTGGAGGTGGATGACAACAGCGGCAGCGGGAAGCCAATTTGAATATTTAAGTGCCCACTTGTGGGTAGATTGGGGACGCCACTGGTATCTTCCCAGTGGAGAACAGGCCGCCACCGAGTGCAATGCCTGGCAGTAGCTTACAGGTGCCTTGCCGGTGATGGGCCAGGTGGCTCCAAGGCCTCCCTATACTTACACCACTCCTCACCCACAAAAGGCAACTTTGCCAGAGGGCTACAGCTGTAGCCACAGGCCATCCTGTGGAGGGGAGTCCCCTCCACAATGATGGCTTGGCAGTTGTGGTCACAAATATTTTTTAAACTTTCACATATTTTCTGAGGGCACCTCCATCTTGAGGCACCATTGTGTTCTCCTGCCTGCAGCAGCAGCACCCGCCTCTCCCAGTGGGGCCTCTGACAGCACAATACTGCAGGCCTTCCTATTTGGACAGCTGGATACCTGTCCCTCCAATTAAGGACATGAGCTCCCAGAAGCAGCCCCTTAATTGGCTGCCTTCGGAAAGATCGCGCAAGCAGGCTGCCAGGCATCACCAGTGGGGTCGGGAGAAAATCTTCAAAGGCGGTAAGATCCCACCCACTATGAGCTCTAAATGAAGCCAAAATAAACCAAAACACAAGCAGAATGATAACAGATAGTTTATATCTTGCCAAAGTTACAGCAATTGACGAAATTTGTACTTTTCAATCTTTAACGTACCCTCAATTTGCTGATACAGCTTAAATATGTGATCATTAAATAATGTTTTCATTAGTATCAGCCAATGTTACCCATTTTAGATACCATGGGCAGAATTTTTGTTTGGCTGAGGAGGCAGGCTGGCCTGTCTCCAACTATGGTTCTGCCTCTGGGCCATTTTTGCTCAGTCAGTATTACGGGTGCGGGGTGACGGCTATCCTTACGCATGCGGCGGGTAGCCCATTAAGCCAACTGAAAGCCCTTATAAGGCTACTCTGCAGACAACAGGAATTTACCAGTCGGCATGCGGGCCCCCCAATGAGGCTGAAACACAGCTGAGAGATGAAGGCGGCCTCCTGGCAGCAGACCTCAAGGTGGGGGGAGCGGGGCAGCACGCCATCCCTGGTAGGAGACTACCCCCGACCACACTCCCCTTCCCCCCACCCCCCAACCCCTCCGTAGCCATTGGGTCATAGCTGCAGCGGCTGTCAGTCCAGTGGAGGGGTTGTCCATCTGTGATGACAGACTGGCAGCTGCGGCCTTTTTGAAATAAAACATTTATAGAAGCTCTTCAGAGGTCACCTCTATTTGAGGTGCCCATATCGGCAGTGCCCACCACTGACAGTGGGGTTGCAGATCCCTGCGTGCTGGAGGGCCTCCTCGTGATCCTCCAGCCTTGGGAGCCCGCCCACCATCCTTAGTGGGACAGCGAGCGGCACCCTGCCTTCAATTGACCTGTTGGTTAAAAATCATAAGTTGTTGTTTCCGGTAAGGAAAAAAGGGACAAAACCAGCAGAAAAGATAGTGCAGAATTTAATATCACCCATCATGCCGAATCTTGAATCAGTCAAAAAAAAACTCAGTACTCTTGTCATCCTTCAGCTAAGAATTTGAGAGGTTAAGTGATGCACCTTCTAACGCGTGGTTGTCCAACATACGGCCCGAGGGCCAGACTCTGGCCCTCCATAGGTTTCCACCAGGCCCGCGGATGTAAAATGCTGGAATGTCAGGCACCTCAGGGGGCAGCTGTTGGTTTGTTAGGACCCCGCCGCCCCCCCCCCCACCCACCCCACACAACATGGGTTGTCCAGTGGAGAGGCAGCGTTCACAGCCTGCCTCTATTATCCGCATTTATGGTAAGTGCACAGACAAGGAACGGGGTGAGGAAAGAGTGTATCGGTCAGCGGGGAGTGAGAGAGACACAGAGTGGTGATAGAGAGAGAGCATGACAGAGCAAGCAGGGAGATGGAGAGACAGAGAGCAGGGAGAAAGAGACGGTGCTGAATTTTATTCTTCTGCCGCGAAAAGAGGGCAGCCCACACCCCCATGCTGCCGTGATCAATCGCACCGTGGCTCAAGATAATACGCCGGGTCAGGCCGTCACCGCCAACCCCCCCCCCCCAAATCATGAGGTGGGGGTAGGCTCTGCGACGCCAGCAACGGCATCTGCTGCCTGTATGCATGCGCTGGCTCCCTTTTTAAAGGGCAGCCAGACCTGCCGCTAAGTTAAAACATTTAACGCTGTACCCCACCCCCTCCATACAGTGCAATAAAAAATATCACTCCTTCCCACCCCCCCCACCCAATAACACTTAGATAGTAGTTGCCCTCTCCTCCTCACAAAAGACCTAGATGCAAGACTTGACCTTACCCCCGCCACCACCCCCCCCCACAAACTGTTGTTACGACCGCGGCGAGAGCAATGCACTGTCAATTCAGTCCCTTCACTCCACAGGTCACAGCATATTAGTTAAAGCTTTCCACCCAACCAGAAAACAGGCACTCCAGTAACCCCCAGAATAAAACAGACCAAACCAGGTATCTTCAGACAACAAATTAACTATTTATTAAAATTAAATCTTAAACACTATGAAGATAAACCTATATCTAAAGATCATCTAACTCTCCCATTCACACACATACATTCAAAATAACAGTAATTAACCAGTTTTAAAAGTAGTGTTTTTAAAAACTAGCTGCTTAAGAATAAATAAAATAAGTCTTTGTGGGTTTACGCTGCTGATTGAGGAGGTATTCTAATGTGGAAACAGTCAAAGGCCACTCGAAGTCTTCACGTGGATTTGATGCAGTAGTTGGTTCTTAATAGGCATTCAATTCTTCGGCTACAATAGACATCAACAGTTCCTTCAGCAATACAAACGGTTTCTTGAAAGGAGGCTTTTCTTCTTTAGGCAATTAACTTGGCTCGGAGCTACCTGTAGAATTTTTGCTAAGAGAACAATTGCAGCTTTCTTCTCTTCAGTAGCACGTCTCGTTGGAGAGTCTCTCAAAACTAACTGGTTTAGACCGGTGTTTGACAGTTTCACACAGTCAAATTGAAACATTGAACTATGTGACCTCTCGCTCTCCTGCTTTCACCTAGGGTAACAAGTGCAGCTGCTGGCACACTGTGCCTTAGAAATTCCAGAACTTTCACTCCCTTAAAGGTGCACAGTTTGACAGCCTTAAAGCACATACTGCTTTTAATCCGAGGAGAAAAATAATTAGTCTTCTCATTGAAAGCTTCTTCACAAAAATGCACGTTTGTTGCTGTTTTGATTAATAGCAAGATATATTTTTAATGCCTTTACCTTACTGAAATGTTCTCACAGGCCCCCTGTAGGCCAAAAATTGTAATGCGACGGACGCCCTGCACGAAAAGGTTGGACATCCGTATTCTAATGGCTGCTTCCAAAACTTAAAATAATAGGCTAGCCAAGACAGTTGCTGCTAAATAAGGTACATCTGTTATTTTTACTTCCCAAAAGGTGAGATGTGACACTTCTTCATCTCTATTGATTTGGCATATTTCTGTGTCTTTACATTGCCCAGTACTTTAACAAAGGCATTCATCCGCTTATTTTAAAGAGGCCAATGCCTCCATTAAAACAGCAATGTTAACTCATACGCTAATGTCCCAAACAGAATTTTGAGGCTCATGTTGAAATGCAAACACATTTCCTACTAGGTTATTGAACCACAACTTTGTTGGGTGATGAAGCATTTGTATTTACCTGTGGGTAGGCAGTACCCATAGCTGAAAGCACAGCCGACAAGACATCTTTGCCTTTTTCTCCAGCACGGTTTGACACAGCCAACTTCAACAAATCAACCATTACTCGAGTGTCATCTGGTACAAGCAGACTTGTGAATTCATCCAGGCGTTGTGGTTCTGGCCCTGATGACTTTGCCTGGTTTTCTGAATCCTTTTTGATGAAAAAGAAAACATTTTATTCTAATCTTTGTGTTAAAATCACAACTGTGCGCTTTTCTTTAAAATATGAAACAGACCAATGTTTAAAATATTTATTTATTTGCCTTTTAACTTTATATAGTGTGTCCTTTATTCTGCAGAGATGTTTTAATGTACACTTTGAAGTTATGATCGACAGTCAATATGGCAAGTTGCATTCCATTTGCTCTATCCAGAGCTGTCATACACTTTCCTTGGCCTTCCTTTCGCAAAGCCTCAACAGAAGGCAGCAATATCCACTTGTCTAACAAAATCTGACAGTTTTAACTTCCCCTTGTCACTGATTACATGACAGCTCTGATACAGGAGCCAACAGTCGAAGAACAATATAGTTATGGCTTTTGAATAAGGGAGAGAACATGGAAACCACCACTTATGCCCGGAGAAAAATATCAGAGCAGCCGATTCCCACTAAACTCCTTAAAAAGGTTGATCCTAACCCAAATCATTCATCCATCAATATCACTCACTAACCTCTTAGCATAATCAACAAGACACACCATTATGCTTCAGCACGCCTTCCTTAGTAAATCATTTCAATTACATTGTTATTGTATGGATTACCTCCTTTGTTTTGGTCATAGTCTCTGCTATAATACTGGCAGCCCTAGGATCATCAGTTACAGGAATGAAAGGACGAGCAGAGGTAACGGAGGTAGAGGGTGTTACTGCAGACGATGGAGTTACAGCTTCTTCCGAAGGCACGACCTTTAAGACAGAAAAAAACAAACATCTTTGAGAAATCTGAGAAGTGGTTCTTGAAAGTCTCAGAAAATTGTTAAAAAATACCAGTTCTTAGCAGCCCACTGGACTTAGCAATAGAACACTGGATATACAAGTTGAGGGGACAAATTTAAGGATAGCGTCGATCAATTGTTCAAGCTGAAATGTACATTTCGACTGAATTTCACTAACTTATTAATCCAGGCCTCTTGGTTTTTGTAATGTGCTATTCTGTGGATAAAGGAGGTGAACAAATCTTTGCTGCTTTCCAGGAAGCAACTGATGTCTACCCTAGATATGGTGTGGCTGAAATTGCAATAAAATGCCCTTTACCAGTCTCCATCCAAAAAAGCAAGCTTGGGTGGAGAGGGGGGGGGGGGGGGGGGGGGAAAAAGGAAAGCCAACAAAGGGTTAACCAACGGACACCAGCAAGCATGCAGTTAACTCCTTTCATAACATTTCAGGCTATGGCCCAATGCTAAATAAAGCTCTTCTTTATTTTTGGACACAAATGTTTTACTATCCATAATGTTTTTAAATGTTCATTTAGATAATCCTATCCGGCAACAAACTATCATCCAAGACTTGCATTTGTATTCTCACCTCCCCTCTCCTGTCCTGCCAAGGATTTGGACTCACTCTCTCTTCCCCATCACTTGCCACTTCTGAAGTACCCTCACCAGCTGGGCTTGTGGCTGCAGATGAGTCTGCTGGTGGTACAGGAGATGATGATGTGCATTCCACAGGTGCAATCATGCTGGCTGGCATCAGGGCTCCTACCAAAGCATCCCTACAGGAAAGAAATTAATCTTTAAAAAAATCCTCATAAAAGAGCAACTTAAGTCAATGAAAAGAGTTCTTCGGTTTTCTATGTCTGGGCTTGCCAGTGTGTAATGTTTCGCTTATTATAATGGAGGAGTGGAAAATCAGAGTCTGGCATGTGCATGAGCAGGAAACTCCAACCAAATATTCTATCAAAAGTAGGAAAGTGTAAAGGTGGTGAAAATAACCCGTCCTTGAAATTAGAGAAACCATCAATATGGTTAATTTGAAAGCAGATACTGCAGCAAAAGAGAAGCAAGTTGATCATCAAGATGGATAAATACTCAGATACTGTTGCTGGAGCCGAGAGGCAACAGGATGCACAGGAGGTCAGAACTGAAGGAACAAAGGACATATATTAGGACGTAGGATTTCAGGAAGTTTCAGTTAGGATGGGGCAAGGCTGTTGAGGGATTTGTGCACAAGGACAAGGACTTTGAATTCAACACACTGAGGGGAATGGCAAGCAAGTAGAGGTGGGTGAAGTCAGTGGAACTTTGTGGAGGTAGGATAGGGGCAACAGTTTTGGATAAGTTGGGGTATATGGAAGGTCAAATGTGGGAGACCAGCAAGGAAGGCACTGGAGAAGTTGAGCATGGAGGTCACAAAAGCCTGAATAAGGATACCAATGGCAGAAAGGATGCAGTTAAGGTAAGAGGTGGATGATGTTTCAGAGATGGATGCAAGCACTTGGTGAGTGACTGGATATGGAGTTTATTGCTCAGCACAATGTCAAATAAGAAACCAAGGTCATGCACCATCAGTTTCAGAATAAGCTTGCAACTGGGGAGAAGGAGGCACCTTTAAACGAAGAAAAAGAAAGCCTACCTAGGATGCAACCTTGGTGTACTCCCACAGTAATTATGTGGGTGGGAGGAGAAGCCAGAGCTGTTTTGGCTATGTTGGAACAGGAAGGAGTAGAACCAAGGAAGAGTAGTGCAACAGGGTAGGGCCACCGTGCCAGCTGTGTAGTAAAATGGAGAGGCTGGCCAAGACAAATGCTGCAAAGAGGTTGAGGAGAGCAAAAAATGGATAGTGCAACATGGTTGCAATCACAGAGGATGTTGTTGGTGACTGACTACCTAAAAGAAAAGGAAGGTGAATATTTCAGATAGGAGTCTGATCCACACCAGACACAGGCCCACCTTTTGCTTCAAGGTACTGACAAACTTACTGTGTTATTCACATAGGATCATTTTATTAGTTATGATGTTGAGAATATTTTCTAGCAAGGAGCCCGGGAATGTTTTAGCCAGAGATTTCTGCTTGACAACATGTGATTGCACTGCATTTGCTATTGGAATGAATTCAAACTGCTTCAGGTATTTACTTAGCCAACAAATGGCTAGAAATATTTAACACACATATTTCATCTGCACAGGAGTACGTGTCAGAGATTTACTGACCACAGTCCAACAGCAAAGGTCTTCTATGTTACTGTGGCAGTAACAACATTGTTAAACACAGATTTTCCAACTGAGATCCAGGAAGCCCGAGGCCCATGAGGTCATTAGATTTCTGTTCGTCTGGGGCCAGTGATACTATAATCATTGAATTCTGTTCACTATTTATTAATTTACTATTTACAAATATTACTATTACATAGTAATACAAAACATTTTGCGCAACAGCTGTATTTTCCTTTGGGTCATTGATTTGCTTATCTGATATTTGGATAGAATGGTTGGAAGTTTGCTGCTTACTTAGCTGCATAACCAGAAATCTCTGCTAACTTATTTAAGGCTTGGGAATCACTTACTTTAGCAATAGCATTCAGCTGTGAGCTCTTACCTGGAATACATGATCTGCAGAGCAGTCAACACATGGGACAATGCCTGCTGTTTGGCGTGATTCCCATCCAAAGAAAGTAGAATCTTCGCCAGGGAGGGGCGATTGGGTTTTGAATTGCTTGAGCCACAAATTTTGTTGCTGATGGTGGTCGAGTCCATATCTGACTGAACACCTACAAAAAAAAAAGTGAACGGGATTAAAAATGACAGTATATCATCATGCTCTCCACAACTAAAGGTCTTCCTATAGAGGAGTAAAAAGGGGCATTTTAAACAGTTCAAGATCACAAGCAATGAATAAAATGCTTTTTAAAGAAAACAATTCTTAAATAAAAAAAGTATGTTTATGAAATTGACTAACAACAAAAAAATCCTAAATTTTTATCAAATACATGGGATGGGACAGCAAATGTTAAAGATTTCTGCTCATTACCTAAACACTTTGTTCATTCAGCCTGACATAAGAATTGAGTACTTCCTTCAAAGTAGGAATAACATTAGCGTGCAGCTTTACATAAAAAATACACAAGCCCACCTTTATCTATAACAACAGTAATCCTAAAATAAGTCATTCCAGATTAAAAGTACAAGCACACAAACAACTTGCACTCTACAATATTTAATCTTGGGAAATATATTGAATTCTAATCTAAGACGTCTCTGATTATATATTACAGAAGTATTGACATTCAAAAATCTTTGGCAAATATACCAGTTAAATAGGTATCAAGCCACAATTAATAAAGTTACCCAAGTATGAAGCGCCCAAAGGGTCCCTAGCAGTTTGGAATAGGACTGGCTCATGCACAGAAGGTGTTGCCACATCCACTGTTGTCCATGCTACACTGTGCGAAGAGCCACAAGCAACCCGGGTAATTTTCTGTCCCTCTAGGCCCTGTACAAGAGTAGGTTTTCTATTAACTGTTGTGGTTCCATTTCCTTGCTGGCCATGGTCATTATCACCCCAGGCATAAACCTAGAAATGTAATTAGGAAAAAAATGTTGTATTTAAAGCCAAGAATTTGGAACGTAACATTGGACATGTTATGAAGTACACTTGTTCTATACTATGGTACAACAGGAAGACACTGCCTCAAATGACTGAAAACCCTTTCAAGCTATCCAACGTGAACACATCAACTCTAACATTAGCAGAATTGATTACAAAAGAGCATTGTAATAAATAAAATGCTGAAATAGTTATGAAGTTAGATCATAAAACGGAAGTTGAAACTGTGATAAATGATAAATAAAAATTACAGGAAAATGAACAGGTCACCTTGAGATTTATGATTTTCTAAATTGAAGAGATTGGATAATTTTTGAGATTGTTTGCAAAAAATAAATGTAAATCCTTTTTTCCTTGTCTTGCACAAGTCTGAACTACGTTCATAGAAAATACCCACTTGTTTAACAAATATTGTCACTTACTTGGCCTGTGTCAGAGACAGCAAGACAGTGCAATGCACCTACAGCCACATGAATAATCTTTTTCCCACGGAGGCCTTCCACGACCTGTGGCTTCCGCACATGAACATCAGTGCCATGGCCTAGTCTGAAGTAGTCACCTTTGCCCCTGTGTACAAGAAAAGTTAAACAATGGAACAAAATTATTTGCATGACAATACACCCCCTGCCTAAGAAGGAACAAAATGTAATAAAAACACGAAATGCTGGAACCACTCAGCAGGCCTGGCAGCATCTGTGGAAAGAGAAGCAGAGTTAACGTTTCGAGTCAGTGACCCTTCTTCGGAACAAAATGTGTCTACATAACATGACAATCAAATATTCTTTTTAAACTTAAACCTACCAGGTCCATACCACACCAGGCTTTGTAAGTGCCAAAGAGAACTGAGCACCACACTCAATCTGGCACACCCCTTGGCCATTGAGTCTTTCAATGTTTTGTGGAACATTGCAACCTTCACTTCCTCCACGTCCCAGCTTTCCAAAGTCACCATCGCCCCAAGAAAATACCAGTCCTGCAGAATTTAACAAAATACATTAGATGCACTGCAGGAAATGAAAGAGTTTGTAGCTAAAAAAAAAAATTGTAACTTAATTGCAACGTCTTCCTTACCTTCATCGGTTAACGCTAGTGTTTGTGCATCTCGGCTTCCACATGCCACCTGGATGACTCGATGACCCAGAAGAACTTTCACCTAGAAAGTGAAAATGATAATTTTGTTAACATCAATCTTAAAGCAGTACTATGGCCACTATACAAGACTACTGCAACTACTTCAAATGGAATAGAATTTAACAGAAATTGAAAATGGCAAAAATATTCAGAAAGTTAGCAGCATCTGTGGAGAGAACAGATAAGTCAGCTGTTGACCACTCATTTGAACTCTGTTCTAACTTGAAGAAGCATGTTTTCAGCTAACTCAAAACTGTGGCCACGATCATTCTGGTTTCCTAACCAGAGAGCAGAATTTAACTTTTTCTGTTGAATAAATAATTATACCATCTTCATAGATTTATTGGTACAAGCTAAGTTTTCTAAATTTTATTTTACCAGCAAAGTACAAGTAACCATCAGTTTTAACTTCCTTAAAGCAAAATAGAAAGAATTATTAGCTACGTAATTCACAAACTAGTACAAGTACCAATTTTGGTCTCAGCTGTGTTGTGTTGTCCCCATGTCCAAGTCTGCCATACTCGCCAAGGCCCCACGAGTACAGTTCACCACTGGAGGTTATGGCGGCACTGTGAGAACTCCCACAAGCAATATCTCGAATACGCTTGGTTTTTAATGCCTCAATCAGTCTTGGCTTATCACAATTCCTGAATGTGTTTTTTTTTTAAAAAAAGAGGAAGTGAACATTCTTATTAATGCAAGTCCTGTGAAAACCCCAAGTATACAATATCGCAACATATGCAGTTTCTGTTTTTTTTTTAAATCGGAAAACTGATTCCCTGTATTTCCCTCCAATACTAGAATCTGATGGTGCATTCTTACTGCCAGTTTAGTAGTGGTGTAAAGTGGTGTCAGCTTCACACTCACACTAAACCTGGCATGTAAATTTGATGTCAAGGCCCAAACTGACTTTCTCTGGTGTCCGTTCGAACCATGACTCTAGATTCAGGCTGCATTAACACAATAATTGCAGAGCTGGTATGAAGCAAAGGTGCTTTGCAGCTGCAGTGTATATGCACTCTTAGAATTACAACAATCTAAGCAACATAATGCATTGTTCAATGTAAAAAAATTTCAAGTCCCTAAAACTGTCTCCTGTATTCAGCTGCCATTAAGGGAAAATGCATCGTGGAGGTCGTGATTTCCAACAGGAAGACGATATTAAAAAGAAACTTTAAAACAGACATACAACTCAAAAATAAAACACTACCACTACTCCGGAGCAACAACCAGCCACAATGGAGAAATGGACAGAAAAGCAATGTTAACAAAGGCATGAAAAAGAGTGCAATGAAATCTACTTAGCCAGGAAATTAAATATGAGGATAGGGAAGGAAATGCAATGCAAGAAAAAAACTTTTAAAGAAACCTGATAATTTTTCTTATATTAATGCAGAAAGGCTACTTGCATCCTTAAAACTCTAGTTCTGACTACACAGGAGTTAATTTAGCAGAACAAAAAGCGTGGGAAAAGGTTTTGTGTTTACATTCTGCTGAAGTGTCCAAGCTTTCCATCGTCTCCTTCACCCCAGGAAAATACCTTTCCATCGACAGTTAAAGCCATTGCGTGACGACCACCTGCAATACAATGTGAAATATAAATATGTTTTGATAACTTACAGCACAATGCTTTAAAAAGAAATCTGACTACATACCTGAATGCACAGCTACTTTCTTCACAACATAATTGCTTAGAGCTGAGATCTGTCGAGGGATAGGTATTGTCCCACTGGATATTCCAAGTCCAAGTCTTCCATTTGTAGCTTCTCCACAGGCATAGACTTTTCCCTCAGCAGTAACTGCAAAGCAAAACTCAAAAAAATGAGCTACATGCATAAAAGTCCTTCTGACAAAGCAATGAATTAAAGATTTAAGAATTATTTCAAATACAAATCTATACAGGAAGAGAGGAAATTAACATGGTTTGATAATGTGACTCCATTTCCAATAGCAGAATGTTCCATGTAAATGGCTCCACTACTTTCAAGTTCCACCGTCATCCATAAATTGAGAAGGTAGAGGAATACATGGAAACTGTCCCTTTAAAAGTTTCGTTCACCTCAATAAAGTACATTGTCCATTATGATACAGAACCCTATAGAGCAGGAAGTCTCATGTTTGATTCATGGTATGTAGCAAGAACTAATGGAGACACTGATAGAAATATCAAAATTGCCTGTAATGCTCGAGTCAGAGAGTGCACAGAAAATCAACAAGTGTTCCTGTTAGTCAACAGGATCCAGTGACACTTGCTGAAAAGTGTGCATTCATTAATGTCATGCTGAAGACAGGATCAAGCTCGGCTGTGATTTTTTTTTCCCTTCCCTACAGTCAAGTAGCCAACCTATGTTCACTATGAAGATTGACACACAAGGAACTAACAACATGAGCTGCCAGACTACATGAGTCAGCACATTCAAGAAAGAGGAGAAAAGTGGGAAGATAAGAAAGGTTACTACCACATAAGAGTCATATTACCACTGTACGTCAAGGCCATTCCTTTACTGCATACCTTTATTCTTCTGAAAGGAAGCCAGGCAAAGTTTAAACATAGAGGAATAGAATCCATCCAAGTTATGTCAGAAACAGAAGGGCAGACAGGAATGTAGGTTTGTACATAGAGAGGTTTTAAGAAATAAGTGAAAGCAAGTAAGCTCAATATTTCTAATTCACTCAGATTCTACATTAAAAGTACATTTCAGCAAAACTGCAAAGAAAACAAAGATGGGAACCTCCATAACATAACATTGTTGCTCAAGATTGCTGCATTTCAAGAACTGAAAAAATTATTTTGGCTAATTTATCTGCAAAGGTGATTGCTAACTTCACTGATTGGTCATGCAACTGAATTGACAAAAGTATAACTTTTGGTGGCCTGTTTTTCCAAGTCATCAGCTAGTGGTTAGCACTGCAGCCTCACAGCTCCAGCGACCCGGGTTCAATTCTGGGTACTGCCTGTGTGGAGTTTGCAAGTTCTCCCTGTGTCTGCGTGGGTTTTCTCCGGGTGATCTGCTTTCCTCCCACAAGCCAAAAGGCTTGCAGGTTGCTAGGTAAATTGGCCATTATAAATTGCCCCTAGTATAGGTAGGTGGTAGGGAAATATAGGGACAGATGGGGATGTGGTAGGAATATCGGATTAGTGTAGGATTAGTGTAAATGGTTGGATGATGGTCGGCACAGACTCGGTGGGCCGAAGGGACTGTTTCAGTGCTGTATCTCTAAACTAAACTAAAATGGATAATGAAATCTGTCCGAAGGTATTCTTCTCCACAAGTGACCCAGATATATACTGATGTTGATGTCTAAAAGGTACAACAATCAACAGAAATGCCAGCACAAATGAACATTACAAATGGAAACCAGTAGAGTTCTTAAAAATCTATAATCAAAATAAAATTACAAGACTACAGTATTCACGCTAAGATTATAGGTAAAGAGATGTTAAATAAATGGCAAATATCTGAACTATTGAAAAGATTAAATATTACTTTATTTTGTCAAATATAATGAAAAACATCCAGAAAATCCATTGCTAAATTAGTTGTAGTCTTAAAGAAGCTGGTGAATGGATTAAGCTCATTGTTCCTTCACTTCAGTTCAGGCTGCCAGGAGGAACACTTCTTGTTTGACTATAAAGTTCCCAAACAAAATTAGTCTGGGAAAGCTCAACCTAGTCTCGAATGGGAACAGGGCTGAGAATGTGACAAAAGTGGCCCTTGTTTGGCACTATTCAACGATTTTACTCATTCAGATATGCCAGTAGGATGGCTGATGGCGGTGATTCAAAAAGACAAACTGTTGTAACAGATAAGTCACATTGGCTGCGACAGAATAGAGGCAACTTTAATGTACAGTGGTGATATAAAGTACCTGACCTTAGCCCCGAACTAAGAAAAATACTTTATTTTCCAAGATTCGCATCCCTGCATTCATCAACACAAAAACCGAAAACATATTTTTACACTTATGTAATCTCCAACACAGAAGTCCTCGAGGCGGCCAACATCCCCAGCTTATACACACTACCGAGTCAGCGGCGCTTGAGATGGCTTGGCCATGTGAGCCGCATGGAAGATGGCAGGATCCCCAAAGACACATTGTACAGTGAGCTCGCCACTGGTATCAGACCCATCGGCCGTCCATGTCTCTGCTTTAAAGACGTCTGCAAACGCGACATGAACTCCTGTGACATTGATCACAAGTCGTGGGAGTCAGTTGCCAGCATTCGCCAGAGCTGGCGGGCAGACATAAAGGCGGGGCTAAAGTGTGGCGAGTTGAAGAGACTTAGCAGTTGGCAGGAAAAAAGACAGAAGTGCAAGGGGAGAGCCAACTGTGTAACAGCCCCGACAAACAAACTTTTCTGCAGCACCTGTGGAACAGCCTGTCACTCTAGAATTGGCCTTTATAGCCACTCCAGGCGCTGCTCCACACATCACTGACCACCTCCAGGCGCTTACCCATTGTCTTTCGAAATAAGGAGGCCAAAGAAGAAGAAGAACAAGAAAAGCTATCATATTACTTAGTAAAAGTGTCAGCTAAAGCGAATGTCGCATTACCTGCAAAAAGGCTTTTGGAACCACCAGCCACCTGGACAACATTTAAAGCTGACAATGTCTCCGAAAATGAGGGAACTTTTATCTAAAGAGAAAGCACAAGAGCTATTGTCAGTTTTGTGGAATAGGTAGGTGTATAAGACCCACAAGTGATCTATAGAACAATTTTTAAATACTGCTTTTAAACCTCGGAACTAATTATTCACCCAAAAAGTGAAGACATTTCACAATAACTTTTGTCAATTGTTTCAATTCAACAGATTTAAACACACTACATCATGCTCCTCTCTGTATTCAATTACATAATGAAGCATGTGCCTTAATTTGCAACATGAAAAAATAATTAAGGACTAGTAGCTTTATTATAAATAACATAATATTGAATGAAAAGCACAGGTGGGGCTGAATTTTATGGGCCCCCCAATGGCGAGGCCAGAGGGGCACGGAGAATCGTGATGGGTGGGGGGGCGGTGAGCCCGCCGCCATGCGATCTTCCCGGGGTGCCAGATAGGCAGACAATGGCCTTCCCACCCAGTGGCCAACTGAGGCCCTTAAGTGACCTATAAACAGCCAATTAAGGGCCTCTTCCCCCCCGCCGCCGCTGGGATCTTATCAGCAGTGGTGGGGAGGAGGGGGTCTCTGCTATGTAAAACGAGGCGCCCACCTTGTGGGCTTCGGGGGTGGGGGTGGGGGGAGAAAAGAGACCTTCTCTACGAGCAATCTGTGGCCCACGGAGGACCCCTTCCGGGAGCCACTTCACATCCCAGGACCGCCCCACCACCACCCCCCACCCCGTTCACCTGGACTGCATGACCATCCCCCCAAACCACTCTGACTGGGGTCTTCAGGACTGGCCCCAGCAATCCCACCTCACTCAACTCTGGGCCGTGATTCCAGCGCCGGGCCTGGGACCAAGGCCTCTGCACCAGGTGGCACTGCTGAGCTACCAGCTCTTTGATTGGCCAGCAGCTCCTGGAGGTGGCACAGAGTCAGAGTTTTACAGCACAGAAACAGGCCCTTCGGCCCAACGCATCTGCGCCAACCATCAAGCACCCGTCCTAACTAATCCCATTTCCCCGCACTTGGCCTGTAGCCTTGTATGTTATGGCGTTTCAAGTACTTATCTAAATACTTCTTGAATGTCGTGAGTGCTCCTGCCTCTACCACTCCTTCAGGCAGTGAGTTCCAGATTCCAACCACTCTGTGGGTGAAAACAATTCTTCCTCAACTCTCCTCTAAACCTCCTGCCCCTTACCTTAAATCTATACCCTCTAACTATTAACCTCTCTGCTAAGGGAAAAGGTTTCTTCCTATCTATCCTATCAATGCCCCTCATAATTTTGTATACCTCAATCAGGTCCCCCCTCAGCCTATCCAGTCTGTCTTCATAACTGAAATTCTCCAGCCCAGGCAACATCCTGCTGAATCTCCTCTGCACCCTCTCCAGTGCAATCACATCCTTCCTATAGCGTTGTGACTAGAACTGTACAGAGTACTCCAGTTGTGGCCTAACCAGCGTTTTATACAGCTCCATCTGCTCTTACATTCTATGCCTTGGCTAATAAAGGCAAGGATCCCATATGCCTTCCGAACCACCTTATCTACCTGTGCTGCTGCCTTCAATGATCTATGGACAAGCACACCAAGGTTCCTCTGACCCTCTGTACTCCCTACGGTCCTACCATCCATTGTATATTCCCTTGCCTTGATACGCCTTCCAAAATGCATCACCTCACACTTCTCAGGATTAAACTCCATTTGCCACTGTTCCGCCCATCTTACCAGCCCACCTATATCGCCCTGTAGTCTAAGGCTTTCCTCCTCACTATTTACAACACAACCAATTTTTGGGTCGTCTGCGAACATACTGATCATACCTCCTATATTCACATCTAAATCATTAATGTACACTACAAACAGTAAGGGTCCCAAAAGCAATCCCTGCGGCATCCCACTGGTCACAGGCCTCCATTCACAAAAACAACCCTCTACCATCACCCTCTGCCTCCTTCCACTAAGCCAAGTTACCCTGGATCCCATGGGCTTTTACTTTCTTAACCAATCTCCCATGCGGGACCTATATCAAAAGCTTTACTGAAGTCCATGTAGACTACATCAACTGCTTTACCCTCATCTACACCTCTAGTCACCTCCTCGAAAAATTCAATCAAACCCCTGTCTTTGAAGGGATGGGGATCCCGGATCCTGAAACTTTGGTTTAAAAAGTCTAGAGGATCGCTCTCAGAGGGGGGAGGGGGCAGGGGGCAGGAAAAGGCAGAGGTGTGGTTCCCCCTGCTTTTTTGGCCCGACACCAGGAAACCCTCCTCCAGCACAAAGTCCAGCCCGTGATGTACAGAGCTAATTATTGATTCAAGCTGCATTAAGAAAGCTAATGTTAATACAACAAATATACCACATAAACAGCAATTCTACCTTTGAACCTTTCAGTCCTCCTAACTGGTCTTTGTCATTTAGACCCCAGACGAATACTTTTGTTCTAATAGTAGCTGCAGATTCTATGCCAGATGCTTTCTTTCTTACAAGGCTTGGGAAGAGAGAAAATATAATTTCTGAAGTTACATTAAACAATGATAACATTTTTAGTTTACCCCTCAGGATTTTAATACATATCCAACAAAACTTAAATTATCATAACATAAAACTTTTCTCAATTCTAATTAGTTCTACTACAAATGTAATGTACTGGTTGCAGTGTCAGCTTGGCTCGAGTTAGAAGATTGTGGTACAATTCACACTCCAGAGATTTGAGCATATAAATCTAGGTTTGCAGTTCAGTGCAGTACTGAGTGTTCTGCATCGGCAAAGGTGCCATCTTTTGTACAAGGCATTAACTAAGACTAAAATGAGCAGAAATATATTTATTTATTTAGAGATACAGCACTGAAACAGGGCCTTCGGCCCACCGAGTTTGTGCTGACCAACAACCACCCATTTATACTAACCCTACAGTAATCCCATATTCACTACCACCTACCTACACTAGGCGCAATTTACAATGGCCAATTTACCTATCACCTGCAAATCTTTGGCTGTGGGAGGAAACCGGAGCACCCAGCGAAAACCCACGTGGTCACAGGGAGAACTTGCAAACTCTGCACAGGCAGTACCCAGAATTGAACCCGAGTCCCTGGAGCTGTGAGGCTGCGGTGTTAACCACTGCGCCGCATATTTAAAAAATTATAAAGTATGAGTTTTTCAAAATAAAAATTCATATAAACTGATTAAAAGAAAAAGCCTGAGCAACTAGCACCACATGTTGTGGCAGGCTTGTAACTTCGGGATGAAAATTCAAAATCTGTTCAATATATGTGTACCCTGTAGGTCACTGACTAAAACAGCAGATATTACCCGACGAGGAAGATGAGGTAACACAGTAAGGCCTACAGGCATTAAAGATAATTGCAGGAAAGCATACACTTTCATAATGAACGAATAAGTTTACACAGGAGTTATCAATGGCATGCAAGCCCGATGTAACAAATTTAGTATTGACAGATCTCCTGTGGTTTTGTTCACTACAAGTCTGAAAATTACCTTCTCAGGGGCAATTAGGGATGGGCAATAAATGCTGGCCTTGCCAACGATGCCCACATCCCATGAACAAATAAAAAAAAAATTGAAGTGTGATGGGTAAAGTGTGACAGAAAGTAATTTTGATGCTTACAGAAAGTACAGCTATACACAAGATTTTTAATATATTACTTGTCAATTGCCTGTGACATTGCAAATAGGGAACCAACACCAAGTGTCGCATGATGGTGAAGCAGGGTTAGTGGTTGAGAGATAAGTCAGTCAGTCACCACTTTAAAGTCAGACATTGTCATTTTTGTATTTCCATAATAAATACGTATATCCTCATTTGTAATGGAAACTGCCCAAGTGAAACTGTTACCCTGTAATTATGCACACCAACCAGCTGTGGTACTTCAGCACTGGCAGGAGGTTGTAATTGCAACATGACGAGTTTGCATTCAGACATTCCAGTATAAAAGCTGATGCAATAATTTTTTTTATGGAAAGATTGACAGAAAGTGCATGCTGACACAGGATTATTGATATATTATAAATAGATTTTCCAATCTGTTACAACAAAAGACTAATATTCCAGAATGCAGTAAGTGGAGCAAGGAAAGAATTTGCATTTATACAGCGTCTCATCACATCTTCACAAAACATCCTAATGTTCTTCACATAGAATGGATTACTGTGAAGAGCAATCAGTCATTGCTGCAGAAGCAAATGGTTTTAGAGTGGTAGGACCCAGGTCTGCATCTGTGACCATCCGTGTACTAATTTCCCCAGTCAGATCCATGATACTGCGGGGCAATACTGAGTAGAGGGCAAGTACTTCCACATAGGAAACAGTGACCCTTGCTCTTTCTACCATTACTAAGCTGCTACTTTCATTGCAGCACTGGAGGGTCTTCAAGATTAGATACTTGAAAAGGGGGAAAGGAAAGTGCCATTAAACAAATTGCAGAAGGAAAGATGGAAGATAAGTTATTCTGAAAAATATTCCAACCTCCTGCATCATTTACTCCAATTATCAGTAACATGGTAGTACCTTCCAGTATTACTTTTATCATCATCCTCTTCCTCATTATCTGAAGCAAGGAAAGGGAAGTTTGCTGCAAGATCCTCATCCTCTGCTCGGATACGTCCTAGAATGCTCAAGCCATGAATTTTGCAATCAATCCCAGAACTTCTGCACTGTTTGATAGCAATCTCAATATACCTGTGCTGCTGAGAAAATGAGGCTTGGTTAAAAGAAATTAAATGTGGTCCACAGTTTCATAAAGTACAAAAACGTTGCTGTCTGAACACCAAGTTCAGTGTGTTGACTAGAAACAGTCACCTCGGTCACATTGGACAAGAATAACAGAACAGAACCACATTGTGAAAAACGCTACAAAGTACTGGAAGAGTAAAGTAAGCTTAATTATACGCATATCCTTTCATCCTTAATGGTACAAACATGCAGATAATCAGTGGGGTAGATCTTTGGTACATGGAAAAGACCTAGAGATCCAAATGAAAGATACCCAACACCAGAGAGAAAGGTGTAATGAAGGCTGGGCCTTGGCACTTGAGCCCATGTCATTATTCTAGCATTTCTTGTAAATACCCATTGCTGCAATGCTTAGGTTCTCAAAGGCTATGCATCACATGAGAAAGTGTTTCAGAGATCATGGAATGAGTGTAATGCAAACACTATACATGGCTTTACCATTCTCAGAAATGACACAAAGAATTTGCAATCATATAGCACCTTTCACGGAGAAGGAAAATGTCCCTAGACATTTCTCAGAGGTATAATCGGTGAGCTGCCTGCTGAAGGATGTTAATAGGAGCTATTGACCAATGCTATGGACAAAGAAGTATTTAAAGGAGGTCTTAAAGGTAAAGTTGCCAAGGGATTTAGGTAGGGAAATCCATTCACTATATCAAAATGGATCAATGCTGCCCTTTTAATACATCAACATTTGCTTTGCTTTATTCACTGCCACCAAGCATTGTTGCAATAACTTCAAATGATTGTTATCAGGACATAAATATCTCTAATTTTCCATGCATTGCACTTTATTTTCTTTAGAGTAATAGTCCCTTCTTAGATTTTGTGCCCCATGTGAAGCATTTTCTATTTCGCTAATTGAATTTCATCTGCCACCTGTTTGCCCAATTCTTACACATATTTAAATTCTCCTGTTCAGCTTTGGTGTCCAGCACTTTCATTAGTTTTATATCATTTTTTGGTACATTTTTTCCAACTTTGGTTGCAGAAGGAAGTGACATTTGAAGAGCGTTCTGGGATGTAAATGGTGAGGGCCACAAAGTCTGAGCTGGCCCTGTCTGTGATAAAAAGCAAGAGTGTAGAAAGACCACGGGAGATTGCAAGATCTTGAATATGTGTATACGTGCTTATACTTTATATACACACACACACAAAATGGCAAATGTTTCACCAATGTCGGAAAACTGCACTACCCAGAAGTGAAAGTACACCTAAAACAGTTTCACCTCAACTCAAAATGCTTTTTGATTTTTTTGGCTGGTTACCTGAACTTACCTTAGGAGTTAGTAGAGAACACAAAAGCACATCCTTTTTTTTTTCAAGAGAGAGATTGCATATAAGGTTAAAACCTAATTGAAAACACGTACCTCCACACATTCATTAAGAATCGTTACCACAGTGTCTGTAGGGGTGATATTGATAGTCTTCAGTTCAATAAGATTATCTAATGAGTTTCCACCTGAAACAAAACCGTCAAGTATTTGATCATAAACATATTTGCCTAAGTGAAAACAAGAAGTATGTAAATGGCACTTACGTATTTAACTTACCCGAGACCACTACTAATGAAGGCATATAACTACTGTCAGCAGGATCCACAACCATATTTAGTCTATGAACAAGAACATCTGGGAAGATCTCTAAGCGAATCCAGTGCTAGTAAAGTAAAAATGCAACGTTAACAGATCTGTCCAATAATTTGAAGCCAAAAATTACTGTAACAAACGAGATTGCTGAACTGATCATATTACTTCATACGAAAAATCCAAACATCCTGGATACTGTAGAAGTGTACAAAGAGAAGGCACGACATTGGATTTCAGAATGTTTACTTAGTGGACAATTTAAATCAACAGACATGAGCTGCACAGAATGCTCCAACCCACTAATCACAAATGCACCTAATTTCATCACTTCTGTGCTATTCAATCAGCTAAAGGGAGACCATTTATTCCCCCTAATTTTTCTCCTTGAAAACATGCCGGCAGTAAGCCAGGAGGATGGAGAGGCAATGCAACAGCATGTTCAATTAGCAATTTGTTACCAGTGTTCCATGTCCCACAGAAGTGCAATTGTCAAGACAATTAAGAATAGCAAGGATGACCATCACTCACAAATGAGTGCTCCAGAAACCATACCATCCTAGCTGACAGCAAAGCATAGTGACAGATGGCAGCAGTGGGGATCACAAAGCAAAAGGATTATTTTCAAAAAGTGGAGGAAATACCAAGTTGGCAAAATAAAATCAAAAATGACAAATTCAAAATGAGAAGGCACTGAATATGATGCTGAGGTCTTTATGTTGTCCAAAATAGTAATTAAAATGTACTCACTAATTTCTGGCATTTTACTCTTTGTTCAGAGCGAAATTAGAACTGCAGGGGAGATGGTAGTGTAGTGGTAATGTCACTGAACTAGTAATCCAGAAGCCCAGGCTAATGCCATGGGGATACAGTTCAAAACACACCACGGCATCTGGTGGAATTTAAATCCAATTATTTCATAAAAATCTGGAATTGAAAGCTTGTCTTAGTAATAGTGCCATGAAACTATCATTGATTGCTGTACCATCACTAAAACCCATCTGGTTCACTAATGTCCTTCAGGGAGGGAAATCTGCCATCCTTACCTGGTCTGGCCTCCATGTGACTGCAGACCCACAGCAATGTGGTTGACTCTTAACTGCTCTCTGAAATGGCCTAGCAAGCCACTCCTATTAAGGACGGTGGTCAGGCTCTCGATGTTGCAAGTCCAATCAGAGGGCCAACAGCGTGGGAACCTCGCCAGCCACAGTACTGTGGCAGGTCAGAGACCACAAAGTAGCTGCAACATGAAGGCGCCCTCGCTGGGCTGCAGAGCAGTGAACGGATAAACAAAATCTAGGCTGGCAGGTCCATCAGGATGGAGGGGAAACTCCTCCGTTGAATCTGGATTGGCCACAATTGCAGTCTTTCATGCTCGCAGCCCTATCAATGAGGCATGGAGTCTATGGCACCTATGATACACCCCCAGACTGTCGCAGGAAGGCCGCCTCCATTGAGCTGGTGGCCTTCGCACGCAGCGGAGGGGCCGCTCCACCGGCAGCAAAATCGCCCCTAACTAAGGTCTTAACAAACGTAATGGCTGCCCATCTCAGTGGAGCAGGCAGACAATCCGATTTCCAACCCACCCTTCGGAAAGATCCGGCAGTGGGAATGCATCAGGGTGCCGCTCAATTTTCCCAGCTCCCCGACCTTCACAGAATTCAGCCCAGAGTTTCTACTACTGAATACTGGTGAATGAAGATACACCAGGCAAAGGTAAACTGAGTGAAGTCATTAGGTCCACACCAAAAAGTCCCACAAGACATGAGAAACTTGAAACTCATAGTAGACATGCATTAAAACACCTAATTTGAAAGGAATAGCAGCAATATTAAACATGTATGATTGAGTAGAGGACGACACTGAACCTAACAATTTAGATGCAGCTTCCTTGAAGCAGAAACAATTTGGGCGCTTTTCCAACGGAGATAAACCTTGCGGCTGAAAGCAGAAGATAAAGAACAGAGAAAGATCATAACCAACTGTTACGACCAGGTGAGAAAGAGGTCTAGGGTTCCCTTTCAGCCTTCACCTGGTCTTACTCTAACAGGGTTTAATTTTAAACACACCATGTTTTAGCTCCTCCTTGGTGAATCCTTGTTCACCGCTTTCTAATTATAAGGCAAAGAAACCAGTACAAACAGGCTTTCTTAGGTTTAAAGAAGAAAAGTTGAAATTTATTAAACTTAAACTCGAATTCGGTTGATGCCTACGGATACGCAACGCGCTCACACTAGCATGTCAACACGATGCACACATGCAAATAGAGACAGAAAAGAGCAGAAAAGTTTGAGGCTATATTTGAAGAATTGTTGTTGCGGTTCTTCGAGCTCACTGTAGAGTCCTTGATTGTAGGTGGATCTTGCTTTTCGTTGGGGCCCAGTATTCTTCTTAAACCTTGTTCGCTGTAGGAGACTTTTCTCTCTTGGGGTTCATGCATCTTCAGTGGACTCAGAGAAAGAGATGGGAGCAGACAGGTGAGAGATCTTCTCAGTCCAGGAGCAAACAGACACTCTCTTCAAACTCTGTGGCCAGTTCAAAAGAAAACCCTGGAACAGCCAGGTAGTCTCATGTGTTCCGAAGAGTTCCGAAGAAGGGTCACTGACCCGAAACGTTAACTCTGCTTCTCTTTCCACAGATGCTGCCAGACCTGCTGAGTGATTCCAGCATTTCTTGTTTTTGTTTCAGATTTCCAGCATCCGCAGTATTTTGCTTTTATTTTAGTCATGTGACTAGCTGGTCCAAACAATCCTGGCCCTTGTGAATTGTATCCTCCTTAGGAGGCCCTGGAATGCACTTCCTCACCTTTGATGTCTGTTAGAATGCAATTTTTTTTTCCAGCCACGGCTGTTTAACAAGTCCTCTCTTCACTCCAGTAAAAGTTTAAAATCAATGTTCATGACAAAATTAATGTGCCTCATTCTTGGCAGGTCAGGACCTAGCATGACACCAAGACAATTTTAAATTTGAACAAAAAGTTCTGGAGACACAAGCAGTGGATGATGGATCTACCCTTAAGGTATGTAGAAGATAAATGTGCAAGAAAGAGTGGCTGATCACACCATTGACTTCTCACTTACTTTTCCTTGTGAGCCTGAAGACTGCCAACACTGGCCAGAGCCATCAATTAGGCGGGAAGCTTGACTGACAGATGAGGAGACTCCAAAGTTCTTCACAATCCTTGACCAATCATCTAGCAACATTCCTCGCTCGCAGCTGTATCTCTTATTCTGTTGTTTTCCTGAACGTCCAGTAAATACTGGTGATTGCCCTTGAAACCAATATAGAAGTTACTACCAATACATCTATTTTATCATGTTGCCATACAATTGGATAGGCAAAATCATGAAAAAAATCTTTATATTTCCCAGCAATGACATATGTGATCATTGAGGGTCACCAAAAGGAGACTTACAGAATTGGAGAGTTATGAGAGAAATGGAATTGACTTCTATCCACACAACTACTTAGAGGTGCAAATACTGAGAGAATGCAAAATATTTAATATAAAGATTGTCTGATATTCCCTTTAAACAATTAACTTTAATACTGTAATTACTACTTTTGGGGCTTAAAAATGATAAAACTACATAGTATTATTAATAGGCACATAGGACTGAATGGGTGCCAGGAGTGGAGGCTGTGGGGGTGGGGCTGGTAAAATAGCGGGAAGCCATGTTCGAACAGCTCCTTGTTGCTGTCCCACTGTTAGGGATGTTTCCCAGTAGCAGGCACAAGAACACTAAAAATAGGAGCAAAATAGACCATCTTTCCCATCGAGCCTGCTCCACCATTCAAAATGATCATGGCTGATCTTAGGATTCAACTCCACTTTTCCGCCCGCTCACCATATCTCTTGATTCTCAGACACCAAAAATATTCTTATCCCAGCCTTAAATATACTCAGGCAGGAGGTGGGCTGCCAATTTGCATAATTCAGACCCCATTTACAGACCATTTTAAGGCACCACCGGCATTTTGCCAATGGCGGAGTGGCCCCCGCCACATGAGGAGGCTACCTGCTTCATGGAGGTGGCCTCCCTACGGCAGCCCAGGGAACTATCGGCACCAGAGGCTCCGTGACCCAAAGAGGGGGCCACGGTCATCAAAGGCAACCCTTGAAGCCCCAACGATTCCCCCAGAGGGGTTTCCCTTCCGTCCCGTGGTGCCCACTGCCCTCAGCTTCCTAAATTTTTATTTTTACATAAATGACTGTGGGCGCCTCCATTTTGAGGCCTGCCTCAGCAATACCTACCTCTCCCAGTGGCATTGCTGAGGCTTCACAGCTGCTAATCCTCTGACTGGGCCAGCAGTATCAAGAGCCCACCAGCTGTCTTTCATTGCTTGGCAAGGCCACCTGTGGTAAAATCGCCGAGCTCGTCCCGCTGCTGGCAAGTGCAGGCTCGGGACCCACTTTTCAGCCCAACATCTAGTTCCTGAAACCGCAGAAAAATTTAGCCCATAATTCCTGTATAACAGAATTAGTAGGTATAGCCAAGTTGGTGTGGATTATTTGAATACTATTAGAAATACAGTTGGAAGTTTTTCTGAATGTGATATGAAGCTTTATTCTATAAAATGTAAAAGCAAACTTCTGGTCCATCTCACCTGGCTCATTAATTCTACCAAATGTATGCCTAGCATTGTGTTTTCTTGACTTGAAACAGTTTTCACAGTAGTCAAAATCATCACAGTTCCTGCACTTGAACCTGGGCCCATTCATCGGAAACATTTGACAGCCGTCACACCTGTTTTTTTTAAAGAAACAAAGTAAAAAAGACTACTAATGAAGATAAATTATTACATATTAAAAACACAAATCATGATGTAACAAAATGTATGCCTACAAACAACCTCCTATTTGAATGAAATTCAACTTCCACAGAGGTAAAGCAGGTACGCAAAAGAACTGTTCTTGAACTGCCTTGCACAAGTTGTGCAAGCAGAGAATTATTTTGCATCATATTGCCAATGTGCATAAAGGAGAGACTGAGTATACTAGGCCTACAGTCCCTAGAGTTAGAAGAATGAGAGGTGATCTCATTGAAACATAAAATTCTTAGCCAGCTTAACAGGATAGATGCTGTGAGGATGTTTCCCCTGGCTGGTAAGTCTAGAACTATGGGTCACAGTCTCAGAATAAGGGGTCGGCTATTTAGGACTGAGATGAGGAGAAATTTCTTCACTCAAAAGGCTGTGAATCATTGGAATTCTCCACCCCCAGAGGGTTGTGGATGCTGTTGAGTATACAGAGATCAACAGACTTTTTTGAATACTAAGCAAGTCAAGGGATTATGGGGATAGTGTGAGATGGTGGGAAGGTAAGCCAGCACCTTACTGAATGGCGGAGCAGGCTCGAAAACCTAAATGGCCTACTCCTACTCCTGTTTCTTACATTCTTATATGCTACAAGAGGATTTGAATATACTTGAGAATTGGGCAGATGAAATTCAATATAGAGAAATATGAAGTGCTTTACATGGAGACAAAAATCCAGGAAGGGATTGCTACCTAAATCAGGGGTCAGCAAGCTTTTTAACCTGAAGAGCCTTTTTAAAAAAATTGCCAAAAATAAAAATTATTGGGAGCTGCAAGACAAAATTTCGGCATTTCTAAACTAAATACTTGACAAATAGCCAAGTGTCTCTGGTAGAATGCACAATTTGCATACATCATAAATAAAATACATCTATTGAACTTATGTAACAGAAAAAAAATCCTAATTAAAATAGACCTAACTGAATTGTCACATTCTGACTTTTTTTTTTAACTATAATATTGTCACTAAACTCATTTTTAAAACAAACTATAACTTAAGATGCATAGAATTAAGAATAATTTTCAGCTATTGATTCTCATGCTTTAAAAAAAAAAGCTTTAAGAGCACATTCAGAATAATTTATCTTCTCAGCTGTGTTCAAAACAATAATGGTCGTAACGATCAAACATGTCCCTCGAACCAAAGGCATTATCTATAATCATGGCATAGCTATAATACTCAAAACAGGATTATTTAGAGCATGAGGATGTTTTTTGCAAAAATAATAATTTGAAACCATGAATTCACAGAATTGTTACAGTGCAGGAAGAGGCCATTCGGCCCATCGTGTCAGCACCAGCTCTCCACAGCTCTTTATTCCCACAATAAAAGCACAGCTCTTACTTGTCTTGACTTAATTTTTTAAGGCTTTTTTCATGTAACTGCAATCCAACTGGAAGGTTGGAAGCCACAAATGAGATGTTAAAGAGCCACAGGTTGCAGATCCGTGACCTAAATGAAGTTAAGGTATGTGCATGGACCAGGTCAGTCTCAGTGTTTGGGCGGGACAGAAACCAGACTGAGAGAATTCAAACAATGAGTGGGAAAGACACAGACACTGAACTGGGTGAATAAGCATATCTGAGGAGCTTGGAGATGGGTTGGCAAGGATGAATAGATCAAGGGTGAATTCTTTTTAAAGAGAGGAATAATGAAAGCCACCTCCAAAGGAAAAAAAGGAGCAGCCAACAATGTCAGCAAACATTCAGCTAAATGGCAAGAGCAGTTGGATTCAGGTGCAATGTTTTAAGGAGATGACGACAAGTCTTGCAGTGGAGAAAACATGAACTTGGTTCAGAGGAAGTGGTTGAATGGTCGGAAGTCGAATCATGAAAAATCCAGACGTGTAGTGGTTTTCATGGAGGGGTGTCTAATGAGAGCTAGTTGGGAGATGGGGGAAGAAACAAAATATTCTGGTTTTGGGCTGGATAGGAGAAAGCTAAAGCAAATGGTCACAAATTTTGGAAGCAAAGAAATCTAATAGCTCCTCACAGCATCAGCAGCGTGGTGGAGGAGGGGGAAGGAGGAGAAGGAATATTGAAGGTGGTGGCGTTAATTGTATAAGAATTGTGTTTAGTTGTATGCAGCTGGAGGGCATTAATTGTGGTTTCACTTGAGCACATATAAAGAGGAATTTATTGAAACTACTGTGGTTGAGTGAGGAGGTGTATGCTTGTAATGTTTCAGTCTGTCAATAAATGCAAAACTGAGTAAAGACTGGCTCCTGTGCTACCCTTCATCAACTGGCTTTCCGGATGATAACAGGTGGTGGAAGAGAAGGTTAAGGTAGTCTTAGCCCTCCAGGATGATCTAGAAGTAGCAAGGCAAAAATACTTTGTAACAGTAAACAAAAAAGATAGAATATGCAGTGGGGAAGCTTAAGGAAAAATCCCTATGTCCACAAGACAAACTCTTTTATAGCGCTCTTTCCTTACGTTACTGCACCTGCGCCCCCACCCGTCAGACTTTGTGTGAAGATTAAGTAAATTAAAGTTATCTCATTTACTTTCACTGAATGCAATAGACAAAACTGTAGATTGTCCCTTTTTGTTTTAAACAAAGACAATCATAAAAACAGGAGTGTAATTACTGTAACTCATATTTCCTATTATAAGAATACTATTGTTTTCTTTATTTCACAGGAAAAAGTGGAAAAAACATGATTAAAACATCCCAGTTTGGTTAAAATTTCTTACGTGACTCCTGGATGAATGCTGGGTACCAACTCCATTTCGGACAACAGACCAGTCCAGTGAGACTGTTGAGGGAAATCAACGATAACATCCTTCCCGTTGGCACTAAATGCTGAAAGAAATGCCACCACATACTGGTAATTCTTTAGGATTACATGCAGCAGCAATTAGTCTTCAAAATAGACTGAGCCTAGAAATGACACTTAAAATATGCAATTATTTCTTGGCCGTTTTATGTGTGACAAGCTCTACACAATAAATAGTTCATTACCTCCACTAAAATAGCAAACACAGCAGCGTTAAGTATGTTAGGCCTTTGTATAACAATGTTTCATACAGCAGGTTTATAGTTTAAATAGGTTCCTGAAAGACAGGGGTGGGCACAACAAATATTGTACAATAGAGCCAACTGGCTAAGCATTGCTATCAACAGACCCATGCACTATTCCAGTCCAATCTTAATATTCATCAACTAATAAAGAAAAAGCATATTCCATACTAAAACTGGTCTGCTACAGAAAATTAGAAGATAGAGTTTCTTGTTGGCATGTGGCCAAATGTTGAGTGTTAAATTAGGCAAAAATATTGCCGAATTCTGTTAAGCAAATTAAATAATTTGACTAGAAGATCCTACTTGTGTAGATTATCCAATCATCCTCCAGTACCAATTATGTTTAATTTTTTTAAACCAAATACATGGACAAAGAACACAATCTTCAATAACTAAAAAAAACACCAGAGTCATTACAACAACTTGTATTTGTATATTACCCTTAAATTGGATAAAAGCCTTTAAGGAAAAGTTTTAGAAAACTGGCTCATTTAGTCTTCTACTATATTTTGTTAGAAATATAAAAGAAACACTAATATATTACAAAGCTAAGTGGGGGCATGGGACCTTTCTCCCTATTATGATGTTATGCAACATTTAATAATCTTACATGCATCACTGCAGAACAATAGGTCCCTGCAGCTTATTTTGTAGCAGCTTTCCAGGTCTTGAATCAAAATACAGCACAATTCGCAAGATTATTTTTTGTGAAGCAAAGAGAATGCAAGCATGACTTGTTTACCTTTTACAACTCCCACACTCCTATGGGTAACTGATCCCCACTTGTATTTTGGTGTAGTAACTGAAGCCTTAACCCGTACTTTATCAGCAATCTTTATGTGGGAAGTAGAATTCTGTGGTGGGAAACCTGATGCAAAAAAAAAAAGCAATGAAAATTAAACCTCTCCTAAGTTGCACTTTAAAAGACAGTGTCACGGATTTGAAACTACTTTTCTCCTCGAATTAAAAAACAGTTTGTGTGCCTTTAAGACTGTTAAAAACAGTGCACCTTTAAGGGGGAGAACATTCTGGAGACACAGCTGCACTGTTGTTACCCTGGGCAGCACCAGCAGGAGCGAGAGAGAGAGAGCGAGCGAGGTCACATGGTAATGTTTCAACTTGGCTTTGTGGGGAACCGGCAGAAAGGCTGAAATCAGTTAGTTTTGAGAGATTTTCCAGCGAAGCGTACTGAAGAGAAGAAAGCTGTCTATTTCTGCTCAGCAGAAAGTCTACAAGGAGCTACAAGCCAGGTTAATTCCCCAAGTAAAGACAAAAAGCCTTCTTTTTCAAGAAACCATTTGTATTGCTGTGCTCATTGATCAAAGAACTGTTTAATGCTTTCTGCAGCCGAAGAGTTGAATGCCTATCTGTTGAAGGACTATTTTCATCAAATCCACGTGAAGACTTCAAGTGACCTTTGATTATTTTCACATCAGAAGACCTCATCCATCAGGAATGTAACCTACAAAAACTTATTTATTAAGAGACAACTAATTATTAAAAACTCCACTTTTAAAACCAGTTAACTGTTAGTTTTTGAATTTATGCGTGTGAATGCGGGAGTTAGGTTAAAATAAGAAGTTACCAGGTCTTTAGACATAGGTTTATCTTAATAGTCTTTAGGATTTAGGTTTTTTTAATAAATAGTTAATTTGTTGTTCTCCAACGATACCTGGTTTAGTTTGTTTCATTTTGGGGTTACTAGAGTGTTAAATTTGACTATTTTCCGATTGGGTGTGAAAGCTTAATAATATGCTGCGACCTGTGGTGTGTCGGGACTGAATTGACAGTGCGTTGCTCCTGCCGGGGTCGTAACAACACCAAGAGCAGTAACTACTTTATAGTACTGGTGTTTCTGATTAGTATAGTATGCACCTACCCAATAGTTCAACGTGGATGTATCTAACCCAGTAAGTGCCACCTTTTTGCTGCCAGTCACACTGCACATTTAGATCATGCAATCCATCTCGATCCAATTTAATTACTTTTCCCATATCTCCCTCGCAAACTTCTTCATAGGTTCTGCAGCATCGGACCATCATTCCTACCTGCATGATATAATAAAGCTCAGAATAAAGTGTAGCCTGTACCTTATTGCTATAATTACTAAAATGTTAATTGCACAAAAAAAAAACCAAGTACAGCAGGTACGCAATATTAAAATTGCAGGACAATCCGTACCTGAATATTCTCCCTTACATATACAGCATAATCATCATTACTCAGGAAATCTGCACGCTTCTTATAGGTTTGGCTTTCAGTCACCACAGCAGCCCAAGGCTACAAAATTAAGAATAGTGTGTTAGTATACCTTGAACATCAGCACTCAAATGGCTCCAAATGTTATGAAAATGTACTAAGTATATCCTGTTTCAAAAGTACATTAGGTAGAGCTGGTTGAGCACCAATCACAGCATAAGCAGCTTCAGCCTCTTCTACATCTTCTAGAATCTCTTCGTCTGAGTATTCCGATAAAGTGCTCTCTGCATCAGAAAGTTCTGCAATCTGTACGTCAGGGTGATCCAACAGCCAACCGACCAATGCTTCCACACCTTTGAAATAAAATTCAGGACAAAAATATATAGAAAACTGCTACTCATGCAATTGGATTTGATGTTGCTTTTGTCATATAAATGGAAAAGAATATTCATGTAAGAGATCTGAGTTTCATTTCAACTTAGTCTCCTCAAATCAATTTTTATCACTGCACTAAAGTTGTTCTTTCCTCGATGTGGGTCTATCAACTTTTAAACAAAACATGTTTATATTTTACTCAGGACATCTGCACATTTCAAACAGGTTTGGCTTTTAGGCACCACAGCATTCCAAGGCTACAATATTCACAAAACATTCCTGTAATAATTTGAAGGCGAGTGCCCAAATGATCCCAGTGTTAGGAAAATGTGTTATGAATTTGTTTCAAATGTTATGCCAAACCCTCTTAAAAAATTAACAACTACTTCACAGACTGGCAGGATGTGGATTTAAAGTTATTATTCCTTACTTTCTTTGGCCTCCTTGTCTCGAGAGACAATGGGTAAGCGCCTAGAGGTGGTCCTTACACACAATAGTTTTTACTGCATGAATTACAAAACGTCTTAAGGCAACCCCAGGTCTTGCAATTTTCCAACCCATTCATTTCTACATGGAGGATAAAGAAACGAGCAACAACTACACTTAACCTTACTCTTCTATTAAATCTTTACACTTTAAAAAATTGTGAGAGGCCAAGTCGCATTCATCATGAATTGCGTCACCAGTGGAAGTTTCTGAAACAGTTATAGTGATATATTTTAGAGCTGTACAGTCAGAATATAAATTAGTTAAGTCATTAGCAACTACTTCCTAAATCAGTCATGTTACAATTTTCGAACAGCCTTTTCATTACTTAGCTCCTGTACCAAATGTTTATTTAAAACGCTAGAATGCAAAAAGATGTGGAAGTATTTGCTAGTGTGAGCATGGGCTTATTCATTTTGTAATTTTTTTACCTGGTAATCCCGTAGCATTTCCAGAGCCTCCTGTAAGTGACTTTAGTGCAAACTCAATATTTTTCCGCCCAAATCCCATTTCCATTAGTTGAGCCACAATGGGTAAGGGTGGAGGGGGAGAAGGCTTGCGCTTCTTGTGTTTCATTGGCCGTACGGGCTGCACTGTAACAGGTGTTGTAGCCTCACTTGAGCTGCTGTCATCAAATACAGGTGTAGACGGATGGGTAGACTCCACTGCCAAGAACTGACAAACAGCAAGGGCTGCCGCCTGACAAAAAAATCATGTAGACTGAAATGCTTAACAAAAACTACACAAACAAATTTAATGACACAAATGATAATAATGACCCCCTTCTCCTTCTCTGGCCTCCATTAGTCAGATTGTACCCAAGAGGTGCTCTGTCTGACGTGACCTGAACCCACTTATACTTGCAGGTTAAGCTCAACTAAGTTCCCCAGCATAGGCCGTCCTAAGGAAGGGCTAAGTGCCTGGAATTGGGGTGGGAGTCAGTTCTGCCGCAGGATGCGATTGATCTGTTGCAGCACCAGCAGGGACAAGATGTGCAATTGTCTGGCTGCTGTCCAAAAACAGTACTCAGATGGCCATCCCCAAGCCACCTCTTTCTGCACCTATAATAGAAGATATTTAGCTTCTGCATAGTTCCAACATGTGCTATGCAAGTTCCTGAACAGGGCTGGGAACAAGACCTGAGGCCCACTTCCACTGGATGCTGCTCCAAATGGCACCTCTACATGAATAGGACGTGGAAAGTCTAATTACACCCCTCCTATCTTGTTTGCATTGGCTGACCCTACCTACACCTCATTTGGATGTAATAGTCACATTTAGTAGGTCCTCCGTGCAAGGGCTTTTGGTGCTTTGCCACCGTTAACTGTGCACTCCAAGCAGAGAAAAATCAGCATCAAGAAATGTTAGGAACAGGAAAAACTAATAGAACCAAATAGGGCTATCTTTTTTATGGATCAAGCCTGCCATTCCACCATATCCTTCAATCCTTTCTCTCTCCAAAAGCCTGTCTCCAGAGCTGTCTGCTTTTGTGTTACTTAGGAAAGTACAGATAAATTGAATCGAAATATTTGTTTTGTAAGATTGGAGGCTTGATAAAACTTAACATTCTGCCAGCAGAGAGTTGAAAGTGGTTCCAAAAAGTGGAACAATAGGGAACAGAGACCAATTATACATGGGCATTTACCAAGCTGGAGAGAAGTCTCAGTGTACTTTTCCAGGATTCTTTCATTGAGAACTCACATTTCTCACAAACAACCTGAATGAGGAGCAGACAACTAAAACAGACACGTGTTATATATTTTTCAGTTGGGAGGCAGAATGGCATGTCTCCACGTGATTTGCTTTCCAATTAGATAAGTGGCATCTCTTCTCTCAGTAAAGACCTTTTCCTTCTGTTGACTTGAACAGGAATACTCTTAACCTTAAGCACTTTCTACACTCAGCCCTTGAATTTTTAAGAAGGCATCTAAATTTACAGCAGTTTTGTAGCACCTGGGTAGCATAATGCAACTTAGGAAACTCAGGTTCCAGTTCTTGGATGGGGGTTGGGGAGGGGGGGGGGGGGGTCCAGTCCTGTCAGTTGCATGCATGTTTATTAAAGCTATCCATAATATTTTTTGTTTCCTTTAAAACATAGTACAAACAAAATAACAACAGAGTACGGTTACCATTAACCAACATTTGACAAGACCGCCTCAAAGCAAGAGAAACTCCCTCCATAACAAGCATGTTACACAGCAGCGCTCTCAGCTCACTGACATTATGTCACTTGCAAGATTTTTTTTTTTAAAATAAGCTCACTGGCAAATTGGATCCAAAACTGGCTTAGTGGCAGAAGGCAGAGGGTGACGGTAGAGGGTTTTTTTTTTGTGATTGGAAGCCTGTGACCAGTGATGTACCACAGGGATAGGTGCTGCGACCCTTGCTGTTTGTAGTGTACATTAATGATTTAGATCTGAATATAGGAGGTATGATCAGTAAGTTCACAGATGACACGAAAATTGGTGGTGTGGTAAATAGTGAGGAGGAAAGCCTTAGATTACAGGACGATATAGATGGGCTGGTAAAATGGACAGAGCAGTGCCAAATGAAATTTAATCCTGAGACGTGTGAGATGATGCATTTTGGGAGGACTAACAAGGCAAGGGAATATACAATGGATAGTAGGACCATAGGAAGTACAGAGGGTCAGAGAGACCTTGGTGTACTTGTCCATAGATCACTGAAGGCAGCAGCACAGGTAGATAAGGTGGTTAGGAAGGCATATGGGATACTTGCCTTTATTAGCCAAGCCACACAATATAAGAGCAGGGAGGTTATGATGGAGCTGTACAAAATGCTAGTTAGGCCACAGCTGGAGTACTGTGTACAGTTCTGGTTGCCACACTTTAGGAAGGATGTGATTGCACTGGAGAGGGTGCAGAGGACATTCACCAGGATATTGTCTGGGCTGGAGCATTTCAGCTATGAAGAGAGACTAGATAGGCTAGGGTTATTGTCCTAAGGCAGAGAAGGCTGAGGGGGGACCCGATTGAGGTATACAAAATTATGAGGGGCATATTAAAGGTAGATAGGAAGAAACTTTTTCCATTAGCAGAGGTGTCAATAACCAGAGGCATTGATTTAAGGTAAGGGGCAGGAGGTTTAGAGGGGATTTGAGGAAAAAAAATTTCACCCAGAGGGTGGTTGGAATCTGGAACACACCGCCTGAAGGGGTGGTAGAGGCAGGAATCCTCAACATTTAAGATGTAGTTAGATGAGCACTTGAAACGCCAGAGCATACAAGGCCAATTGCTGGAAAATGGGATTAGAATAGATAGGCTTGATGGCCGGCACGGACACTGTGGGCCAAAGGGCCTGTTTCTGTGCTGTATAACTCTATGACTATTAAAATTAGAGTGCTTATTCAGAAAAAAAAAACAGACTTTTGTTAGTCAGGAAAAGCTTCAAAATCAGACCTCAAGCTCCTGTCTATCAAATACAGCTTTCACCGGAGACGGCTGGGTTGCTGCACTTAACAGTTGCTGTAGTAAGATCAATGGGGGTTGTGGTCCCTCAGGTGAAAAGTCGGCAGTATCTGGAGGGGAAACTGGTGCATCATCTGAAATGAAGACATAAAATGATAGTAAAATAAAACCAGTAATGAGAATATTAGGTCCCACGCATCACATAATCCACCGCTGCTTGTTTAGGTTGGATTCTAGGAAACCAGCATCTGTAAGGATGTTTCTGGTGCTTAAGTACTAAATACAGTCTCATATCTCAGCAGCACAATTCTGCTGGAGGGATAGGGAAGCCGTACTTAATATTGCAAACATCAGAATCTGGTTTAAGGACTGTAGTCTCCCAGAATTGGATTTAAAACAGCCAATGTTATTATACCAGCGTTCATCAAAAACTGACATCAAGTGCTGACATCAATACAGAACTACATCCCATATGTTGCGGCAAAAACTCCCAAGAACACTTTGGCATTTAAAATGAGGTTTTTGGCAGCTTTCATTTTGCACAAAGGCAAATGCTTACCTGTGTGGTGCTGATTCTGTCTAACAAGCCCTGAATTTCAAGAATTAGCTAAAAAGATTGTTACTGCAATCACTATGCTTTTATTTAGTCTGTATTTTAAAAGTAAGTGAAAGTAATTAACTTCAGAGTATTCATCGAAACCACTTTGTCCATGTGATCTCCTGAACTTGTTTTGATCACCTGAAGAGGTCGGAAATTAATTTTCCAAGTATTTTTTCTCATATTGTTTTGCTTCTCCCAGATTACACAGCAGCAAGAGTAGGGTGAGTGCCAGGAATCACAAATATGGGGCAGACTTGATGGATCAGCAGGTCTTTTCCTTTCTGTCAGTTCTTACTTTATCAAAATCACAATGGTTTTGATTCACTTAATTTGAGTTAGCTCATTAATATTTGTAAGTTAGCAGAGTTTACAAAACTTGTAAGTAAAGAAGATAGGAGAGAGGGGAAAGGAAATGACTTTGCATTTATACAGCACCTTTCATAGTCATATAAATGCTTCACTAATAATTAAGTACTACTGAAGAATGGAGAGCACGATTTATGAAAGACAGATCATGCTTCAATAATCTAATTGATGTTTTAGATGAAGTACCAGAGAAGGTTGATGAGGGGAATGCAATGGATTCTATATGGATTTTAAGAAAGCATTTGACAAAGTACCACATAGAAGTCTGGTTAACAAGATTTGAGACTCATGGAATAGGAGGGTCAGGGTCATCTTATAAAAAAAGATTGTCTTAAACAGAAAACGAGTTGTGGTTAAAAAAAACTTTTCACACTGGAGGATGGTAAACAATGGTGTCCCCCAAGGGTCAGTGCTAAGATCATTGCTTTTTTTTTAAAAACGGAGTAAAATTTCAAAAATTTGCCAATGATAAAAACTTGGAGGTGTGGTAAACAGTGAGGATGATACCAATCAACTGCAACAGGACATAGATAGGCTAGCAGAATGGGCAGACAAGTGGCAGACAGAGTTTAACAGAGAAGTGCGAGGTGATGGATTTTGGCAGAAGGAATAGGGAGAGACAACATAAACTTAATGGCACAGTTTTCAAGAGTTTGCAGGGACAGAGGGACCTGGGGGTGCAAGTGCATAGATCTTTGAAGGTGGCAAGACATATTTGAGAGAATAATTGGCAAAGCATATGAGATCTTGCGCTTCATAAATAGAGGCATAGAGTACAAAAGCAGGGAAGTTATGCTGAACCTTTACAAAGCTCTGGTTAGGCCAGAACTAGAGTATTGTGGCCAGGTCTGGTCATCATACTTTAGGAAGATGTGAGGGTTCCTGAGAGGGTGCAGAGCAGATTTACCAGAACGGTTCCAGGGTTGAGGGATAGCTTGGAAAAGCTGGGGTTGTCCTCCTTGGAGTAAAGCAGGTTGAGGGAAGATTTGATAGAGGTGTACAAGACTATGGCAGATTTAAATAAGGTAGACAAAGAAAAGCTGTGCCCATTATCTGATGGTACAAGGACTTGGGGACACAGATTTAAGGTTTCGGGCAAGAGATGGGTGGTGGGGGGGGGGGGGAAAGAACTACTATACATAGCGAGTGGTAATGACCTGGAACACTCTGTCTACGATGGTGGGGGAAGTGCAAACGAGCAATGATTTCAAATGAAATTGGATGGCTCCTTGAGGGAAATTGACTTGCAGGGCTATGGATATAGAGCCTGGGAATGGGACTGACTAGATTTCTCTACTGAGAGGCAGCATGGACTCGATAGGCCGAATAGCCTCCTTCTGTGCCATAAAGACTCCACGACTAAGTGTGGTCACTGCTGTCATACGGGCAATTCCCACATAGTGAGGTCCCACAAACAGCAAATCAGTTCAATAACCAGATAAACTAGTGTCGATTGGTATCAATTGAGAGATTAATGTTGGACAGGGCCCTGGAAGAACTTCCCTGATCTTCTAACAGTGATGCAGATTCTTTTACACTTATCATCCCATCATCCAAAAGACAACATTGCTCTCTCGGTGTAGCACTGAAATGTCAGTCACATGTTGCAGTCTCCACCGCAGGGCTAAAACCCACAGCCTTCTGGGTGAGGCGTAAATACTACCACTGAGCCAAGGTCACCACTTGAAGGATTAGATTTGATACAGCTTTCACATTAATCTGAATATTATTTTGCAGTGGGAGATAAATGATAACTTGCTGGCTCATACCCGTAGAAAGGGGTCCTGTCTCAAATACAGCAGGCTGCGAAAGAATCTGTCTCAATTTATCCTGATGCATGAGCAAGGCTCGTGCTGCTTTCAGTATGTACAACCTCAGCTGCTGACATCTTAGCAAGTATAAATCCACTTGATCTGAAAGGAGGAAGAAAGAAGAGGTACATTAATACTAAATTCAGAACAAATAAACGGTCAACGTTGGAGCAACAGAACTACATTTCAAAAAATAAGAGGGTAAATTTTATCTAGAAAAAGGACATCCAAAATAATATAGGAAACTATGAAAATGTCTATTTCATTTCAGAATGTATGGTTACACAATGAACAAACATTTAATATATCACCCACTTGTGCAATATAGGGAGAAATTCTAAAAAGATTCAAACTTCAATTTTACCAGGGGAGAACATTTGAGTCCTAAGTGCACAAAAATGTTACCTAATGAATTCAGTAGGGTTAACACAAAATCTCAATTCAATGTGTAGTTCACCATTTTAAACTGCTGATTTCACTCTGAATAAGAATGATTGTTTATTAAACAACCAAAAATAAACTACTGCGCAACATTAATGGAAATCATTGCACTGATGCACTGTCAAGCATCCTGCACGCAGCTTTTCTAACCTACCTCGTTTATAGTGTCACGAGAGGTTTTTTTTAAACTAAGAAGTCTGTGTGCCTTTAAGACTGGGAAAAGGACCTTTCTGTGAACAGTGACTGAATGTTGACTTGGTATTTGAAGTGCAGGCTGTAAACTCGTATCCAAGCAACAGGAAGATTTTATGATTGTCTTGTGACTTGGTCACTTTTGAAAGTTTTTAGTTTCAGTTCTGGAGAGTGAAAGAGACCAGGGAGCTGGACAAGCAGCTATCAGTGAACTGTTGCTGTGATTTGCTGATAGACCAGAAAAAAGACCTACTCTCTCTGCAACAGAAGCTTTTCATCTCTTATAAAGAAATACTGCATTTGAGGTGTGGTTTTGATCTGCCTGGAGAGAGAAAAGACCCTGGAAAAGAGGAGTTGCTACACTCTGTGCAGAACACTACTTTGGAGAAAGGAAGCCTTCTGTTTCAGGTGTGGCAGGTTGCTGTTGCCTCCAGTCTCAAGAATCCCTGCCTCAAGAGTGAGTCCTGTTGTCTTTTGTGTTTTTGGAAGTTCCTGAAATCTCTACAAAGTTTCTACTGTTAGACTGCTACTTTAAAATTTAAGTAGACCTGTTGCTGAAATATCTGTGTGATGCCTGCTGCAGATGAATTGTCTTGAATGCCTACCCATCACAGACTGTTTATCAAACTTGCCTGGAGAGACTTCGAGTGGCATCTGACTATTCGACTCTGGGACACCTCACCAATCTGGAAATATCCTATCAGACTCTGACAATTAGTTATTTTATTATTCCTAAGAAACCGCTGCAACATAAAACAACCTTTTAAAACTGGTTAACCATTGGTTTTTGAATACATGTTTGTGCATGAGGGTTAGGAAGAATAAGAAGTTATAAAATCTTTTCATGCATATAGATTTATCTCTATCATTTAAAACTTGGTTTATTAATAGTTTTTTTTATTGTTTAAAGAAACCTGATTTGGCATGCTTTATTCTGGGGGATAAATAACGTTTAAGTTGGCTATTTTTCCGGTAGGTGGGAAACTTTACTATTATTCTGTGACCTACTGGAGTAGTGGGACTAAATTAACAGTGCATTACTCCCACCTTGGTCATAACAATAGCCCAGCTTCCAGGCAGATTTCCATAGTAATGATGATATTAAGTGGAATAAAAAAATCTCCACTTTGCTATTTCAAAACAAAAGCTGAAGTTAATATTTTAATTACCTGTGAGGCTCTGACTGGATTTCTTCACTCTGTGCTTTTCAAGCTTGCTCCCTGCCAGATTCACCAACTGAGCCCAGACAGACAGCATTAGGTCAGCAAACGGCAAATTGTTAACACTGAAGACAGTCACTGGGAGCTGAAACAAGAGACAAAGTCATTATTACCACATTCAGATTATGAACTGACCAATCAGGCAAAAAAAAACACTCGGTCTGCTGATACGTTGGGGCAGGGAGGAGAGCTTAGTAGCCACGTATAACCTACCGGTTGTAACTGACTCAAAGGACAAACTCTGTATGTTCGCATGTCATGGAACTGTACTGTAATTTTTCCCTTAGGGGTAATACGAGCCACTGTTCCCTCTCCAAGCTCTTCATGTGTCACCTGACCACCCAACCTCAGGCGTCCATCTACTCCACCAATCACAGCCAACACTGCCATCAGCCCACTAATCTCTGGGTTGTCCGAATCAGGAAAATAATCTTCCAAGACTGTCTGCAAGGATGCAAAAGGGAGAAGAAATGATTTCAGACATGCAAAAATATGTTACTTATATAAAAATTGATCTAAACGTCCTCATAATCTAAGATCATGGTCCCCTTTCCCAATGGTGGCAATAGTCTGGTGTCTAGTCGGAGTCAAGCAAGTGCAAGTTCAATCCTTTTGTTTTCTACATTAGTTTCAGCCAGGGAATCAGTAGAGACAATACATCTGGATTGAAATAAAGGTGGGGTTAACAATGTTTGGTTAGCAAAATTAATAAAGCAGTAAAGACTTGACATCTTTAAAAGGTACCTGGAGATGCACCTGAAGCGCTATAATCTGCAAGGCTATGGACCAGGTGCTGGAAGGTGGAATTAGATTGGGTGGCTAGTTTTTTCAATTGGCGCAGACACGATGGGCTGAATGGCCTCCTTCTGTGCCGTAACTTTTCTATGGTTCTATCTTACAAAATAGGCAGTTCATGACTAACTAGCATATCTGTAGCAGTCATGCAGAGGAAGACAAAATAGGCAGTCAGCGATTAACCAGCATATCTGTAGCACTCGTAGAGGAAGATGTCTCAAAAGAACTTTACATTGAGGAAAAATTCAACAAAGGGTGGATAGTGAGAGTCTTTTTCCTCGGATGGTGATGGCAAACACGAGGGGACATAGCTTTAAGTTGAGGGGTGATAGATATAGGACAGATGTCAGAGGTAGTTTCTTTACTCAGAGAGTAGTAGGGGCGTGGAACGCCCTGCCTGCAACAGTAGTAGACTCGCCAACTTTAAGGGCATTTAAGTGGTCATTGGATAGACATATGGATGAAAATGGAACAGTTTAGGTCAGATGGTTTCACAGGTTGGTGCAACATCGAGGGCCGAAGGGCCTGTACTGCGCTGTAATGTTCTATGTTATAAAGGGTTCTAAGCAGGAAGCTGAGCGGTATTACAAGATTTCATGCTTGATTTAGCACGAGGTTGATGCTCATGGAGTTACAGCAAGGTGACAAACTTAAGTTAGAAGTGTGAACATTTTGATCTCTCTTAAAAAGGTGTAACATATAATTGCCAAAAATATCATGACGAAAGCAGCAGAACCATAAATCCCTCACCATTAAGATAAAAACTCTCGGAGGCAACTACCTTCTATCAGAGAAGACAAACTTGGAAAAGTTTAAACTTAAAGAATACTGCTCTTTTAAAGAAAACCAATCTTTTGACAAGAGGGTATCTATGTAGTTTCAAACTTAGCGAACTGCTTTAAAGTTGTGCAAATATCATTCTCATTCTTATAGCTGCAGGAATGGCTCATCCGATTTGCAAAGGAATTGAGCGTTAAAAGGCAAGAATAATCTTGTGTACTTTAAAAAGCAGGTAAAGCTTTTACCAGTTAAAGTACCAAGTCAATGTTTGAACAGGACAACTTTTTAAAAAGTTTGTTCTCAGGATTCATCGGAGTATTGAAGATCACATGGCACTTCTCAAAAAGCAGTGAGTTGCCCAGTGCACTGTGCTAACATTCTTCTCTCAACCTAGGCCAGCAAAATCAAAATGAACTGGTCTTCACCCCATTATATGTTGGATCCTACTGGGCACAAAATGATTGATGCATTTACTTTGACAGTTCCAAGAGATACAAGGAGATCCTACATAAATCTAAGTCATCTAATTCATATTCTTAGAGGTCAATACTTTTAATGCTGTAGTTTTACGTTTACTAGTGCAAAAGGTCATAAAGTCAACTCTGTCTCCTACAGTAACTTAAATCATGCTGTAACTACAGAGCAAACAAAGGCGAAGAAGAAATTCAGTATAAGGAAAACACAATATTGTACTTACTGCCTCTGGTGGTTTATCTGTCATGATTTCACTGATGCAATTAAGCTGAGAATTAATATATTCATTGATAAGTCCATTCCACTGATTCAGAGAGTGAAGGGTTCGCAACAGCGCAACTATTTCCTCTGCCAGTGTGCTACTGTGGGTGGCAGTCAGAGAAGCTTGAGGTCTAGTTTTTCTTCTTCTCAACATGCCATCTGTGAAAACACAGCCAGAAGCTACTTTAACTATACATTAATTTTTAAAACTTTTTTATAAATTTTCCTTTATTAGTTGACAAGTATGTGCCATTCAAAAAAGGAAGCTCACCTCTCAGTAGTGGAAGGTCAGATGAGCAGGTGCTTAGAAGACTGCCCAAAAAAATAAACAGCTTTTCAACAAGGAACTTCATGTCTTTCGATCGCTCATCTCTATCCCAGGAAGGAAGGACTGCTTTCAACAAGCGCAGTGCTAAGATCTAACACAAACAGAATAGTAGACATCCATGTTATGAAAGGTACAATGCAAACATGAACCCTATCCACCTCTGTAATGCGAAAAATAATTCAAACTGTTTTCTCCCTTCTAACTGGTTTGAATCCAATTTGTTTTTCTTCCCCTAATTCCATACCCCTTAATCTTCCCCTCGATCCACCATAGCTGTCCTTTATTCACGAGGCTATCAAAGGAACAAAGTTTATGCCTAGTCTAACACAAAGCCATATGGTCACTGCTGCAGCCTTGACCTCATTCGACACAGCTCAAGTATTACAATTGCTTTCCATTCCACTGAGTTGAAAGGTGAGAGAGGGAGAGAAAATAATTAGCCAAAAGCTAACCAGTGATCGGTGCTACAAAATGCATGTGTGTGCATCACATGACCACAGAATTGTGCTCAACTGAGATACCCTCCATGGTCACATGCAGTGATGACATGAAGATAACATGAAGATCACACACTTGGACAAAGTACCAGAGGGTTGTTGGGCAGATGCAGGCCCCTGAAAAAGTCCCCATTTTCACAAGAAGAGTGAATGAATTTGGAGGAAAGTAACAGTTCAAATTCAGACTGCGAAAGCAGTCTTTCAGGTATTTGTTGCTGTAGACTTAACAAATCCACACTGGCTATGGGGTCCACTGCATAAAATTACTTGTATTTTTCTAACTGGCGATCTTACAAAAGACCACAAGATGTCCAAGAAGTAGGAAATGGCTTTCTGAGTTTTCATTAAAGAACACCACGGTATTATTTCCTCAATTTGTCAATTCGAGAAAAAAACTTCAAGTACAGGTCGGAAACCCATTTTTACAGGCGTGTGGAATTTTCCAGTATCATTAGCAAACAAAGGAAAATATACTTGACTGTTGACATACTGAATCTAACACACATCTTCCTTAACCCAAGACTATGATACAACTCTAGATGTAAAAAATGAAAACGTTCCATTGACCAGTGCTAATATTTTTCACTTTGATGAGCACAAAAACCGAAGTACCTATAGTGAGATTTGGGGCAAAAAAATGCTACTTCAGACAAAAGCACATAGTTTTAACGATGTTTTAAGTACATCTGGCCCTTAGAAAAGGAGTTCTGCAATAGAAGTTCTTACCTGCTGCTGTAGAGACACGGCAGTAAATGATTGTTGTCCTTCAACAATCCTGGTTAGCAAGCTGATCCACTGAGATGAACTCAAAGTACCACACATTCGAGGAGTAAGTGCTATACTTCTAATGAAACCCAGTGTACACCAGCTCCTGTGCTGTTCTCTGGATACTACTTTGTTTACTGAAGAAGCTAGAAATAACAATATGAAAATTTTAACTAATCTAAACAATGTGCAGAAGTTTTCTGTTCCTGCAGTAGATCAAATGCAAGGTCAAGTAAAGCATCCCATCTATTTAACAAAGAACGAGTCCCAGGAATAAAAACAGCCACTCCCATGGTACATTGCTATAGTCTATACATTTTTTTTTAAATCAGTGTCTGTATACATTACTATATCAAATAACTCAATATTTTGATAACTAAAACTCTTGCCAAGTATAATTAAATTTTTAATAACACCAATGCATCAGAACACAAAATTTCCCTTCTCGATTGTAAAAACTAACAGTCCTAACATTGAAAGAAAACTTGTTACTATTTTTATTAATGATCGGAAGGTAGGTCTTGGGGGCACGATTTGCAAACTCACAGTGACCTGAGAGTGTATTGGGACTACATGATTCTTGACTGCTTCAGACAGATCTTGATCTGTTGGGGGATTGTGCTTGTGACAGGCAAATGATGTTTAATTTAGAATTTCTACACAGATTCAATATTTAAATCACGTTTACTTTAAACTTGCCCAAGTTGCTCTACCCCTCGGCCAGGATCTTGTTCTCCTCCAGACGTCGGGTTCCGTTTCAGGCGCAAAGGGTGGGGGTTTCCAGGAGTTCGGAGCGGCAGAGGCCCGCCACAGAGCCCGACGCCAGGATTGCCAAGCTCGACCTTCCCAATGGTGGGGAAGCTCCGTGGTGGCACCTCCGCTGCAGGACCATACTTTAAATATTGAAATTACCTCTCTGTATACATTTTAATGGAATTCACTGCAATCCTACCAGACGTATCCAATCTTCAGCTCGACGTGCAGCACTCACGTGCCTTCACGTTCCCGTCCTTGAAAAGCTGGCGCCACCGAGGCGAGAGTCCTCGGTGCCTGCAAAGGTTGGTAGGTAATACTCTGCTCTTATTTGTTTTTGCAGCGAACTTGGACATTTGCTTTAAATTTAAGTAGCCAGAAATTAGGGGGGGGGTGGGGGTGGTTTGGAACTCTGCATGTTTTGCAAAGGGGAGGGGAAGGGGCCAACTCTGCATGTTTTGCATAAAGGAGCGGGGGGGGGGAGTGGCCACCTCTGCATGTTTTGCATGGGGTGGGGAAGGGGGGGGGAAAGGGGCCACCTCTGCATGTTTTGCATGGGGGGGGAGGGGGCGGGGGGTGGCACCTCTGCATGTTCTGCGTCGGGGCAAACTCTGCATCTATGGAACTGCCTGCAGGGCTGGCAGCCTTTTAAAAATGGCATCAGCTTCTGCTTCCATCTCAGGTGACGCCGTTTGCGACATCGACAAAGCCGCCCCGCCACGTGATTGGGCAAGGGGGGTGGGGGGGGGGGGGTGGCCGCCGTGCTTATGTTAATGAGCCGCTGGACACAAGATCGTGAAGGCATGGCGGCGCGGCCCATGCGTGTCAGCCGCCATTTCTTCACCCACTGCCACTCCTGGTGGCAGGACAAGATTCAGCCCCTCCTGTGACAAACTGTCTGGCTTCTATTCATCAGCTCCCCACAGCAATGCAGCTGGAGTTAGGAACTAAAAACAAGAAAACAAACCTGCTGTTCTACACTGCAATATATCATAAAAAGAAAACTAAACTATCAGCTATTCAGAATATGATTGTTTTTATTCTCTACTAATGATAAACACAGAAGTTGCACTCGACAACATTGTCACTGGTTAGAGATTGTTTCAGTTTTTCTCGTTGGGTACCTGTTTTATCTGATGCTCCACTCTCTACTAGCATCCGCAAAAGCCCACAGAGAGTTTTGGTAGCTTCATTCTGGACAAGGTCCGAGTGAATTCCAGCAGAAAGCGACAAGGTCTGCAGAAGGTTAACAGTCCCCATCAACAACATCACAGTTGGGTGAGTGTACTTCTCCAAGGGTTCCGCTTCTGTGCGCACAACAGCATCACAAGAAAATTTAATTAGATGATTTAGTTTTTGAAAGGCAAGAATCCTTTCTTTCTCACCCTGACAAAATGTGTAAAAAGCCCCAGTATACTGGCCATTAAAGAACATGTAGAATTAGTACTAAATGGCAGAGTTGTTTACATTGTGAGAAAATGCAGAAAAACTGAAAGACCAATTTTCACTAAATTACTACAACGATATGTTCTGATAATAATGCAATGTGCTTTGATGCCAATCAACTGAATTTTTAACTCCTCCATTAGGAGAAAGGATTTCCTCATTATACAATATGCTGAAACGAAACTCTGGCCAAATCAAAGTGCTAAATATTCTTCAAAAATATTACAGCAAGCACATGAAAAACACACGCAGAATATCTCAAACCAGATTGCTTTGAAAAGTGTCCCACCCTGTAGTTATAATGTTCACTACATTTTTTTCCCCAGAACAACAAGCCTTTATGTTTGTTTTTCCAAAGACTAAAATTCTTTTCATTGAAAATATATGTTAACAACTTATCAAGCATGTTATTACGAACCAGAATCATCTTCGGTGTCAGAGTCTTCTGTAGCTGGCTGTGCAGCAGGCGGTGGTTCAGTTAATTTCAGATCATACTTTCCTTCTTTTCCCATTCTATAGGAGTTGGTGCTACCAGTGTCCCACTGAACCCTGATCCAACCATCATCCCCCAATTCTCCAATTACACGGCCTAATCCTGGAGGCGGTCCATCCTGAAGAGGAATTTGGAGATAAAAAAAGAACAAAGTTAAAAGGCTAAAGACAAAATATAATTCTCATGTTACAATAATATCTCCATGGCCAGTCAAATGCATTTATAATATATTAGTTCAAATTACATTTTTCTTTTCATATTTACATTTGAAAAGTTGACAGCTGAAGGTTTTCCTTAGGACAAAATTGATTTGATAGAGGTGCTTAAGATTATGGAGGAATGGGACTGAGTAGCTAAAAACAGAATGCTGACAACAGTTGAGGGAAAATACAGAAATACTCCAAACATATATATTTTTTTATCTCAACCTCAGAGGAATACTCTTCATTCCAGTGGTATGACATTCCCCAACCAACCCACCTCGGCCCATACTCCACACCAATCAGTATGGCCTTGGTCTGATTAACAATTTTTGCTGAAATGTGGGCACTTTCAACCTGTGAAACGACAATCACTAGGAAAATGGCTTACAAAAAAAAAAACTGCTATCAACTGCAATCAGGATTCCAATACAGATTTAAAATGTCACACTTATTTAGTTGGGCCATCCATACCAACAGCTGCATTGTGAGCAACACCAAAATTATGCTGTGGCCAATGAATTATATTCTGGCCCGAGTTCTGTTCAACTTTGCGTGGCAAGCATAGACAAGGACAAATTTCATCAAAACATGGGGAAAAACGTACTCTGTTTATGTTTATAAAATGCTCAGGAGCTTTATCCATCTGAGCTTTTAAGCAATTTTTAAAAACCTGAATTGTACTCCATGCAGTGTCAAGTCTCAATATGACTGAAACATAGCAGGGAGGTCTTCTTGCAATGCTTGTGACAATTTCCAGTTCAACTCTGGAACACTGCTTCTATAGAGATACTGTAGGTTGCTCTGTCCTCTTTGTATGTATTATTTTAATTGGCTGTGTAGCACGGTGGGGTAGCATACTTTACTTTTGTGTGCTATTCTACTATCATTTATGCCTCACTATATACATTTTTTGTTCAATAATGATGCAAAAACTACTATTTAACTCCAGTGTCAAGTCCAAGCATTGCAAGAAGACCTCCCTGCTATGTTTCAGTCATATTGAGACTTGACACTGGAGTTAAATAGTAGTTTTTGCATCATTATTGAACAAAAAATGTATATAGTGAGGCATAAATGATAGTAGAATAGCACACAAAAGTAAAGTATGCTACCCCACCGTGCTACACAGCCAATTAAAATAATACATACAAAGAGGACAGAGCAACCTACAGTATCTCTATAGAAGCAGTGTTCCAGAGTTGAACCGGAAATTGTCACACTCCAACTTCCCTTCCCCAGCTACTACCCGCAGAAATGAACAGGCTGAAACAGACAAATTCCACCCTAGACATTTATAACAGTTCTACAATAGACCAAAATTGTTTTCCTCTGTACCTGATCACCCCATTTCCAGTCTACACCTCTCATCACTCTAGTGCCAATTTTCATCATTGCCGCTAGCTCTGGACCAGAGACAGGCAGTGGAACTGGTGTGGTTTCCTTCCTCGACTCCTCCAAAACAGTGGCTGAGGCCCCATGAAGAGAAGTCCCAATATCATCCTCACCACCATCAGAAGCAGGGCCTAAAGGAAAAATGGTTGAATCAGGTTTAAATCTGTTTGGATACAAAGTAACATTATAAAATTTTCCAGGAGGCAAGAAATCACATCCTATCAAATTCTTGAACTTTTTTTTTATTACAAACTGATAATGTTGGACTTCAATATGGTCTGAACCATTGAGTATCCTTTATTTTTCTTTATACAAATGATTAACTACAGACCAAGAGGGAGCAACGATACTGTTTCTTCAAAAATACTTCTTTCCTTGTAACTGTCTTAAGGTCCCCTCTGAGCTGAGCTGTATTTCAAGGCATCATTTTTGAATTCCCATCCCACATCTTTGATTGAGGCAGCTGCAGAACTCAGGTAAAAACCCCAAACAAACCAGGTCAGTGAAAGAGTAAGAAAGCCAATGCAAAGATAGAGAGGGATTTTTGTACAAAAACATTGAACATCCAAAAATTAAAGAAAACCAAATCTATAGCAACTCCAAATACATATTATGCCAAAGCAGTTCAAGAAATAAAGTGGGCACTTTCATAGGAACAAGAGGAGGTCATTCAGCCCGCGAGTCTATTCCGCTTTTCAATTAGATCATAGTTAATCTGTATCTTAATTCGATTAACCTGCCTTGGTTCCATATCACTTAAATGACCTTACTTAACAAAAAAATCAATCTCAGTTTTGAAATTTTCAATTGACCAAGCCTCAACACTTTTTGGGAGAGAACTTTTCACATTTCCACTACTCTTTCCTTGAAGTTGATTACCTGAAGGATTTAACATAGAAAACTAAACCAAAGTTGGAGATCCAGTACCAAAGTAAACACAATGAAGTATGCAAAAGAAAAGAAAATTTTCAAAAGCACCAGCTTCTAACCTGAGAGCTAAATGTGTAGAGCTGTGCAAACAAATTTGAAGCAGCATTGTTTGAAATAGCAACAATGCACTGCTCTGACAATGGGAGGGGATTTTTAAAAACTGGAAAAGTCCCCTAGAATAAGGTATTACATACAGCCCAATTCATGGGAGTTCAAAGAGGTCTGTGAAAAAGCTACAAGGAAACAAGTCTTGAAAGAGTCAGTGCCTAGTGAGTAGACTGCCAATTCATTTCTATACAGAAACTGAACAAATGACAATAAAAATGGAATAAAAACAAAGTGCTGGAAATCCTCAGCAGGTCTGGCAGCATCTATGGAGAGAGAAGCAGAGTTAGCTTTTCAGGTCAGTGACCTTTCATCAGAACTGGCAAATGTTAGAAATGTAAAAGATTTTGAGCAAGTGAAAGGGAGGTGGGTGGGGTGGGGGGAGAAGAACAACAAAAGGGAAGGTCTATGATACAGTAGAGGGCGGGAGAGATTAAATGACAAAGATGCCATGGAATAAAAGGCAAAGGGAGCGGTAATAGGCTGCCCAAAAGCAAAAACATGAAAAACAAGCTTAAGACCAGCACATGGCAAAAAAACACAATCAAAATGGGAGTCATGGTCTCTACATTGGGGAGACCAAACATAGATTGGGTGACCACTTTGCGGAACACCTCCATTCAGTCCGCAAGCAAGACCCCGAGCTTCCAGTTACTTGCCATTTTAAGTCGCCATCTTGCTTTTGCCCATATTTCTATCCTCGGCATGCTGCAGTGTTCCAGTGAACATCAATGCAAACTCGAGGAACAGCACCTTGTTTTCCGATTCAACACTTTAGTCTTCTGATCTCAACATTGCGTTCGACAGTTTCAGAGCATGACTCACATTTTGATTTTTTTTTAAACCACGTGCCAGTCTTAAACTTGTTTTTCATGTTTTTGATATTGGACAGAACTGTTCATTATTCTGCCATTAACACTCTCTCTGGACAAATGCTTTGTCTTTTACTATCACTATTACCACTCCCTTTGCCTTTTATTCCATGGCATCTTTGTCATTTAATCTCTCCCACTTTCCACCTGATCACAGACCTTCCCTTTTGTTCTTCTTCCTGCACCCCCACCAAGCCCCCGCACCCCCCCGCCCCGCCTTCACTTGCTGAAAACCTATTACATTCTAACCTTTGCCAGTTCTGATGAAAGGTCATCGACCTGAAACATTAACTGTTTCTCTCGGCACAGATGCTGCCAGATCTGAGTATTTCCAGCACTTTGCTGTTTTTCAGATTTCCAGCATCCGCAGCATTTTGCTTTTATTATAACAAAAAACAGGGCTTGCATGGAGTTAGAACAATAAAAGCATTTCTCGAAACAGCAACATTCATTTAGGACCTGGTTGCTCAGTCAACAATGGAAAAGTGGAGAATACTTTGTATGCATTGCATGATAATTTTTTTTTAAGTTTTCCGTGGTGGCAAAAAAAAGTTTAGGATAGAATGTCCTTAGTGTGGTTTTAAGGTCAGCTTCTGAGCTCCTTTTACATCATAGCCTGTTTAAAAGGGGATGTACCAACAGAGTCTTAATCAAAAGAAATAAGAAAATTAGAACTAAATTCTTATTTCCCCTTCAATCTACTAAGACAAATTTTTTGAAATGCTCTACTGCAAGAGTGATTTCTGAAGGCATTAGAAGCTGATCTTTAAGAACTATGGTGCAAGAGCATCACATCATTAAGAGGGTCATTCAGAGATGACGCATTTCCTAATAATGCATGTAAATTTAGCTCTCTTTTACAAGAAATCACAATAACTCCTCTGCATAGGCTCTTTTAACATAATCAGCACCTATACAATTTTTACAAAAAATAAACATATTTTAATGATCAAGAGAAAAAAAGTCATCCACAAACTTGGTTTACAAGTGGTGACACCATTTCCCTCACTGAAGTCTCCCAGCCAGGATATACTTTCCACCACTTGGCCTACCCAATTCACTGCAGTAGCAGCATGCCCTTCATCACCAAGTTGCATCTTGTCCTCTCCCAACTTCTGTGGCACCTATTTATGTTCCACTCTGCTCTCCTTTAAAATCATTTGATGCTCCCCGAGCTCTTTCTAAGATATCGTATCTTCTTTCTTCCCCCAGCCTGTGTACCAAGTCACTCCTTATCCGTGCTAACTTCAATTTTCATCTCAGTGACGCCACCTTCTCACCTCCAAATTTACCACCCTCCTAAACCTCTCCATGCACTTCTCATGTCCATTTATGGCCTATCCCCTTAGCCTCGCTATCTTCATGATCTCCCTAACACTATGGCTCAATTACTGACAAGGTTATTTCAGACCACTTCCTCATATCCTTCCAGAAAAAAACCTCTCCCTTCCAAACCCTTCCAAATCACTATCATTCTAACTTTCAACTGCCTAGCTGTTAACTGTTCATTTGCCATAATACCTCTGCTGCTGAATCTTTCAACCATTACCTCATCTCTACTTTTGATACCCTCATCTCCAGCAAAACCTTCACTGGTTCCAATCCCTGCCATTGCCCCAGAAAGACTGCAGTTTTGCTCCTTCAAGTTCGATTAACCTCGATGGTGGGAAAGCTTTTAGAAACAATAATTCAGGACAAAATTAACAAATCACTTGGACATATGTGCATTAATTAAGGAAAGCCAGCACAGGTTTGTTAAGGAAAAATCATGTTTAACTAACCTGCTTGAGTTTTTTTAATGAGGTAACAGAGAGGGTAATGCAGTTGACATTCAGTTGACATTGCAGGACTTCCAAAAGGCATTTGATAAAGTGCCGCACAACTGGCTTGTCAGCAAAGTTAAAGCCCACAGAATAAAAGGGACAGTAGCAGCATGAATACAAACTTGGCTGAGTGAAAGGCAACAGAAAGTAGTGGCGAATGGTTGTTTTCCGGACAGGAGGGAGGTATGTAGTGGGGTTACATATGAACTAGGAGCAAGAGTAGGCTATTTGGTCCCTCGAGCCTGCTCCATCATTCTATAAGATCATGGCTGAACCGTTTATGGACTCATTTCCACAGGAGTCCCTAACCTTAACCCTCTAACCCTAAGGTTCCCCAGGGGTCGGTGTTAAGACGACTGTTTATCTTGATATATATTAATGACCTAGACTTGGGTATACAGGGCACAATTTCAAAACTTGCAGATGACACAAAACTTGGAAGTATGGTGAACTGTTAGGAGGATAGTGATAAACTACAAAAGGAAATAGACAGGCTAATGGAATGGATGCACAAGTGGCTGATAAAATTTAACGCCAAGAAGTGTAGAGTGATTCATTTTGGTGGGACGAATGAGGAGAGGCAATATAAAATACAATTCTAAAGCAGGTGCAGGAGCAGAGGACCTGGGGGTATGTGTGTACCAATCATTGAAGGTGGCAGAGCAGGTTGAGAACGCGGTTAATAAAGTTTACGGATTCTGGGCTTTATAAATAGGGGCCTAAAGTACAAAAGTAAGCAAGTTATGATAAACCTGTATAAGACACTGGTTCGGCCTCAACTGGAGTATTGTGCCAAATTCTGGACACCACACTTTAAGAAAGATCTGAAGGCATCAGAGAGGATGCAGAAAAGATTCAGGAGAATGGTTCCAGCAATGGTTTTGATTACATGGGTAGATTGGAGAAGCTGGGGCTGTTCTCCTTGAAGAGGAGAAGATTTGATAGAGATGTTCAAAATGATGAGGGCTCTGGACAGAGTAGCTAGGGAGAAACAGTTCCCATTGCTGGAAGGATCAAGAACCACAGGACACTGATTTAAGGTGACTGGCAAAAGAAGCAATGGCGACAAGAGGAAAAACGTTTTTACGCAGCGAGTGGTTAGGATCTGGAATGCACTGCCTGAGTGTGGTGGGGGCAAATTCAAGTCTAGAACTAGGGATCACATTCTCAGAATAAGGGTTCAGCCATTTAGGACTGAGATGAAGAGAAATTTCTTCACTCAAAGGGTTGGGAATCTTTGGAATTCTCTACTCCTGAGAGCTGTGGATGCTAAGTCGTTAGTATATTCAAGTTAGAGATTGATAGATTTTTGGATACTAAAGGAATTAAAGAATATGGGGATAATGCAGGAAGGTGTAGCTGAGGTAGATGATCAGCCATGATCTTATTGAATAGTAGAGTAGGCTTGAAAGGCCAAATGGCCTACACCTGCTCCATATTTCTTGTTATGTTCTTAACTAGGAGTTCTGGGGGAAAAAATATATTTCAAAAGTCCCAGTTGTACCATCCCTGTTCCAAGATCAGTGACAAAGATGTGCATAAGATTATTCACTAAAAAAAAATTTTAAATTGCATATAAGTACGGAAACAGAAAGCACCGCACATCTTTTTATCCAAATGTTTCCATAATTCCTAAGGTGCACACTTACCGCATGCGCACAACACAGCCCCACCTTTAAATCTGTTTCTTTCCAATTTTGATATGGACGGTCCTGTTCCTGAAAGTACAAATCGCTTCTTTGAATTATAAACTGGTATTGAGGTCGTTTTTGGATGGCATCATTTATTATTCCTGGCACTTTTATATATAGCAAGGGAAAGCGGTCTTAAAACAATACTAATCACAAGAGAAGAATTGTCAAACCCCACAATCACTGACACACTAAAAAAAAAACTATTGGCACAAATGTATAGTATTCAAAAGATAGTTATGGATGAACAACTGGCTGCTTTAGAATTTCAACAAAGCCAGAAGATAACAAAAGGAAATTACTTAGGAAATTTTCTGAAAAATCAGGAAACAAGTTTTAAACTTTTAAGGGGTTACTACAAAATTTGCAAGGGTCTCAGTCTCATTTTTGCAAGATTGCAGCTCATAAGAACAAGTTATAAGCAAAATATGCCATCCTCATAAGTTATGAAAGAACAAGCTAATTTTCACAGATAATTAGTCCCCTAAATCCTTTTTTTTAAAAATAGGAAGGAGCATCATCTGTTTCTCACGTAGATTGTGCAACGAAATAAAATGAAACTACAGTAACACCTTTTAATTTTCAGGTCAATGGAGCCCACTTTTTGTCCAAATTGTCAGAAGGAAAGAAAAATATATTATGTAGGCTAAGACAAAAGGAGCTCAAACACAGACCTGGAATCATAACTTTTAAAAAAAATTAAAGTGAATTGAACAGTGAGATAGTATCATTTTAACTCCATTTAGGTCTGTGCCCACTTTCCCCTTCATTCCCTGGTTAAGTTCCACAAGTCTAGTTTCCACCCTTCCCAAAGCACAAAGATTGCCCTCAAAGTGTCCTTTGTCACCATGTCACACTATCCTTCATTTGCCTCCTAGAATTCTCCACAGCAATAAACTAATACCCCATAATCCTCCAAGATTCAATCAATGACGCTTGCCTCAATTGGCTCCACCCCAATCTGTAACATGACCAGTACATCCCCTAAAATAGCTTCGCCAGCTCCCACATGGCTTTCTGTGAGACATAATGGTTCCATCCTGGGCTTAATTCTTTTCCACGTCTATAACTTGCTCATGAAGTCTTCCTAACACCAGTGGCAATAATCAGCTAACTAACACGTAGCTATCCTCATGAATGTGGGTGGGGTGTGTGGGGGTGGGGGAGGTTGGGGGTGAGGGAGCAAAGAGAGGAGAGGTAGATTAGTTCTGTTTAAAGTTAAGGTGGCTCTAATGTGACATGACTGGTACTATAGAAGAAAGTTTGAAACTTTTTTGATGACAAAAGAAATAATGAACAGCAAGTTACCAATGTAGGAAAGGACAAAGATTCACTCTAAGATAACAGAAAAAAAACTGAAGATACAAGGCACAACAGTAGACTGAAAGTGGGGTGGGGGGGGTGGGACAGAGAAATCATCTGATCACGGTGCAAATTTCTTTTGGGACAGACTTCCTGCATGCTATTGCCTTGTGGGACGATTGTAATATACACTTTGCGTTTACAGATTATCTGAATACAGAATAAAAAAAATCTTTGACTACTTTAATTGCCCTATTCCAGCTGTCCTAAGGATAAGATTCTACAACTTGCATGCAATTAAGCAACAAGTTCACAAACAAACCAACATTCTTCATTTATATAACTCACAAGGATAAAGAAAATTATTGAAGACTATTTTAGTGCAATCAAAGTAGAATAAAACTTCATACTGAAGCATTTACATTTCACTGACCTATTAGTCGCAGAACTGTTTGAGTTAATGCAAGCAAACCAGAGTTTAACAGAAGGCTGAGACTGTTGGCTCCATGCTGAAGCGTCAGCATGTTTATCATGATGAGTAAGAAACGAGCTTGTGGAATGGTACCAAGACTTGGTGCAGAAGGATTTTCATTGGTAACGGTTTGCAAAGGGACAGACTGCATGCCTAAGGAGGAGATAAGTTTGCAATTAGCAATATTCTGATCTAGCCATTTGCAATTAGTAATTCACTTACATCTCAAACTCAAATCAATCTTCTCTCTTTCAAAATAGTCAGGTGACTGAGAGCCCACTAAAATGGTTAATATTCCTGAAATACCCTGTGATTGTAACATTTTTACATGTGCTGTAAAGAAATGAAACATTTACTGTGTTGACAAAAGCTCATTGCAACAAACTGGTCATTATATTTTCTTTGTCGTCGAGGGTCCTATGAACTGTTGTTTGCTATTGACTCTTTTTCTGTAAATTCCGTTAGTGCTGTGAAATGGAAAAACTTCACATTTTGAATATACATTGTGTGCAGTACATCTCATTACAATTTATGAATGCTGCAGTTTTGATGATTACTTGAACCAGATGCATCAAAATTCAGAAATATGAATATAAATAGCTTACATCTCCAAGGCACTTCCGTCTCTACATAACTGTTTTGGGCTTGGAAATATGGCAATTTCTCGATAACCATTTTAAGTACTTCAAATAACCCTTTCAAAGCCCCGATTTTGGGTTTTTGGCCAACCTACTTTGTCTTCATCTATCATTCACACAACCAATTGCTGCAGCTGTGTACTTACTAATAATGGTGTATAGAACATTTTCCCCAGAGACATCTTTGAAGTACACATATTATTTCAGAGCTCTCCACTTTCTTCCCTTCTGCTTCTGTCATCCCTCTCCTGATGTATTAACAATCCCACATTTAGACACACTTCTCAAAACTTTTGTATTGTAAATTCACGTCTACAATTATAATGGAAACTACGCTAATTGTCATGCGCAATTACATCCTCTCGCCAAGCACTGCAATACGATCAATGGCAGGATGGTGTAATTAGAATACATTATGACAAGTTTGCAAAGGCATTTTCCATTAGCGAAAGAAACTTTTAAGATGAATACATGAAAATCTGACTTCTAAAATGGGGACTGAATTAAGTCCGTGTCTCCTGGCCTAATTATTCTTCACCCACATTACCCGAGGACAACGTGACTTTAGTCACTGAATGCAATTCCAGAGGACTGATGTTCTATAAATAATTTTTAAAAATTGCAGCTTTTGTTTTTAAACTTTCATGCTTCTCTTGCATCCAATGTTATTAACACTCAACATTGCTGTATCATTACAAACATGTTTACTATTCTGAAAATAAACAGGTGAGAGGAATATTTTATTAATTATCTGATAAGAGTCAGCAACATCAACTGAGTACAAGAATAAAATTTGTCATACATGTTACTGCTGCCATAGTGTCCCTCTCTGACAACAAATATATGAGGACACAATAGAAATAGTCATAAGTTCTCTGTACCAAGTCTTAACTAATAGGTTTGCTTTTGTAAAGTCGCGATATATAAAGCTGTTTGAAACAAGCTTAAATGTAGTGGACACCCCTGATCATCAGAATCCTGCTTAAAAAGGATTCATTTTACAACCGTTTGTTTCCGTAGTTTCCATATTTTTCTTTCCTTCTTTTCTTTTCTTTTGGGCCTCCTTATCTCGAGAGACAATGGATACGCGCCTGGAGGTGGTCAGTGGTTTGTGAAGCAGCGCCTGGAGTGGCTATAAAGGCCAATTCTGGAGTGACAGGCTCTTCCACAGGTGCTGCAGAGAAATTTGTTTGTTGGGGCTGTTGCACAGTTTCCATATTTTTCTTTCCTAATTGGCATTTAAATGCCTCAACAAATTTATTCACTCAGGGAGCCAATAGTACTAGTGTTATTACCAATATATCCTGCATAAAAACTAATTGGTATGTATGTTGTATGGGAGATATCATCCTTGATGGTGTAGGAAATGCTACAAAGAAAAGTGTGCTCCAAGTTGCAGAGGTCAACTCCAACATTATGTTGGGCCCACATACGCATTCAACAGCATGCAAGTGCAGGAGCACTGATAAGGACCAACAGATTGCCAGATGTTAGTGAGTGATCTTATTTCTCCCAATAATCCCTTCAATTTGTAATAAATTTACAAACAGATAAACATGCAAATATAATTATCTCAGAGCACAGTTTAATTTATGATGCTGTCAGAAAGAAATGATCAGGCTAGTATTAAGGCTTTTACATGCAGAGCAACTTTTCTTGTAGTTATCATTCCGAAACACTGCACTGGGACTTCAAAACTTCAAGCAACGAGGTGTCTCTATCAGCTGAATACAGCAAGTGTATGACTACCTCAATACGTTCACTCCCAAAAACTAACTAGAGCTTTCCTATCTTTTACGAAGCAAACCTCAATGTTCAACTCATCCCAGAAATTTCTATGAAATTTTAACACATTCAAAAGTTTTTACCAAAGCAACTATTAATAGCCCATACCACTGAAAGTAGCAGTTTAAAAGTTCTTTACATTATTTCTGAATAAAACCTTCTTACCTAGATCATTAAATCTGCCTTGTGCATCCAACAGCATAGTGCGAATGTTCTGAATAGCCCAGGCATAAAGTTTTCCAAAAGTAACTTCAAGTAGCATGCGGTTGAATGGTGGAATGAGATCCACATCTTTTAGGCAGTCTGAAACAGGCTCACTAAAGAGAGGATATTCATTTTAGTATGAAGTTAGAACATGAATGAAATCAGACACTAAAAGAATTTAGTATTTAAAACTTCACAATAGATTTCACAAAAAATAGTCAATTAGCTGGATTTTGCAGTCAGCAGCAAAGCAATAGCACTCACCACTGACCTCAGAAAGCTGCCTACAAAAATGTAGCGAATTTTGTGGCACAGACTTTCCCTTGATGTCAGTCTGAATCTGGCGCCAAGGCAAGGGGATCGCCAGGCATCCAACAATCGTGATACCATCAAACAGGTAGACAGCCAATCACACTGAAGTATTCGCATAGACAGCAAATAAGGAAGTAAAAATGCCTGAATCCCCCTCACTTAATTATTAAATTTTACAGATAGTGACATAAATGATTGGAATTTACATATGGGTTTAAGGTAAAATAGCACAAACTTTTTTTTAAAATTAAAATGCGTAATTTTTGATAATGGAGAAATTTGACATTCAACGATATAAAATTACTCTTTCAGGGCCAGTGAGGTTGCTTATGAATTTAGTACGCTGTTAAAAACTCAGTTACATCTCATTCAACAAGACTAGAGGTGTAAGAGTAGAAGTTCTCATCAGTTCAATGTTATCTAAATGATTGCATTCTGGAGGGACCTCAACAGCACAATTTCTGGAGAAACGTAGAATCACTGACAGCAACTTCTGATTTCCATGCTTAACTACATGTGTGCAGACTGCAGAAGTTGCTGTCAGTTTCAGAGGAGTAACGACAGTGAACGTTGACAGTTTTGCTATCATTACTAGTCCAAAATCCAAGCCATTAAACTCATTACATTTCAGCAATAAAAAAATTCCCTTTCAAAACTTCAGATTTGGACCATGAAATAATTTACAAACCAGTGAAGCCTCCAGATTATCCCAAATTGAAAATGCAAATTTCAAATGCCCACACATGAAGACTGACAGAAAACTTCAGTCTTAAAAACAGATCTGTGGACACCAAGTAATAAGTTACAGTGCTGCAGGAGGAGCTTTGTGCCACTTGATGGAACACATTTCCGTTGATCAGAGCCTCTAATAGCAAAGATCAATTCATTCAGTATTGCAAGTAGATGCTCCAATTTGAACTCCAAAATGCCAAGGGCATCTGCACATGCATTGCTGAGTACGCAGTACACCATGAATCTACAACAACTTATACCTATATAGCAGCTTTAACGTAATAAAGAGCCCCACAGGAGCATTTTAAAACAAAATATGACACCGAATCATACAAGGTCAGACGACCAAAAGCTTGGTCAAAGAGGTAGGTTTTAAGGAGTGTCTTAAAGGAGGAAAGCAAGGTAGAAAGGCAGAGAGGTGTAGGGAGGGTATTCTAGAGTTTTGTTTTTGGATTATGTTTATGTTTAGTTTAGAGATACAGCACTGAAACAGGCCCTTCGGCCCACTGAGTCTGTGCCGACCATCAACCACCCATTTATACTAATCCTTCACTGATCCCATATTCCTACCACATCCCCACCTGTCCCCATATTTCCCTATCACCTACCTATACTAGTGGCAATTTATAATGGCCAATTTACCTACCAACCTGCATGTCTTTTGGCTTGTGGGAGGAAACCAGAGCACCCGGAGAAAACCCACGCAGACACAGGGAGAACTTGCAAACTCCACACAGGCAGTACCCAGAATCGAACCCGGGTCGTTGGAGCTGTGAGGCTGCAGTGCTAACCACTGCGCCACTGTGTCACCGAGGGTAGCACATAGATGTGAAATAGGAGGGGGCCAAGGATAGATCCTAGGGGGACACCAGAGGTAGCAGTGTAGGCAGAGAAGCCATTGCAAGTGATACTCTGGCTACAAGTAGATAGATAAGATTGGAACTAGGTGAGAACAGTCCCACACAGTTGGACGACAGTGGAGAGGCTTTGGAGGAGGATGGTGTTGTCAACCTCGTCAAAGGCTGCAGACAGATTGAGAAGGACGAGGAGGGAAAATTTACCTTTGTTACAGTCACGTAGGATGTAACTTGTGACTCTGATCAAAGCTGTTTCAGTACTGTGGCAAGGGGGAAACCTGTAACTGCAATAATGTAGGACTCACTCCCACGGGGCGTAGTTAAGGTCAATAGTAAAGATGCATTTAAGAGGAAGCTAGATAAGAATGAGGGAGAAGAGAACAGAGGGTTATATTGATGGGAGTTAGATGAGGAAGGATGGGAGGAGGCTCGAGTGGAGCATAAACAGCAGCATGGACTGGATGAACTGAATGGCCTGTTTCTATGCTGTAGATTCTATGCTAACACTATATATATATAAAAATATATATATTGCAAATAAAATGTTTTATTATTCGTACATTCACACAAATACATATGCATATACACACACACATACATGCATATGCTAATATAAATATTTTTCTTCTCTATCAATGTATACATTAAAGCACTTTCCCCAGCCTCCTCCACCCTCACCTCCAATAACAAGTACAGGAGCTCATGGACTTCTTTGACACTAAGATTGAAACCAGCTGCCTCTGCTACATCCCTACCACCCCTTACCCTCCAAGCCAAGCTACTCCCAAGCTCCCCCCATTATCCAATTCTGCAATGCATTTCAAAGCATTTAGCACATGCTGGGTTTGAGGTCATGTTAAATCAGCTTTGTGTCATGGCCTTGTAACACATGTAACAAATTAATTACCTTCTTGAATTATACAATTATAGAACAAGAAGAGTAATTCAACCCATCACAGCTGTGCCATTAGGACATCAAGAATATAATAAGAGCAGAAGTTTGCCATACATCCCCTTTAGCCTGCTGCTCTATTCAACAACATTATGGCTCATCGTTTACCTCAACTTCACTTTTCCACCTTAACCCCAGATCCCTTGATTCCCTTAGTGTCCAAAAATCCATCGATCTCAGTCTTGAATATATTCAACAACTGTGCTACAGCTGCCCTCCGGGTTGTAGGCTTTCCAGCCAGGCGAAACAACCCGAGGGGAGATGAGGGAAAATATTTCACCCAGAGGGTGGTGGGGGTCCGGAACTCACTGCCTGCATGGGTGGTAGAGGCAGAAACCGTCAACTCATTTAAAAGGTGTCTGGATATGCAACTTAAGTCCATAACCTGCAGGGCTATGAACCAAACGCTGGAAGGTGGGATTACGCTGGGTGGCACATTTCTCGGCCGGCCCAGACACGATGGGCCAAGTGACCTTTTTCTGTGCCATAAACTTGCTATGATTCTAACCTCTCAGCATCTACCCCGTCAAGCCCTTTAAGAACTTTATGCGTTTCGATGAGATCACCTCTCATTCTTCTAAACTCGAGAATGTAGGACCATTCTACTCAATCTCTCCCTATCAGACAACTCTCTCATCCCAGGAATCAATCTAGTGAAACTTCGTCGCAACCCTTAGAAAGCACATATAAGCTTCTTTATGTAAGGAGATTAAAACTGCACAGAGTACTCCAGGTGTGGGTCTCAACAAAGCTCTGTATAATCACAGCAAAATTTCTTTACTCTTATACTCCAACCCCTACCCCACCCCCTCGCTATAATGGTTAACATACCATTTGCCTTTTAATTGCCTGTTGTTTCTGCATGTTAACTTTCTGTGATTGGTGTACAAGGACCTTCAAATCCCTCCAAATACCAACATTTATTAGTCTCCCACCTTTTAAAATACTCTGCTTTTCTATTCTTCCTACCAAAGAGAATAATTTCACATTTCCCCACATTATACTCAATACACCACTTTCTTGCCCACTCACTTAATCTATCTATATTCTTTTGCAGCCTGTTTGCATCCTCCTCAGAGCTTACTTTCCCACCTACTTTTGTAACATCAGCTAACAAATTACAGCCAGTCCCCACATCAAAGTCATTGATATAGATTAGGAATAGCTGAGGCCCAAGCACTGACCATTGCATCACCCCACTAGTTACAACCTGTCAACTCAAAAATGGCCCGTTTATCTCTACTCTCAGTTTTCTGTCAGTTAACTAATCCTCAATCCAAGCTAGTCTATTGTCCCCAATCCTATGAGCCCTAATCTTGTGTAACAACCTATTGTCAGGCACCTTATTGAATGCCTTTTGAAAATCCAAATAAATTACAGTTGCTGGTTCCCCCTTTACCGATCTTGTTAATTACCCCCTTTCATTGACTCCGCCTAATCATATGATGTATAAGTACCCTGTTACCTCATCCCCAGCTTTGCAACTATAACTATGCCATTTAATTCCATGTACCTCTTTTTCTATATCGTATATAAAAATCATAGAAATCACAGGAGGCCACCAACTCAGCTCCATCACTTGCATGGTAAATCAAATATGTGCACCTGCAGCAGCTGAATTGATTAACAAATTTGGCTGACTGGTCTCTACACAACTTTCTCAAGTTCCAATAAATGTTGTAATTTCTTAAGGAATCACAGGAAACCTTGCTAAATATCAAGGTTATTATTTCAACAGTGGATGGCGTGAAGGATAACTACAATACACCATTTCTGCCATAAATTGTACTATGATGATCCTCAGTTTCTACCTACTTTCAAATATATTAGGTGTATACATATGAGTAACCCTTTAAAAGGAAATTAAAAATAAGTACTGTTACCCTATATTTATCCCCTCAGGGATGAGTCTTTGCCAACCACATAACATGCCATATTGCACTGATGGAAGCAAAAAACTTTTTGATACCAGTTTAAGCATTGTGTCTATTCCCTCCAACCGAACTTCAGCTCTCTCCAGCTGCAAAAGCAAACAGATTAATAAATATTTAGAACAAATCACCAACTTGAGAAATTGTAACACTAGGTTAAATCTTCTTAATACTGAAATCTTACATGTAGTGGGAAACTCTGCCATACCTGTTTTAAGAGACATTTTCTCATCTTCTCCACATCTATTGGCTCTTCTTTCAATGCAAAGTCAACTATATTCGCCATCAATGCAGATTGTGGGAAAAAACCCTGAACATTGTGTTTCAGCCATTTGTATCTGTGAACACTTGTTACAGAAGAAAGTAGGGGCTGCCACTTGTCCTGGAACAGAATAACACATGCATTAACATTGGCATGTTATTTACAGATGAAGGTAGAAAATTTCAAAAGCACACAGGTTTGCTTTCACCCAAATGTATTTACCATTGCAGTGGCACAAATCTCAAAACATCTAGGCTAGTATCTCATAATAGGAATGAGTGAGAAAAGAGACAGAAAGCATGGAAGACAAAGGGCGAAACACACTATGAAGAGATGTGCAAAGTTGGAGAGGGTACGTAAAGAAGGGGAAAACAGAAGACAGGAAAGATTTACACAGTTTGATTATTAAGCACAAAAGAACTGAAATATTTAAAGAATACAATCAAACCTAACTTAATTCACAGCCAAGTATGATTTATTTTATTTTATTTATTTATTTTTTTGAGTACAATATACTTTGATATACTTTCACCATCTGTTTCCATTCATTCCCAACTCATGATTTTTCAAAATTCCACAGACATAACAATGACAACCTTTGAGATTTATAAAATACAAACTTCAAATGAAACAGTAATCTGTTACTATCTTACCTTTGATTTCACAGGCATGGCTTTTTTATCTACACTTCCAGGGCTAAGAGGTACAACACAGGAATCTTCTACATCACTTTCACTGTTTTCAATCTTGGATTCTTCCACATCAGCAGATTCAGACTTCTTTGGAACTGTGAAGAGTCACCACACAGTCAGCACTATGAACAGATACTGAGAGAAAACCACAGGTGATTTTATATACAAGTAACCAAAGTTTCTTTGAAAAAAAACTCAAACAAAAAAGCCAAGAGCAACACAAGTAAAAAAACTAATGCACATTAGCACGCGATCATTATAAATTTTCAGTGCTCGCTACAGATGTGCAATTTTACTTTTAAATTGCAAGCCAGATATAACAAGACTCCCGAATGCACCACTATTGCATAAAAGCAATCAACTACAACATCAACCAATATAAACCAAGATATGTAAGTTCCCAAAAAACTCGAGCCAGCTTTTCAATGGCAGAATCGTAGAAAAGTGAAATTAACTCTAGATTAGAAGGGGGGAAAAAAATTAATGTGAACCCAAGTCTCAACTGCTGATGTTTTCATGGAGAATTAATATTCAGGGAAATTCTGCTAATCTAGTCTGAGTCGATGAGTTCTGCTCACTCGTGCATCCTAGCCAGACAACTAAATTGTGATACTGCTAGTATCATTAGAAAAATTTACAGGGTCAATATACAGAGTGCATTTCATTCCCCCTCACGGTGAGAGTGAAGATGAACTTGAACCGAAAATTAAAATAATTTGTTTACCAAACCAAATGATTTTTATAATCACGCAGCTTTCAAGGTAGCAACTTACTTTGTTCACATGAAGTAATAAGAGATTAAATGTTTGAACCTAAATGATGAAATTTAAAGACTATATAAATATTAAAGAGGATAAGTTTTAAAGTTTATATAAACAAAGACATTGCCATAAAGTTAGCTGCATTCTCCTTTTCGAGGAAATCAAATTTTGAAAGAACTTTGCTTCTAAAACTGTACTTCGATACAGTTCCTTTTCACTACCTTTTGATTAAATTTACAAAGTGACTCCTGACAGTACAGGGTCCCACCGACGTCATCAGAGCACTCCAAGCTGCGCACACGAGCAAGCGGTCTCCTGCTCTGTGAGATGCTGCGCATGCGCAGACTACGTCTTGCCAGGACTAACTGGCGCATGCGTGGAAAACATCATCTGCTACTCGCTCCCCTCGCCCGCTTCCCCCCACTCAGCTACTCTCTCCCGGCCCACTGGCCGCTCTCTCCCCTCAACCATTTGCTCCAGGCCTCGAAACTTTCTCTCCACGCCCCCCCAACCCCTCAGCTGCTCGCTCCAGGCCTCAAAACTTTCTCGCCCTCTCCCCTCCTCCCCACCAGTCGCTTCCGCAACCCCCCCCACCCCTCAGCTGCTTGCTCCAGATCTTGCCACTGCTCCCTCCCCCACTCCCCTCGGCCGATTGTTCCCCACTCCTCGCTTCCCGATCACCACTCCCCCGCCAGCCTGCTCCCCCCACCCCCCAGCAACTAGCTGTAGGCCGCGCTGCTTCCCTCCTCTCGGCCACTCACGCCTACGTCGCCCCACCAACTCTTGCGACTTGCCTTGCTCCTTCGGGTGACGCGTGGAAAACGATCAAATATGGTTGCGAATGACGAGAACAGGACCTAGAGCTAGCTTCTGGAGGGGTGGGGGGGGGGGGGGGGGGGAGAAGCGGGGAGCGAGCAGCCGAGGGGAGGGGAAGGGGGGTGAGCAGTGGCGAGGTTTGGAGCGAGTAGCTGAGGGAGGGTGGGAAACGGCGAGGCTGTAGCGAGCGTGAATGTGTGGATTGGGAGAATGGGAGATTACGGAATGGAGGCAGGGGTGGGATGGGTGCAGCCAGAAATTCACAAAGTTATTTCCTCCATAAACATCACAGTGTAAATGTTGACTTTACCGTCCCACAGAAAGTTGCTTTACATTCCAAATTTCAATGACAGCATCATAGCCAGGATCTTCTGTCTTTGTCAAAAAAAATCAAAACAGTTGAGCAGGAGACATCCAAGAAATTATACAAATGAAGCAATGGCAGGAGGGTGCGGAGAGTGGAGGTGGGATGGAGGCGGTGATAGCAACCTTTGAGGGGGTTTTTGGGCTGAAGTTGTTTTTCTGTGATAAACTGAGCAGCGCCATTTTTAATCATGGCAGCTGCCTGAACGTTGCAGACAATGACTGTTCAGTGGAAGAGGCTACATTTGCGCATGTGTTAGTACTGTGCCACCTAGTGTTGCGTTGTCAGCAAACGCAACTATAAATTTATGGCTTGTATTTTTCACAATCATACACACAATATACAAGTATAAATATGCACACTGCATGCAAGCCTTTTGTGGGTGCATGTGTTTTATTTTTCAGTCTTGCTAAGAATAATTTCTATCACCTCTCATCCTCCTCCTTTCACGGATGATTTTCTGTGTAATTTTCCGCCACCGAGGCGATGCACTTAGCAGTTTCAGCTTAGACATTATAGAAAGGTCGTTACTAACAGCAGGTCGCAGCTCGTTGAACAAAAATCTCAGACGTTCAATTACTGGTGCGCACACCTCTTTGTAGGAGCGTCCTTGCTCTTGGTGAGTCTAGAATTCAAATGTAAAGCAAATTATTCAGGTTACAACAAATAACCTCGCCAAAAGGACAGCACCTTAAAAGTAGCATTTAAAAGCAGAAAAGTTGCTTTTATGGATATATAAAATATATTTACCTTTATTAAAGAGCACTTTGCCTGATATACCACCCGACAAACATCGCCAACTGATTTAGGTATGGCTCTGAGCTTTCCTTGATCCACTCCTAAGGCACTGTGATTGATAACAGACAAAGCTGCATGGCCTGCATCAAGGTTGCATAGAAAAAAAGCACACGAGATTTAAGTAAGATTGTGAGGTAATATTATAATAGATCAAAGATTTTATAACAAAGCACTTGGAGAACAGTGGTAGAATCGGACAGAGTCAGCATGGATTTACAAAACGGAAATCATGCTTGACAAATCTACTAGAATGCTTCGAGGATGTAATTAGTAGAATTGATAAGTGGGGAACCAGTGGATGTGGTTTATTTGGACTTTCAGAAGGCTTTCGACAAAATCCCACATAAGAGATTAGTGTAATTAGTGTAAAATTAAAGCGCATGGGATTGGGGGTAGTGTATTGCGATGGAAAGAAAATTGGTTGGCAGACAGGAAACAAAGAGTAGGCATAAATGGGTCTTTTTCCGAATGGCAGGCTGGTGGGGTAACGCAGGGATCGGCATAAGACTGCAGCTACTCACAATATATATTAATGATTTAGATGAGGGAACTAAACGTAATATCTCCAAATTTGCAGATGACAAAACTGGGTGGGAGGGTGAGCTGTGAGGAGGATGCAGAGAGGCTTCAGGGTGATTTGGACAAGTTGAGTTAGTGGGCAAATGCATGGCAGATGCAGTATAATGTGGATAAATGTGAGTTCCTCCACTTTGGTAGCAAAAACAGGAAGGCAGATTATTATCTGAAAGGCTATAAACTGAGAGAGGGGAATATGCAACGAGACCTGGGTGTTCTCACACACCAGTCGCTGAAGGTAAGCATGCAGGTCCAACAGGTGGTAAAAAAGGCAAATGGTATGTTGGCCTTCATAGCGAGAGGATTAGAGTACAGGGGCAGGGATGTCTTGCTGCAATTATACAGGGCCTTGATGAGGCCACACCTGGAATATTGTGTGCAGTTTTGGTCTCCTTATCTGAGGAAGGATGTTCTTGCTATAGAGGGAGTGCAGCGAAGGTTTACCAGACTGATTCCTGGGACGGCGGGACTGGCGTATGAGGAGAGATTGAGTCGGTTATGATTACATTCGCTGGAGTTCAGAAGAGTGAGGGGGGATCTCATAGAAACCTATAAAATTCTAACAGGACTTGACAGGGTAGATGCAGGAAGGATGTTCCTGATGGTGGGGGAGTCCAGAACCAGGGGTCATAGCCTAAGGATACGGGGTAAACCTTTCAGGACTGAGATGACGAGAAATTTCTTCACCCAGAGAGTGGTGAGCCTGTGGAATTCACTACCACAGAAAGCAGTTGAGGCCAAAACATTGTATGTTTTCAAGGAGGAGTTAGGTATAGCTCTTGGGTTTAAAGGTATCAAAGGATATGGGGCAAAAGCAGGAACAGGTTACTGTGTTGGATGATCAGCCATGATCATAATGAATGGCCTACTCCTGTTCCTACTTTCTATGTTTCTATTTCATTCAGTGCCTCTGACAGTAATATGGCTGAATCAGCAACTCCACAGTGGGGGGGGAAAGAGATGACAGAGAAGGGGTGGCACCATATCAAATCCATATCCAGCATTCTACTGGCCACTATGCCACCGCCCTTCTCTTTTAAAAAAAAATCAATCTTGTTCATCGACAGCCTAGTCTTTTAGAAAGTAATCACGCTCATCAGATTTATTGCACAATAATGGTCAACCATGTCAAATTCAGCAGGCTTTATACTGTAATTTATTTTACACTTCTCAATCTCTGCATTTACAACTTTGTTTATTTTCCCCTCTCCTTCTCCAACCACCACACTGACATTCCTAGAGCAGACAGTGAGTAACTAGCTTCCAGAGGTCTGTCCATGCTGCTTTTTAATTAACCATTCTTAAATCAGGAATTCACCTTCTGGGCGATTCTGTGTACTCCCACTCCCTGAAGTCAGTACACTACTGCGGTGCACCACTTTGGTTCCCCTATCTCATCAAGTAATCTGTTTGATGGAGTTTTGTTCCATAAGGGACACCAGGTTCCAATATTTTTAATAAAGGCGTCCACTGTATTTTTGCATTATAGCAAGTGCAGCCAGATGTTTAAAAAGTTTGTTTCGAGCGTGGGGGCGGGGGGGTATAGTACTGGCAGCACAGACCTGAATTAAGAAATGTCTACTTTCATGGTTTCATTATTTAAATTAACTGTCCAACAGCAATCTGGGTGGTGGGAAAGTAGAGGGGAAAAAATAAGAGATATAGAGTTTTTAAAAAAAAAATCAAACTGTGTAAGTGCTGAATTTCCTTTCACATTGCTCAGTATTTCAATTTTCCTATCAGCACCAATGCACTCATGATTGCACAGTGTAATGCTTTCCTATCAGCATCATTTCAATACCACAGCAGTCTAAAATAAACTGATTAAAGGCAGCAGAAAAATAAATCAAAGTTTAAGAAAGATGAAACCTTATATCTACCAATTCACGAAAAATTTAAGTTTAATTTAGCACACCAGTGAGGAACTAGAGACTGCTTTCTGATGACAGCTACAAATGAAAAATAGGGATTAATATACAGGAAAAAAAAGGAGAGATAGCCAATGTACAAGTCAGTGAGGACATTGGGCTGTAGTCTCAAGTAGTAGAGGATAAGAAGTGGAGACTACTTTGATACGCGTGATACTGGAAGAAAATATTATTTGCTCAGTCCTAAAAAGAATTCTTGCATTTGCAAAAGTATTCTGGAATCAGCTCTTGAAGATAATCAAAAATTCAGAATATGGCATGCAAATTATTAAAAATAATATTTTCAGTAATAGGAGGAGTTTAAGATTTAGCAAAAGGTCCAACCTAAGTCCTGGTGCTTCAGGAGACAGCACAAGAGTAACCGCCCTACATCTTCCACAGGATGCTCAGGAGGGAAAGTGATTGGTGTTGTCAGGTGACATTGCTTGCAATAGCGCTCTATTTGGCACAAGAAATCCTGCCAATGGAACATAAGTGAGTCAACATAAAATAGGACAGGCACAGTAGTAATAAAAAAAAAACAAGATTTGGAAAGCAGTACACACAACTTCATTTCAAATCAAAGCAAAATACTGCGGATGCTGGAAATCTGAAACAAAAACAAGAAATGCTGGAACCACTCAGCAGGTCAGTGACCCGAAATGTTAACTCTGCTTCTCTTTTCGCGGATGCTGCCGAACCTGCTGAGTGGTTCCAGCATTTCTGGTTTTTGTTTCATTTCAAATCAGTTGCAGTTACAGAGCTACAGCACTGAAACACGCCCTTCAGCCCACCGAGTCTGTGCCGACCATCAACCACCCATTGATACTAATCCTACACTAATTCCATATTCCTACCACATCCCCACCTGTCCCTATATTTCCCTACCACCTAACTATACTAGGGGCAATTTATAATGGCCAATTAACCCATCAACCAGCAAGTCTTTGGCTTGTGGGAGGAAACCGGAGCTCCCGGAGGAAACCCCCGCAGACACAGGGAGAACTTGCAAACTCCACACAGGCAGTACCCAGAATTGAATCCGGGTCACTGGAGCTGTGAGGCTGCGGTGCTAACCACTGCGCCGCCCAAATGCTTTTAAAACTCAGTAAAGCTATTTTTAAAAATAAAAAACTGCTCAGCTTTACTTTTCTACATAATTTATTTCGGTAAACAAAGTTAGATCTTACAACACATTTTTAAAGGCAAAATTAAAGTTTCAACGTCCATAATGGAAGCTAAGATACTTGGATTCTTTTTTTCAAAAATTCTGTAGGTGTGGTTAAAAACATGCTTCCCACCCCCAATATACCAAACAGATGCCTTCAGAGCATGATATCCATAGAGACATAATTCACAAAGATCAGTTAGAAAGGAGCAGCGGTACGACCAACACCATACATTTATAATCCACCTTTGATGTAGAGAAATGCCCCAAGAAAATTGACAGAGCAAGATGAAAAACAGATGCCAAGCCAAAGGAAAGAAATACGAGGAAGAAGTGAGCAAAACCTTGAACAGAGAGGTAGGATTTAATGAAGGTCGTTAAGGAGGAGAGGAAGGTTGAGAGGCAGAGGGGTTTGAGAAAGCTATTAGTGTGATCTGGGCCCAAGGCAGCTGTAATACAGCTACCATGGTAGTTGGAGTGGGGTGGGGGGGGTTTGGAATGCACAAGAAGCCAGATTCAGGAACAGAGAAGTTGGGGAGAGTGGGGCAGAGTTCACAGAATCACAGAATTGTTACAGCACAGAAGGCGGCCATTCGGCCCATCGTGTCTGCACCGGCTCTCCGAGCGAGCAATTCACTTAGTGCCATTCCCCCGCCTTCTCCCCATAAGCCTGTACATTCTTTCTTTTCAGGTAACGATCTAATTCCCTTTTGAATGCTTCGATTGAACCTGCCTCCACTGCACTCTCTGGCAATGCATTCCAGATCCTAACCACTTGCTGCTTGAAAAAGTTTTCCTCATGTCGCCATTGCTCCTTTTGCCAATTACCTTAAATCTGTGCCTTCTCGTTCTCGATCCTTTCATGAGTGGGAACAGTTTCTCCCTATCTACTCTGTCCACAGCCCTCATGATTTTGAATACCTCTATCAAATCTCCTCTCCGAGGAAAACAGTCCTAACCTCTCCAATTCACCTTCATAAATGAAGTTCTTCATCCCTGGAACCATTCTCGTGAATCTTTTCTGTACTCTCTCCAATCCCACCACATCTTTCCTAAAGTGCGGTGCCTAGAACTGGATGCAATACTCCAGCTGAGGCCAAACTAGTGTCTTATACAAGTCAACATAACCTCCTTGCTCTTGTACTCTATGCCCCTATTAATAAAGCCAAGGATACTGTATGCTTTATTGACCGCTCCCTCAACCTGTCCTGCCACCTTCAATGACTTATGCACATATACATCTAGGTTCCTCTGTTCCTGCACCCCCTTTAGAATTGTCCCCTTTATTTTATATTGTTTCTCCATGTTCCTCCTACCAAAATGAATCACTTCACATTTCTCCTCATTGAGCTTCATCTGCCCCTTGTCCGCCCATTCCACCAGCTTGTCCATGTGCTGTTGAAGTTCTATACTATCCTCTTCACAATGCTTCCGTTTTGTATCATCCACAGATTTGTGTCAATATATATCAGGAAGAGCAAGGGTACCAACACCGAATTTAGGGAACTCCACTACATATTTACCTCCAGCCCGTAAAACATCCATTAACCACTACTCTCCATTTCCTGTCACTCAGCCAATTTCCTATCCATGTTGGCTGCTGTCTTGTTTATTTCATGAGCTATAATTCTGCTCACAAGTCTGTTGTGTGGCACTGTATCAAATGCCTTTTGGAAGTCCATGTACGCTACAACAAAAGCATTGCCCTCATCAACTCTCTAAGTTACCCCTTCAAAAATCTCTAGCAAGTTAGTTAAACACAATTTTTCCTCAACAAATCCATGCTGGCTTTCTTTATTTAACCCTCATTTATCCACGTGACTATTAATTTTGTCCCGAATTACTGATTCAAGAAGTTTCCCCACCACCAAGTTAAACTGACTGGCCTGTAGTTGCTGGGCTTATCTTTACATACCTTTTTGAACAGGGGTGTAACATTTGTAATTCTCCAGTTGTATGAAGGAGGTTGGAATAAACTAAGTTTATAAAGAGTGAAGGGTGGGAGCCTGGTCAGATCAGCATTGAATATAAAAATGAGTCAGACAGTGGGCGGGATTTTGTTCAGCACCCGACGTCGGGCTCTGTGCGGCACGGCCCGACACGAAGCCCGACGCTGGGATTGCCGGGCCTGATCTTCCCGGCGGCAGCAAGGCTTCGTGGCAGCATCCCCCCACCCCCACACTGCCAGTCGGCTACTGGACCCAACTTCAAACAAAGGAAATTAATAAATTTAAATACCATTCACTAGGATTCTACCGGCTGTCCAGGATCTTCCATGCGACAGCCAGCACTCACGCGCCTTCACTTTCCCGTCCAGGGAAAGCTAGCGCCACCGAGGTGGAGGGGTGACCTCTGCACTTTGTGCAGTTTGGAAGGGGGGGGGGGGGGGGCGCGGGGTGGTTGTGGGTGGGGGAAAGAGGTCAAACCTTCAATCTAAGTGTTTTTTAAGTGGGCGGGGAAGCAGGGTGGCCATTTATTTCCATTGTATTGGGGCGGTACGGGTCATAAATTTACTTACAGTGTAGTGGGGGGGTGGGGGGGGGGGGAAAAACGGGTATAGGATTCAACTGTGCAGGTCTGGCAGCCCTTTAAAAATGGTGCCGTGATGGGGGTGGGGGGGAGGGGGGAGAAACCGCCTGCACATTTAAACGAGCCGCCGCACACTAGATCACGGCGATGTGCAGCCCATACCTGCAGGCCACCATTTTTTTCACCCACCACTGCCACTGGCAGCAGGGATATAAAATTCAGGCCAGTGAGAAAGGGGCAAATGAGTGTTCCAGCAGCAGATGAGCAGAGATAACCTGCGAGGCTATGCAAGTGAAAATAAGCAGTCTTTATGTTGGAGAATACATGGAAGTTGGAAACTCAGCTGGGGGTTGAACAGGACACCCACAATCAGTATCTCTTCCTCTAGAATTAGTATTTCAAGTTTGCCCATTGACCTAGTAGATAAATATGCAGTGTGATGTATATTAAACAATACAGATTAGAAGGGCTTAGGCACAATGTTGTACTGAGTTAGCTGATCACAGCAACACCACCAGTAGTCAAGTTTTTTTTATGAAATAGAGAGCAGTGAAAGCTGTAGGCAGGTTCAGAAAAAGGAGGATCTACCCTGGACTAAAAGCCAAACAACAGGGAATTTATTCTACGTTAAATAAGACCACCACTGATGTGGAGAAGTGCAGCATCTTCATTATTTTATGGGGTGCTATTATAAATTAGTGGTATGGTAGCATCGAGATTCTGTTACTGGACTTCTTTTCTTTTGGGCCTCCTTATCTCGAGAGACAATGGATACGCGCCTGGAGGTGGTCAGTGGTTTGTGAAGCAGCGCCTGGAGTGGCTATAAAGGCCAATTCTGGAGTGACAGGCTCTTCCACAGGTGCTGCAGAGAAATTTGTTTGTTGGGGCTGTTGCACAGTTGGCTCTCCCCTTGCGCCTCTGTCTTTTTTCCTGCCAACTACTAAGTCTCTTCGACTCGCCACAATTTAGCCCTGTCTTTATGGCTGCCCGCCAGCTCTGGCGAATGCTGGCAACTGACTCCCACGACTTGTGATCAATGTCACACGATTTCATGTCGCGTTTGCAGACGTCTTTATAACGGAGACATGGACGGCCGGTGGGTCTGATACCAGTGGCGAGCTCGCTGTACAATGTGTCTTTGGGGATCCTGCCATCTTCCATGCGGCTCACATGGCCAAGCCATCTCACTGGACTAATAATCCAGAAACATGGGTTCAAATTCCACCATGGCAGCTGTGAATTTAAATTCAACTAATTAAATGAATCTGGAATAAAAAGCTATTCTGGATTGTCATAAAAAGCCATCTGGTTCACTAATGTCCTTCAGGGAAGGTAATCTGCCGTCCTTGCCTGGACTGGCACTTATCAGACTGCAGACCCAGAGCAATGTGCTCGACTCTCAACTGCCCTCTCAAATGGCCTAGTAGGCCACTCGGCTGTATTCAAGAAGTTTGCTCCCCAGCACCGCTCAAATAAATGCTGGCCTTGTCAGCGACGCTCACATCCCATGCATGAATTTTTTTAAATGTATACAAAGACACGCTGTATTGAGTGAAGCTGATATTAAGTAATAAAAACAGAAAGTGCTGGAAATATTCAGCAGGTCAGGCAGCATCTGTGGAGAGAGAAGCAGAGTTTCTAACCTTTGCTAGTTCTGATGAAAGGTCACAGACCTGAAACGTTAACTCTGTTTCTCTCTCCACAGATGCTGCCTGACCTGCTGAGTTTTTCCAGCACTGTTTTTATTTCAAATTTACAACATCTGCAGTATTTTACTTCTATTTAAGCTGATATTAAGTGTTGCACTCCACATTCAGCCAATGTGAAATAACGCAGCTTAACTTTTTGTACCAAGCCATGCCTGACTAAATAGTCACTTGGTTTGCTTTCAGAGAAAGGGGGACTGAACGCACAGGCAAAACGTACAACTATCCAGTCCAGATCACAAGGAAATATTTTGGTTATATCTCTGGGTTATGCTTTCATATCTAAAGATATAGAGCAGTACAAGTCAACCCCCATCTAACTAAGACATTCAGAGCACTTAACAGTGCATATTACATCATTTAACATCGACGGTATCCGCAGCAGGCTCAAATTCGTAACAGTATCCACAATTTGTAAGTAATTTTATTTACACAATCGCCTGGAGGTTCCACTTAGTATCCACCCAGATACCAGAACAATCTTAGCAGAATCGACTGAACTAGCGTAAAAGATTGTGAAATTTAAAACGTAAGTGAGCTACCACCTGTAACCACTTGCGCTTAAATTTCCTGATCTTTTGCACTGGTTCATAAGTCAATTTGCCCTAAGCAGTTCCCAAACACAAATCTGGCCATGTTCCCAGGTCAGCGAGATGATTTTCCACTAATTGCACCAGTTTGGGGATGCTCATCCCATTGTGCCCAGAATTTCAGGCACACAGACATCCATTGTTATAACTGCAATGAACAACAGTAAATTGAAGCCTTACTCAGGTCAGTTTCTCATAGAGATGCTACAAATAGCTTAAATGAGTGCATATTCAGTCAACTGGTCTGCCCTTGGCAGCTAAGACCTAGGACCAGCAGGCAACTGAAATCATGGATTTGTCTGTTTCTCCTATCCAACCACGGCTTTGCAATTTGCACTGCAGCCTCCTTTAGACCATAGGATTTTTGCGCAAATTTTGTATAAAAACGTAGGCCAGGATTTTACCCTTGGTGGAAGGGAACCGGCCATCGACTGAAAAGTTGGTGGCACACCCGCATCCGCCTGGCTTGGGGATCCAACCCGTATTTTGCAGGTCCCCGGGCTTTAATTGGTCTGAGGCGGGCCTTCCACCCGCTTGAGGTAGGATGTCCTGCCTAATAGAGCTGCCGGCCAATCAGCGGGCTGGCAGCTCTCTGTCCCAGCTGTGCCACCGGAAGCGGTGGCCTCTGCTGGGACTACAGCCCAGCCTACAGAAGATGATGTCGGGGATCACCGGACCCAAGGTAAGTTTTTGTTGTCTCGCCAGGGGTGATCATTTGGGCCCTGGCGAGGTAAGGGTGGTCGATGGTGGGGACGGGGGGCATGTAGGGTGTGGTTGGAGCAGCGAAGGCTGCTCTCCATTGGGAACCCCCCACCCAGGCTGTCAGAAAGCAGGCGGCTTTTCTCAGGTCTAGGACGCCCACTTGCCATGTGTAAAATCCGCGTGGAGTCGGGCAAAGGCCCTTGCGCCTTTAAGGGCTTTGGGGGGGGGGGGGGGGGGGGGGGGTGTAAAATTCAGCCCTTAATGTTATATTAAATGTAAGTACATTAAAAAGGTTAAGTATTTTAAAACTCAGATAAAAGCAGCAACAGGCACAGTAAAGCATTTTCTTTACCTTTCAGAAGCAGATAGTTTGAAACACGCACCTTTACATTGTGGTCTTGAATGGTGTTGTCCGCAATTGCTTGTAGGAATGGCTGTGTGTGATCACCTTGTGTCAAATTTCGTACATACAGCTTGGCCTTGTCTGGCGTAGTGGTGGAGCTGCAATGGTCCTCATCTTTCTCCTCATTGTAACTGTAATGAATCTGGCTTGTCTGCAAGCCACCAGAGAAAAGAGAAGACTGCAGCCATTCTGTTAAATATAGAAATTGTGTTAATTCCACAAACAACTGCACTTCTTTAACATTACTAAAACAGCTTGATAAAATCAAGATTTCTTTTTAAGTAATGATGCAAGATTAACCTGATGAGTGCTAATCCTCTCTCTCAACTTTCAAAAATAATAACTGAAATCAGGTTGGTCCATAGCGTCTTTTTTCAAGCCTAAATTTCATAAATCATACCATTTGATCAGCAACCACAGACTGTCTGCTGCAAGACCATCCAGTCAATGCTGTTCCACGCTCAGCAGGACACTCTGTTTAATAGGGCAAACCAAGAAAGCCTCTCTGAACTCCATAATGCCCTTCCACTTCAACAGCCACTAAAATGCCTGATTATAGGCTTTCCAACTACCTTTCATTTCTATTAAAGCACAAACAAGTCCACCTTTCAGTCATATAAAAAAAATCATTGTAGAAAGTATACAGAGAGATCCTAACTGCTAAAAACAACTTCAAAACTATTGAAGCTTATGCTTTGAAGAGCTAAGCTTGAAAAACTCTCAGACAGAATCTTATAAACCATTTGGCATGGGCAGATGCACCATCAAAGAAGGTGACATTAATAATAATTGGGTTAAATCTTTTCTATAGATCGGCAACCCTCAAAGTATTATGAAAATAAGGGCTTTGGTGTATTAAGTATTGTTAGCATACTAACTGGCACATTCAACCTCCAGAGACGATAAAGGAGAACTCATTCCCAAATATGATGCATGTAATCCGAGGAGAAGACCAAGATTCCTTTCTGTGTCTATCAGAGGTGAAGACAAACTGCCAAGATCTGGTGTGGTGACTACTTCCTGATCTGGCTATAGTGGAGAGACAAGGAAAAATAAATTAAAAATCAATTAATTAACTACATTAAAAAAACAATTTAGTCAGTCTGAAGTAGGTTAGAAATGTTATACTTATTTTGCTTACATTACAAACAGTACTATATGATAGTTTTTTTATTCAAAATGTAGTTAAAAATGGAAATTAAGAACAAATAACTCATTCATTAAACATAGATAAAATGAAGCAGATCTTAGCACAGCTTGACTAAATGCTTCTGTACCTCCACATACTGGCCAACACAAAATGCTTGCATTGATTCGCGAGTATCTTCAAACTGGAGGGCAGCTTCCAATGCAACCACTGGGTCTTCTCCAGCAAACTGAGCTGAAAGCAAAAACACCCTGCTATTACCACCATTTTCAACAAAGAAGCATTCTACCAGTAACAAATACACTTGTTAATCAAGAAATGCCAACAGGATTTGTGTTTAACAAAACGCTAGCTTTTCTGAAATTGAATTTTTCCAGTGGGCAAATGAATACTCTTTCTTTTATCAGCCTCTTCACAATTGGGATCGTAAGTTCTATTTCTGACTCAACTGATACAAAATAGAGACGTGAATTTTAAGCACTTTTTCCCCTTCCCAAGGATTGCACTCTCAAAACAATCTCCTTTAGTCACATGGTCCCTGGCCACCTACTTTCCCATAAATGCAACCAAATGCAAAGATGAGGCATATATGGAGTGGGGCAAGACAAATAGCATTAATATCTCCCCACCTAAAAAGTGGAATCCTCCATGACACAACAAAACAAACAAGGAACAGTGGCAGGCAGACCGCATTACATGGGTTCAAAATTCCTGTACTTACATGCCCAAAAGCAGGCAAGTAATCTGGTCGACATGTAAATTAAACTGTACCTGTCCCAGGTAAAAACGAAAAGAAAAAATAGTCAATAGTGGTACATTGGTAAAAAAGGCCATAATTTTTCAGTGTATTTGAAGTGAGTCATAAGAAATTAAAGACATTATTTACAAAAAAGGTTTTTTTTTAAAGAAATAGGACAAGGGTGACGATAAAAGCTATTAAAATGCAAGTGCACAAGCAGAGTGAGTTAGAACACTCCTCTGTCACTACTTGGATTGACTGATGGGAGAACTGTTCCTTTTCTTTCCTGACTATAATGGCCCTAATGCCATCATTTCAATGCGCTTTTGGGATCATATCTCGCATGGCTTGAAAAGAGCAATATGACTACTGTCAACATCGGCTCAGCCATCACTCTTCCAAACTTAGCAAAACCATCTCAAAGAAGCAGTCTTGCATCAGTTTTTAATGCCCAACACCTCCCGTTTAAGAAAAAAACTTAGGCAATCTCCTCGTCAGTCGATCAAAACTCCAGTCAGGTACATAGTCAAGCTTCCATTCCCTGTTAACCCTTTTCCAATCATTGGACACAGCAGTACAAAAGACCAGTAAATTACATTCTGTACAAGTCTGCTTGGAGCTCTTATTAACTGCCCATAGCATTGCAAATAGGTACTGTAATTGCACACGTCCGTTGCACTACAAATAGCATCAACACAGGTCCTACAAGTGAAATTAGGTTTGATGGTCTCAACCAATTCCCTTTTGAATATGTGTCTAAGACAGAAAGGAGTCATAATTCTACACTAGCTGGCAGTCATATGCACAGAATAGGGCTAGTGTGGGAAATGGAAACGTTCCACCAGTGCAGTAGGTGCTTTGCTTTGCAGTTGGGATGAATTCGCATTGTTAGGGCTGAGTAGGAAGTGCTTAATATGCTATCCTGACCTGCCAGTGTGCAACAATTTTGCGGAAAAAAATTATCTGCACATAAGCATGTAATAACTTGTCCTGAATGATAATCCTAAAGTTTGAACACAAACCAATATCTAGCTGGGTAGCCAGCACTATTATTGTTATGCTGCCTGTCTACAAGGTCAAGTCCAGCGGAGAGGGAAGAAGCCCTTTTATGTTCAAAGTACTCTCCATGTTATGGTAAAAAAAAAAATTTTTTACAGAAATCTTGACTGACTTTTAAAAAAGTCAGATTTTTTTTTTTTAAGCAGCAAAAGACCCACTAGAAAAGGTTTTGTATTTATGAAGGTTCCCAGGTTTGTGTTTCATGATATAAGTTGGAATATGTTAGCCAAAAACAGGGAAATGGGGATTGTGTGGTACAATGTGACTGAATTAAATCAGAGTCAACCACCTCGTCATGTTCACTATAATCAGTGAAATTCCTTTGAAATATTAGAAATTAATCTCACCAAGTATGCTGCTCCCACTCAACGACTGTGTCTGGAAATCTTTGATGTCATAAACCTTTGCATCAATTATTGTCCAAAAACCACCGTCTTTATTATGATTCTCAAGATCAGCTTTTCTAATTAGAGTCACCTCCTCATTATTCCTTAAGCTCTGATTTGTGAAGAATGAACCTGTCAATCAGACATTGAAAAATTCATGGCTTAATTCAAAAAAAAAAATCTGTAAATCTCTAGCTTACAGTTAAAATTTAAATGACAATTTAACCCCAGTTCAAGTAATTTTTTTAGAATCATAGAATGGTTACAGCACAGGAGGCAGCCATTTGGCCCGGTGAGAGAGTAGCTCTGCTCGTCCCACTCTCCCACCTTTTCCCTGTAGCCCTGTAAATTTTTTTCTCTTCAGTTAATTATCCAATTCCCTTTGAAAGCCACAATTGAATCTGCCTCCACCACACTATCAGGCAGTGCATTCCAGATTCTAACCACTCGCTGCGTTAAAAAAAAGTTGTTTTATTTTTAAGCGTTGAGTGTCTTTGGAATTCTCTTCCTCAAAAGGCAGTGTAAGCAGAATCTTTGAATATTCTTAAGGTAGAGGTAGATAGATTCTTGATAAGCAAGGGGGTGGAAGGTTATCGGGGGTAGGTGGAAATGTGGAGTAATCAGTTCATCTATAAACTTATTGAATGGTGGAACAGGCTCGAGTGGCCTACTCCTGCTCCTAATTCGTATGTTCATGTCGCCTCTGGATTTCAGGTAATTACTTTAAGGCCCAACCAAGTTTGTCCATTATTTTATTCAGACTATCAGTTAAACTGACATACCCATTACTCCAGGCCATGCTAAATCATCATTATCATCCCTCTCTTTGCCAGGTGCCAGTTGGTTAAACCTGTCTAAATGTTCCAACAATCCAGCCAACAGAGGGATGGCCCCAGCCTCCTGCATCAGTCCAGCATTTTTAGTGAGAAGCAGCACAACACAAACCACCAGCTCAGGAAGCAGAACTCCTACATCAAAACAAAAACAGAAAAGAACATTACAATCAAAACAGAAGTGTCCCAAGTGCCTATCTATTATCTCACGCGCCAAAGTTGAAATCCTGCACTTAGCAACAAGTTACTTTACATTAAATTTAAGCACATAATACTGGGGAAGTTTTTTTCTCATACTCAAAAAAAAGATTTTCTTACAGGATGAAAGTCAGAAGAAGTACAAGATTAGGGTTTAACCGTAAAAGAGAAAAGATAGGTCAATGTAAACACAGAACCAGACACTGGAAGATAAGCAAGTCTTTAAATGGGACTAAACAAAGAGACAGAATAGGTACAAACCCTGCTGCCTGAACTACCCGAGAACGACGAGAGATTTAACGAGAGATTTATTCAATATTCAAGACCTGAATGGGGAATGACTGGTAATTAAATTCAGCTTGTGTGATGGTACAAGTATCTTTGACATGGGTTTTGATCAATGTATTTTGTTTCGTTTAATTGTGAAGGATATATTTTCACCTTCCCTCACACCAATTTATTGAAAAGTTATTGGAGAGAACTGCTAAGATTTGAAATTCATTATTTTAGAATAGATGGCATGAAGTTAAGTGAAATACTGGATGCGATTTAACCTACATTTTCAGAGAATGGTTACAGCACAGGAGGAAGCCATTCAGCCCATCATGTCAGTGCCGGCTCTCTGCAAAAGCATTGTTAGTCCCACTCCCCATAACCCTGCAATATTTTTCTCTTCAGGTACTTATCCAATTCCCTTTTGAAAGTCCCAGTTATATCTGCCTCCACCACACTCTCAGGTAGTGCATTCCAGATCCTAACCATTCACTCTGTAAAAAATTCTTTCCTCATTTCGTTGTTGGTTCTTTTGCCTTATATTGGTGTCCTCTGGTTCGCGACCCTTCCACCAATGGAGCAGTTTCTCTCTATCCATGCTGCCTAGACCCTTCACTATTTTGAACACTTTGATCAAATCTCCTCTTAACCTTCTCTTCTATAAGGAGAACAACCCCGCTTCTCCAATCTATCCACGTAACTGAAGCCCCTCACCTCTGGATTCAGTCTCGTAAATTATTCTGCACCCTCTCTAAAGCCTTCACATCTTTCCTAAGATGCAGTGCCCAGAATTGGACACAATACTCCAGTTGAGGTTGAACCACAGTTTTATAATGGTTCATCATAACTTCCTTGCTTTTGTACTCCATAATTACTGCATAGTTAGCCAATTTCAAATTATAAACATTAAAACTGAAAAAAAAAAAGCACACTGTGTAAAATGTAAAACATGAGGGTATTAGTCTCTATTTAGAAAAGCCAAAAATCCCATACGCCTTTTTAACTACTTCGTCAATCTGCCCTACCACCTTCAACAATCTGTGCACATATACCCCCCAGGTGTCTCTGTTCCTGCATCCCCTTTAGAATTGCGCCCTTTATTTTATATTGTCTCTCCTCTTTCTTCCTGGCAAAATGTACCACTTCACACTTCTCTGCATTAAATTTCATCTGCCACATATCCGCCTATTCCACCAGCCTGTTCTCGAAGTCTATCACAATCCTCCTCACAATGCTTCCAAGTTTTGTGACATTTGAAAATTTTGCCTCGACACTTCTATTAAATAAATACAAATGAGTACTTTTAGCCTGAACTACATGGTGGCATCTGTTCTGGAGCACAAGGTGTGGCAGGTACATCCGTTCCTGTACATAACCCAATGAGGCAGACACACTCTGCAGAAATAGCACAGATGAGAAATGTATACTTGTCAATAGAAGTAGTTTATTGAGAACAATCTGAATAAAGAATTCTGGAAATTAGCCCAAATTGTAGCAGAGAAAGTGGAGACACGTAGTGGCAACAAAGGTACTATTATTGCCCACCCCCAGATATCCTGATAATGAGATAGTGGGCAGCCTTCTTCAATGCAACTGAATAATACAACTGGGGCTTGCTCATCCATTTCAAAAGGCAGTTAAAAGTAAAGTGGAGTCACAGAGGCCAGACCAGGTAAGGAAAATAGGTTTCCTTCCATAAAGGACATGACAGCGAACCAGTTGGGTTTTTACAACAATCCAACAGTTTCATGGTCACTTTTACCAATACCAGCTTCTAACTTGCAGATTATTTCTTTTAAACATGGTGGGATTTGAACTCTCATTCTCTAGATAATGTAACTACTACACCACCATACCCATTAACTATTATGTGATTGCTTTTTTGAATATTGTTACATGGGTTGAACAACAAATAAAACACAGCAGTTATGGAAACTTGAAACTAGAACAGAAAACGCTGGAAATACTCAACAGGTCAGGAAGCAGCTAAGGAGACAACAGACAAGTTAATGTTTCAGGCGCATTCTTCGTCACAACTGCTATGAGTAGCCATATTCTACAATGCATCAACAGCAGCAACTGCATATTTCAGGTGCAATGAGAAAAGATACACTTAAACTTCTAAATTATTTCTTTAAAAGTATCACTAAATTGGTTACCTGTCAAATCTCCTTCAAGAATACGAGACACCTCTGCAAAATGCCTGTAACTGGTTGAAGCAATGCTGGTTGCCACTGGCAAAATGTCCCCTATGTGTGTACACAGAAGGGCAATATATTTTTTAAGCAATGATCCCACTCCTAAAAGCTCAGGACCTGTAAAAATATGAAAATAATAGTTACTGCGTCGGTTAGCCAATTTCAAATTATAAACATTAGAACCGAAAAAAATAAAAGCACACTTTGTGTAAAAGGTAAAACATTAGTCTCCCAACTATACAAATATTGATCAAATTAAAAACTTTCACAATTAAACAAAGTAATGCCCACCAATTGTAACTATTCAGACATATCACATATTGTTCTACTTGAGCCACAGTAGAGTTGACATGAGATAACCATCAAAATCTCCAAACCAAATTGGACTCAGATCATTGCAGCTTTACTGCAGATTCAGTGATTTCCATATCAAATCAACTGACCCAGAAACTAGATTTGCATTGCATTAGATTCTCATTAGCTGCACTAGGAAGATGAAAGAAGTTTATCAGAAATTCACTTACTGTATCCATTGGTCTCATAACTGAAATTTACATCTGGGTAAAGTTTGCTGATTAGCAGACGCTGAAAACGCAGCAACAGATCCAAAGAAGCTGACCTCTCTTGATTGAAGTGCTCATGGTCCAAAGAAGAAGAAATGTGGCGAGTGATATCTTTCAACTTAGCTATGCTTTGCGATACAATGTTTCTTTAAAAATAAAACATAAGCAGTTCAACATCTTTTAAAAATACATTAATTTTGTTTTCTCTTCACTTTTTACATCCCAATGCTGTCTTCACCCTTCCTTTTAAAGATGCTGACTCCTTGCTGGAGTGTTAGATCTCTTCCATCACCTTACCCAAACAGCTACCAGGGTATTGGGATTTGTGTTGTGTGGCACTACCGCTGTGCTAAATGGGATAGATTTCAAACAGATCTCGCAACTCAAAACTGGGCATCCATGAAGCACTGTAGGCCATCAGCAGCAGCAGAATCGGAACTCAACCACAATCTGTAAACTCATGGCCCAGCATATCCCCCCCACTCTACCATTGCCATCAAGCCGGGGGACCAACTCTGGTTCAATGAAGAGTGTAGGAGGGCATTCCAGGAGCAGCACCAGACATAACTAAAAATGAGGTGGCAGTCTGTGAAGCTACAACACAGGACTACTTGCATATCAAACAGCGCAAGAAGCATGCAACAGACAGGGCTAAGCGATCCCACAACGAATTGATCAGATCTAAGCTCTATAGTCCTGCCACGTCCAGTGGTGAATGGTGGTGGACAACTAAACAGGAGGAGGAGGCTCCACAAATATCCCCATCCTCAATGATGGGGTAGTCCAGCACATCAGTGCAAAAGACAGGGCCGAAGTATTTGCAACTATCCTCAGCCAGAAGTGCCAAGTGGATGAATCACCTCGACCTCCACCTGAGGTCCCCAGCATCACAGATGCCAATCTTCACCCAATCCGATTCACTCCACGTGATATCAAGAAACGACTGAAGGCACAGAATACTGCAGAGACTATGGGCCCTGACAACATTACTGAAGACTTGTGATCCAGAACTAGCCACGGCCCTAGCCAAGCTATTCCAGCAAAGCTACAACACTGGCATCTACCCAATGTGGAAAATTGCCTAGGTATGTCCTGGACACAAAAAACAGCACAAATCCAACCCGGCCAATTACTGCCCTATCAGTCTACTCTCAATCATCAGCAAAATGGTGGAAGGAGTTGCCAACAGTGCTATCAAATGACACGTGCTTAGAAATAACCTGCTCACTGACACTCAGTTTGGGTTCCACCAGGGCCACTCAGCTCTTGACCTCATTACAGCCTTGGCCCAAACATGGACAAAAGAGCTGAACTCCAGAGGTGAGGGGAGAGGAGAGAGACTGCCCTTGATATCAAGGCAGCATTTGACCGGGTAAGGCATCAAGAGGCCCTAGCAAAGGAAGATGGTTGTGGTTGTTGGGGGTCAATCATCTCAGTCCCAGGACATCACTGCAGGTGCTCCTCAGGGTAGTGTCCTAGGCCCAACCATCTTCAGTTGCTTCATCAATGCCCTTCCTGCCATCATAAGGTCAGACGTGGGGATGTTCGTTGATGGCACAATGTTCAGCATCATTCACAACTCCTCAGAAACTGAAGTAGCCAGTGTCCAGATGCAGAAAGACCTGGACAACATCCAGGCTTGGGCTGATAAAGGGGACAAGTAACATTCATGCCACACAAGTGCCAGGCAATGACCATATCCAACAAGAGAGAATCTAACCATCTCCCCTTTAAGTTCAATGGCATTGCCATCGCTGAATCCTCCACTAACAACATCCTGGGGGTAACCATTGACCAGAAACTGAACTGGACCAGCCACATAAATACTATGGCTACAAGAGCAGATCAGAGGCTGGGAATTCTGCAGTAAATAACTCACCTCCTGACTCCCCAAACCTGTCCACCATCTACAAGGCACAAGTCAGGAGTGTGATGGAATACTCTCCATTTGCCTGGAGGGGTGCAGCTCCAACAACACTCAGGAAGCTTGATACCATCCAGGACAAAGCAGTCTGCTTGACTGGTACCCCATCCATCACCTTCAACATTCACTCCCTTCACCACCGACGCACAGTAGCAGCAGTGTTACCATCTACAAGATGCACTGCAGCAACTCATCCAGGCTCCTTCGAAACCTGCGACCTCTATCACCTACAAGGACAAGGGCAACAGATGCATGGGAACACCTGCACGTTCCCCTCAAGTCACACACCATCCTGACTTAGAACTATATCGCCGTTCCTTGACTCTCGCTGGGTCAAAATCCTGGAACTCCCTTCCTAACAGCACTTTTGGTGTACTTGCACCTAAAGGACTGCAGCTGTTCAAGAAAGCAGCTCACCACCACCTTCTCAAAGGTAATTACGGATGAGCAATAAACGCTGGCCTAGCCAGTGACGCCCACATCCCACAAACGAAGAAAAAAAACAATAAACGTCACAGCTGAGACGAATTCTGAACACAGCTGATATCCACACATATGAACTTGAAAATGGTACCACTAAATAATGATCCGGAGAGAGACTGCAGCACTCCTGCTACTAGCCCACATCTATCAGTCGGAGGGAAGGTTACATCAGACTCTAGTGAATTTCCCTGATGATTCAATAGTCTCCTAATACTCAGTATCCCATATGAAGATTAACGACTGGGAGAAGCACTAGAGTATGGTTGGTGCCTGTAGAGCCATATTTCAGCACATATGGCTCGCTTCAGGAGTGACGGGGAGCAAATTTAGAAAAGAAAAAAAAACAGAATTTTTACCAGTACCTCAATAATTGCTGTACAAGTTGAACAAGGGGCAAGCTTTGTTTCCCAGAAGACTCATATATGCCAGTATTGATGAGATCCTTATCCAGTGGTGTTCTGTTCCGATGGAGCGTTGAAGCATTGGCTTCCTGTTCATCTATCTCCTTCTCTTTTTGTGCTTCTTTCTTAGCTTCTATGTCCTTAAAAAAAAATTATTATTCAACAGACAAGAACACACACGTTGCCTATTTGATGCTCACTGCTGATCATCCAGAGAAACAAATTTGCTCGAACGAATTAATAATACAAAAGCAAATTACTGGATGCCAGATATCTGAAATAAAAACACAAAACTCTGGAAATACCCAGCAGGTCAGACAGTATTGGCAGAGAGAGAAACAAAGTTAGTGTTTCAGGTCTAGGTTATTGGCCTGAAACATTAAATTTGTTTCTCCCTCCACAGATGATATCAGACCTGCTGGGTATTTCTGCATTTTCTGTTTCAATTTATGCTCAACTTAATGTTTTGTGTGGCTATAAGATGATTAAATGCATTATACAAGAACTCACATTAGGATTCCATTTGAAGCTATGCGAATTTGAGCAAACTGTAGTTTCTGGATATTTTTACATCCTTATTTTCCTAAACAATGTCAAGAACTAGTGCTTGGCGCATTCGTACAGCTTCCGACAAATGATTCTTTACAACAGAGCTCCTTAACCTTTTGTTTAGGTATTCTGGAATAAGTTGACAAGAGGTTTCAAGGATAGAAGGACATAATAGGAGTAGGCCACATGGACCTTCAAGCCTGCTCCACCATTCAATAAAATCATGGCTGCTCTTTAACCTTAACTCTACTTTCCCACTCAATCCCATACCTCTTGATTCCCTTAGATTGCTCCAGCCCGGGGAAACAACCTCTCAGAAATTACCATCAAGCTCTCTAAGAAACTGATAAGTTTCAATGAGAACATCTCTCATTTTTCTAAATTCCAGACAGCATGGGCCCAGTCAATTCAATCTCTCCATGAGACAACCCTCTCATCCCAGGAATCAATCGAGCGAACTTTTGTTGTATTTCCACTAAGGCAATTATATCCTTCTTTAGGTAATGAGACCAAAACTTACACCACATTCTCACCAAACCTTGTACCTTGCAGCAAGACGTCATACTCTTGTATACAACCGCAATAAAGGCCAACATAGGATTTGCCTTCCTAACTGCTTACTGTAGAAATGAACTCTAATCTCTTTAGAAAGTACATGTTATGGAGAAAAATTATGCAATTATTAAAAGTTCATTCACCAACACTACTGCTTGATTATGCTAATTCATTTTTAAACCAGTTCCGTGACAAGTGTTTCACAGGTAAAAGCAAAAAGAGCTCTTGTGGAATTTTTTTTCTTCATTCATGGGATGTGGGTGTCGCTGGCAAGGCCAGCATTTATTGCCCATCTCTAATTACCTTTGAGAAGGTGGTGGTGAGCCACCCTCTTGAATACAACTGAATGGCTTGCCATTTCAGAGGGCAGTTAAGAGTCAACCAAGTTACTGCGGGTTTGGAATCACGGCACAGTGGCGCAGTGGTTAGCACCGCAGCCTCTCAGCTCCAGCGACCTGGGTTCAATTCTGGGTACTGCCTGTGTGGAGTTTGCAAGTTCTCCCTGTGTCTGCGTGGGTTTCCTCCGGGTGCTCCGGTTTCCTCCCACATGCCAAAGACTTGCTGGTTGATAGGTTAATTGGCCATTATAAATTGCCCCTAGTATAGGTAGGTGGTAGGGAAATATAGGGACAGGTGGGGATGTGGTAGGGATATGGGATTAGTGCAGGATTAGTATAAATGGGTGGTTGATGGTCGGCACAGACTCGGTGGGCCGAAGGGGCTGTTTCAGTGCTGTATCTCTAAACAAATAAACATATCGGCCAGCCTGGGTGAGGCCAACAGACTTCATTTCCTAAAGTAATAGTGAACCAGATGGGTTTTTAATGACGATCTGGTAATTTCATCGTCACCATTATCAAGTCTAGCTTTTTATTCCAGATCTATTTAATTAATTGAATTTAAATTCCTCAGCTGATGCAATAGGATTTGAACTCATGGCTTCAGCTCATTAGTTTAGGTCTCTGAATTTCCAATCCAGTAACATAACCACTATGCTAACGTACCCCTTAGCCACTAAATAATTGAAGACAGTCTGAATACTGAAATATCAAATTTTTTTTTTACCTGCATTTCAGCTGTAATTGCAGCATTTAATGCTGATTCCAAGCCTCCATCTGCCATCAGACTGCTCACCAAAAGATCAATCATAAACCGACGACCTGGACTTACATTCATTTCATTCCCTGAAACTTAATTTTCAACAAAAAAAATGATATAACTCTGAAAATGCACAAAAATCTAACAGGTTTACATTTTTGTGTCAATGCACAGGGGACTTGGGGGTGCGGTGAGTTAGATACTGGCCTTTCACCCAGCAAGCTGGGTTCAAGTTTAGGCCAAAGAGTAATTCTCACCAGGGTTCTGTGGGAAGTAAAATCCTGCCCCCAATTTAGCACTAATTGGCAACCTTGTCAGAAAAGCAATAAGGGCACTCTTCTGAAATTGGAGCTGAGGTATATTGTTAGGACAAAATAGATGAGAGCTTCTGTATACATCAGAGCATGCTTTAACTGACCTGGAACCTACTACTAGGGGATGGAACAGTTTCCATTTTCTGTAACAACATCCCTCATAAGAAAAAGAATCACAGCCTTACCTGCATTTGGCAGCAATGCTGAAAGGGCTCTGGCTCTTTCTTCCGCTGTAGGGAGCAACACAGACCAGCCGCTCTGCAACACAGCCTGTGCAGATGATTGCACTGTATTAAGAACCCCAGCATTGCTGGCAAGAGTCACCACAGTCTGTTTCAAGCTGTTCAACAGAACACTGCCGATGCCTAAACCAAGGCATTCCGGGTCAACTTGATGGCTAATAGCAGCATGAAGCTAGATAGAGAATAAAAACAAAACTAAATTATATATTCAGTCTGTTTCTCTGCCAGATTTCATCTCCACCACACACACCCCCAGCTTTAAAAGGCAGGCAAAATTCTATTCAATTTTAAAAATGCTAGTTCTGGTCAGTCCATTTGCCTGATATACAGACAAGACAATGCATAGCTGCAAAGAACTAAAATCACAGTGAATCATTTAATTTTTTTTAAAAAATTACATTTTGCAGTTGAATTTAACCATGGTTCTTTCTTAGAATAATTTCAGTTTTAAGCAGCTACCTTTAACATTAATAAAAAGTTAAAACGTGGTGAATTGAAACACAGAGCCTTTGATTAAGGTGCAGACATCCCATTACCTGAAGCCTTAGTAGATTGAGTGTTGCTACGGCCATACATTCTTTCTCCTGTGGTGGAGGCCAGTCTGAACTACCATCCATTCCTTCACATACTTGCCGCAATAGCAAATCAAGTTGCTCAAACGTCATCTGGCAAACATCCACAACAAAAGGTACACGAAGACCAATTGACCATTCCGAACATGAAGACCAAGCAAAGCTCTAAAGCAACAAAAAGTAATATTATATACAAAGCCAACTTGCGCAGCTGTAATGCTGTTACTTTGCTGATACATTATCTAGAATTAATACTTACAATGGAAAATTTAAACCACTTTTGACTCTCTCATTGAACAAGTCCAAATGAGTAAAATGACATGCAGACCAGGAAGGTACCAGGTTTCATCTCCCGATAAAAGAGCTACAAGTATGTTCTAATTGGCTTCATCATCCATGAGCTAGAGAGTGTTGAAACTAATGCTCATGAATACTGGAACCTAGTGAGTTGAGGATGGGCATGTCAGCTGAGGATAAGTCATGGTCAGGTATGATGCTCTGAATCGTCAAACATACTGGGCTGGATTTTATTCGCGTGCCGCACTTCGCAGCGGCGCACTTTGAACTCTGCCTTCCAACATGGAAGGGCCACCGCACAGCCCCCGCGATATTACGCGTGGGGGCTGATTTAAATAGAGGGGGCAGAATGTCATCCCCCGATGATGTAAGGGGACGGCAGCCGTATCCCCAGCAATGGCGCTCGCGCCACCGCACAGGTGTTGGCGCCATTTTTAAAGGACTTTAAGCCATTAACACAGATTTTAATTTATAAATTACAGTAGTGCCAGTTTTTGTAAAATATATAATGATGTGAAGGCCCTTCCCCAACCACTCCTCGACAATGGTCATTTAATTGGCCCTCACTGACAAAACTCACTTTATTCCCTAGCTGAACATCCCCCCCCACCAACCTTCTTTCATTTGCCCTTCAACCCGTTCCCAACATTCCCACAACCAAGAAACAGTGTTGTCCCTGCTCCCCCTCCCTTCCTGCCCTGAAAATTTTATTCCTCCCCCCTCCCTACCAGGTTCTCATCTTGGAACTCCACACGGAGCTCCAAAAGGCATGCAAAGTACAAACGGCTGCTGTAAAACCGGCGTGGGACGGCCGCCACCTGCAGGTAAGTTAATTTAAATATCATTCAGGTTCAGTTTAAGGTCGCCCATGCCGATAATATGCAGCGGGCCCTTCTCGACATCATGGGCCGCGGCGGGCCGCTCCCCGCAGACGTTTACCAACCCTGCCACCACAACCCGCTCGTCAAGAGGCTGATAAAATTCAGCCCATTGACATTCACCAAGAAAGAATGACATGAGAATGAAGGCCACTTGGATAAAGTCTGAGAAATGCAACCCATCTAACTAACTTAACAAATGTCAAAGCTTTGAAGAAAAAGTAATCAGCAAGTGAAAACAAAACAGTTCTATGATTTTTAAGATGCATTTTCACTCCATTTCAACAATTACAAAAAATTCCCATCATCTGCCTTAACAAAGACTGATCTAAAAATACCATTAAAATCAACTAGAAATGTTCAAGTATTCCTTTTTTTTTTTAACAGGAATAAGTAAATTAAACTTGATATGTTTGAGATCGCCACCAATTCTCCAATTGAGCCACAGGCTCAAGCTTATTTTTTATTTTTTTTTTTAAAGTGCACAGATGGTTTAGGTTTAACTACATTACACAAAGTGGTCAACATGTGGAACCGACTGCTTAGGAAGTATGGAAATAATTCAGGCAGACTTGCTCAGAAATTTCAGAGAGTGGTCAAATGAGCGCATTTTGTCTTTTGGGACCGGTCAGATGGACTATGATCCTGCACTTTCCCATCTTCCCAAGATAAATCATTTGATTGGAAATTTACTCGTATTAAGTGCATTCGAGAAGGAAGAGGCAAAACTGTCACAATTCATCTCCAGAAATCCCACCACTATCACTACTAAGAAAACCCCAGGGACTATCAGTTATATAGCTCAAAATACTGTCTCCAGACACAATTCGACTAGCTATACTGATGCTTGTTTTTTCACAGTTCAAGTAAGCATTGCATGCAAATTTTACACTCACCATTACTGGAATCCTACTGCCAATAAGTAGGGTATAATTTAAAATTTCTTAACAAAACCTTAGGATACAGGTGTGTAGTTGAAATTCAATGACACTTTACCTGAGCAGCCCCACAAGCAATACCAACAATGTGCTTTGTATCTAGCCCTGGCAGAGCAGCTGGTTCTGGTTTTGTTATCCTCAGAGTATCAAAATGCTGACACTGATCATTGCTGCCCCAACTATGAACTTCACCATCTTCGGTCAGTACCATGCAGTGTGTGGATCCAACAGCTACATCAACGACTTTTTTACCTGCAATTAAATCGAATAAGCAGCAAAGCAAATCTTTTAGTATTTGAAGAGAACATACATATACTTTCAAATGGAGTGGAAGGAGTCACAACAAATAAACATGTCAAAAACCCTGAATTAGTGCTCAGCGGAATGCTCAAAAAGGCTTTCTTTCCTTCAGTGTCTGCCAAGTATAAAATAAAACAGATATGGCTCAAAAATAGAACTATACCTGTTAATGCGCAAAAGCAGAAGCAATTATAACTGTATACAACAGTACAAATAATTCAAGTACAAATCTGTGGATGATAAAATGTTGCCTGATGAAACCTTTGCAAAGCTTTTTTGGCAGGCACAGCAGACAGCTGTAAACAACTGAGTCACGGGGCTGCATTTTACAAGTCTGCCGCACATAAACTACGGCAGTCCACCTGCACGGACCGCATTTAAATGGCCGGAGCGGACCCCCCCACCCCCGATGATGTGGAGGGGGCGGGCAGTCCATTCCCAGCAATGGCGTCAGCAACCTTTACACAGGCGTTGAGGCAATTTTTAAAAAGCTTTGAGCCCTTCCATTTAATTTTAATATTTAAAGATTATAATGAATTGAAATTGTATTGAAAAAAAATGTTTCTAGCCCCTCTCCCACCACAATAACCACAAAATTAATTCCTTGCCCTCTCCCCCCCCCCAAAATACTTACCTGTGAACCTTGCCCCTCCCCACCCCACCACCGCAAAGTTCATAAGCTTTTAACTTCACACCTTCCCACCATCCCCTACACCAATCAGATTAGTTTGACTCCGCTCCCCCCACTCCCACACTGAAAAACTTACCTACTCCCCCCCCAGTGTTATGCCTCGGTTTCCCAGACGGCAATCCAAAAGCGCAGGAGTACCAGCCACCAGCACCAATATCACACAGGGATGGACGGCGGGAGCAAGTAAGTAATCAATTCATTTATTTTAATAAATTAACTTATTTAAATTTTGCTCCCATCACCGAGTGGTGTGGTGGAGGGGGGAACGCCAAAAGGCCTCGCCACCACTGGCAATATGTGGCCGGGCCTTCCCGGTGTCAAGGCCCGTGGCATGCCTCTCCCAGAGGCATTTTCCAGCATCCACCACCCCACCACCACCACCCCCCGCAACCCCCACCATGACAATGACCGCTGGCGTCAGGGGATCTGTACAATTCGCCCCATGGGCTCTGACAATGCCAGATGCTTCCCTATCTCTCACCAAACTATTCAAAGAGAGAACTAAATGTACACAGCAGATACTTTGCTCACCAAATGCTCCAGATCAAACAACACTGAGGTTTATAGACTATAAAATTATACTTGAAGTATTTTGCAAAAACTGCTGCAATCATCAATTTAGAAAATAAATTTGAAGACTTGTACACTGTTCCTTCACCTGTGCTGGATCTGAACTCAGAATCTCTCCCTCCAATTCTGGCTGCAAGAGATGCATTTGATCAATCTCAATCTATTTCCTCATGGGTATAGGGGCCATAGAGCTAAGAAGTTAAAGATGATTGCTGTGCATGCCTCTCTTTAAATAGGATGCTATGACACTAAACTATATAAATCAGGATGTCCCTAGCTGTGATCCCTTGTCTGCATTAATCACAGTCAGGTCAACATTTCAGTTACAACAAACAGCTAAGATTTTCTTTCTCTGTTAAAGAAAATAGAACGATAAATAGAAATTTCATTTAAATAGCACCTCAAGATGTCCCAAAGCACTTCATGGCAAATGTATTTCTTTTAAAGTACAGTCACTTATTATGTAGGTGAATGCGGTAGCCAAATTGCACAGAACCAGGTCCCACATTCAGAAATAAAATAAATGACCAATCTATATAGAATTGGTTGAGGGATGTATGTTGGCTAAACCATTAGGAGAGTTCTCCTGGTCTTCCACAAATGGTGATCCAGGATCATTTACATTCATCCGAGGGGCAGAATGGAATTTCTGCTGGTCTTTTGACCATCCTAGGCAGTTTTTCCCCTCCCTCCTCGCCAAGTCTGTTGAACATTAGCTGAAACTGAATTTAGTCAATTGCTATTTTAATACAGATAAGTGAACAATTTTTTTTCTGGAATCATATGCTTCCATAAACTATTGATTTCAATGTTTCTGGGATCCTGCAGGCTTTAAAAGAGTTTTTTTCACAACCGAGTACATTGACCTTGTCCAGTCACCACTCGCTATTGCACTTACTTAAACAGTGAGTGGCAATAGGCTATTCAATTAGTGGCAGCACAGCCTGATTTTTTTTTAATAAAAACAAAAAGTGCTGGAAATACTCAGCAGGTCTGGCAGCATCTGTGGAGAGAGAAGCAAAGTTAATGTTTCATCAGAACTGGCAAAGGGTAGAAATGTAATCGGTTTTAAGCAAGTAAAGCAGGGGTGAGGGGGAAAGAGAACAAAAGGAAAGGTGTGATAGGACAGAGGGCCAGAGAGAATAACTGGCAAAGAGGTCATGGGGCAAAGGCCAAGAGAGTGTTCTAATACTGTGATGAAAGACAAAGCATTAGTGCAGAGGGAGTATTAATGACAGAATAATGAGCAGCCCTAGCCAAGAGCACAAACATGAAAAAACCAGTAGGCAGGCACATGGTAAAAAAGAAAAGATGGAACAAAATAAAAATAAAAAAGGGCTAGTCATGCTCTGAAATTATTGAACTCAATGTTCAGTCCGGTAGGCTATAGCATGCCTAATCAGAAAATTGAGGTGCTGTTCCTTGAGCTTGCTTTGAACACTGCAGCAGGCCCAAGACAGAGATGTGGGCATTACACAGGGCGTGTGTTAAAATGGCAAGCGACTGGAAGCTCGGGGTCATGTTTTCATCTGAGCGGAGGTAGCCTGGAAAGCAGTCACCCAATCTGCTTTTGGTCTCCCCAATGTCAAGGAAACCACATTGTGAGCAGCAAATACAGTATAGTAAATTGAAAGAAGTACAGGTAAATCGCTGCTTCATCTGAAAGGAATGTTTGGGGCCTTGGATAGTGAGGAGAGAGGAGGTAGAAGGGCAGGTATTACACTTCCTGCAATTGCATGAGGTGGTGACGTGGGAAGGGGACGCGGTGTCGGGTTTAATGGAGGAGTGGACTTTGGCGTCGTGGAGAATGATCCCTTCGGAATGCTGACAGGGGAGAGGAGGGGAAGATGTGTTTGGTGGTGGCATCGCACTAGAGGTGGCTGAAATGGCAGAGGATGATCCTTTGGATGTGTAGGCTGGTGAGGTGAATGTGAGGACAAGCAGAACCCTGTTGCAGTTCTGGGAGGGAGGGGCAGGAGCAAGGGCAGAAGTGCAGGAAATGGGTCGGACACTCACTCCTTGCATGCATTATCCCAATTCCAACAAGAGGTACTAAACACCGATCAGTAGCAAGACCTCTCGCACAAGCATGTTAAGGTCAATTGTACCTACCGCTGAGATCCAATAATTCAATACAGGACAGGGCTCGAACCTGGGATTTTCATGGCCAACAAGAATGAAAGTTTATTTTCAACTTTTGAGAAGACTCAATGCAACAACAACTTGCATTTATATCGTGCCTTTAACGTAATACAACCTCCCAAGGGTCTTCACAAGAATATTAAACAAGATTTGATACCGAACCACATAGGGAGATATTAGTACAGCTGACTACAAACTTGGTCAAAGAGATAGGTTTTAGGGGGAGGGGGAGGGGGACAGAATTCCAGAGCTTAGGACCCAGGCATCTGAAGGTACATTAATCAATAGTGGAGCGATTAAAATCAGGGGAGTGCAAAGACCTTGGCAGGTTGTAGGGCTGGAGATGGTCATTGAGATAGAGAGGGGCAAGGTCATGGAAGGATTTGAAAATAAGAATGAGAGTTTTAAAAAGAGGTATTGCCAGACTGAGAGCTAATGTAGGTCAGCGAGCACAGGGGTGATGGGTGATTGAGACTTGGTACAAGTTAGGATATGGGCAGCAGAGTTTTGGATAAGCTCAAGGTTATAAAAGGTGGAAGATGGGAGGCCTGCCAGGAGACCACTGGAATCGTAAAATCTAGAGGTAACAAGGACACGAACGAGCATTTCAGCAGCAGATGAGCTGAACCTAAACAGTACTAACCCTGAAGACACTCCAATAATTTGGGATATCGCACATGCTCTTCAGTTCCGTGTCCAAGTCTTTGGGTATCACCCTTTCCCCAGGTGTAAATTTGTCCATCTTTTGTAATTGCAACTGAAAACTGGCTACCACAGCGGACTTTTATAATATCGAGGTCTTGAAGCTTTTCGATCAACTTGGGGGTTTTACAGCCATCGCTGCCACCTCTGCCCAATTTTCCATAATCACCATCTCCCCAGGACCATACTTGGCCTGCACAGAAATTAAAATCACACATTAAGCTCACGTCCTTCTTTTCAAACAGGAAATTGTTCAAGAAAGATCATATTCACAGAAAACTACTGCAAAGTTAAATTTTACTATGCAAGGATAACGGAGCTGAAATAGAGTACATAATAACAGCTACAGGAGACACACCACAGTCTCAAATGTTTCTTTATTGCAAATGGTTTCTCATTTGCCAAAACTGATATGAACAGCACAAGGATTCAATTACACAGAAACAAATCATGATCATAAAATGTCATTCTAGACAATGACCAAAGCTTAAAAGAAAATTAACTCCACACTTGCTAAAAATCAAGTGTTTTCTACAACTAGTTTACATAATTCGCAAGCATAAATAGAGGGTCAGCATAGTAAATTGCATCATCAGACACCACTCTAAATAGTCATGCCTGAGGCTCAAGTTACAAAAGGACCCTGTAATTTATGAGTTTTTAAAAATTCATTCATGGGATGTGGAGGTCGCTGGCAAGGCCAGCATTTACTGACCATCTCCAACTGTCCTCGAGAAGCTGGTGGCAAATATATGGCTTGCTCGACCATTTCAGAGGCCAGTTAAGAGTCAACCACGTTGTTGTGGGTCTGGAGTCACATATAGGCCAGAGACCTGGCAAGGACGGCAGGTTTCCCTCCCTAAAGGACATTAGTGAACAGATGAATTTGTACGATAATCCAATAGTTTCATGGTCACCATTACTGATATTAGCTTCATATTCCACATTTATTTAATTAATTGAATTTAAATTCCCCAACTGTCATGATGGGACATGAACAACCATCTCTGGATTATTAGTCCAGGTCTCTAGATTCAGAGTCCAGTAACATAACCACTGTGCTACCGTACCCTGACTGTATTCCAATTAAGCCACCTGCCCACCCACCCCACCCCCCCCCCCACCACTCCCACTCCAACAATTCCCATTGCATATAAAAGATTTTCTGAAGGCAAGACTCCATTACATATTTTCTCCTTTTCAACTGTTGGTCCTTCTGCATTTCATGCAATTTTGAAGCAAGATGGCAGGCAAACCACTTAAACCTAGATCTCCACAATATCACCACATGATAAGCCAATTACAATTTCTTCCCTCAATAAACCCTCCATGAAAGAGAATATCCTGCATATAATGATATATTTTATATGGAACAAATTAATGAATAAAATATTTTCCCTCTCTTCATTTGTAGAAGTTAAAGATGAGGCATCAAAGATCAGTATACCCAAGGGACACCATTCAGCCCAGCTTTCTACAAACCTATGATCCTACCACACCATCCTACTTTCTCTTGAACAATTCCAGTATTTTGGCCTCCACTACCCCAACCAGAAGGCCACTCCAATTAGTGATCGCTCTTTCCATGGAAAAGTACTTTATTAATGACATCAGGCTCGAATTTGCCTTTTAACACTTGAACTACAATCTTATGTACAACAACGGTAATGGTACTGCAGATTAATCTGTATTATTTACCATTCTCAGCCACTGCCAGCGTCTGTGCATCCCCACTGCCACATGCAACATCGATAATTTTCAATCCTTTCAATCCAGTCACCAGTATGGGTGTGGTCTGATCTTCACTGGACCCTGAAAAGACAAAGATTGAAAACAAGAATGGCTTAAAGAAAAGCTTAAAACATTGAACACCTACATATATAACGCTAAAGATCAGTTCTACGAGGAACTCCATAACATCATTAGCAGCATCCCCAACACCGAACACCTATTCCTGCTGGGGGACTTTAATGCCAGTGTTGGGGCCGACCATGACTCATGGCCCTCCTGCCTTGGGCGCTATGGCGTTGGAAGGATGAATGAGAACGGGCAGAGACTGCTTGAGTTGTGTACCTATCATAACCTCTGCATCACCAACTCGTTCTTTCACACTAAACCCTGTCATCAGGTTTCATGGAGGCACCCAAGATCGCGTCGTTGGCACCAGCTAGACCTCATTGTCACAAGGCGAGCCGCCTTAAAGTGTTCAAATCACACGCAGCTTCCACAGTGCGGACTGCAACACCGACCACTCCCTGGTGTGCAGCAAGGTTAGACTCAGACCAAAGAAGTTGCATCATTCCAAGCAGAAGGGCCACCCGCGCATCAACACGAGCAGAATTTCTCACCCACAGCTGTTACAAAAATTTCTAAATGCACTTGGAACAGCCCTTGAAAACACTCCCACAGGGGATGCTGAGACCAAGTGGGCCCACATCAGAGACGCCATCTATGAGTCAGCTTTGACCACCTATGGCAAAAGTGCGAAGAGAAATGCAGACTGGTTTCAATCTCATAATGAATGGAACCTGTCATAGCCGCTAAGCGCATTGCACTGTTGAACTACAAGAAAGCCCCCAGCGATCTAACATCCGCAGCACTTAAAGCAGCCAGAAGCACTGCACAAAGAACAGCCAGGCACTGCGCAAACGACTACTGGCAACACCTATGCCGTCATATACAGCTGGCCTCAGACACCGGAAACATCAGAGGAATGTATGATGGCATTAAGAAAGCTCTTGGGCCAACCATCAAGAAGATCGCCCCCCTCAAATCTAAATCAGGGGACATAATCACTGACCAACGCAAACAAATGGACCGCTGGGCTGAGCACTACCTAGAACTGTACTCCAGGGAGAATTTTGTCACTGAGACTGCCCTCAATGCAGCCCAGCCTCTACCAGTCATGGATGAGCTGGACATACAGCCAACCAAATCAGAACTCAGTGATGCCATTGATTCTCTAGCCAGCGGAAAAGCCCCTGGGAAGGACAGCATTACCCCTGAAATAATCAAGAGTGCCAAGCCTGCTATACTCTCAGCACTACATGAACTGCTATGCCTGTGCTGGGACGAGGGAGCAGTACCCCAGGACATGCGCGATGCCAATATCATCACCCTCTATAAAAACAAAGGTGACCACGGTGACTGCAACAACTACCGTGGAATCTCCCTGCTCAGCATAGTGGGGAAAGTCTTTGCTCGAGTCGCTCTGAACAGGCTCCAGAAGCTGGCCGAGCGCGTCTACCCTGAGGCACAGCGTGGCTTTCGTGCAGAGAGATCGACATGCTGTTCTCCCTTCGTCAACTACAGGAGAAATGCCGTGAACAACAGATGCCCCTCTACATTGCTTTCATTGATCTCACCAAAGCCTTTGACCTCGTCAGCAGACGTGGTCTCTTCAGACTACTAGAAAAGATTGGATGTCCACCAAAGCTACTAAGTATCATCACCTCATTCCATGACAATAAGAAAGGCACAATTCAACATGGTGGCTCCTCATCAGAGCCCTTTCCTATCCTGAGTGGCGTGAAACAGGGTTGTGTTCTCGCACCCACACTGTTTGGGATTTTCTTCTCCCTGCTGCTTTCACATGCGTTCAAATCCTCTGAAGAAGGAATTTTCCTCCACACAAGATCAGGGGGCAGGTTGTTCAACCTTGCCCGTCTAAGAGCGAAGTCCAAAGTACGGAAAGTCCTCATCAGGGAACTCCTCTTTGCTGACGATGCTGCTTTAACATCTCACACTGAAGAGTGCCTGCAGAGTCTCATCGACAGGTTTGCGGCTGCCTGCAATGAATTTGGCCTAACCATCAGCCTCAAGAAAACGAACATCATGGGGCAGGACGTCAGAAATGCTCCATCCATCAATATTGGCGACCACGCTCTGGAAGTGGTTCAAGAGTTCACCTACCTAGGCTCAACTATCACCAGTAACCTGTCTCTAGATGCGGAAATCAACAAGCACATGGGAAAGGCTTCCACTGCTATGTCCAGACTGGCCAAGAGAGTGTGGGAAAATGGCGCACTGACACGGAACACAAAAGTCCAAGTGTATCAGGCCTGTGTCCTCAGTACCTTGCTCCATGGCAGCGAGGCCTGGACAACGTATATCAGCCAAGAGCGACGTCTCAATTCATTCCATCTTCGCTGCCTCCGGAGATTACTTGGCATCAGGTGACAGGACCGTATCTCCAACACAGAAGTCCTCGAGGCGGCCAACATCCCCAGCTTATACACACTACTGAGTCAGCGGCGCTTGAGATGGCTTGGCCATGTGAGCCGCACAGAAGATGGCAGGATCCCCAAAGATACATTGTATAGCAAGCTCGCCACTGGTATCAGACCCACCGGCCGTCCATGTCTCCGCTTTAAAAACGTCTGCAAACGCGACATGAAATCCTGTGACATTGATCACAAATCGTGGGAGTCAGTTGCCAGCATTCGCCAGAGCTGGCGGGCAGCCATAAAGACGGGGCTAAAGTGTGGCGAGTTGAAGAGACTTAGCAGTTGGCAGGAAAAAAGACAGAGGCGCAAGGGGAGAGCCAACTGTGTAACAGCCCCGACAAACAAATTTCTCTGCAGCACCTGTGGAAGAGTCTGTCATTCTAGAATTGGCCTTTATAGCCACTCCAGGCGCTGCTTCACAAAGCACTGACCACCTCCAGGCACTTATCCATTGTCTCTCGAGATAAGGAAGAACAAGAAGAAGAAGAAGAAGAAGAAGAAGAATGGGTACTTGACTAAAAGAGGGTCAACAATGGCAGCTCAAAATCCCTGCATATAGTTTTCAGGTGGGATAGAGAGGGGGATAAAAAAGGAGGGGGGTAGCATTATTAGTTAAGGAATCAATAACAGCTTTGAGGAGGGATGATATGCTAAATGAATCATCAAATAAGGCCATAAGGGTGGAGTTCAGAAATAAAAATGGGGCAGCCACACTACTAGGACTGTACTATAGACCCCCAAATAGTGAGAAGGAGTTAGAAGAATAAATATGTCGGCAAATTTCTGAGTGCAAAAACTATAGGGCAATATTAGTTGGAGATTTCAACTACCTGAATATCGACTGGGATACAAACAGTGTGAACAGCACAAAATTCTTGAAGTGCATTCAAGAGAACTTTTTTAGCCAGCATGTAACAAGCCCAATGAGAGGGGGTGCAATTCTAGATTTAGGCTTTGATAATGAAGCTGGGCAAGTGGATGAAGTAACAGTGGGTGACCATTTTGGAGATAGTGACCATAATACAGTTAGTTTTAGCATAATAATAGAAAAGGACATGGATAAAACAGGACTAAAAGTTCTAAATTGGAGTAAGGCAAATTTTACAAAGCTGAGAGGTGACCTGGTGAAAGTGGACTAGATAAAGCTACTTGAAGGAAAATCAGTGGCAAACCAGTGGGAGGCATTCAAAAGCGAGATACTACAGGCACAGTGTAGGCATGTCCCCACAAAGATAAAGGGTGTTATGGCCAAATCTCGAGCCCCGTGGTTATCTGGAAGCATACAGGGTAATTTAAAGTAGAAAAAGAAAGCTTTATGGCAATCACAAAAATGTTAATACTTTAGAAATCCTAAAAGAGTATAGAAAGTACAGGGGTGAAGTAAAAATGGAAATTAGAAAAGCAAAGAGAGGACATGAAAAATTATTGGCAGGTAAAATCAAGGAAAACCCAAAAGATGTTTTTTCAGTACATTAAGAGCAAGAGGATAACTAAGGAAAGGTAGGGCCTATCAGAGATGTACAAGGGAACTTATGCATGGATGCAGATGATGTGTGCAGGGGTCTTAATGAGTTTTTTAAAATCTCTGTCTTCACAGAGAGGGTTGATGCAGACATTGTAGTTAAAGAGGAGTGTGAAATATTAGATACGATAAGCAGAACGACAGGAATTACTAGAGCGTCTAACATCCTTGAAAGTGGATAGATTGCCAGGGCCAGATGGACTGCATCCCAGGCTGTTAAAGGAAGCCAAGGAGCAAATAGCAGATGCGCTGAGGACTTAGATGTGGAAAATTTGCTGATGACACAAAAATTGGCCGTGTAGTTGATAGTGAAGAGGATAGCTGTAAACTCCAAAATTATATCAATGGTTTGGTTGAGTGGGTGGAAAAGTGGCAAATGGAATTCAAGCCAGAGAAACTTGAGGTAATGCATTTGGGGAGGGCAAACAAAGCGAGGGACTACACAATAAATGGGAGGATATTGAGAGGGGTAGAAGTGAGAGACCTTGGAGTGCATGTCCAAGGTGGCAGGACAGGTAGATAAGAGTGGTGAAAAAGGAATATGGAATGCTTTCCTTTACTGGCCGAGGTATAGATTTCAAAAGCAGGGATTTAATGCTGGAACTGTATAAAACACTGGTTATGCCACAGCTGGAGTACTGCATACAGTTCTGGTCACCACATTACAGGAAGGACATAATTGCTCTGGAGATAGTACAGAGGAGATTTACAAGAATGTTGCCAGGGCTCGAAAGTTGCAGCTATGAGGAAAGATTGGATCAGCTAGGGTTGTTTCACTTACAACAGAGTCTTAGGGGTGATTTAATTGAGATGTACAAAATTATGAGGGGCCTCGATAGAGTAGACAGGAAGGACCTGTTTCCCCTAGCGGAGAGGTCAATTACCAGGGGGCACAGATTTGGTGGTTGGTAGAAGGATTAGTGGGGACATGAGGAAAAACATTTTCACCCATCGTGTGGTGGGTGTCTGGAATTCACTACCAAGAACGGTGGGGGAGGCAGAAACCATCAATTCTTTTAAAAGGTACCTGGACATGCAGCTAAAGTGCAGTAACCTGAGAGGCTACGGACCAGGTGCTGGAAGGTGGGATTAGATTGGGCGGCTAGTTTTTTTTCAGCTGGCACAGAGACGATGGGCTGAATGGCCTCCTTCTGTGCCGTAATTTTTCTATGGTTCTATATTTCGTTTTCTCTAATAACAGTTGAACTTACAAAAATGCAAATGTATGTTAAAACTAGCTTTCTTTTTTTAAAAAAAGATTTTCTTGTTCACCAAGTGTAGCAGAATCATAAACTTATTTACAAACACTATCTTTCCAATTTTGTTACATCTAATGAAAACATTTTCATTGACTGTTTAGACAATTAAAGAAACTGGAACTGAAAACCAACACACATAAAACTCTTCCTTATTCACTGTTTTTTTCCAGGGGTTGATGTAAATATAAAGACGAGGAGCTAAGATTTACATCGGCTGTTAATTTCAGCAAAATCAAACACATTTACAAAAGGTATTTACAAAGCTGCCACAAATAGTCAACAAGAAATCTTCCCCAAGATTATCAGCCTTCTTAGGTGTATCAAGCTACAGGGATTTACAATCAGAAATAACAAGTTTGACGGATTCAAATGTCCAGCCTACTCACAACTTATCGAAGATAAATCATGAAAAGAATCAACTGTTCATAAATATTTACCCGTCCTCAAATAAAGAAAATTTATTTCAAGATAGTCAATGTCTGTGAATAATAGGAAATTAGAAATATGTAAAACAAATTTCTCTTTTTGACAATTCCAGTGTAAATTATTTTGCATTGTACTGTGCAAACCAAAGCATTATCTTTCACAATACCCAAGATCCAAAAGGGAAAACATATCTGTTACAATTAGTATAGAACTTGCAGCAGGCAATTTATATCAATACCATGTCCAAGTCGACCATAATTTCCTCTTCCCCACGTATACAATTCTCCCTCTGAGGTTAAAGCTGCACTGTAGGTGCTTCCACAAGCCACATGAACAACGTGTTTTCCCACTTGCTTCCCTGACAAGGTAGCAATCATTTTTGGCTCTTCAAGGGATCTGTTCAAGGCACACAAAAAATTGTAATAAAACAAAATTCTTTTGACATTCTGCAAAAGTTATTTCAGAAATGGTTATTTACAATCAAGGTTTTTAAATAAATTATGTTATGCTGTTGTCACATCAATTAGCACATGAAGCAAACTAAATATTATACCTTTAACATCAGTGAAAAAAAAGTATGAAAAAGCACACTTTCTGGAAATAGTAAAACATTTCCAGTATAATTTAGTGTTCTGGGACACAACTAAATAACAAATTTAATGTACTAGTAAATTTTCATTTCCAGAACAGAACAAAAAGCCTAAAACTCTTACACTGATAAGTCTTTCAATCCATTATCTAGTACCTGAACATTTTAAAGATTTTAAATCTGTCTATATAGATTAAAATGTCCATTCTCTCTGGAATGGAAAATATATGGAGCTTCGCACAATGCCTGACCCGGTAGTGTTTAATTCTGCCACATCATGCAGAATGGTAGGGCTACCAGTTTAAGTTAGGTTTACAGACAAAGGCACCACACCCAAAAAAATGTGAAAAGAATCACCCCACTTCACTCAAACTGACAGCAGTCAATCAGACCACCACTGAGAGAAATCTGGAAACAGACCATCAGCCTCCTGAAACTAAATAGTTGTTTTGGGGGGGGGGGGGGTGTGGAGGAGGGAGTCAGGTGAAGGGAAATTTAGAAAGTTAAAGAGAAAGGACAAAGCTTTAGGGCGGCACAGTGGCGCAGTGGTTAGCATCGCAGCCTCACAGTTCCAGCGACCCGGGTTCAATTTTGGGTACTGCCTGTGTGGGGTTTGCAAGTTCTCCCTGTGTCTGCGTGGGTTTTCTCCAGGTGCTCCAGTTTCCTCCCATAGCCAAAAAGACTTGCAGGTTGGTAGGTAAATTGGCCATTACAAATTGCCCCTATAGGTAGGTGGTAGGCAAATACAGGGACAGGTGGGGATGTGGTAGGAATATGGGATTAGTGTAGGATTAGTATAAATGGGTGGTTGATGGTCGGCACAGACTCGGTGGGCCGAAGGGCCTGTTTCAGGCCCTAAATAGTGGAGTCATGAATGATATAGGTATTGATAATCATAGTGTGACAGGAAGGGACAGAGCACACAAACATAAAAGAGTGCACCAGCAAATAGGGTCAGAGAAGGGAAAAATGGTAAAAAGACAAAATTAAAGACCATTTATCTGAATGCACGCAGCACTCATAACAAGATAAATGAATTGATAGCACAAATAGAAATAAATGGCTATGATCAGATAGCCATTACAGAGACATACTGCAAGGTAACCAAGGCTGGGAACTAAAAATTCTGAGCTACTTGACATTTCAGAAGGATAGGCAGAAAGGAAAAGGAAGTGGGTTGGTTTGTTAATAAAGGATGAGATTAGTACAGTAGTGAGAAATGATCTTGGCTTGGAAGATCAAGATGTAGAATCAGTTTGAACAAAGAAGAAAATTACAGCACAGGAAACAGGCCCTTCGGCCCTCCAAGCCTGCGCCGATCCAGATCCTCTATCTAAACATGTCGCCTATTTTCTGAGGGTCTGTATCTCCTTGCTTCCTGCCCATTCATGCATCTGTCTAGATACATCTTAAAAGACGCTATCGTGCCCGCGTCTACCACCTCCGCTGGCAACGCATTCCAGGCACCCACCACCCTCGGCGTAAAGAACTTTCCACGCATATCCCCCCTAAACTTTTCCCCTCTCACTTTGAACTTGTGACCCCTAGTAATTGGGTGGAGATAAGAAACAGCAAGGGAAATAAATCACTGATCGGAGTAATCTATAGGCCCCTAACAGCATCTACACTGTAGGACAGAGTATAAATTTATATATACAGTGGGCTTGTAAAAAAGATACTGCAATAATCATGGGTGACTGGTCTTCATATAGATTGGACAAAATCCAATTGGCAAGGGCGGCCTTGAGAACAAATTCATAGTGTATTCAGGACAATTTCTTAGAACAGTATGGTGTGGAACCAACCAGGGACTAGGCAAATTTAGATGTGGTAATGTGTAATGAGACAGGATTAGAGATTCCGTAGTAAAGGACCCTCGACGCAACGGAAATCATAACATGATAGAATTTGACAATTTGAGGGTGAGAAACTTGGATCTGAAACTCATGTCTTAAACTTAAATAAAGGCAATTACAAAGTCAGAGTTGGCTAAAATAGATAGGGAAAATAGATTAAAATGTAAGACAGTAGGTAAGCAGTGGCAGACATTTAAGGAGACATGTCACAATTATCAACAAAAATATATTCCACCTGAGAAAGGAAGACTCTACAAGAAGGATGATCTATCTGTGGCTAACTAAGAAAGTTAAGGATGGTATCAAATTGAAAGCAAAGGCATATAATGTTGCGAAGATTAGTGGTAGGCCAGATGATTGGGAAAATTATTCGAACCAACAAAGGACTACTAAAAATAAAGAGGGAGAAAATAGATTATGAGAGTAAACTAGCAAAAAATATAAAAAGACAGTAGGATCTTCTACAAATATATAAAAAGGAAGAGAGTAGCAAAAGTAAACGTTGATCTCTTACCGAATGAGACTGGGGAGCTAATAATAGGAAACAAGGCATTGGCAGAGACTTTGAGCAAATATTTTGTATCGGTCTTCATGGTAGAAGACACCAAAAGCATCTCAACAACAGTAGAAAACTCAGGGGGCAAAAGGGAGGGAGGAACTTAAAACAATTATTAGAGAAAAAGTACTAGGCAAATTTATGGGTCTAAAGGCTGAAAAGTCCCCTGGACCTGACGGCCTGCATCCTAGGGTCTTAAAAGAATTGGCAGCTGAGGTAGTGGATCCACTAGCTGCAATCTTCCAAAATTCTCTAGATTGTAGAAAGGTCCCAGCGGATTGGAAAACTGCAAATGTAATTCAAGAAAGGAGGGAGACAAAGCAGGAACCCATTGGGCCAGCTAGCCTAACATCTGACATTGAGAAAATGCTGCAAACATTAAGGAAATAGTAGCAGAACATTTAGAAAATCAAAGTCAACATGGTTTTATGAAAGGGAAAAGGTGTTTGTCAATTTATTAGAGTTCTTTGAGGATGTAACAAGTAGGGTGGGTAAAGGAGAACCAGTAGATGCAGTGCATTTAGATTTCCAGCAGGTATTCAATAAGATGCCACATGAAAGGTTACTGCACAAAATGAGAGGCAATGGTGTTGGGGTAATATATTAGCCAATCCTCTATCCATGCTAACGAACAGGAAACAAAGAGTCGGTACAATAGGTAATTTTCAGGTTGGAAAACCATAAATATTGAGCTGCCACAAAGATTAGTGCTGGTGCCTGGACTATTTACAACCTATATTCATGACTTGGATGAAGGAACCGAGTGTATTGTCGCCGAATTTGCTGACGATACAAAAATAGGTTGGAAAGCAAGTTATGAGGACACAAAGTCTGCAAAGGGATATAGATAGGTTAAGTGAGTGGGCAAAAATGTGGTAGGTGGGCATAATGTGCAAAAATGTAAAGTTATCCACTCTGGCAGAAAGAATAGAAAAGCAAAATATTATTTAAATGGAGAGAGACTACAAAATGCTGGTACAGAGGGAGCTAGGTATCTTTGTACATGAAACACAAAGTCAGCATGCAGGCACAGCTAGTAATTAGAAAGGTAAATGGAATGTTGGCCTTTATTGCAAGGGGGATGGAGTATAAAAGTAGCAAGTCTTGCTACAACTGTACAGGGTGTTGGTGAGACCACACCTAGAACACTGCATACAGTTTTGGTCTCCTTATTTAAGAGGGACATACTTGCTTTGGAGGCAGCTCAGAGGTTTACTGGTTGATTCCTGGGTTGAAGAGGTTCTCTTATGAGGAAAGGTTGAGCAGGTTGCGCCAATACTCATTGGGGTTTAGAAGAATGAGAGATGACCTTATTGAAACATACAAGATTCAGAAGAGGCTTGACAAAGTAGATTTTTTTTTACATTCTTTCATGGGACATGAGCGGCGCTTGCAAGGCCAGCATTTGTTACCCATCCCTAATTGCCTTTGAGAAGGTGGTGATGAGCTGCCTTCATAAACCGCTGCAGTCCATCTGGTGCAGTACACCGATAGTGCTATTGGGGAGAGAGTCCCAGGATTTGGGTCCAGCGACAGTGAAGGTACAGTGATATATTTCCAGGTCAGGATGGGGAGAGGAACTTGCAGGTGGTGGTGTTCCCATGCTTCTGTTGTCCTTGTCCTCCTCAGTGGAAAAGGTCGGGTGTTTGTAAGGTGCTGTCGAAAGAGGCATGGTGAGTTGCTGCAGGGCATCTTGTAAATGGTACACACTGCTGCCACCGTGGTGGAGGGATTGAATGTTAAAGGTGGTGGATGGGGTGCCAATCAAGTGGGCGGCATTGTACTGGATGGTGTCGAGCTTCTCGAGTGTTGTTGGAACTGCACTCATCCAGGCAAATGGAAAGCATCCCATCACACTCCTGACTTGTGCCATGTAGATGGTGGACAGGCTTTGGGGAGTCAAGAGGTGGGTTACTCGTCGCAGAATTCCCAGTCTCTGACCTGCTCTTTTAGCCACAGTATTTATGTGGCTACTCCAGTTCAGTTTCAGGTCAATAGTAACCTCCAGGATGTGGATGGTGGGTGATTCAGTGATGATGTGCCATTAAGCATCATGGGAAGATGGTTAGATTCTCTCTAACTAGAGATGGTCATTGCCTGGCACATGTGTGGCATGAATGTTACTTGCCACTTATCAGCCCAAGCCTGAATGCTGGTCAGGTCTTGCTGCAAATGAACACCGACTGCTTCAGATTCTGAGGAGTTGCAAATGGTGCTGAACATTGTACGATCATCAGCAAACACCCTCACTTGTGGCCTTATGATAGATGGAAGGTCATTGATGAAGCAGCTGAAAATGTTTAGGCCCAGATGCTGAGAAGAGGTCTCCCTTTGTGGAAGAATCTAGAACTAGGGGGCACAGTTTCAGAATAAGCAGTCTTCCATTTAAGATGGAGATGAGGACGAATTTCTTATCCAAGGGTCGTGAATCTTCGGAATTCTACTCCAGAGCGCTGTGGAGGCTGAGTTATTGAATATATTCAAGGCTGAGACAGACAGATTTTTGAACTATAGGGATGTCAAGGGTCATGGAGAACAGGCAGGAAAGTGAAGTTGAGGCCAGGATCAGATCAGCCATGATCTTACTGAATGGCGGAGCAGGCTCAAGGGGCAGTATGGCCTCCTCCTGCTCTATTTCTTATATTGTTCTACCAGGTCAGTAAATGGTACACTGTATGAAGAAGTTACTGGAGGAGGGCAAGTTTAATGAAAAATCAAAAACGCATAAAGTTTATATGACTAGACAGTATCACATAAGTAATAACGGACCAACTTTTGAAGCAATCCTAAGGTTTAAAAAGTTGTTACGGTCTGGGGTGCATTGGAATAGATCTTGTTCTTTCACCGGAGTCCAAAAATTAATATTTCCTCTGTTAAACTTAAAGGCCCTGCATAATTTTTTCCAATTTTAGTCCAGTTTGTTGGTGTAGAGTAGAAGGCATGTTCTGCTGTAGCTGCAGACAGTTGGCACTGGGTTCACAAAACTGTTAAGAGTAACACTGGCCAGCACGAACATCATGCGCCTTGGTGAGCACAAAAGTTCACACTATCGAATACCATCAAACTGAATCATTTTAGGTTTTTTCCCCACTTCTTTGACAACACTTACTCAATTATTCACAGCAGTTGTATTACAGTAATTGAAATGTTTTCTAATACATACACAGTATCCCCATGACCAAGTCTTCCACCATCACCACAGCCCCAAGAGAACACCTCCCCAGTTGCAGACAAAGCCAGAAAATGTTGACCATCTGGGTGTGCGGCAATTTTTGCAATGTTCCTAGAGGCAAGTCCTTGCACCAAGTGAGGTGCCTGTTTAAAAAAAAAAGAGAGAAATTATGACCATTTCAGCAACTCTAAGCATATAAAAAAAACCTATTCCTGAGGCAAGCAACGTATTTTTTTTTTTTTAAAACAATCTGACCTAAATACCACAAACTAAATTGTCTGTCAATAAGGCTGGAAGGGTATCTATATTGCAAAAGGTTAATAAGAAACACAAATTTATGAAGAACAGCAACAAAACTTATTCCAAGTGCATGATCCTTGAGAAAAATTAGAGAAGCTTTAGGTTTAACATCTAGACAGAGATTATGAGGGAGTGGAACCTTACCGAGATACATAATATCTACTAAATGATATACTTAAGGTAAGCCAAAATATTACTTTAAGGTAAGCAAAACCAATAGCAGAGATGCCAACTCTCGTGAATTGGTTGAGAGATGCGATTTCTCAGTCAAACTCTGCCTCATTTGTGATCTCGCGACAGGGCTGTGGCAAGTCAGGATTCTTCTTCTGCTGTGGAAATAAAATTCACTTCACCCCATACATTGACCCAATGTCTTTTTTCTCTCTTTCTCTCCTTTCTAAGAGAAATGCAGCAATCTTGCTGCTGACATGTTTACAGCAAAGGAAATGTGTGGCAGCACAGTTGCTTATAGGTTACAGAGTGCACCAGAAGAAGGATGAGATAGCCACACCACCACCAACTTCCTCAATTCTGGCTCTTAGTATTGGTAAAATAGCCATAGCTGCACTTGAACCGCCCCTCATGTTGTCAATGGAGGGGTGGGTGTGGCAGGGAGATGGGGGAGGTAAGGGAAACCAAGCTGCACAAACTAAATTCTGCACACCTTGTTTATCACTGAGTCATGTGCACACGCCTTGCACCGTGCTTATGCCCACGTGATCCGCACGCAAGGAGAAGTCAGCAGGAAAAGTTAAAGCGCTGCTTAACCCTGCAAATGCTGGACCTTGCAAACCCAAAGATCGGGGTTTTGTTGCAGGATTGCTGAAACCACAAAATAGAGAATCTATACAAATATAGGCCTACAGTTTCTAGTAGGGCTGGCAATTCTGGTTGGATGTCGGGAGGTCTGTTGATGAGACATCTGATCCCATGATACGTGGGCACATCACACTTGCAAATTTTAGTGTAAAGGTTAGTTTTGCTGTACTTGAGTGCCTTTGCCCATTGTTTTGGGTACTGTTTCTTCTCATATCCAGCTGTGCTGTCTGCTCATTGGTGATTTGGTTCCAGACAGCAGCACTACAAGGCCTCATAGCGGTCACTCGCTTTTTTTTAAATTAAAAAACAAGTTAAGTTATCCCACAGGGTAAAGCAGGAGACGGTGAACCAGGGGGAGACGGTGGGGGAGGGTGGGAGCGGCGACAATTGGTGGTGGGGGCTCGCCCAGGAGACTAGCGTCACCTTTCTTTCTCTCGCACGCTCTTGGCTCGGGCACTATGAAAGCCCTAGGGAGTTTAGAGATTTGGGTAAAAGCCTATACGGACGCGTTGGACCAAATGTTTGTTTTGTGTAGATATATTTTGATGTAACAGATCCAAGAGATCTTTTTCAAAGAAGAGTGGGAAGTTCTCTGACTGTCCTGTTCAACCAACACCAATAAAACAAATTAACTTGCAATTTCTCTCATTTGCTGTTTGTGGAATCTTGCATGTTTATTACACTTGCCTACAGAAAAAAAGTGGGTACATTTAAAAAATAGTTAATGAGCTGAGGACATGAAAAGTGCTATACAAATGCAGTTCTTCCCTTACCAAAAAAATTTGCATGACTTTCATTTTGTCTGGCCAATTCACAATTTTTTTTTTTTAATTCATTCATGGGATGTGGGTGTCGCTGGCAGACAGCATTCGTTGTCCGTCTCCAATTGCCCTTGAACTGACTGGCTTGCTAGGTCATTTCAGAAGGCAGTTAAGAATCAACCACATTGTTGTGTGTCTGGTGTCACATGTAAGCCAGACCAGGTAATGACAGCAGATTTCTTTCCCTAAAGGACATTAGTGAACCAGATGGGTTTTTACAACAATTGGTGATAGTAATGGTTCCATGAAACTGAGACTAGCTTTCTTAATTGAATTTAAATTCCACCAGCCAGGGCCTCTAAATTACTGGTCCAGTGACATTACCACTATGCCACCATCTCCCAATACGATGAAAACAAGTGCAATGGTTATAATTTTGTTTTGTGACAAAACAAGTAATCAAGAGATGCATTAAAAAAATGCCCACACCAAAATAAACTATACAACAGTTCCTCAGACAAACATGCCACAGTATCTGTGATCATAACCCCTTAAACTTGCACCTCATTTTATCTTTATTCTGGAGTGAATCATCCGAGATGCTATGTCAAGTGTCAATACCAATACTCTGCAGTAATGAACAAGAAATAACATAACTTACCAGTGTATCACTGCTGTATGCTTGCATGTAAACCCTTCCATTCCTTGATAGAATAATAAAGCATTTCTCAGCACAGGCAATCTGCATCACTCCAAGATTAGCAATACCTTCACATTGAATGGGACAAATCACTGTTGTTTGACTTCTCCAACCAAGCAGCCCCCAGCCAAGAACTTCTTGTAAAGATCCCTACCATAAAAATCAAATAGAAGAAAAGCCTTCTCAATGTAAAAGTATTGAGAAAAAAAGTTAGTACTCGCATTTCTTTGCAAATTCTAGTTAAAGTCAAAAGTTAAAAGAGGAAGTAATGTCTGATAGGAGTACTTACTCTAACAAGTTACAAAATTATAATAAAAAGCAAAAAATGCAAATGCTGGCGGGGTGTTGGGCGGGGAAACTCTGCCAGAAATGTTAATATGTCTTTTCTCTCCACAGATGATGACTCACCTACTGCACATTTACACATTTTCTGTTCTTGCTTATAGAAACGTCTTAAAATGTTATGAAGTTTACACAATTTTTTTGAGCTTTCCCTCCAGAGTTGCTGCAGAGACTTCCTCAATAAAGAGGAGCTGGTCGCAATCTAGAGCTGCGCTGCCCATGTCAACGAGAGCCACAACTTCAGACAAGTCTGGGATATGATCCTGAGACCAGCAGTACACTCCAGGAGTTGATTACTGCTTAGGATTGCCAACCCTCCTGGTTTGCCCTGGAGTCTCCAGGGATTGAAGATTAATTTCCAGGACACTACTGCAAGCACACCAGGAGAAATCTCAGGGGTATTAAAAAAAGTGTTTCTTTCATTTTATTTGGACACTTTATTAGTTCTAAAAATACAAGAGATGGAGAGGCTATTTGACTGGGCGGGGCAGTTTGAGGCAAAAGGTTATTTGATGAAACCTCCAGGGCTACATCCAACCAGAGCTAGTATCACCACTACTGCTGCAAACTCACTCTGTAGTGTACTTACCCAAGTTCAATCTGAAGTTACAATTCATATTACAATGTGGATTCTTATTCGCCTGTCATTTTTTAAAATCTTTCTGGCTGCCCAGCTGCCAGGCAAGAAGTGAAACAAAAAAAAAGCGCTGCCGATTAATTCAGCAGGACCTCCACATTCCACGGATTCCACATCCACCAACAAAAACAAACAAACACTCTCCCGCTCATTCCCCACCTCTCTATAAATATCGGGACTATTGCATCTAGATATTCCCATTCATTTTTAAAATAGCAAGAGATAGTTGGGAATGATTAACACTACTGAACCCAAGAGAATACCTAAAGCCGATCCAAACTATTTAAGACCTTAGATGTTGGGGGAAATCCTCTCTGATCTGTACCAAGAGCCTTTAGCTTCAACTTCCTTAGCATTGTGATATTCCCATTTTTCACATCAGCCATTCTTGTCCTCTCTTAAGGCACAAGCAGCCATGATAGAACTGGATTCAAATGAAGGTAGTAAATGGTGAAATGGCCATCTTCCAACACCCAGGTTTCACAGCAAAACAACTTCGTAATATTTAGCATCCAAATTTAGATTACAGGTAATTCAACAGAATGTACGACAAATAATTTTAAGTGGTGTTTCTACACAGCTGGTTGAGTCTTTTGAGGCTATTTATTTATTTTTTACCTTTTGAGTTGGAGGAGAGCTACACTGTGGTGGCATGCAGGGAGTTGCCAAACGGTCAAGATGAGCCATAATCACAACTGCAGTCTGCCGTAGATCTATGGCCAAATCATTATCTTGGGGTAAAGTAAGATACCTCAAAAAGCATTCATTTGGGCTCAAAGGATTGCCCAATATCTGGAAGAAAAATCAGAAACAAAAAATTCTTCATTTACTTAATGATTTTTCAATTGTAAGCAAATTACAACCATTTACCACTGATACTTTAAACTGATAACAGTACAAATCTAAACCTGGACAACCCTTATAACCAGCTCACGAAACCAGAGGAATTAAATGGAGAAATGGGAACAGAATTCCTAAAATGTATTGAGGACTCTTCCTTCAGGTGATGATAGATTAGAACTTGTTCTGGGTAATGAACTATAACAGGTAGATGATCTAAACCTTGGGTTAGTGACCACGATATGATGAGCTTTAAGATCCAATTAGAAAAGGGAATAAGTACTAAAGCTAGAACACCACATTAAGGGAAATTTTAGAAAGGTGAGGAGCATGCTAGCTTAGGTGGTGGGAGAAACTGACAGCCAGGACTGTATCACAACAGTGGGAGGTTGCAGATACAAAAGGAGTAAAAACAAAACCATTTTAGGAAGCTATGGATAACGAAAGAGTTTCGATACCAATTAAAATTGAAGAGGGCTTCTAAGGAATAATAATAAAACTATTGTAGAATATGTGAAAATAAGAAAATTTAAAGGGTGCGATAAAGGAAGTTAAGAGGGAGTATGAGGAATAATTTTTAAAAACATCAAAAGGAAGAATAAACCAATTTACAAGCATATCAGGAACAAGAGAATTTATAAACTGAGGTGGGACCTATGAGAAGAGAGGACTGTCAAATTATAAATGTTTAAAAAATAGTGGAGGTATTTAAGTACTTCACATTGTTCTTTACTAAAAGTGAAGCATATTAGAGAAAAGATAAATCCAGAAGTGGTTGCTAGTGAGATGAGCAATATTATTCTGAATAATTGGAAATTTTAAATCAGTTAGACTAAAGACAAAATGCCCAAGCTCTGCAGGTTACATTCTAGGGTCCTGAGGGAGGATTTGCAGCAACCCGAGAAATTGTATTTCAGAGCTTCAAGTGTGACTGTGAACCACAGTGTAGCCAATGTTGTACCCATTTTTAAAACAAGAGACAGAATTCATTGGATAATTATAGACCAGTTAGTTTAACATATGTGACAGAGAAAATATTTGAGTCTCTAGAATTAAATTACCACATATCTAGATAAAGTAACAATAATTAGAAGTAGGCATTACAGATTTCAAAATGGTTAATCATGGTCTTACAATTCTTCTAGAATTTGACAGGTATGGTAGATCGGGAAATACAATGAATGTAATAGGCACTGTTGTCAAAAAAGCCTTTGACAAGGTGCCACATGGGAGATTACTGAAGAAGAATAAGGGGTATGAAATTAACAGGAGGATAGCAAACTAGATTTAAAATTGTTTAGAAGGGATAAAATAAAGAGTAGGAGCTAAGGGCCATTTCTCAGAATGGTCACAGGGAGAACTTGCAAACTCCACACAGGCAGTACCCAGAACTGAACCCGGGTCGCTGGAGCTGTGAGGCTGCGGTGCTAACCACTGCGCCGCCCAAAAGTGAACAAGTGAACAGATTTGGCCCCAGAACTGAACTCAGATATCATCACTTCTGAACCATTCTGAGAAATGGCCCTTAGCACCTACTCTTTATTTTATCCCTTCTAATCTGCTGTCCTGACCTGGTCTGGCCTACATGTGACTCCAGACCCACAGCAATGTGGTTGACTTTTAAATGCCCTCGGAAATGGCCTATCAAGCCACTCAGTTCAAGGGCAATTAGGGATGGGCGATAAATGTTGGCCTAGCCAGCGACGCCCACATCCCACAAACAAATAAAAAAAATAAAATGGGAGGTATAACTAACTATTTAGCAGACCAAACAAAGCTGCAAAGGGAATGCCAAGATGGAGGAATGGACTAAACAGTGGCTGATGAATTCAATGTCAATGAATGTGAGGTGATGCATTTTGGTAAAAAAAAAGCAGTAATTACATTCTGAATAAGCAGAATGATTTGAGGACACAGGTTCTTCGGGCATTAAAGGGAGCCAGTTGATAATGTTGCAAAAAATGTTAATGGCATTCTAGTTTTAGCAAGAGGTATGGATTATAAAGCCTTGAGTTAATGCTGGGCTTATCTAAAGTCTTAATATGACTTCAGTTAGGGTGCGACATATAGTACTGGGCCTCACGCCATAATAAGCCTATATCTGTGTGTGAGTGTAAAGAAAGGGTACAACACACATTCACAAGGATACTGCCTGGGTTGAGGAAAAACAAATATGAAGAAAGATTTCAAAAATTGAGACGTTTCTGATTAAGATTACAGGGAAATACAATTGAACTGTTTAAAATTAGAAAAGGATGGAACAGGGTAGATAAAAGCAAACTTTTTGTCAGTAGTTGAGTGGACTGGAACGAGGTGCCATATATCTCACACTTTATATAAAACTAAATGAAACAGTTTTAAAAAAGATCAAGAGAAACTTCTTTACCCAACAGGGTTGTGAGGTTGCTGAGGCAGAAACCACGACAATGAAGCTTCATTTAGAAGCATAACCTATTAAAGATGTACTTTTTTTTTTAAAAAGCAGGTATTTCAATTAAACATTATGACTTACATTTTAAACTCTAAAAGAAGTGTAAAACAGGGTTGTCCAACCTTTTCAGGCAAAAGGCTGCATTATGAATTTTGCTCGGCCCAGAAGGCCGCTGAGCACATTTTGACAGATAAAAGCATTAAAAATTTATCTTACAAATAAAAACAACAAATGTGCATTTTTGTGAAGAAGCTTTAAATGAGAAGACTAATTTATTGACTTACTTTCTCATATTGAAGAAACATTCACATCACACGTGCCAGGCAATGGCCACCTCAAACAAGAGAGAATCTCACTATTTCCCTTTGACATTCAATGGCATTGTGATCGCTGAATCCCCCACCATCAACATCCTGAGGGTTACCATTGACCAGAAACTGAACTGGAGTAGCCATATAAATACCATGGCTACACGAGCAGGTGAGAAGCTCAGAATCCTGCATCGAGCAACCTACCTGTAGACCACCCTCCAAAGCCTGTCCACCAACAAGGCACAAGTCAGGACTGCGATGGAATACTCTCCACTTGCCCGTATGGGGGAAGCTCCAACAACACTCAAGAAGCTCAACACCGTGACAAAGCTGCCAACTTGATTGGCACCCCATCCACAAACCTTCACTCCCACCACCAACGCACAGTGGCAGCAGTGTGTACCATCTACAAGATGCACTGCATCAACGTAACATGGCTTCTGAGACAGCACCTTCCAAACCCGCGACCTCTAACACCGAGAAGGACAAGGGCAGCAGATACACAGGAACGCCACCAAGTTCCCCTCCAAGTCACACACCATCCTGACTTGGAACTGTATCGCCATTCCTCCACCTACACTGGGTCAAAATCCTGGAACTCCCTTCCAAACAACACGCTGGGTGTGCCTACCCTACATGGACTGCAGCGGTTCAAGAAGGCAGTTCACCACCACCTTCTCAAGGGTAATTAGCGATGGGCAATAAATGCTGGCCTAGCCAATGACATCCACATCCCATGAACTAATAAAAAAAAGAAAACTTATTTAGTGACATACCTGGCATTGTTTTTGCTTGCATAGGTAGTCAATCTCTGCCCGCACAATTGATGCGGCAATGCAGTATTCTGGATATATGTACATCTTCCAGGAGTGAGCTTGATCTCTCCCTGTGTTCACCCCTCTGTGTCGTCCCCTCTCCCCTCTGTGTTCCCCACCCCCCCGCTCTCTCCCTCGCTCTCACTGTTTCCCCTCCCTTGCTCTCACTGTTCCCTCTCCCTCGCTCTCTGTCTTGTTATTTCTCCCTCTGCCACCCACCCCCCTTTTTCTCTGACAGTTGTACTGAGTGGGTGCGCTCAGCCTGAAACATTAACTGTGTTTCTCACTCCACAGATGGTGCCAGACATGCTGAGTATTTCCAGCATTTTCTGTTTTTATTTTAAAAGCATGAAACACTTGCTGACATGTCTCTAAAGTCTACCTGTACCTCTTCATCTGCAGTTGCCAAATCTTTACCGCACTGTATGCTCTGGAATCTCTGCAGAAGAGGTAAAAGTGGTGCACTAGTGCCTTGTGACGATCTTTCATTGTCAGTTTCTCTGGTTCCATTTTCCCAAAGCTGCAGTAGTAGCAAAACAGCAGACAGCATTTGGCTATAAAAGGAAACAAACGTTCAATAAATGAGGTGCTCAAGACAAGGTTTTCTCTCTCTCACTTGATATTCTTGGGCAATATTTGAAAAAAATGATATAATATTTGAGTAGGCTTGATGAAACAAATATCCTTTATTGATTCTGTGCTTCATATGCATGAATGCAAAAACACTGTACTCTTCTGCTTTTAAAACCCATTAAATTTTAACATACATTTACTTTCTAACTTGCACATCAACAAGTTGTTTTGCATAAGTCTTTGGTTCAATAAAAAGTCATATATCCTAAGAGAGTGATACTGGTGAATTCTACAAGCTTATTTTCCTCCCAATTTTTTCCCCTCCTTTCTCGAAGCTGTACAGACCCCACCCAAGTGGCACTCTTAAATGGAAGAATAGATAGCAAGCGTCAACGGGCTATTCAAGTATGGAAGTCATCACAGCCAAGCCCGTTCCCATTCTCACCTGACATCCATACCTGTATATTATCAACAATAGTTTGCATATATATAGCGCATTTAAAGTAGAACACATCCCAAGGCTCTCCCCAGAGGAGCAAGGCAAAAAATGGATGCCAAGCCAAAGCAGCGAGTAGAAGGGGTGACCAATAACTTGGCCAAAGAGGTACAAAAAGCAGCCAACAAAAGCTAACTAGGATGCCAAGCTTCATCATAAAGCTAATGAAGTACTACTGCAATTATACACAGGGCTGAGTCAGGCTTCATTCGGAAAGCTGTGAACTACCTTGGATACTCCACCTTAGGAGGGACACACTTGGCAAAAGTCAAGCAACAACTCACCAGAATGATACCCAAATCAAAGGGCAGAAGATTAGGAAATTAAGAGGTAATCTGATCAAGGTGACTAAAATATTGTAGGAATTGATGCAATTGCTAGGAAATGACTCTTTACTCGAGCAGGAAAATCCAAAACAAGAGTTCATAATGTTCGAGTTCAATAAACCAGAAAAGCAAATCACACGAAAGAACAAAAAGAGCTCCCATTTATATAGCATCGTTCATGACTTCAGGCTGTTCTAAAGCCCTCTACAGCTGATTAAGTGCTTTCAAAGTATAGTCACTATTGTAGGGTATGCAGCAGCCACAGCAAGCTCCCACAAACAGCAACATGATAATGGCCAGATAATCTGTTTTTGATGTTGATTGAGGGATAAAATGTTGGCCAGGACACTGGGAAACCTCCCCTGCTATTTTTCCAATAATGTCCTGGGATCCTTCACCCCCATATGATGTGGTTCAATGTCTCATCTACAAGACAGAACTCCCTCAGTAGTGCACTGAAGTGTCAGCAAAGATTATGTGCTCGAGTCTCTGGAGTGGGGCATGAACCCACAACCTTAAAACTCAGAAGTGAGACTGTTACCACAGAGTGAAGTATGGCACCCAAGGTCATAAGAATGTGGAATGCATCATCCTTGTAGGTCACAGGCACAGAATCAATTGAGGGGCTTAAAAAGGGAGAGATACCTGCTTGGGAAATAATATAAGAGGACTTTGAGAAAAGGGCCGAAGTTTATTAAAAAGAGCTCTCATAGTTAACAAAATAAAGGAATTTACTTGATAAGTCAAAAGTCAAATTTAAGCCAGTGCACAGTTTAGGTTCACGATCTGAGATGTCCATAATGCGACAATAGTATGAAACGTTTTCAGAATTAACCTGAAATATAAAAGACTGCTACTTTGTAGAAATTAGATTATCCTGAAATATCAAAGTTACAAGTTGGTGCTTACAGACACACAGGATCAAAATTTGGGTAATTTCAAGCCCACCACCAATTAAGTTGGTGAAAATCCAATAATGCTCTCTGAAGGCATTACAGTAACACACCACTCAGAGACAAGAGCAAGATCTGAGGAGAGCTCAAGGTACACCAACTTTCATGGAAGAAGCTGCATGACAGAACTTAGAAAGCCTGGTTATACTGTAGACAGAATAATGGAGATTCTGGAGTGATTACAAGGCTGTTATCTCAGTGAGGGGTTCAAAATATCAAACTACAAGAATATGGAGATAACTGCTTTAGTCATTTCAACCCATCACTTGTATAGTCTGTGCTTTCACACTTCTGTTTTTCACTTTATGGTACCATGTTGGACAACAAATGCAAGAACCCTCAGATACTGAAGCATTCCGTTGTAGAAATGCAGCAAGACCTGGACAATATCCAGGCTTGGGCTGATAAGTGGCAAGTAACATTCGCGCCACACAAGTGCCAGGCAATGAACATCTCCAACGAGAGAATCTAACAATCTCCCCTTGACATTCAACAGCATTACCATCGCTGAATCCCCCACGATCAACATCCTGAGGCGAGTAACTCACCTCCTGACTCCCCAAAGCCTGTCCACCATCTACAAGGCACAAGTCAGGAGTGTGATGGAATACTCTCCATTTGCCTGGATGGGTGCAGCTCCAACAACACTCAAGAAGCTCGACACCATCCAGGACAAAGCAGCCCACTTGATTGGCACCCCATCTACAAACATTCACTCCCTCCACCACCGATGCACAGTGGCAGCAGTGTGTACCATCTACAAGATGCACTGCAGCAATGCATCAATGTTCCTTAAACAGCACCTTCCAAACCTGCGACCTCAACCAACTAGAAGGACAAGGGCAGCAAATACATGGGAACACCACCACCTGCAAGTTCCCCTCCAGGTCACACACCATCCTGACTTGGAACTATATCGCCATTCCTTCACTGTCGCTGGGTCAAAATCCTGGAACTCCGTTCCTAACAGCACTGTGGGTGTACCTACCCCAAATGGACTGCAGCAGTTCAAGAAGGCAGCTCACCACCACCTTCTCAAGGGCAATTAGGGATGGGCAATAAATGCTGGCCTGGCCAGCGTCGCCCACATCCCATGAATGAATTTTAAAAAACCCTCCTCATGCAATTGATTACTGAAAAGTAACAGTCAGTCTGGGGTAGAAATTCAACTTCTTTGCACCCATTTTATAAGCTAAAAATAGGTGCAACAAGGTCCACTTTCAGAGAGCAACATCAACCGCCTGATCAGCAGTAAGAGTACAAGGGCTGCCATATCAGCATAGGTAGGCCCCTTACATATGTAAATGAGGGGCCCAAAGCCCACTGTAGGGTCCTACTCTAAATTACTGAGCAGAGTGCAGCAGGCTCCAGGCTCAGGATTTTTCATTGGATGCTGCAGTCTAAGTAGCAACCACCACCAAAAAGTACATTATAAAACATTCCTGTGAGGCAGGAGAAGCAGAGTATCGGTCCTCAACCATTCCCATTTCCACCCCCCCAGACTTGCCCGAGGCCCACTGCCGGCAAGGCAGAATGCCCGAAATTGAAATATTGGCAATGCGTGAGTGACGGGTTCCGACATCTCTCCCAGATTATTGAAATCCTTAGACTTCCCAGTTGTGTTGCAAGTCCTGTTTCTCTCAAATAGGGGCCACTGAAGTCTATACATTAAAGTCTATTTTTGTTATGAATATCAACAGATGGAACAAACTAAGAGATTGCCAGCCAGGGCCTCAAATTAATTTGACACCTTCCTTCCCCACTCCATTATTAAGGCAGTGTAGGGCCACCAATTTCTTGGAAATAAAACTGCTTAGTTACAAAATTCTGGATAGTCAAGTAAAGTGGCTTAGGCACAAAGAATACACTATCCTTGCATTCCTTACCTCAGTGTTCCCCTCTGTACTGCCAGTTCTAGAAGTATTGCAAGAGCTAAGTGCTGGTCTTGAAGTGGAATGTTCCCTGACCCCTTAGAACTTGGTGCTCCATGAAGATCACTGCAGAACAACAGAATTTTAAGCCAATCATTAACTACCACAAATAAGAATTCCCTTTCTAGTCAAAAATATCAAACTTAGTTTGTCCATTAATACCAACTTACCCTGTAACAACAGACCTGAGAAATTTTGTTGCTCTCTCCACAACTTCAAGCCACACGCTAGATACTGTGCCTTCATCAAACAATGAGGCTTCTGGGAGAGAACGAAGTGCATCCAGAGATTCCTGCAGTAATTCACTGCACAGGTCTGCATCTTCACCTTAAAACCAAATGTCAAAGAAAAATGTGCCCAGAGAGCTTACAAAAAGATGAAATCTGCATTTAGCCCTTAAAAACGGGCTCTACAATACCATGCAGCATCCTCTTACCTGATCTCCAAGCTCTGCGAAGGAATGCAAATGCAAATGAAAGTGCTGCTCTAGATCCAACTCTGGCAAGTCCTTCAACACCTTTCCCAACTGGCCTAGAACTAATTTTAAAAAAAATTAAAATGACAATTGGCAACATGCAAAGCAAATTTTAAAATGTTCAAAACACAAGCAAAATAAGCCTCTTTCTTTCTTCCACTGCTTCCTAAAAAAAACAGCTCGGGGGTGGGGGGGTGGACCAAGAGCTCTGTGGGTGCCCAAAGTGCTCCCAAATAGCATCTGGCCTCAATTATCTTATCTAAGCGGCCATTCTTCACGTGTAAATCTAGACAGAGTATCAGCAGGCCAGTGGATTGTGGAGGACTTCCCTAATAAACCTGATGCTGTTCTCATCTGACATCTACCCACTCCATGAACACTTTTCATCAGTCACCTGATAGCAACCAGGAAAGGAACCCTAGCCAATCTTTCTACTTTTTAACCTTGTGATACTGAGGCCAACTGTTACATCCCAAGTGATATCAGCTAATGGAGCATACACTGAGAATTGAACTTGGATTCTTCTGTCCTGTCAAACTTAGTGCTATATTAGGCATCACTGGAGAGGGTTATAATCAGATTTTAATATGCATAAATCAGGTTAGTTAGGGAAAAAATGACTCTTTTATTAGGTTGAATTCATTCCATTTCTCTATTTAACTCAATTATTTTCCAAAATTTTACTTTTTATTTTCTTCTATTCTGTTCTCTCTCTCTCTTTTGTGGATGTTACCTTCTTTTCAAATTGATGCAACCGGTTCACTAATATCCTGTCAAGGAAAAAAAACTGCCGTCCTGGACTACATGTGGCTCCAGCCTCACCTCAATATAGTTGACTCTGAACTGCCCTTTAAAGTGGCCTAGTAAGATGCTTAATTGTTATAAACAAGTCAACTAGGGATGAGCAATAAATGCCAGTCTTACTATTGATCTCTATATCCCATGAATGAATTAAAAAACACAACGCACATGTGAAAAGTTTAAAATTAATAATGCAACATCTTACCATTTTCTTTTATAAGTCTTAAACATTTTGAAACTATGCAACTGCATTTGTGCAAGAACTTTCAGAAAAAGTATTATATAGTCAGCATTATATATACCCACCTATTAACAAATACTTTTTTTTTTTTAATCTAGAGATCATCTTTAACTGATGGCACTGGTCCAAACAACTCCAGTCCATCTTCATCTTGATGGAAGGCAATGGGACTTGCAATGTGCACCTGTGTTTGCATTTAATCTTATACAACTTCAGTTCACTAATGCTGACCTACAGAAGGCTGTTTGGCTACGTTTTCAGCTGAACAGAAATTTCAACTATTAGCAAAGTGAGAGGAACCAAAAGACAAATGGGTAGACCTTGACTTTGTGCTGTAGCGTAAAACAGACAGTTGGGAGTCGGCAGCCCGTTTTACAACTCGTACTTTTATTTCCAGTGAAGTCAATAGAAATTGAAATTAATGCACAAAGTTAAAATGACCCTCAAATGTGCAAAGCAGGCAGCATGGTCTGGTTTCCCCCCCCCAAAGGTGACGGATCAAATGAAAGTAACGAAAAACAATCCCACTTCAAATGCCTGTCTGATCCTTTTTTTATGTGTAGGCAGAAATAGATTTGAAATTAAAGGTTTAGTACAAAAATAATTTACATTAGAAAAATGTCTCAAGTAGTCAGATGAAAAGCTGAAGAAGTACTGTGGCCAGGCAGAAGGACAGAATCGCTGGCAAGGGAACGGAGTTTGTGGCAGTTTTAGTCTTTAACTGGAGGAAACTGTGGCTCATCCAGAACTGGATGTTAGACAACACAGAGACAGTAAACAGGCCAACAGCGGAGGAAAAGTAGAGCCGAATTCTGTCAACATATGGAAGCTGACTCCACGTTTGCAGATAATGTCGTCAAGGGGCAGCATCTAGATGAGGAAGAGGTGTGATCTCAAGGATAGATCCTTGGAGAACTCCAAAGGTATGGTCCAAGACTGGTAAAGAAGTCATGATGTTCTGGTTGTGCTCAGATAGATAAGAATGGAACCAACCAGGGCAGTCTCATTGAGCTGGAAAATATGGCAGAAGCATTGGAAAATTATGGCATGATCAACCACGTCAATGAGTGCAGATAGGTCACAAAGGAATAGTATGGCATGGTCACAGTCACCTGGAATGTCATTTGTGACCTTAATTAGGCGTGTTTCAGTGCTAGGCCAGGACAAGAAACATGATTGGAAAGATTGAACGATTGAGTTGCAAGAAGATCGGCACGTATTCAAGGCAACACATTCAAGCACTTGAGAGGAAAGAGAGGTTGGAGGTGGTGCAGTAGCTTGAAAGGCCACAAGGGTCAAGAATTGTTTTTATGAGGGGGAGGTGATGGCTACACTTTGAAAGGGAGGGAGCAGTACTGCAGCAGAGGGAATTATTTGCAACAACAATTAGCATGGGAGCCAATAAGGGAAATTGGATGGTGAGCAGTTTAGTGGGAACAGAGTAAAGGGAGCAAAGGTGGATCTCACAAACAAGATGAGCTCAGAGATGGCATATGGGGCTTTAGGAGAAAAACTAGAAATGATGTGGGTTCAGGGCTAGGGTGGGCAAGGGAAAACAGCAGGGGCAGAAGAACAGATGGTCTAAACTTTATCGACAAAGAATGGACAATGTTAGCCTTGAAATATACCTTTTCTTGTCGGCAACAGGCATAGGAACACAAATACTCTTCCATTTAACATTTGTGTGTTCCAAGAGCACACTTCTACTCAATGCAATGAAGTATCGTTCAAGGACTGCCAATCTCTGCTTCAGTCTTATCCCAGAGAGGGTTGTGGTTGCAGCTTGTGCAGCAATTGTCTGCTGCTCCTTCACAAGTACATGTAGACAGTCTTTCAATTCGCTCACACCTACAATTAAAATTCAATAATAGTTATTACTTTCAGGAAGATAAATAGAACTCTATGGCTTTGCTGTAAATAACAAAAGATTAGTCTATCTTCCAGAATAAGACATTAATGGATAGCATTTTCATCAGAGCTTATTCTACTGCACCATTCCCTCAAGAAAGCTTCACAACTCAATACAGCCTTACATATAGGAGACCACAGATTCTCCCAACACGCGTTTTATTTTATATTCATCCAACAGAAAGACACCGACCACGAACTAAGACAGAAAAATACTTTTTCTCCTCATTCCCTGCCCCCATATCAAAAATGCCTTCAGTGGTATATTCAATAAAGTATAAAAATTGGCAACTCATGCTGCAGCTGTACAGAACTTTAGTTAGGCCACACTTAGAATATTGCGTGCAATTCTGGTCGCCACACTACCAGAAGGACGTGGAGGCTTTGGAGGGTACAGAAGAGGTTTACTAGGATGTTGCCTGGTCTGGAGGGCATTAGCTATGAGGAGAGGTTGGATAAAATCGGATTGTTTTCACTGCAACGACAGAGGTGGAGTGGCGACATGATAGAGGTTTACAAAGTTATGAGCGGCATGGACAGAGTGGATAGTCAGAAGCTTTTTCCCAGGGTGGAAGAGTCAGTTACTAGGGGACATAGGTTTAAGGTGCGAGGGGCAAAGTTTAGAGGGGATGTGCGAGGCAAGTTCTTTACACAGAGGGTGGTGAGTGCCTGGAACTTGCTGCTGGGGCAGGTGGTGGAAGCAGGTACGATAGCGACGTTTAAGAGGCATCTTGACAAATACATGAATAGGATGGGAATAGTGCCGGAAGTGCCGAACGTTTTAGTTTAGGCAGGCATCAAGATCGGCGCAGGCTTGGAGGGCCGAATGGCCTGTTCCGGTGCTGTACTGTTCTTTGTTCTTGTTCAATCTGCAGGGGAAGGGAAGAAGGGCCTTCATGTCCTAAGCTGGCACGTATGCATCATAACTCAATCCTCTTTCATACTTACAAGAGTCTGATTTGGCAATAGAAGATATAATTCTGCTTGGTTTTTTGTTTGCTACTCTAAGATAAGTGGATAAATTAAGTGTTAGATCTACTATCATTGCCAGATCTCATTTAGCATTGACCTTAGCCTGTTTGTCACCATTCAAAACAGTTGACAATTCAAAGAAAGATATAGGGGCATACTTAGAGGGTCCAGTGCTGATCCATGGGAATCACCCATTAGTATATTTTCCCAACCTTGCCCTACTCTGTTGCTTCCTTTCTCATCAAGTCTTTATTCACTTTCAAGTTTTACCTGTGAGACACACTGTGGGCGGCACAGTGGCGCAGTGGTTAGCACCGCAGCCTCACAGCTCCAGCGACCCGGGTTCAATTCTGGGTGCTGCCTGTGTGGAGTTTGCAAGTTCTCCCTGTGTCTGCGTGGGTTTCCTCCGGGTGCTCCGGTTTCCTCCCACAAGCCAAAGACTTGCAGGTTGGTAGGTAAATTGGCCATTAGCAATTGCCCCTAGTATAGGTAGGTGGTAGGGAAACATAGGGACGGGTGGGGATGTGGCAGGAATATGGAATTAGTGTAGGATTAGTATGGATGGGTGGTTGATGGTCGGCACAGACTCGGTGGGCCGAAGGGCCTGTTTCGGTGCTGTATCTCTAAACTAAACTAAACACTGCCTTAAACTCCCGTAGCAGACTTACATACAGGAATTTATTGCAGGCTTTGGGAAGTGAAGCTCCGCTAAATGCAAGGACCTTCCAAGGTCTAGTTGGGATGTAATTTCTTCAAAAGGGTCAAGATTTGTCAGGCAGAGACTTCCCCTTCTGAAACTCTTTTGGTTATCATTTACCAATTATGTTACCTTGTTCTCCCCTTTTCATTCAGTGTATATATATCACTTTGTACCAACAGGGACTAACCACTTGACCTGTATGTGGGAATTATTTCCTCAATATTATACAATACTATTGTGGTCTAGTTTTTGCCCATGTATTATAAGCTTCTTTGTTTATTTATTACATATAGGTTACAGAAATATCATTTTACGTTTATGCTTAATTATTCCTGCAGTTTCTAGATGGTTAACATGATAATGGGCCAGAGTTCAGTTGCCTAATCCTGCTGTCAACTTGCAATCTGAGCCAAGCAACACTAACTTCCCTGTAATGCAGTTTCCGAGAACTAGCTTATCTGACACTTCAAAATCCAAAATCCCAGCTTTAGGTCAGAACAATTTGCCTTGTGAGTAGAACAAACTGTATCCTTATTTAAAAAAAAACTATTTAACCTTTAAACTTTTATTAATTTAAAATAAACTTCACCTTCCGATCAGTAGTTTAAAAATGTTAAAATAATAATGAATCAAAAAGGAATCAGATTAGTAAACGCTTGCCTCTAAAAATTACCAGCAGTTGTATTAACTAGTTTAGAAAACATTTTTGTTTTCTTTTAACCAGAACACAACATAGCAAGAATTTGGCAGCAGTACCAAAACGACATCCAGCACAAACAGATCTGTCAACCAGGCTGGTCTTGTGACTTTCAGCTGTGCAACAAGCAGCTGCTTCACAGGCTTGCACTGTGCATCCTGGAGATCACATGGTTTTCATGGAGTGGGCAGTGACCTGATCAAACACACTGTATTGCAGGGCAAACTTGTAGCAAAAAAAAAATCAGTGGAACAGGTGGCATCCAACCAAAATAAGAAGGTCACATCTCATGCCTGCCAGTCATGTGGTCAATTTCTTTCTGGTTAGTTTTCAATAATTCTTAGTCAAAGGTACAAAATCTGAAAAGGAAGCGATCAGCATCACAAATCTTGTCCTTTGTAAGTCTGTTTTTGTCCATCGTGAGCATCTTTAATGGCTGAGTGTTAGAAGTACTCCCCCCTTACCCACCAACAAGTCAAGGACAGCAAGTTATATAGAAATGCAATAGAAGTAAGAGGACATGTTGTTAAAGCTGTCGAAAATGTATACGGGATGCTATGTTTTACAGCTAGATCTACAGAGTTAAAATAGAAGAGACAATGATAAGCCTACACATTGGTTAGATGGCAGTTACAATACAGTGTTCAGCTCCAGGCATCTTTTTAAAGAAGGCTGTCAAGACCATGGAGAGAGTGCGAAGAGATTCACTAAAATATCAGGGATGAGCTATTAGTCACAAGGAGAGATTAAAGAAATTAGAGCTTGTTTCATTCAAACAAAGGTGGTTAAAAGATCTCGTCAAAGTGCGTAAGATTTAGAGGTTTTGATAAAGTAAATCCTAAAATCATAGAATGATACAGTACAGAGGAAGCCATGCAGCCTTTGCTGGCTCACTGGTAGAGGTACCCAATTAATCCCGCTCCCCTGCTCTTTACCCATCGCCCTGCAATTTCTTTCCCTTCGAGTATCTATCCAATTCCCTTTTGGAAGCTGCTCTTGAATCTGTTTCCTGCACCCCATTAGGCAGCACATTCCAAATTACAACAACTCGCTGCAAACTCCCAGACAAAAAATTTCAACTAGTCAGTGTTGATAAATAGAGGTAATAAATTTAAGATCAATGTTTAAAAAGATAAAGGGAGACGTTCGGCCTTTTTTTTTTATAAAGACAGGCCCCGGGAGTGGTGGTAAAATAATTTATATTAGCTTTTCAAAAGGGAATGAATTAATTATTTGAAAAAGGAAAACTTAAAAAATATATGGGTAAAGAACAGGAGAATGGCACTAAATGGGCAGTTGACACAATGGCCAGATAGTTGTCTTCTGTACTGTAAATTCCTACAAGACTAACAAAAAAAAACCCAAAAGTACAAAAATGCTGGAAAACAAACTGAGGACAGTCGAAATCTTCAAAATCCCCATAAAAAATATACATACACAAATTCCTGAAGGTACCATAAAAACAACAACTTGTATTTATATTGAGCGGCTATCGTCATAAAATGCCCCAAAGAGCTTAAAATTGTTGTTGAAGCGGTTAAACAAAAATAAATCATACAGGATTATGAATAGATGCATGGACTACAAAAGCAAGGAAGTGATGATAAACATTTAGAAATCATTGGTTAGACCTCAGCTGGAGCATTATGTCCAATTCTGGGCACAATACAGTAGCGTGGATGTCAAGGCCTTGGCGACAGTGTGGAGATTTAGCAAGATGGGATTGTTCTCCTGAGAGCAAAGAAGGTTAAGGGAAGATTTAAGAGGCATTAAAATGTTGAGGGGTTTTTATACAGTAAATGAAAGAAAAATTACATTTATAAGTCACCTTTCACGACCTCAACAACTTATATTTATATAACACCTCGAACGTAATAAAACGTCCCAAGGCACTTCACAGGAGCATCATAAAACAAAGCACGACACCGAGCCACAAAAGGAGATATTAGATCAGACGACTAAAAGCTTGGTTAAAGAGGTATGGTTTTAAGGTGCACCTTAAGGGGGTGGGGGGGGGGGGGGGAAAAGCAGGGTAGAGAGGCAGAGAGGGTATTCCAGAGCTTGAGGCAACTGAAGGCATGCCCACCAATGGGGGAGCAACTAAAATCAGGGATGCACAAGAGGCCAGAATTAGAGGAGCACAGATATCTGGAGGAGATTATAGAGATAGGGATGGAAAACAAGCAGGAGAATTATAGAATCAAGACATTGCTTGACCTGGAGCCAACGTAGGTCAGCGAGCACAGGGGTGATGGGGGAACAGGAGTTGGTGCGAGTTAAGGCATGAGCAGCAGAGTTTTGGATGGCCTTAAGTTTAGAGAGTAGAATGTGGGAGACCAGTCAGGAGCGCGTTTGAATAGTCGAGTCTAGAGGTAACAAAGGCATGAATGTGGGTTTCAGCAGCAGATGAGTTGAGATAAGGGTAAAGTTGAGCCATGTTATGGATGCGGAATAGGCAGTCTAAATTATGGCACAAATGTGTGGTCGGAAGCTCATCAAATGCGACACCAAGCTTGTGAACAGACTGGCTTCAACTTAGGCTGTTGCCAGGTAGAGGGACAGAATCGGTAGCTAGGGGACAGAGTTTGGAGCAGGGACTGAAAACAATGACTTCAGTCTTTCCAAAATTTAATTGGAGGAAATTTTTGCTCATCCCGTACTGGATGTCAGACAAGTAGTCGAGAGAAGTGGTGGTGAGGTACAGCTGAGTGTCGGCTGCGCACGTGAAAACTAACGTTGTGCTTTCAGATTATGTCACCAAGAGGTAGCATGTAGATACAAAATAGGAGGAGGGGAGGCAAGGATAGATCCTTCAGGGGAGCAGGAAGAGAAGCCATTGCAAGTGATTCTCTGGTTACAAGTCGATAAGAATGGAAGTAGGTGAGAGCAGTCCCACCCAGCTAGATGACAGTGGAGAGGCGTTGGAGGACAGCAGTGTGGGCAACTTGTGCCAAAGGCTTCAGACAGGTTGAGAAGGACCAGGAGGGAAAATTTACCTTTGTCACAGACAGATAAGATGTCATTTGCAACTTCGGAAAAGAGCTATGTCAGTGCTGTGGCAGGGGCGGAAACCTGTTTGGAGGGATTCAAACATGGAGTTCCGGGAAAAATGGCAACTAGTTTGGAAGGACAACACATTCAAGGACTTGAGAGGAAAGGAAGGTTGGAGATGGGACAGTGGTTTACAAGGACGTTTGAGTCAAGGATTTATTTTTGAGGAGATGCGTGATAGTTGCAGATTTAAAGGAGAGAGACACACAACACCTGAAGAGAGAACACTATTAGCAATATTGGTCAACATGGGGACCAGTGGGAAAGTTGAGTGATCAGCAGCTTAGTGGGAATAGGATCAAAGAAACAGGTGACAAGATGAGTTTGGAGAGGGAATAAGGAGAGATATAAGAGAAACTAGAGGAGGATGAGTGTTCAGGGCTAGGGCTTGGGGGGGGAGCATTATACAAAATTTGGCCAGGTAGGCTAGTGCAAGGGAAGGGCGCAGCAGAGACAGCTGATCAGATGGCCTCGATCTTAGTGACAAAGAAGTCCATGAGCTCTTGCACTTATTGTTGGAGCCAAGGGTGGAGGGGACAGGGGAGAGGGGTTTCAGGGCATCCCAAAGTGTACTATAGTCAATGAAGTAATTTTGAAGTGTAGTCACTGCAGGAAGTAGATAATGTGAAGAGTCACTAGGGAGAAATTGATTCCACTGTGAGAAAGGTTGGTAATCTGAAGGCATGGAGTTTTTTTGAGGATGTTACTAACAGAATTGATAAAGGGGAGTCAGCGGATGTGATGTACTTGGATTTTTAGAAGGCCTTTGATAAAGTCCCCCACTGGAGGTTGGTTAGCAAAATTAAAGCACATGGGATAGGAGATAATATACTGGCATAGATTAAGGATTGGTTAACAGGCAGAAAACAGAGTAGGAATAAATGGGTCATTCTTGTGTTAGCAGGCTGTGACTAGTGGAGTACTATAGGGATCAGTGTTTGGGCCCCAGCTGTTCACAATATATATCAATGATTGGATGGGGGAACCAAATGTAGTACTTCCAAGTCCGCTGATGACACAGAACTAGGTGGGAATGTGTGTTGTGAGGAAGATGCAAAGCGGCTTCAAGGGGATTTGGAAAGACTTAGTGAGTGAGCAAGAACGTGGCAAATGGAATATAATGTGCCAAAAACTTTGGTAGGAGGAACAGATGTGTAGAGTATTTCTTAAATGGTAAGAGATTAGAAAGTATAGATTTACAAAGGGACTCGGGTGTCCTTGTCAATAAGTCACTGAAAGCTAACATGTAGGTGCAGCAAGCAATTAGGAAGGCTAATGGTATGTTAGCCTTTATCGCAAGAGGATTTGAGTACAGGAGTACTGAAGTCTTGCTTCAATTGTATAGAACCTTGGTTAGACCTAACTTGGAGTACTGCGTGCAGTTTTGGTCCCCTACCCTTAGGGAGGGTATTACTGCCATAGAGGGAATGCAACGAAGGTTCACCAGACTTGTTCCCGGGATGACGGGACTGTCCTATGAAGAGGGGTTGGGGAAACTGGGCCTGTATTCTCTGAAGTTTCGAAGAATGAGAGGTGATCTCATTGAAACCTACAAAATACTTAAAGGGATAGACAGGGTAGATGCAGCTAAGATGTTTCCCCTGGTTGGGGAGTCTAGAACCAGGGACACAATTTCAAAGCCACTTAGGACAGAGATGAGGAGAAATTTCTTGACTCAGAGGGTTGTGAATCTTTGGAATTCTCTATCCAAGAGGACTGTGGAAGCACAGTCATTGAGTATGTTTAAAGCAAAGATTGACAGATTTCTAAATACAAATAGCATAAGGGGATAGGAGGATAGTGTGGGAAAAAGGCATTGAAGTGGATGATCAGCCATGATCATATGAATGCCGGGACAGGCTCGATGGGCTGAATGGCCTACTCCTGCTCTTATGTTCCTAATAGGCAATAAATGAGTGTACAGATATCTTGTTGTATAATATCTAACAGGATAGGTTTTAACTCAAGCAATATCCTTGCTTTGTGTGCCAATTCTAAAACAATTTATGAGTTTGTAGAACCATTTCTGCAGTCAATGAAAGGAAAGAGAATATTTTTTAAATTACTGTCTTTTAGTACTGAAAAAGGATCAAGTAAAGGGCTGTAAATATTGAAGTAACTTTAATAACATTCTTTCCTAAATTTAGAGGAAATTTTAACCGAATTCTCACAAAATTAACTCTGAGCATTGTAATAAGTAGGCTGTGTGACCTACAATTCTGGAGCAAAGGATTCCACAATTGCAGTAAATTTGCCACAAAGACACATGACAAACATGAAGCAATGCCATACACCAATAGCATTAAAACTTAAATGTACAAGCGTTGCTTGTACAAAATAAGAATGTACTACAACTCTAGTGGAGACATCTGACTTGTGTATGTATTTAAATTATATATATTACCTGGCTGCCTGCCCCAAACCCACGACTCAATAATCGATTTGGCTCGATAAGTGGATGTTGGTGTCTCTTCTTCATCCTTTTTCTCTTTGTCATTCTGCTCATCCTTCTTTGAGCCAGTCTGGCATTCATTATTATCCTCTGGGGGAAAGCAAAATAAATTACATTTTAAGGCTCAGAATATAATTGTCACTTTGTAGATTATAATGGAATACACAGACTAACTAGAGCAGGAGGAGGGGCCTTTAAGGTTAACCATTTAATGAGAATCACGCTTACTTTTTCCACTCTTCAAAATCTTGAAACACAAAATGTAGAGGGATTGCTTAGGTAATATATTCAACACCAACTTGTATTTATATAGTGCCTTTAACATGAAAAAGCATCCCAAAGCAATTCACAGAAACATAATCAGACACTAAAATTGACGCAGAAGCACAGGAGGAGATATTATGAGGGGTGATTAATCCTCATGCACATTTTTGTATCATCCATGAATTTATGACTCATATCATTTAAGTCCTCCTCTACTGATAATCTGCAGTGATCCCAATACAGAGACCTGTGGTTTTCGATTTGTATTTTACATTCTGTTAGAACCATTTCCATTAATGATACTTGGTTTCCATGATTTCAGCCAGCTATCTAGACCTTCGATAGCTGTTAAATACATGAACTTCTGGCTCATATTATGAACTTCTCCATTCCCCTGTGGGCTGTAGTGTAAGTTGTATTACAGTCTGCTTTTCTTGATATATGTTAATGACCAAGACTTGGGTGCACAGGGCACAATTTCAAAATTTGCAGATGACACAAAACTTCAAAAGTACTGCGAACTATGAGGAGGATGGTGATAGACTTCAAGAGGACAGACAGGCTGGTGGAATGGGCGCAAAATTGGGAGATGAAATTTAATACAGAGAAGTACAAAGTGATTGATTTTGCTAGGAAGAATGAGGAGAAGCAATATTAAAAAAGGATACAATTCTAAAGGAGGTGCAGGAGCAGAGGGACCTGGGAGTATATGTGCACATATCATTAAAGGTGGCTTTATAAATAGGGACATTGAGAACAAAAGAAAGGAAGTTATGAAGATCAACAACAAAACCATGGTTCAGCATCAACTGGAGTATTGTGTCCAGTTATAGACACCACACTAGGAGATTATGGCATTCGAGATGGTGCAAGAATGTTTGAGTGTGGTGGAGGCTGATTCAATAAAGACCTTCAAAAGAGAATTGGATAAATATATGAAGCAAAAAAATTTGCAGGGCTACAGAGACTAGGTGAGTTGCTCTTCCAGAGAGCCGACATCGACATGACGGGCCGAATAGCCGCCTTCTGTGCTATACCCATTCCGTGATTCTATATGTCCTGCAAACTAGTAATGTTACGCACATTAACCTTAGCTAAAACCATTTTTGAAGTTATTTCATTCATTTGCTCTAGCTTGATCTTCATTCTTGCCTTGATAAATCCCACAAAGGAACAGTGTAGCCCTTGATTATTCTCTGGCTTGTAACATATCTGGAAGAAAATGGCCTAGCCATCATTCATGCAATTGACCATTATATATGTTTCTTTCAACACCATCTTCTCATTTCTAATTCTGCTTTAGTTATTTTTTTTTTATTTGTTCATGGGATGTGGGCATCACTGGCTAGGCCAGTATTTATTGCCCATCCCTAATTGTCCTTGAGAAGGTGGTGGTGAGCACCATCATGAACCGCTGCAGTCCATGTGGGTTAGGTACACCCACAGTGCTGTTAGGAAGGGAGTTGCACGATTATGACCCAGCGACAGTGAAGGAATGGCGATATAGTTCCAAGTCAGGATGGTGCGTTACTTGGAGGGGAACTTGCGGGTGGTAGTGTTCCCATGTATCTGCTGCCCTTGTCCTTCTAGGCGGTAGAGGTCGCGGGTTTGGAAGGTGCTGTCTAAGGAGCTTTGGTGCATTGCTGCAGTGCATCTTGTAGATGGTACACACTGCTGCCTCTGTACGCCGGTGGTGGAGGGAGTGAATGTTTGTGGATGGGGTGCCAATCAAGCGGGCTGCTTTGTCCTGGATGGTGTCGAGCTTCTTGAGTGTTGTTGGAGCTGCACCCATCCAGGCAAGTGGAAAGTATTCCATCACACCCCTGACTTGTGCCTTGTAGATGGTGGGCAGGCTTTGAATAGTCAGGTGGTGAGTTATTCACAGCAGGATTCCTAGCCTCTGACCTGCTCTTGTAACCACAGCATTTATATGGCTCCTCCAGTTCAGTTTCTAGTCAATGGTCACCCCCCAGGATGTAGATAGTGGGGGATTCAGTGATGGTAATGCCGTTGAATGTCAAGGAGAGATGGTTAGATTCTCTCTTGCTTGAGACGGTCATTGCCTGACACTTGTGTGGCACAAATGTTACTTGCCAATTATCAGCCAAAGCCTGGATATTGTCCAGGTCTTGCTGAATTTCTACACGGACTACTTCAGTATCTGAGGAGTCACGAACGGTGTTGAACATTGGACAATCAGCGAACATCCACACTTCTGACCATATGATTGAAGGAAGGTCATTGATGAAGCAGCTGAAGATGTTTGGGCCGAGAACACTACCCTGAGGAATTCCTGCAGTGATGTCCTGGAGCTGAGATGATTGACCTACAACAACTGCAACCATCTTCCTTTGTGCTAGGTATGACTCCAACCAGTGGAGAGTTTTCCCCCAGATTTCCATTGACTCCAGTTTTGCTAGGGCTCCCTGATGCCATACTTGGTCAAATGCTGCCTTGATGTCAAGAGCAGTCACTCTCATCTCACCTCTGGAGGTCAGCTCTTTTGCCCATGTTTGAACGAAGGCTGTAATGAGCGCGGAGATCGTGAGAGGCTATCCTCTATCCAGTTCAGTGGAACGAGCCGGTTCAAGAAAATCAAGTGAGACTCTGGATTATTACCTGAGCCACTTGCAAATTGGCAAAGGGCAAATAAGATTAGAGAAATTAATGCATGGCTCAAAGAATGATGTGGCAGAAGTGGGTTCAGGTTCGTGGGGCACTGGCACCAGTACTAGGGAAAGTGGTGGCTGTACCGTTGGGACGGTCTACACCCAAACCGTGCTGGGACCGGTGTTTTAGCGAGCTGCATAACTAGCGAAGTAGAGAAGGTTTTAAACTGAATAGTGGGGGCAAGGGATCAAATTTGGGAAGATATAGTAAATCAAGGGGTAGAGACAAGGCAAGCGAGAAAGATATTAATATGGGAAATGATAAACAGACTGTGACAGGAAGGGACAGAGCGTACAAATCCAAGAGTAAATTAACAGATAAAGGCTAGAGGTTACAAAAATAATAAAAGGACAAAACTAAAGGCTCTGCATCTGAATGCACGTAGCATTCAAAACAGATGAATGGAGAGCACAAATAGAAATAAATATGATCTGATAGCCATTGGACAGACATAGCTGCAGGATGACATAGATTGGGACCTGAATATTGAAGGGTACATGGCATTTAGGAAGGATAGGAAACTAGGAAAGGGTGGAGGGGTGGCTCTGTTAATTAATGATGGCATTAATGCAATAGAGAGGGATCACCTAAGTTCAGGAAACCAGGATGTAGAAGCAGTTTGGGTAGAGATGAGAAATCATACAGGCAAGAAGTCACTTGTGGGAGTGGTGTACAGGCCACCTAACATTAACCACACTGTAGGGCAGGGTATAAAGGAAGAAATAATGGGAGCTTATCAGAAAGGTACGGAGATAATTATGGGGCATTTTAACCTACATATAGACTGGAAAAATCAGATGGGCAGAGGTAGCCTAGATGAGGAGTACATAGAATGTTTTTGGGATAATTTCTTGGAACAGTATATTCTGGAGCCAACCTAGACCTGGTATTGTGCAACAAGATAGGATTAATTAATAACCTCATAGTTAAGGCACCTCTAGGTAGCAGCGATCATATGACTGTAAAATTACATTCAGTTTGAGGGAGAAAAGAGTGGGTCCAAGACTAGTATTTTAAACTTAAATAAGGGCAATTATGAGGGTGTGAAAGCAGAGCTGGCTAAAGTGAACTGGCAAATTAGGTTAAGGGATAGGTCAACAGAGATGCAGTAGAAGACATTTAAGGGGATATTTCAGAATACACAGAATAGATACACTTCAAAGCGAAAGAAAAATTCCAAGGGTGGGACCCACCATCCGTGGTTAACTAAAACAGTTAAAGATAGTATCAAGCAAAGAAAAAGCATATAACTGCGCAAAGATGGCTGGCAGGTCAGAAGATTGGAAGAATATTGAAAACAGCAAAGAATGACTACAGGATTAATAAGGAAGGTAAAATTAGAGTATAAGAGAAAACTCGCTAGAAATATAAAGACAGATAGTAAGAGTTTCTATAGATATTTTAAAAAGAAAAGAGTTAACAAAGTGAGCGTTGGTCCTATAGAAAGTGAGTCTGGGGAATTAATAATGGATAATAAGGAGATGGCAGATGAATTGAACAGATATTTTGCATCAGTCTTTGCTATAGAGGATACAAGTAACGTCCCAGAATTAGCTGCAAGTCAGGAAATGGAAGGGAGGGAGGAACTCAAGAAAATTACAATCACCAGGGAAGTGGTACTGACAAATTGTTACAACTGCAGGCTGACAAGTCCCCAGAGCCTGATGGACTTCATCCTAGGGTCTTTAAAGAAGTGGCCAGTGAGATAGTTGATTTGTTAGTTTTAATTTTACAAAATTCCCTAGATTCGGGGAAGGTTCCATTAGGTTGGAAAATAGCAAATCTAACTCCTTTATTCAAAAAGGGAGACAGAAAGCAGGAAACTACAGGCCAGTTAGCTTAACATCTGTCTTAGGGAAAATGTTAGAAGCTATTATTAAAGACGTTGTAGCAGGGCACTTAGAAATATTCAAGGTAATCAGGTAGAGTCAACATAGTTTGTGAAAGGGAAATCATGTTTAACCAATTTATTGGAGTTCTTTGAGGGAGTTACATGTGCTGAGGATGAAGGGAAACTGGTGGATGTACTGTACTTAGATTTCCAGAAGGCATTTGATAAGGTGCCACATCAAAGGTTATTGCAAAAAATAAAAGCTCATGGTGTAGGGGTAACATATTGGCATGGATAGAGGATTGGCTATCTGACAGGAAACAAAGTAGGCATAAATGGGTCATTTTCTGGTTGGCAAGATGTAACGAGTGGTGTGCCACAGGGATCAGTGCTGGGGCCTCAACTTTTTACAATTTATGTAAATGACGTAGATCAAGGGACCGAAGGTATGGCTGCTAAATTTGCTGATGTCACAAAGATAGGTAGGGAAGTAAGTTTTGGAGAGGACAGGAGGCTACAAAGGGATATAGATAGGTTAAGTGAGTGCACAAAGATTTGGCAAATGGAGTATAATGTGAAAAAATGTGAAATTGTCCACTTCGACAGGAAGAATAAAAAAGAACCATATTAGCCAAATGATGAGATTGCAGAGCTCTGAGATGCAGAGGGATCTGGGTGTCCGAGTGCATGAATCGCAAAAGGTTAGTATGCAGGTACAGCACATAATTAGGAAAGCTAACAGAATGTTATGATTTTCACGAGGAGAATTGAATACAAAAGTAGAGAGGTTATGCTTCAGGGCACTGGTGAGACCACATCTGGAGTATGGTGTACAGTTGGACTCTTTATTTAAGGAAGGATGTAAATGTGTGGGAGGCAGTTCAGAGAAGGTTTACTAGACTAATACCTGGAATGGGTGGACTATCTTATGAGAAAAGATTGGACAGGCTAGGCTTGTATCCGCTGGAATTTAGAAGAGTAAAGAGCGGCTTGATTGAAACATATAAGATCCTGAGGGGTCTTGACAGGGTGGATGTGGAAAGGATCCCTTGTGGAAGAATCTAGAATTAGGGGTCACTGTTTAAAAATAAGGAGTCACTCATTTAAGACCGAGATGAGAAGAAATTTTTTCTCAGAGGGTTTTGAGGAACTCTTCCTCAAAAGGCAGTGGAAGCAGTCTTTGAATATTTTTACGGCACAGGTAGATAGATTCTTGATAAGCAAGAGGGTGAAAGGTTATCGAGGGTAGGTGGGAATGTGGAGTAATCGGTTCAGCCATGAACTTAATGAATGGCGGAGCAGGCTCGAAGGGTCGAGTGGCCTATTCCTGCTCCTAATTCGTATGTACGTATGAGGACAGGAGCGGAGTGGCCCTGACGGAACTCAAACTGAGCGTCAGTGAGCAGGTTATTGCTGAGCAAGTACTGCTTGACAGCACTGTCGACAGCCCCTTCCATCACTTTGCTGATGATCGAGAGTAGACTGATGGGGAGGTAATTAGCCAGGTTGGATTTGTCCTGCTTTCTGTGTACAGGACATAGCTGGGCAATTTTCCATATTGCTGGGTAGATGCCAGTGTTGTAGCTGTACTGGAACAGCTTGGCTAGGGGTGCGGCTAGATCTGGAGCACAGGTCTTCAGTACTATTGCCGGAATGTTGTCTATTGCATGCTGCTTCTACTGTTCATCATGCATGTAGCTGTGTGCTGTCACTTCACCAGGTTGCCATCTCATTTTTAGGTATGCCTGGTGCATAGTAATTGGATAGTAACAGTCGTGATTCAGTAAAAAGTCATTGTATTTAAATTAGTGCTGAAGTACAATGAAATCTTGTGCACTCATAGGTGGAAAAGGAGGGGACAGGGATCACTGCTAAATGGGGACATGAAAATGGACATTTCTTTAAACAGCATTTGGCACTGGATACAAAAAAGGCTATGGGCCCTGACAACATCCTGGAGGTAGTACTGAAGACTCACGCTCAAAAACTAGCTGCGCCCCTAGCCAAGCTATTCCAGTACAGCTACAACACTGGCATCAACCTGACAATATGGAAAATTCCTAGGTATGGCTTGTCCACAAAATCCAATCCGGCCAATTATCACCCCATCAGTCTACTCCAGATCATCAGCAAAGTGATGAATGGTGTCATCGACAGTCCTAACAAACGCCACTTAAACAGCAACAACCTGCTCACCGCTGTTCAATGTGGGTTCCTCCAGGGACACTCGGCTCTGAACTTCATTACAGCCTCGGTCCAAACGTGGACAAAAGAGCAGAACTCCAGATTTGAGGGGAGAGCGACTGCCCTTGACATCAAGGCAACATTTGACCAAGTGTGGCAACAAGGAGCCCTAGCAAAACTGAAGTCAATGGTAATCGGGGGAAAACTCTCCACTAGTTGCAACCATACCTGGCACAAAGGAAAATGGTCGTGGTTGTTGCAGGCCAAACATCTAAACCCAGAACATCACTGCGGAACTTCTTCAGGGTAGTGTCCTAGGCCCAACTATCTTCAACTGCTTCATCAATGACCTTCCCTCCATCATAAAGTCAGAAGTGGGGATGTTCGCTGCTGATTGCAGTGTTCAGCACCATTTGCAACTCCTCAGATACTAAAGCAGCCTGTGTCTACATGGAGCAAGATCTGGACAACATTCAGGCTTGGGCTGATAAGTGGCGAGTAATATTCATGCACAAGTGCCAGGCAATGACCATCTCAAACAAGAGAGAATCTAACCATCTCCCCTGGACATTCAATGGCATTACCTTCGCTGAATCCCCCATCAACAACTTTCTGGGGGTTATCACTGACGAGAAACTGAATTAGACCAGCCACATAAATACTGCAGCCACAAGAGCAGGTCAGAGGCTGGGAATTCGGCGGCGAGTAACTCACCTCCTGACTATTCAAGGCGTGTCCACCATCTACAAGGCACAAGTGAGGAGTGCGATGGAATACCCACCACTTGCCTGAATGAGTGTGGCTCCAACAACACTCCAGAAGCTCCCCTGCATCCAGTGTGAAGCAGCCTGGCTTGATCAGCACACCTTAAACATTCACTCCCTCCACCACCAGCATGCAGTGGCAACAGCGTGTTTCATATACAAGATGCACTGCAGCAACTCGACAAGCCTCCTTTGACAGCACCTTCTAAACCCACGACCTCTATAACCTAGAAGGACAGGTGCATAGGAACACCACCACCTGCAAGTTTCCCTCCAAGTCGCACACCATCCTGGCTTAGAACCATAATCGCTGTTCCCTCACTGTCGCTGAGTCAAAAATCCTGGAACTCCCTAACAGCTCTGTGGGTGTACCTACACCAGATGAACTGCACCAATTCACCTTCTCAAGGGTCACTAAGGATGGGCAACAAAAGCCAGCCTTACCAGCAACCCTCACATCCCATAAAAGAATTTTAAAAATGCTGATCAATATCCTCCCGCTCAATTACAGTTATATCCTGCTTCACTAATGAAGTTACATCCTCTTCTTTGTGACCCAGCCTACATTTATGAAAGTCAGCGAAACCTTTCAACTGAATGCCCAATCCATCATTATTAACCAGAAAGGTTTCAGAGATACCAGTTACATTTAAATTCTACATGGAAGCATATGCTTATAATTCCAGCATTTTAATTCTAACCCTTGAATCAACAGGGTAAAAATATTTAATGGAGTTCTGTGCATACCGTATAAACTAACTCCATCTCTGCAATTGAAACCATGACATTTTTGTCATTTGCAAAATTACTTTGGTTTTCATAACAAAAATAATTTGATATTCATGAAAAATCATTTATGCCAAATTAATTCATTTACAGTCTTACACAAAAGCAAAACACTGCAGAAGGTGGAAATCTCAAATATAAACATATAATGCAGGGAAACACTCAGTAGGTCAAACAGCAACTGTCGAGAGAAAAACAAGAGTAAATGTTTCAGGTCAATGACCGGAAGCAAAACTGAGGTTAGAGATGAACAGCTTTTAAACAAGTGAAAAAGTACAGGAGGGAGAACGCAGGGAAGGAGTGAAGAGGAAGCAGGAATGAAACAAAAGGAAGAGATTTGTGATAGAGTGAAGGATCTATTTGTCTCTCATTTTTTTAAAATCTGAACTCTATTTGCCTTATGTGAACTGATATAAGGTTAGTAAACTGAAACATTAACTCTGTTTCTCTCTCCACAGATGCTGCCAGACCTTCTGAGTACTTCCAGCACTTTGTTTTTATTCCAGATTTCAGAATTCTGGCATCCACAGTATTTTGCTTCTATTTTAGCCCCATTATGCTGCTGTTCCAAATTTATATTCGCAGTTCAGCCACATTGTGGAACTTACTCTTCAGTATTGGTACACATGTAAAAAAAAGCCCAGTATTCCATGCTAGCACATTTGCCAACTACAGTCTTTTAAGTACGCAAAAGAGCCAGCCACAAGCCTTTTTTTGCTGGTATCTTACTGCTATGAATTGTCACAATGTCACAAAAACAGGCTGCAACTAATGAACCAGTGCTTCCAACCCCCAAAAAACTAGCATTAGTTAGAGAAAGACTAAGTTTAAAAAACAATAAGATAAACAGGTCTTCCCAGTCCCTGGTCATAGCAAACCGGTTAAGTTCATACTGATGTTTCTGCTGGCTGCTTGAGACTAGCACGCTGGAAGCAGTCATTTGATTAATAGAAAAGAAGCTTCGCATCATTAACAGATCACCAGCCGACTGGTTTTGTACCCTAAGCATGAAGAAACTAGACTCATGATTTCTGTGCATGTAGGCTTTACATGAGAACACAAGAAATAGGAGCAGGAGTAGGCCATTTGGCCCCTCAGGCCTGCTCCACCATTTAACAAGTTCATGGCTGATCTGATTGTGGCCTTAACTCCACTTTCCTGCCTGCCCCCATAATCCTCAACTCCCTTGTAGATCAAAAATCTGTTCAACTCAGACTTGAATATATTCAATGACCCAAACTCCACTGCTTTCTGGGGAGGAGAATTCCAAAGATTAACGATCCTCTGAGAGAAGAAATTCCTCATCTCAGTCTTAAATGGGAGACCCCTTATTTTGAAACTGTCTCCCCTAGTTCTAGATTCCCCAAGGAGGGGAAACATCCTCTCAACATCTACCCTGTCAAGCCCCCTCAGAATCTTGTGTGTTTCAATAAGATCACTTCTCATTCTTCTAAACTCCAAGTATAGGCCCAACTTACTCAGCCTTTCCTCATAAGACAACTCCTTCACCCCAGGATTCAGCCTAGTGAACCTTCTCTGAAATGCTTTCCATGCAAGTATATCCCTCCTTAAGTAAGGAGACCAAAACTGTACACAGTACTCTAGGTGCAGTCTCATCAATGCCCTGTACAGTTGTAGCAAGACTTCCCTACTTATATACTCCATTCCCCATGCAATAAATGCCAACATTACATTTGCCTTCCTAATTATTTGCTGTACCTGCATGCTAACTTTGTGATTCATGTACAAAGACACCCAGATCCCTCTGTGCCACTGCATTCTGCAGTCTCTCTCCATGTAAATAATATTCTGGTTTTCTATTCTTCCTGCCAACGTAGACAACCTCACATTTTCACAACATATATTTAAATGTTTACCTGGTTACTGATACGGTCAATCACATACTCTACTCTTTATCCCAGAACAAAATACACAAACCATTTTTCTTTAATAAACAAAATTATCAGTATTATAAAAAAACAAGACTTACCCAGGAAAGAAGCAAAGCATTAACACAGATTGAAATGTGAAAGTTCCCTTTTTAAATACCCAATACACATACACACAGGTTAAAGAAAAAAAACAGAAATATTCTCTCTTCGCAGAGCTTTTTTTTTTTACAAAAAACAAAAACGAATACTTTGGCCAAATACTTGCCAACGCTCTTTGTGTCCCAAAAATGGCATACAGTCTGGCATCCGAGTACACGTAGAAAGGTCACCTGGATCTTTTCTGGAGCAGTTACTTTCAGATGACTTCAAAAAGTAATCTGGCAGGCTTTTTAGGTGCTTCTCAGGAAAAATGTGGCATCAGGGATTTTAGCTCTCACACACTGGATTCGCAGGGTTTTTTCAAAAAGGTAGAGAAAGAGGAGCTGGGTGTTTTTCAGCAGGCTACCAACCTCACTGTTTTCAACACAGTCCACATCCAAACTGAACAAAAACAATATCCCAAAAGCGAAACCTCCAGATCACCATAAAACTTGACAGGCTGGATTTTATTAGCGCACCGCTGAGAGCGGCGGCTTTCCGACATACAAGTGCGCCGCACAGTCCCCGCGATATTACAAGCGGGGGCTGATTTAAATAGAGGGGGCAGGGCGGCCGCCCCCAATGCCCCCAGCAACGGCGTCTGGCGCTACCGCGCAGGTGCCAGGGCTATTTTTAAAAGGGCTTTAAGCCCTTGGCAGAGATTTTAATCTTTAGCGTTACAGTAGTCCTGATTTTTTTTTTAAATAAACAATTAGGATATGGAGACCCTGCTCCAACCCCCGCAATGGTCTCTTAATTGGGTCTTATTGACAAAACTTACTTTATTCCCTACCTGAACATTCCCTACAAACCTTCTAACATTTGCCATTCAACCCCTCCCCACCATTCCGACAGCCAATTAAAATTGTTTTGCCCGCTCCCCCACCCCTCCCGCCCAGAAAATTTTATTCCATCCCCCTCCCCACCAGGCTGAAGGTGCGCGAGCTGATTTTGGCAGTGGTAAAATTGCCGTGGAACGGCCGCCGCCCATACGTAGGTCAATTTACATCTCATTATTCTTCATTGTAATATTTAGATGAAGGACCCACTGCCAAACGGCAGGGGGTCGCACCGAGGGTCCCCGCACCGCCAGTAATGCGCGGCGGGCCCTTCGACGTCGGGGGTCAAGGTGGGCCTCTCCCTGCTGAATTTTATGGGGCTCCCCCCGCCCCCCCGCCATGACCCACAGTATCGAGGGGCAGGTAAACTTCAGCCTGACATGTCACTTCTCTGTAAACATCTCCCCCAAGTCACCAAGTTTTCTGTTGTTTATTGAGCTAAAAATCTGGTCTGCGGTTAGCATATAACTGGAACGTACCCTCTAAATAAAGGAAAGCAAGTTTCTTCCAGCCTTAGGCAGGGATTAACAAGCACTACTGCAGAGTAGCTGACTAGTTAAGTAGCTAACCAGTCAAATCTGGTCGTTGCAGTTTCAGCTTCAAAAAGTATAAATGCAGAGGTCAGGGTGCAGCCTACAAACAGAGTGCAGATTGCAAGCAAAGTGTGGAGATACGAATTTGGTGAGTGGGGAGTTTGGTGAAGGGGAGAGGAAGTACTCCGTTTTTCTACTTTTTCCACCCTCCAGTATTTGGTTCTTACTTCAGTGCAGTGGAAGAAGCTGGTTGGTGAGTAACTGGTAAGCTATTCTACTTATAATAAATAGTCTATAAAGTTAAGCTATGGAGGGCAGCTCGGCCGAGTAGAACATACAGCCTGTGGCATGTGGGAGGTCATGGACGCACCATGTGTCCTAGACAAACACATCTGCAGGAAATGTCATCGTCTGCACAAGCTTGAGCTCAGAGTTTCGGAACTCGAGCGGTGGCTTAAGTCACTGTCATGCATCCGCGAGGCAGAAAACTAAGTGGATAGCACGTTTAGGGAGGTGGTCACAATGCAGGTTAGGTGCATACAGGTAGATAGGGAATGGGTGACCGTCATGCAGTCTCAGAGAAGCAGGCAGGTAGTGCAGGGATCCCCTGAAACGATTTTGCTCGCTAATCAGTTTTCAATTTTGGATACTGATGCGGGTGTTGGTTCTTCAGAAGAGTGCAGACAGAGCCACAGGTGGCTCAGCTGCACAAGATGGGAGGAAGAAGAGTGAAAGAGCAGTGGTAATAGGGGATTCGTTAATGAGGGGAACAGACAGGCATTTCTGCAGCTGTGGACGCGACTCCAGGATGGTGTGTTGCCTCCCTGGTACCAGGGTCAAGGATGTCACAGAGCAGCTACAGGACATTCTTCTGAGAGAGGGTGAACAGCCAGAGGTCATTGTCCACGTTGGCACCAATGAGATAGGTAAGAAGGGGGATGAGGTCCTGAAAGAAGATTTTAGGCGGCTAGGAAGGTGGTTAAAAAGCAGGACCTCAAAAGCAGTAATCTCAGGAATAACCCAGTTCCACGTGCGAGTGAGCATAGGAATAGGAGAATTAAACGATTGAACAAGCGGCTGGAGAACTGTTGTAGGAGGGAGGACATGAGATTTCTGAGGCATTGGGACCAGTTCTGTGGCAGCGGGGACCTGTACAAGATGGATGGGTTGCATCTTAGCAGGACTGGGACCAATATCCTTGCAGGGAGATTTGCTCGTGCTGTTGGAGGGGGATTTAAACTAGATTGGCAGGAGGATGGGAACCTGAAAGGGATTTCAGATTGAAGGGAAGCAAAATTGGTAACTTGTCAAGGGGGTGGGAACCAGGAGAAAATTTCAGAGAGGAATACCAAGGTGCAGAGAATACTGGGGGAGATAGATAGCACTAGAGTAGGGAATAGTAAGTTATTAGGTACGGTCAGAGTGAGGGAGAAAGTAATAAAGTCTAAATCAGGGTTAATGTGCATGTATGTGAATGCACAGAGACTAGGGAAAGGACATGCTCTTTGCAGTCTGTCCTTTCTTTTCTGTCTTTTCAGCCTCCACGATACAGGGGAAGAAGCTGATTGGCAAGTAACTGGTAAGTTATTTTACTTATTACACTAGCAATAATTAGTTTGTAAAGCTAAGTAATGGCAGTGCAGCTCGACCAAGCGGAATGTGCCTCCTGTGATATGTGGGAAGTCGTGGACACACCATGCGTCCTTGACAAACACATCTGCAGGAAGTGCCACCGGCTGCAGAAGCTTGAGCTCCAGGTTTCGGAACTCGAGCAGCGGCTGGAGTCACTGTGGCGCATCCGCGAGGCAGAGAACTGCGTGGATAGCACATTTCAGGAGGTAGTCACCCCGGGGATTCAGAGAGCACAGACAGAGAGGGACTGCATGGCTGCCAGACAGAAAAGATGGTCAAGGCAGGTAGTGCAGGAGTCCCTGAAGGACATCCCACTTTCTAACCAGTATTCAGTTCTGAGTACCGATGGGAGAGGGTTCCTCTGGAGAGTACAGCAAGAGTCATGACCACAGGACCATGGGTGGCTCAGTTGTACAGGGAGGGAGGAGAAAAGACAAGAGAGCAATAGTGGCAGGGGATTCTATAGTTAGGGGAACAGATAAGCGTTTCTGTGGTCGCAGACATGATTCCAGGATGGTATGTTACCTCCCTGGTGCAAGGGTCAGGATATCACCGAGCGGCTACAGAGCATTCTGAAGGACGAGGGTGCACAGCCAGAGGTCGTGGTCCACATTGGTACCAACGATATAGGAAGAAAAAGGGATGAGGTCCTGCAGGCTGAGTTTAGGGAGTTAGGAAAGAGATTAACAAGCAGGACCTCAAAAGGTAGTAATCTCCGGATTACTCCCAAGGCCACGTGCTAGCGAGTATAGAAATAGGAGAATACACCAGATGAATGTGTGGCTGGAGAGATGGTGCAGGAGGGAGAGCTTCAGATTTCAGGGGCACTGGGACCAGTTCTGGGGAAGATGGGACCTGTTCAGGTATAGACCATCTGGCTTGAACAGGACTGGGGCAAATATCGTTGCAGGAAGATTTGCTAGTGCTGTTGGGGATGGTTTAAACTAGTTTGGCAGGGGGATGGGAACCTGAGCGCAGTCTCAGATCAGACAATTTCAGGGCAGGGAACGGAAGGCAGAAAATTAACGAGTGACTCAAAGACAGAAGATGCAAAGGTTAAAAAGTATGCAGCACAGGAATTTGGCAGTGTTAAAAGGTATTTAAATGCAAGGAGTACAGTAAATAAAGCCAATGAGCTGAGGGCACAGATAGACACATGGCAACACGATACCATTGCTATAACGGAAACTTGGCTTAAAGAGGGGTAGGAATGGCAGCTCAAAATCCCTGGATACGGAGTTTGCAGGCGAGATAGAGAGGGGGATAAAAAAGAAGGGGGTGTAGCATTATTAGTTAAGGTATCAATGACAGCTTTGAGGAGGGATGATATGCTAAATGAATCATTGGGCGGCACAGTGGCGCAGTGGTTAGCACCGCAGCCTCACAGCTCCAGCAAACCGGGTTCAGTTCTGGGTACTGCCTGTGTGGAGTTTGCAAGTTCTCCCTGTGACCGCATGGGTTTCCGCCGGGTGCTCTGGTTTCCTCCCACAGCCAAAAGACACTGTAAATTGCCCCTAGTGTAGGTAGGTGGTAGGAGAATGGTAGGGAATATGGGATTAATGTAGGATTAACATAAGTGGGCAGTTGTTGGTCGGCACAGACGGTGGGCCGAAGGGCCTGTTTCAGTGCTGTATCTCTCTATGACTCTAAACGAGGCCATATGGATAGAGCTCAGAAATAAAAAAAGGGGCAGCCACACTACTGGAGTGTACCATAGACCCCCTAATAGTGACAGCGAGATAGAAGAACAAATAAGTAAGCAAATTTCTGAGTGCAAAAACTAAAGGCAATAATATTGGGGATTTCAACTCCCCTAAAATCAGCTGAGATACAAACAGTGTGAAGAGCAGAGGGCACTAAATTCTTGAACTGCATTCAAGAGAACTTTTTTTAGCCAGCATGCAACAAGCCCAACAAGATGGGATGCATTTTTAGATCTAGGCTTTGATAATGAAGTTAGGCAAGTAGATGAAGTAGCAGCGGGTGACCATTTTGGAGATAGTGACCATAATACAGTCAGTTTTAGCATAATCATGGAAAAGGACATGGATAAAACAGGACTAAAAGTTCTAAATTGGGGGAAGACAAATTTTACAAAGCTGAGAGGTGACCTGGTGAAAGTGGACTAGATAAAGCTACCTGAAGGAAAATCAGTGGCAAACCAGTGGGAGGCATTCAAAAGCGAGATACTACAGGCACAGTGTAGGCATGTCCCCACAAAGATAAAGGGTGGTATGGCCAAATCTAGAGCCCCCTGGTTATCTAGAAGCTTGCAGGGTAAGTTAAAGCAGAAAAAGAAAGCTTATGACAATCACAAAAATGTTAATACTTTAGAAAGCCTAGAGGAGTATTCCAGGGGTGAAGTAAAAAAGGAAATTAGAAAATCAAAGAGAGGACATGAAAAAATATTGGCAGGTAAAATCAAGGAAAACCCAAAGATGTTTTATCAGTACATTAAGAGCAAGAGGATAACTAAGGAAAGGTAGGGCCTATCAGAGATGTACAAGGGAACTTATGCATGGATGCAGATGTGGGCGGGGTTCTTAATGAGTCTTTTGTCTCTGTCTTCACAAAAGGAGAGGGTTGATGCAGACATTGCGGTTAAAGAGGAGGGAAATATTAGATACGATAAGCATAATGAGAGGGGAAGTACTAGAGGGTCTGACATCCTTGAAAGTGGATAAATTGCCAGGGCCAGATGGATTGCATCCCAGGCTGTTAAAGGAAGCCAAGGAGGAAATAGCAGATGCACTGAGAATCATCTTCAAATCCTCACTGGATACGGGCGAGGTGCCAGAGGACTGGAGGTCTGTGAGCATTATACCATTTTTTAAAAACGGTGCGAGGGATAGGCCAAATAATTATAGGCTAGTCAATCTGACCTCGGTGGTGGGTAAATTATTGGAATCAATTCTGAGGGACAGGATAAACTGCCACTTCGAAAGGCATGGATTAATCAGGGATAGTCAGCATGGATTTGTTATGGGAGGTCATGTCTTATTAGAGACAGAGCTTACTAACTTGATTGAGTTTTTTGATGAAGTAACAAGAGGGTTGATGAGGGCAGTGCAGTGGATGTGGTCCACATGGATTTTAAGTAAGGCATTTCACAAGGTCCCGCATGGAAGACTGGTCAGTAAAATGAAAGCCCATGGGATACAGGGGAATGTGGCAGGTTGGATCCAAAATTGGCTCCATGACTGGAAACAAAGGGTAGTAGTCAACGGATGTTTTTACAAATGGAAAGCGGTTTCCAGTGACATTCCACAGGGCTCACTGTTGGGTCCCTTGATGTTTGTGGCATATATATTAATGATTTGGACTTAAATGTGGGAGGCATGATTGGAAAATTTGCTAATGACACAAAAAATGACGTGTAGTTGATTGTGAAGTGGATCGCTGTCGACTCTAAAATGATATCAATGGTTTGGTTGAGTGGGTGGAAAAGTGGCAAATGAAATTCAATCCAGAGAAATGTGAGGAAATGCATTTGGGGAGGGCAAACAAAGCCAGGGACTACACAATAAATGGGAGGATATTGAGAGGGGTAGAAGTGAGACACCTTGGAGTGCATGTCCACAGGTGGCAGGACAGGTAGATGGAATGCTTTCCTTTATCGGCCGAGGTATGGAATACAAAAGCAGGGCTCTATTGCTGGAACTGTATAAAACACTGACTAAGCCACAGCTGGAGAAGTGCGTACAGTTCTGGTCACATTACAGGAAGGACGTAATTGTTCTGTAAAGAGTACAGAGAAGATTTACAAGAATGTTGCCAGGGCTCGAAAGTTGCAGCTATGAGGAAAGATTGGGTAGGCTTGGGTTGTTTTCCTTAGAACAGAGGAGGCTGAGGGGTAACTTAATTGAGGTGTAAAAATTATGAGGGGCCTAGATAGAGTAGACAGGAAGGACCTGTTTCCCCGAGCAGAGAGGTCAATTATCAGGGGGCACAGATTTAAGGTAAATGGTAGAAGGATTAGAGGGGACATGAAGAAAAACTTTTTCCACCCAGAGTGTGGTGGCTGTCTGGAATTCTCTGGCAGGAATGGTGGTCGAGGCAGAAACCCTCAACTCATTTAAAAGGTACTGGGACATGCACCTGACGTGCTGTAACTGGCAAGGCTATGAACCAGGTGCTGGAAGGTGGGATTAGATTGGGCAGCTAGTTTTTTCAGCTGTCACAGACACAATGGGCTGAATGGCCTCCTTCTGTGCCATAATCTTTCTATGGTTCTATGGTCAATAAGATTGGTAAGGTACAGGTGCAGATTACCATGTGGAAATATGATGTTGTGGGTACAACAGAGACCTGGCTCAAAGGAGGGAAGGACTGGGTGTTAAATATTCCTGGATACAAGGTGTTCAGCAAAGATAGGAAAGGGGGGGGGAAAGGGGGAAGAGGTGGTGGTATTGATTAAGGAAAGCATTGCAGTGCTGGAGAATAAAGCTGTCCCAGAGGGGTTGAGGACAGAATCAATTTGACTAGAGCTAAGGAACAAAAATGGTGCAGTTACATTGCTTGATGTTGTCTGTAGGCCACCAGCTAGTGGGAAGGACATGGAGGAACAAATTTGCAAGGAAACTGCAGAGAGGTGCAAAAATTATAGGGTTGTTATAATGGGGGACTTTAATTATCCAAATATAGACTGGGATAGTAGTAGTGTAAAGGGCACTGAGGGTGCAAGAGTTTTTTAGAGCAGTATATTTCCAATCCAATGAGAAAGGATGCACTGCTGGACTTGGTTCTTGGGAATGAGGTAAGCCAAGTGGATCAAGTGTCAGTAGGAAAACATTTAGGGGACAGTGATCATTGTAGCATAAGGTTTAGGCGAACTATGGAAAAGAACAAAGAACGATCTAGAGTAACATTAATTAACTGAGGGAAAGCCAACTTCAATGGGGTGACAACGGATCTGGGACAACTAAATTTGAGTCAAAGGTTGGCAGGAAAAATGGTAGCTGAACAATGGGCTACTTCGAAGAGGAGATAGTTTGGGCACAGTCGAGGTATGTTCCCTCGAAGGGGAAAAAGGTAGGGTATCCAGAGCTCCCTGGATAACAAAAGTGATAGAGATTAAGATAAAGTAGAAAATGTGTGTTTACAACAGTCGCCAGATAGAAAATACTACTGAGAACCAGGCTGAATATAGAAAGTTCAGAGGGGAAGTGAAAAAGCGAATAAGAGAAGCAAAGAGAGAGTATGAAAAGAGACCGACAGTTAACATAAGAGGGAATCCCAAAGTTTTCTATAGATATATATACCGGATGCGATGCATCCAAGGATACTGAGGGTAGCGAGAATGGAAATTGTGGAGGCACTGGCCATAATTTTTCAGTTTTTCTTAGACTTGGGGGTGGTGCCAGATGACTGGAGAATTGCAAAATGTTACACCCTTGTTCAAAAAAGGCAGTAAAGATAAGCATAGCAACTACAGGCCGATCAGTTTAACTTCGGTGGAGGGGAAACTTCTAGAAAGAATAATTCGGGGGAAAAAAAATCAATAGTCACATGGACAAATGTGAGTTAATTAAGGAAAGCCAGCAAGGATTTCTTAAGAGAAAATCAGGTTTAATAACTTGCTGCAGTTTTTTGAAGAGGTTACAGAGAGGGTTAGAAGAGCAATGCTGTTGATGTGGTGTACATTGACTTTCAAAAGGCATTTGATGCAGTGCCCACAACAAACTTGTGAGCAAAATTACAGCTCATGGAATAAATGGGACTGTAGCAGCATGGATACAAAATTAGCTGAGTGACAGGAAACAAAGAGCAGTGGTTAATGGATGTTTTTCAGGCTGGAGGAGGGTTTGTGGTGGAGTTCCCCAGGGGTCAGTGTTGGGACCCTTGCTTTTCCTGAGATATATTAATGACCTAGACAGTGGAGCACAGGGCACAATTTCAAAGTTTGCAGATAGTACAAAACTTGGAAGCATTGCGTACAGAGAAGGATGGTGTCGAACTTCAAAAGGACACTGACAAGTTGATGGAATGGGCAGCCAGGTGGCAGATGAGGTTCAGTGTAGAGAAATATGAAGTAATTCATTAGAACATGGAAAGACAATATAAAATAAAGGGTACAATTCTAAAGCAGGTGCAGGAGCAGAGGGACCTGGGTGTATATGTGCATAAGCCATTGAAGGTGGCAAGACAGATTGAGAGAGCGCTTAATAAAGCACACAGTATCCTGACCTTTATTAATAGGGGCATAGAGTACAAAAGCAATGAGGTTGTGTTGAAGTCGTATAAAACACTAGTTCGACCTCAGCTGGAGGATTGCGTCCAGTTCTGGGCGCCGTGCCTTAGGAAAGATGTGACGGAGTTAGAGAGGGTGCAGAAAAGATTTACAAGAATGATTCCAGGGATAAGGAACTTCAGTTATGAAGGTAGATAGGAAAAGTTGGGACTGTTGTTCTTGAAGAGAAGACAGAGAGGAGGTGTGACAGAGGTATTCAAAATCATGAGGGGTCTAGACAGAGTACATAGGGAGAAACTGTTCCCACTTGTGAAAGGATCATGAATGAGAGGGAACAGATTTACAGTAATTGGTAAAAGAAGCAAAAGCGACACGAGGAAAGATGGTTTCATGCAGCATGTGGTTAGCATCTGGAATACACTGCTAGAGATTATGGTGGAGGTTGGTTCAATCGAGGCATTCAAAATGGAATTAGACAGTTATATAAAAAGGACGAACATGCAGGGTTACGGGGGAAAAGGCGGGCAAGTGGCACTAGGTGAAATGCTCATTTGGAGAGCCATGCAGACACGATGGTCAGAATGGCCTCCTTCTGCGCTGTAACAATTCTTTGATTATATCAAGATGGCTGCCCAAATCTGTCTCAGTTTCACTTTAGGAACCACACCCACTTTGTGTTGACTGGCAGCATATTGGGTAGTCCCACAAACAGCACAGAGTAATGAATCACGAAGCAACCAAACACAACATATTTTACCTCTTGCAGACTAAGGAGCTTATTTTAAATTAAACCTTAATAAGCATCAAACAGGTATATATGGAGTGATTTCTTAGAGTCCATTTGTTTCTCTAAGCGCTCAAATAATTGAAATATGGAAGTCGCCTATGACAGCGCAGAGATCGACGACGACGTGGTTGTGGTTCAGCATTTTCATCTTGATGAGACAGATGATCAACATCACAATCATTACTCAGAAAAGGAAATATATCCTTGTAATCACTATTGTCGAATGCTCACAATTAGGTTTCTCGTGTTCTACTTGGTGTTGTCATCCAAGTATTCCCTTGATCTGCTTAGGTCGGAATAGAGACAACGCAAGTTTGTGGTTGCGATTTGGACATTTGATGCGAACCCAAGCTCCGACTGCGAACCATGTTTGCCTTATGTGTGTTCGTTATCGGAGTACACTTTTACTTCGCCTTGTCAGTTAATGATTTCTTCTGCTTTCGCTCTGATATTTGCATTGGATGGCAGAGACGGCTGAAGGACGGTCAGCAGCGTGAGAATGTTGCGGCCAATCATAAGTTCAGCCGGTGTCTTTCCAGTCAGAGTGTGGGGTGGATCAATATGTGCAAGGTGAATATGAATGCATTGTTCAAACATTTCCCCCTCTGACATGCTAGCTCTCAAACTGTCCTTGATCACCCTGTTCAAACATCCAACGCCACCATTCAATTGCAGGTTGTATGGCGGTCAGATTGTGACGATTTCCATAGCTTGCTAAGAACTCCATGAACTGACTGGAAACAAACTGCGGTCTGTTGTCTGCAGTGATAGCCGCTGGAAAATCCCCCTTTGTAAACAACTTGTTTAGAATGTTAATGACCAAAGCACACAATGCTATCAGTCAATCCTGAGGGATCATGGTTCCAAAAGTGAAATTAAGACAGATCTGGGCAGCCACCTTGAATAAAGCCGACACACAGAGAAACTGACAGTCTAGTTTCTTCATGCTTTTGGTACAAAATATAACTCCCACAACCCAAAAACAAAGTGCATGATGTGGAAAAGCAAAGGATTGGACTGGGCTTGCATATTATGCAATTGCCCCAGTTAATTGGCCCACTGTTACAAGTTTAGAGACTGTCGGTCTCCCAGTTGCAGTGCTGCTGGTCACACCTGTAAATAGTCTGAGTGTCTGAAGTGCATCAGTACTGCCCAATCTAATTATAGAATAGTATAATGCAGAACGATCAGAACCAGATATCGTGTCTTTTCTACTCACTCTTACATATACTACTCCAAACTTTTCAAAGACGGACATAGAACCACTTCATGAGAATGAGCCTAGACACAAATCATTAGTTGTTTCATTCCACCAAAAGCAAGAAAACAAAGCGAAATTCGAAACAAATTCCACGCCTCTCAAAAATTAGGGAAAAATAACGAACCACACATTTCGTCCCTTTTCTTGGGCTGACATGCTTCTTAGCATTCCTGTCATTTTAGCTTCCAGCTCCAACCAAGAGCTGTGCATTAGTCTTTTCTGATCGCAGGGAACAGGAGAACCAGTATTTTAGAAAGGTTCACCATAACTTCCTTGCTTTTGTACTCTATGCCCTTTTTTATAAAGCCCAGGATCTCCAAGGCTTTTTAAACCACTTTCTCAATCTGTCCTGCCACCTTCAACAACTTGTGCACCTATACCCCAAGGTCCTTCTGCTCTAGACCCCCTTTAGAAATGCACTTGTTCTTATTTTATACTGTCTCTCCTCGTTCTTCCTAGCAAAAATGTATCACTTCACATTTCTCTACATTAAATTTCCTCGGCCATATTCCACCAGCCTGTCTACATCCTCTTGAAGTCAATCTCTGCCCTCCTCACAGTTCACAATACTTCACAATGTGTCATCTGCTAATTTTGAAATTGTGCCCTGCCCACCCAAGTCTAGGTCATTAACACAGAAGTGAAGCAGCGGTCGTAGTACTGACCCCTGAGGAACCCCACAGTAGCATTGCCCCCAGTCCAAAAAAAACAGACTGTGACATTTCCTCAACCAGCTCATCTGACTTTAATATAGGTTATCCAATATCTGTAGCCTTTTCTTTAAATTGATACAAATTCATTTCGTATTAAAAAACAACCGTCAAACATATGTCAATCCCAAAATCCTATCCGTGGAAAAAAAAACAAAGATCAAGAAACATGATAGTCATTTGAAGAATAATCATTTCACACCGCACTTAAATTCTTACCTTTCGACGTTATTGAGTCATTAAGATTTTGTATTGTTTCAGGACTCGTATAAACAACTTCACCATCTTTGACCATTTCATTCCAAAGTCCACAGAGTCCATCTCGAGTGAAGGCAAGCTAAGATAAAAGCAAAATAGAAAGATGACTAAGGGATAACTTTACACTTAAATAGTTTAAAACCCTTCAACTTCAGAAGCAAAAGGCAGAAGGGCCTTACTGAAGAGCAAGTTAGAAAGGGCCAAAAATTAACTTATGGACAGATTCTTCTGCTTCATCCCTTTCTTTCCAAAACAAAACTAATCTCCAGTGCCCTTTGTATTAGTAATATGTGCTTTTTCCCTTTGAAAGATTCTACATGGAAAGTTTCATGGTTTTGGGGAAAGGGCAAGAGGATGACAAACATTGTGCTGCAGATGCCTCTACACCAATGGAATCTTACTTTAAACATTCCCCCTCACCCCAAAAATAAAAACAATTACTCCATATGAACTCAAGTTCACTTAAATCCAGACAGTTGAATAAATTTTTACTGACAGAATTACCCTTCACATGAATGGTCAGAAACAATCATTTGGCACACAGTAAATGCCCCAGCTCAGCAGTGCCATCACAGCTGCTTGCAACATCGAGTGACCAGCTTGACAGCAGCACCACCGGCAGACAACATGACCGACAAATGATTGTATGGTTTGAGACGGATTGGGAGAATGGCAGGTTTTTTTTTATTAAATCTAAATATTGATCCATTTAGGTGTTTATTTTGTCGTCACAATTAATATCGCTCAACTCAGCACAGATCAGGAATCTTGAGCCAGTGGGGAACCTTATCACTCGTTCCACCCACCTGATGATAGTGGTCATACACAAATCGCCCCAACATTTAAGTAAATGTTTAAATCAGTATAAATACAATGGTCATCTGCCAAATGCACAATAAAACCTTTAATGAAACTGGATAAGGAAGAAGGCAGAAGCAACAAAGACTGGGCACCTTTTCATGAGGCTATGTGAACATAAGCATTGAATGTTATTGCTATTACTGAGACTTGGTTGAGGGAAGGGCACGATTGGCAACTAAATATCCCAGAATATCGATGCTTCAGGCGGGATAGAGAGGGAGGTAAAAGGGGTGGAGGAGTTGCATTACTGGTCAAAGAGGATACCACAGCTGTGCTGAAGGAGGGCACTATGGAGGACTCGAGCAGTGAGGCAATGTGGGCAGAACTCAGAAATAGGAAGGGTGCGGTAACAATGTTGGGGCTGTACTACAGGCCTCCCAACAGCGAGCGTGAGATAGAGGTACAAATATGCAAACAGATTATGGAAAGATGTAGGAGCAACAGGGTGGTGGTGATAGGAGATTTTAATTTTCCCAACATTGACTGGGATTCACTTAGTGTTAGAGGTCCAGATGGAGCAGAATTTGTAAGGAGCATCCAGGAGGGTTTTCTAGAGCAGTATGCAAATAGTCCAACTCAGGAAGGGGCCATACTGGACCTGGTGCTGGGGAATGAGCACAGCCAGGTGGTTGAAGTTTCAGTAGAGGACTACTTTGGGAATAGTGATCACAATTCCGTAAGTTTTAGAATACTCATGGACAAAGAAGAGAGTGGTCCTAAAGGAAGAGTGCTAAATTGGGGGAAGGCTAACGATACCAAAATTCGGCAGGAGCTGGGGAATGTAGATTGGGAGCAGCTGTTTGAAGGTAAATCCACATTTGATATGTGGGAGGCTTTTAAAGAGAGGTTGATTAGCGTGCAGGAGAGACATGCTCCTGTGAAAATGAGGGATAGAAATGGCAAGATTAGGGAACCATGGATGACAGGTGAAATTGTGAGACTAGCAAAGAGGAAAAAGGAAGCATACATAAGGTCTAGGCGGCTGAAGGAAGACGAAGCTTTGAAAGAATATCGGGAATGTAGGACCAATCTGAAACGAGGAATTAAGAGGGCTAAAAGGGGTCATGAAATATCTTTAGCAAACAGGGTTAAGGAAAATCACAAAGCCTTTTATTCATATATAAGGAGCAAGAGGGTAACTAGAGAAAGGATTGACCCACTCAAGGACAAAGGAGGAAAGTTATGCGTGGAGTCAGAGAAAATGGGTGAGATTTTAAACGAGTACTTTGCATCGGTATTCACTGAGGAGAGGGACATGACGGATGTTGAGGTTAGGAACAGATGTTTGATTACTCTAGGTCAAGTCGGCGTAAGGAAGGAGGAAGTGTTGGGTATTCTAAAAGGCATTAAGGTGGACAAGTCCCCAGGTCCGGATGGGATCTATCCCAGGTTACTGAGGGAAGCGAGAGAGGAAATAGCTGGGGTCTTAACAGATATCTTTGCAGCATCCTTAAACACAGGTGAGGTCCCGGAGGACTGGAGAATTGCTAATGTTGTCCCCTTGTTTAAGAAGGGTAGCAGGGAAAATCCTGGTAATTATAGACCGGTGAGCCCGACGTCAGTGGTAGGGAAGCTGCTGGAGAAGATACTGAGGGATAGGATCTATTCCCATTTGGAAGAAAATGAGCTTATCAGTGATAGGCAACATGGTTTTCTGCAGGGAAGGTCATGTCTTACCAACTTAATAGAATTCTTTGAGGAAGTGACAAAGTTGATTGATGAGGGAAAGGCTGTAGATGTCATATACATGGACTTCAGTAAGGCGTTTGATAAGGTTCCCCATGTTAGGCTGATGGAGAAAGTGAAGTCGCATGGGGTCCAGGGTGTACTAACTAGATGGATAAAGAACTGGCTGGGCAACAGGAGACAGAGAGTAGTAGTGGAAGGGAGTTTCTCAAAATGGAGACGTGTGACCAGTGGTATTCCACAGGGATCCGTGCTGGGACCACTGTTGTTTGTGATATACATAAATGATTTGGAAGAAAGTATAGGTGGTCTGATTAGCAAGTTTGCAGACGACACTAAGATTGGTGGAGTAGCAGATAGTGAAGGGGACTGTCACAGAATACAGCAGAATATAGATAGATTGGAGAGTTGGGCAGAGAAATGGCAGATGGAGTTCAATCAGGGCAAATGCGAGGTGATGCATTTTGGAAGATCCAATTCAAGAGTGAACTATACAGTAAATGGAAAAGTCCTGGGGAAAATTGATGTACACAGAGATTTGGGTGTTCAGGTCCATTGTTCCCTGAAGGTGGCAACGCAGGTCAATAGAGTGGTCAAGAAGGCATACGGCATGCTTTCCTTCATCGGACGGGGTATTGAGTACAAGGGTTGGCAGGTCATGTTACAGTTGTATAAGACTTTGGTTCGGCCACATTTGGAATACTGCGTGCAGTTCTGGTCGCCACATTACAAAAAGGATGTAGATGCTTTGGAGAGGGTGCAGAGGAGGTTCACCAGGATGTTGCCTGGTATGGAGGGCGCTAGCTATGAAGAGGGGTTGAGTAGATTAGGATTATTTTCATTAGAAAGACAGAGGTTGAGGGGGGGCCTGATTGAGGTGTACAAAATCATGAGAGGTATAGACAGGGTGGATAGCAAGAAACTTTTTCCCCCCAGAGTGGGGGATTCAATTACGAGGGGTCACGAGTTCAAAGTGAGAGGGGAAAAGTTTAGGGGGGATATGCGTGGAAAGTTCTTTACGCAGAGGGTGGTGGGTGCCTGGAATGCGTTGCCAGCGGAGGTGGTAGACGCGGGCACGATAGCGTCTTTTAAGATGTATCTAGACAGATACATGAATGGGCAGGAAGCAAAGAGATACAGACTCTTAGAAAATAGGCGACATGTTTAGCTAGAGGATCTGGATCGGCGCAGGCTTGGAGGGCCGAAGGGCCTGTCCCTGTGCTGTAATTTTCTTTGTTCTTTTGTTTGAATGTAAAAACCATCTGCCTGCTCCTTCTAATAGACAATTCACCACCTATGCTGTTCAGGTCTTTCTTCTTTTTCTTTTCTTTTGGGCCTCCTTATCTCGAGAGACAATGGATATGCGCCTGGAGGTGGTCAGTGGTTTGTGAAGCAGCGCCTGGAGTGGCTATAAAGGCCAATTCTGGAGTGACAGGCTCTTCCACAGGTGCTGCAGAGAAATTTGTTTGTTGGGGCTGTTGCACAGTTGGCTCTCCCCTTGCGCCTCTGTCTTTTTTCCTGCCAACTACTAAGTCTCTTCGACTCGCCACAATTTAGCCCTGTCTTTATGGCTGCCCGCCAGCTCTGGCGAATGCTGGCAACTGACTCCCACGACTTGTGATCAATGTCACACGATTACATGTCGCGTTTGCAGACGTCTTTATAACGGAGACATGGACGGCCGGTGGGTCTGATACCAGTGGCGAGCTCGCTGTACAATGTGTCTTTGGGGATCCTGCCATCTTCCATGCGGCTCACATGGCCAAGTCATTTCATCATTTATAACCTTTCATTTCATTCTTCAGTTTATAAAGCTCTTTTTTTTTAAAATAAAAATTAACTTTAAAAGAACGCAAATTATTCTCAAGAGCCAGTTCCAGAGATATACATAATACTGGATAGAACCAAAATTCTTTCTAATCTCTAGTTTTATTTGATGTTCAAGAACACTGTAGTTATGGAATTGCTCTTTTAGTTATTATCCAATCCTTCCAGCTTTTTATACATTTGAAACATGTTCTCTTTCATTCATTTTTTCTGCAACATCTTTCTAATAATTGAAAAGCACAGCATAATCATTGCTGCTTTTTCTTGAACCATATCCAATGCATCACTGTATTTTGGAACATTCCCTACAGTTTTAGGCACCCCACTTTCAAAATGCCTACTTTGAATTGATCTTGGACTCCAAATCTGGTGATCCAGTAGTACAACTAAGGCAAGAGGAGTACACTGTTTATTCTAGTTCCACTTCTCCATGGGTTACAACATATATTTAAATTTTTTCATACTTATTGACAGTGTCAATCATAGACTCCATTTATATCCCAGAATAAACCATACCAACCAGATTTATTTCATAAATCAAAATTATCAGATTATAAAACAAGCCTTAACCAGCAATGAAGTAAAGCATAAACACACAGGTTGAAATATTAAATGATCCCTTTTTATCTTAGCCCCTCACACTCACACACCAGTTAAAAGGAAAAATAAAGGTTTTTTTTGTTTTTAGAGCTCTATACAGACAAAAAAAAAACTTGTGCATGTTGAATAAACAGCAGATGAGATATGTTGTGTTCCAAAACTGGCATACAGTCTTGCCTCCGAGTAAACGTAAACGGGTCACTAGGATCTTTTAGAACAGTGCTTTTCAGGTGGCGTTGAGAATTAATTTAGCAGGCTTTTCTTCAAAGACAGCAGACATGAGCTGACACAGTGGACTTCTCAGGGTCATTTAGGAGGTGCTGGAATGCTGAGCTGGGTTGTGATCTTCTCTCCTTCCTTAGGAATTCTCTTCTCTCCTTGAAAGTTCTCTCCCTTTTTATACAGTTCAACCCGAACTCAAAACAATTCAATAGAGAAACTGACAACAGGAGGTCAATCTTTTGACCATCAATCTTGACCTGTCACTTCTTTGTAAACAACTTCTCCAGGAGTCCAAAGTTCTTTGCTGTTTATTGAGATGGAAGTCAGGTGGTTTCCCAGAAAGGCTCGTTTTCCTCAAAAGACCTCTCTGTGTCCCTTTTAAAAAACATTTCTAGGAACTGTTTTTCAAAGTCAAGCAGCCTTTACATGACCTTTCCCCCCCCCCCCTTTGAAAACCCCAAAGTTTTACATTTCTTCAATCTTTCAAAAATGAATCCTCAAAAAATATATTTAACAAAACACAGAGGCACTTTTGTAACACCAGTTATAGGAGCTGTGTGTGCTGGGACTTCATCCACCAACACATTTCTTTTTACATTCTTTTTCCTGTTGAAAGTTACCTCGAAAGTTCATGTTTCACTGTGCATTACTGTTTTAAAGGAAATAAATAAGGTACCTGCCGTCATCTTTACAATGGATTTCCTGATTCATTAGTGCATTCAGACCTTTTCTATTGTACGACATGCGGGGTGGGGTGGGGCGGGTGGGGACAGCACCTTACAAACAGCAGGTCCAGCTAGGTATGTGCACCAAATTCCAAAACATGGTGACTTTGATTGTGATGGGAGGCTTTCTTCATCTAGATTCTAGGATTTATACTGCACTGACCATGACCTATTCTGGAAGTTGGTCTCCTTCTTTGAGCACTTTCATTCAGTGAAGTTAATGAAAGCTCTGGGAAACCCCATGAATTGAAGTCCCAGATTTCTCAAAGAGAAACTGATCTCTGGGAGAAGATGCTGTAGATGTTTTAAACGCAGCAAAGGCAACTATATAGTTAAATTGAATCATTTCTTTATAAAGCCCTACTTTTAAACCTATGTTTCTCAATTTAGCAAGAAAGCAAGATGGAAAGTTTTGAAAAAATGTTTGAAGTGTTTTCTTCAGTTTCCTTTCCATTCCTTGCAATTGGCAGCAATTTGCTGACTGCCAATCTTTCCCTAGTATTGCTCGAAATCCTTGATTGGTAGTTTTTATTCTCATTTATGACTTAGTTGATGGTACACTACCTACCTCCTCAGTTGTAATTTGTTGCTGTTGCACAAACGTGACATCTGAGTTAATCAGGAGCACGTGAATGCATACAGACGCTGCATATCAAGTGTGATGCATGCAATGGACAGATACCCAATGGTAGCAACAGGATGCAGACCTCTGTTTTCACAGTCTTCTGCAGGACTTCACTGAACAATCCACATCCAGTGATCATCATCTTTTACCTATTGCCACGATGATTCATAATACAGCTCACTAATTTGGTATTTATTCTACCCACTAACATTAGAAACTCAAGATTTTTCAAATTTAACATTTCAAAAATCACTTTCTGAAAATCCAGATTAACTGTCAACCGGATAGCATTCTAATGCTAACTTAGTTTTCTGTTCATTATATCAGCAAGTCATAACCTCGACCTGGATTTTGCTGTAAATCTAATGCTATCGGCAGTCACCATTATTCAAGTGTGAATTAGACTACAGCTTTTAGCGCCCATACACGGGCACCAGGAAGCTGCTGTCCGAACTGCTCTGTTCTTTCGGAAGCTTCACTATAACAGCATCTCACCCAGAAGAGACTCAGCATTTAAACACATGGAACACGGTGATGTTGCTACTGTTATGTGATAGATGTACAGTAATCACACTAGAAAAGGTTATGGCTTATCCATTCCAGTGCAAATACAAATGACTTAATTAACAGCCTCTCTCACACTGAAAATTAACTTTTACAAGAAAGGAGTCTCATTCCTTCAGATTTTAATTATTATGGAATACTTTAAAAAAATAAATGCTAATAACTTTCTTTTTTTCCTCTCCCTGAATCCCATCTTTCTTCCCTTTCTGCATACATTTTGGCATTGCATTGACTGAGTCGAAGAGACTTAGCAGTTGGCAGGAAAAAAGACAGAAGCGTAAGGAGAGAATCAACTGTGTAAAAGTCCCGACAACCAATTTTATCTGCAGCACCTGTGGAAGAATCTGTCACTCTAGAATTGGCCTTTATAGCCACTCCAGGCGCTGCTGCACAAACCACTGACCACCTCCAGGCGCTTACCCATTGTCTCTCGAGACAAGGAGGCCAAAGAGAGAGAGAGACTGTTCTAACCTATATTTCCTAGTTCAAACTCTGCATATATCAATAAAATTACTTCAATCTGATTGGTTATGGAGATGAGCAATTGTTTGCCTTGTTCACATCGGTCCCAGATGCCCTAAAGAGGGTGCTGCGCAAAACCCCACAGAAAGTCAGTGAGAAAGTGCAAGCGTAATGAACAGCAGACACTGTTCGTTCACCACTGACGTCAAAATCTGGCTCATCTTTCCACCTTAAATAATGTACATGGACATCTAGGGGACCTGAGAGTAGTCTCAGCTGGAGCAAAATCAGAAATTAAAATGGAAGGCAGAAAATTAATGGATGAGTCTGAAAGACAGAGGAAACGAGGGTTCGAAAATGAGAGTTTGGTAATGCTCAAGGGTATCTATTTCAATGCAAGGAGTATAGCAAATAAAGCAGATGAGCTGACGGCACACATAGAAACGTGGCAGTATAATATGATTGCTATTACCGAAACACAGCTTAAGGAGGAACAGGAATGGCAGCTCAACGCTCCTGGTAGCAGGATTTTCAGACACGATAGGGAGGGGGATAAGAAAGGAGGGGGGAGTGGCAATTTTGGTCAAGGAAACTATTATGGAGGGATGATATGTTGGAAGGTTCATCAAATGAGGCCATATGGATTGAGCTAAGGAACAAAAAAGGGGCAATCACACTACCGGGAGTGTACTGTAGACCCCCAAATAGTCAGAGGGAGATAGAAGAGCAGATATGTCGGCAAATCTCTGAGAAATGCATGAACAATAGGACAGTAATAGTAGGGGATTTTAATTACCCCAATATTAACTGGGATAGTTTTAGTGTGAAAGGAATTGAGGGAGCAAAATTCTTGAGGTGCATTCAGGAGAACTTTTTTTGCCCAGTATGTAGCAAGTCCAACAAGAGAGGGCGCAGTTTTAGACTTAGTTTTAGAAAATGAAGATGGGTAAGTGGAAGGAGTGGCAGTGGGAGAACATTTTGGTGGTAGTGACCATAATTCAGTCAGTTTTAACATAATTATGGAAAAGGACAGAGATAGAACAGGAGTTAGAGCTCTCAATTGGGTCAAGGCCAATTTTACTAAACTGAGGAGTGATTTAGCGAAAGTGGACTGGAAACAGCTACTTGAAGGTAAATCAGTGTCAGAACAGTGGAAGGCATTCAAAGGGGAAATTCAAGGGGTTCAGGGTAAACATGCTGCCACAAAGAAAAAGGGTGAGGCGGCCAAATCTAGAGCCCCATGGATGTCAAGGAGCCTACAGGGTAAGATAAGGCAGAAAAGGAAAGCTTATGTCCGACACAGAGAACTCAATACTACGGAAAACAGAGAGGAATATAGAAAGTGGAGGGGTGAAATCAAAATGGAAATTAGCAAAGAGAGGGCATGAAAGAATATTGGCAAGCAAAATCAAGGTGAACCCAAAGATGTTTTATCAATACATTAAGAGTAAGAGAATAACCATAGAGTCATAGAGTTATACAGCACAGAAACAGGCCCTTCGGCCCATCGTGTCCGAGCCGGCCATCAAGCACCTAACTACTCTAATCCCATTTTCCAGCACTTGGCCCGTAGCCTTGCATGCTATGGCATTTCAAGTGCTCATCTAAATACTTCTTAAATGTTCTGAGGGTTCCTGCCTCTACCACCTCTTCATGCAGTGCGTTCTAGAATTTGAATAAGACCAAGAGAGAGTAGGGCCCATAAAAGACCAAAAAGGTCCCACTAAGGACCAAAAGGGTGTTGGTATGGTTCTTAAATGAATACTTTGTGTCAGTCTCCACAAAAGAGGGGGACGATACAGATATCGTAGTTAAGGAGGAAGAGTGGGAAGTATTGGATGTGATAAACATAGGGAGGGAGGAAGTATTAATGGGATTAGCATCCTTGAAAGTTGATAAATCACCAGAGCCAGATGAAATGTATCCTAGGCTGTTAAAAGAAAGAGAGGAAATAGCAGTGGGTCTGGTCAGACGGGCAGAAAAGTGGCAAATAGAATTCAACCCAGAAAAGTGTGAGGTGCTGCATTTGGGGAGGTCAAACAAGGTAAAGGAATACACGATTAATGGGAAAATACTGAGAGGTGTAGAGGAATTAAGGGACCTTGGAGTGAATGTTCACAGATCACTGAAGGTAGCAGGACAGGTCGATGAGGTGGTTAAGAAGGCATATGGAATCCTTTCCTTTATTAGCCGAGGTATAGAATACAAGAGCAGGGAGGTTATGCTGGAACTGTATAAATCATTGGTTAGGACACAGCTTGAGTACTGTGTGCAGTTCTGGTCACGTCATAACAGAAAGGATGTAATTGCACTGGAAAGGGTACAGAGGAGATGTACGAGGATGTTGCCAGGACTGGAAAAATGCAACTATGAGGAAAGATTGGATAGGCTGGGGTTGTTCCCCTTGGAACAGAGAAGGCTGAGGAAAGATCTGATTGAAATGTACAAAATTTTGACGAGCCTGGATAGAGTGGAGGTGAAGGGCCTATTCACCTTAGCAGAGAGGTCAGTGACAAGGGGGCATAGATTTAAAGTGATTGGTAGAAAGATTAGAGGGAAGATGAGGAAAAAACTTTTGTGGTGGTGGTCTGGATCTCGCTGCCTGAAAGGGCAGGTGATGCAGAGACCCTCAACTCATTCAAAAGGAGTCTGGATATGCACCTCAAGTGCCGTCAGCTGCAGGGCTACGGACCAAATGCTGGAAGGTGGGATTAGAATAGGTGGATTGCTTTTCGACCGGCACAGATACGATGGGCCAAGTGGCCTCTTTCTGTGCCTTAAACTTTCTATGATTTCTATCTAAACCTCTTTGCTCCTCCATGCTCCTTGTGTCACACTGTTTAAAAAAAAAATTCCCATTTGTCTCAGGTTCAAATCCCCACCCAGTCTGTCTATGTTCATTTGTAACTTCCAGCTCTCTTCCATGCAACTTATTGTGCCTCCTAATTTAGTGTCATTTGCAAAATTGGATATACAACTTTCTATTCCTTCATTCATGTCATAAATGCAGCGAGACAGAGGCCCTAGTGAATGTGCTTAAGACAAAGAAGCTCAGTCTAGATCACAAGGGACTTTCATTATTACAGCCTGGAGTACCAATAGCAGATATAGGGCAATAAGAGTACTCTTTCATAAAAAGGCAGGTTACATAAACAACCATGTTTTGTCTCATCTTTTACCTCTCAATCAACTCAAAAATCACCCCTTACTAAACAGGCAAAACTATTTTATTCTATTTCTCACACCAGTCATGCACGTAACCTTTAATGTCAGTTATATTGCACTATTGGCATTGGTATATCTCATTTGTGCCACTGCTTTATCAAAACACACCACACAGCAATGCCAATTGTACAGTTTGTTACCAGTAAAACCACATCAGATCACATTCCCGCATACAAGTTTAAAAGAAATTCAAGCATTCGACAATGCTGCCTTCAAAATTCAAGCATTCGACAATGCTGTCTTCAAAATTCTAATGATTAAAAGATCCAACTGTTCAATCCAAACCTTTTAATGTTACTAAACAGAACTCAGTCTATGTCACTTCCCACTCATCAGTTTGTTGGCTGGTAACAAGTTACTATGTTGCAGATATCATGTGCCGACGCGAAGAAACTAGCAGAATAATCCTGCAGCAAATACCAACAAAAAATATTCATAGCCACAGGCCTCATATTACCTACATCAGTTGGATTTAAATCCATGTGCCTGAATTCAAAGAATATGAAGGATATCTAAGCTACAGATCTTAAAAACAAACTCTAAAAACACATCTATTTAAGCTGTGCTCAAAAGATATTGAGGCGTACAGACCCAAGGTCCCAGGCTCGAACGAGTTAAGAGACATTTTTTTTTTAATTCACTCATGGGATGTGGGTGTCGCTGGCTGGGCCAGTATTTATTGCCCATCCCTAATTGCCTTCGAGAAACTGCTGGTGAGCTGCCTTCTTGAACCGCTGCAGTCCATTTGGGGTAGGTAAAGTTCCAGGATTTTGACTCAGCGACAGTGAAGGAACGGCGATATAGTTCCAAGTCAGGATGGTGTGTGGCTTGGAGGGGAACTTGCAGGTGTGGTGTTCCCATGCATCTGCTGCCCTTGTCCTTCTAGGTGGTGGAGGTCACGGGTTTGGAAGGTGCTGTCTAAGGAGCCTTGGTGCGTTGCTGCAGTGCATCTTGTAGATGGTACACACTGCTGCCATCTACAGTGTGTACCATCTACAAGATGCACTGCAGCAATGCACCAAGGCTTCTTAGACAGCATCTTCCTATGGGGAGGCCCTAGAGCACTGCAATTGGCCTAGAGAAAAGGAGAAACCAAGGTGTCTACTCTTTTTTTGATATTTACATATTTTCTGAGAATGCCGTACAGATGCACAGTGTTTGGGTTCCTGCAGAGTATTTACAGAGCCTACACCCAGAGATCCTGTTACTGTAGGCCCAATTTCATAAGCAGCTCTGCAATTCTCAAGCTATCAGCTCCAAAGAAGACCACAGTTGAATATCCCAACATTAAATGATTGTTTTTAAAGTCTCTTCAATTTCATCCCTCCCGCCTCCAGCATAAGACCACCACTAAACACATCTTCCCCTGCCCATCCCTCCCAGCATTCCAAAGGGACCGATCCTTTCACAATATCCTGGTCTGCTCTTCGATCCCCGGCAGCACCCCTTCTCTTTCCCACGTAAGCACAGGAGATCTAACACCTGTCTTTTCACCCGCTCCCTTCCCACCATCCAGAACCTCAAAACTCCTTCCAGGTGAAATAGCGATTTACTTGTACTTCTTTCAATTTAGTATACCTTCCCGCCATCATAAAAAGTCAGAAGTGGGGACGTTCGCTGATGATTGCACAATGTTCAGCACCATTCGCAACTCCTCAGATACTGAAGCAGTCCATGTCCATCTGAATGCACACATTTTCCAGTTTGATAAGTGGCAAAGTTACATTCGTGCCGAAGTGTTAGACAATGGCCATCTCCAACAAGAGAGAATCCAACCATCTCCTATTCAGTGGGCATTACCATCGCTGAATCCCCCACTACCAATATTTTGGGCGTTACCATTAACTAGAAACTGAACTGGGCCAGCCATATAAGTACTGTGGCTACAGGACCACGTTAGGGGCTGCGAGTTCTGCAGCGAGTACCTCAGCTCCTGACTCCCCCATTACCTGTCTACTATCTACAAGGCACAAGTCAGGAGTGTGATGGAATACTCTCCACTTGCCTGGATGAGTGCAGCTCCAACACTCAAGAAGCTTAACAACATCCAGGCTAAAGCAGCCCGCTTGATTGGCATCCCATCCACTACCTTCAACATTCACTCCCTTCACCACCAACGTATCATCTACAAGATGTACTGCAGCAACTCAACAAGGCTCCTTCAACAACACCTTCCAAACCCATGTCCTCTGCAGCCTACAAGGACAAGGGCAGGGGATGCATGGGAATACCACCACCTGCAAGTTCCCCTCCAAGCTACACACCATCCTGACTTGGAACAAAATCGCTGGGTCAAGATCCTGGAACTCCCTTCCTAACAGCACTGCGGGTGTACCTACCCCACATGGTCTGCAGCAGTTCAAGGCGGCGGCTTACCACCACCTTCTCAAAGGCAATTAGGGATGGACAATAAACGCTGTCCTAGCCAGCAATGCCCACATCCTGTGAAAGAATTTTTAAAAATGTATTCGTGTTGCAGGAGAAACGCAGATTGGGTGATCACTTTGCGGAACATCTCCATTCAGTTTGTAAACCTGACCCTGAGCTTCCAATCATTGGCTATTTTTAATTCTCTTTCTCAGTCTGACCTTAACCTCCTACACTGTTGCAATGAAGCTCAATGGAAGCTCAAAAGAAGAGCACTTCATCTTTCGATTAGGTACTTTACAGCCTACCAGACAAAACATCAGTTCAACAATTTCAGCTCATAACCACTGCTCCCATTTAGTCGGACAATGGGTGTTAGTCATGACTCTACTGTTCATTAAACCAATCCTGTATTCCACCCTATCACTGCAGAGGACTCTCCATTTTGTTCTTTCCTCCCATCTCCACTTTTCTTATTCCAGTACTTGTTTAAAACCAGTTACATCTAACATTTTTCAGTTCTGATGAAAGGTCACAGACCTGAAAACGTTAACTCTGCTTCTCTCTCCACAAATGTCGCCTTGCTTTGTGTCAGCTGTGACTCAGTTACTGGCACTCTCGCCTTGAAAGCAGAAGAAGAATATAGGTTCAAGTTCCACTCCAGAGACACAAGCACAAAAATCTATGCGGACTTGGATACAGTACTGGGAGAGTGCTACACTATCGGAGATGTTGTCTTCCGGATGAGACATTGAACAGAGGCCCTGTCCAGTAGACTCAAAAGATCCCCATGGCACTATTTTGAAGAGCAGCAGAGGGGTTATCCCCGGTGTCCTGGTCAACTCTGAAACATCATCACAAAAACAGCTGACCTGGTCATTATCACATTTCTGTTTGTGGATGCTTGCTGTGTGCAAATTGGCTGTCACATTTCCTACATCACAAGTGGCTACACTTCAAAAGTACTGAATTGGCTGTAAAGCACCTTGGGATGTCCTGAGGTCTTGAAAGCCAGTATATAAATGCAAGTTTTCTTTGCCTGCTGAGTACTTTCAGTATTTTCTGTTGATATCTCATTAATTTAGTCTATTTGTATAATCTGACTGAACATATCCAAAACTACAGCCTAAACTTTGTAAACTGTGTGTTTTCTGTTTGGTGTACAGTTTCTATTATCTCTGCTGTATTAGAAAAATATGGCATTTACCAAGCTGCTAAACTTTACAACTGGACTACGGAAATACAATCTCAATTCGTTAAGAGGTTGTGGGTCGCTATCATCTCAATGAAAGTTGCAATTAAACAACACGACTCAAATAGTTTGTGGAACATCCTCATCAGTACTAAAATCTGACTAAGAAATGTTGCGAAAAAAAGCTTTTTTTAAAAAAAATAATCCTGGCACTGTAAATACACAGGAAGAACTTTAACTACTTTGTAAGAAATTCAATTAAGTATGAGAATGGCAAACTCAAGACTATTTAAGTGGAAAATGACAATCTAAGCTGCTCTTTAAATCCTTCCAAATCAATTTAAATAAATCAAGCTTACCCACACATTTGCAGTGACAGACACGGTCTGTCAATATTAGAAAGATTACTGTGTCAAGGAAGCCACAGGAGGAAATGATCCTCTTGACCTGGTATAAGTTAATGACTGAGAAATGTACGTGAAATGAAAGCATAGCACCGCTGTGGTAATGCTTAACATGTCCTGGATGACAGAAATACCCAAGAACTGGAGCCAGGTATATAATTTTTAAAGTGCAATGAAGAGTGGGAATAACTAAAGCAAATAAATTTGAGAATGCTGTCCAGTAATATTTTAGTTCAGGACAAGTGCAGTAACTGTAAAGAAAACACCGAGCATGCTAGCTAAAAACAGGTCCAAAACCTAGAAACTCTCACCAGACAAGCGCAACCCTAGGGGAAAGGGCATATTGGAATGAAGATAATAAAAGGCGCAGTAATACATTAGGGACAGAGACCTGGAAAAAAGCAATAGCAACTAGGGTTAAGCACAACAGTAAGAAAGCAGGTACAGAAGAAGTACAAACCATAAAAGATGCACATTCACAGGGGAAGATATGAGCAACATGCCCTTTCATAAAGATATCCCAAGTACAATCAACGAATTCACCATATGAAAGAAGTTCCCAGGCAAACTAAATGGGCTCAAAACAAATAAATCATATATGAGATGGATAGCCTTTAACCCAGACTGCTGAGATAGACTAGGGAAAAGATTTGCAAGGCATCGAGAATCATTATGAGGAGTCAATGGACACTGGGAAGGTATCACGGAATTGAAAACAGGCTAATGTGGTACCCATATTCAAAGAAGGTGATCGAACAGACATAGATAACTACAGACCCATTAGCTTGCTTACATTCTATAAAAAAAGGAAATGATGAGTAGAAATAAGCACATGCATCATTTGTACAACAATAACCTAGTTAACAGCAGTCAACTTGGATTTGGAAAGGGAAAATCATGGCTGACTAATATCCTCAACCAAGTGGACTGAGAGAAAAGTTATGACGATATGGTGTACCTCAACCTCCAAAAGGCTTTCGATGAAATTCCATACAAAAAACTAATAAAATTCAAAGCTACAGGATCAGAGTAAACCCTAGGAATAGATAAAGAAGAAATCAGTACTCATTTTATGTTGCCATCACATACAAGCTGAATGTTATCTTTATCAACATCATCACTAATAGCACATGATACAGATCAGTTGGGAGAAATCAGGAGCTGGGAACCTGACCAATTTTCCCCCACCAACCGAGAGACACAAGATGCTAATTGGTCCACCATTCTGCCAGACCAACTTAGGTCAGCTAACTCAGCAGAGCCCCAGGATCCAGCCTGGGACTTCTCCCGCCTGCATGACTTCGCTAATCACTGGATAAAAATCACTGACGTTTAGGAGAGCATTCTGCACATTTATACTTAAAGACTGAAATTTGCATTCCTCTCCCCATCACTTAAAAATAAAGATGAATTGCATACTGATTTGAACCAAACATTATGGAATGAGAGAGAACTTGGTTATTTCAAAAGTATTATCTTAATCACTATTTCATATTGATGTCATAATAAAGTATAAATATTGAAAATGTTGCATTACCTCGCGCAGCAATCTATTCCTACAGTCCCCACTATCTATAGCAGCGCATTGATGTTAGAGATTTGCCCACTATTAAGGAGTGTATGGCAAAACTGCTGCATGATGTAAACAAAAATTAAAATTGCAGATTTTCTCCAGGTCTCCCTCTTTAGATCATTATTATTGCTCCAGAATCTACAGCAGACTCAATAATGTCGCTACAAATGCATTGGAGTCATTAAGTGTTGCGCGTTTTGTTATACTGCTAAATTAATTCAAAAGAATTAAAGTGGGCTGGTGGCAACTTGAGACCATTATGACAAAGCTTCCAGTTCCCATATAGCCTGAAATGTGTTATAAGTGACGTCTTGGTAATTGACTTCAATGGCAATGACAAATGATTAGCGCCATTTGCCTGACATAAGTGGCTTCCCATAGTAAGCATAAAGTGTTCATTTATTATTCATATTATTTCTACATGGAAAAGTTAAAAAGTTAACACTTCTACTACAATCTGCTTTGAATAGCTTTTTAAAATCAGATGCACCTCAATAAAATATTGAAAGCCGTATGGGAAGGCTTCCCAAATGTGGGCCACATCCAAATCACGAGCCCCACCAATCCAGTCAACAAATCTTAGGTAATTTTTGTAGGATTTTGTTGATGCTTCTTACTCCCTAGTATTCTGTTTGAATTTTATGGATCTGGAAGCATAAAAGGAGCTGTCCTTATCACGATAGCCTTATTCATGGATAAATCCTAAATTAGAATCTGGTAACATCAGCAGTTTGAGATACATGAACAATAAATTGCTACATTGATGTGGCCTGCGAGGTTTGGATAATCCTACCACAAGGGGAGTACCTTCAATTAGATTACTCCAGATCATTCGGATACTTTGTTTTCAGACTGGGTATGAACAAGAGCAAGAGAAATAAAAATTAAAGAAGTTTCCTCTTCAAGTGATGACTGAGTTATTCACTGTTAACTTGGGTCTGATCTTCACACAGAATTACATTCTTATGTGATAGGCAAAGTTCCTCTGTCTTCCGACTTCTCACCCATCCCCCTCAACTACACATAAAAATTAGCCGAAATGCTGAACAATATGCCAGATTATAATATCAAACAATGGTGAGGGCTAGGCTCCAACTGATCCAGAGGAAGTCTCCGAATAATGCTTTTATACAGCACAACTCACATCTTCAAAACATTCCACACTGCTTTACAGCCAATAAGTTACTTATGAATTGTGGACAATTATTTTTTTCAGAAAACATCAACGTTGATTTATATAGCTCCTTTAACGTAGCAAAACATTCCAAGGCTCTTCACTGGCCGCCAATAGTGGAGTGATTGAAATTAGGAACACGCAACAGCCAGAATTGGAGGAGCTCAGAGATCTCGTCGCAAGTGAGGCTACAAACAGCAGAGCTTTGGACGAATTCAAGTTTACTGAGAGTGGAAGAAGGAAGTCCAGTCAGGAGAACATTGGAACAGTCATGTCTAGAAGTAACAAAGGAATGGTTGAGGTTTTTAGCAGAGTTAAGCTGAGGCAGGGGCAGAATTAGCCAACGTTACGGAAGTGGAATTCAGCAGTCTTGACAATGGAGCGGATATGCAGTTGGAAGCTCATCTCAGGATCAATTAAGATCAAGTTTGTGAATGGTCTGGTTTAGCCTCAGAGAACTGGCAAGGAAAGGAATGGAGTCAGTGGGAACTCCACCAATTCCAAAAACAATGGCTTTGGTCTTCCCGACACTTGGTTGAAGGAAATTCCTGCTCCTTCAATACTAGATATCAAACAAGCATTGTGACAAATAAGAGACAACGGCAGGGCAGAGTTAGGTGGTAATGAGGTAGAGCTGGATGTCATCAGCATATATGTGCAATCTGACAGTGTTTCCGGGCAACCTATTTGCACACAGTAAAATTACACAAACAATCAGATGATCAACTAATCTGTTTTACTGGCATTGGATAAAGAATAAATGTTGGCTAGGACATAGGAAAAACTCTTCTGCTCCTCTCCAAATTGCTTTGCAGGATAATTTACATACAACTGAACTGTCAGATGGGGACTTGGCTTAACGCTTCATCTGAAAAACGGCACCACCAACAATGCAATACTTTTTCAGTACTGCACTTAACTGTCAGCCTAGATTATGTGCTCAAGTCTCTAGAGCAAGGCTTGAACCCATGGCCTTTTGATTCAGAAGCATTATAGCCAACGGTGATCCGAACAGAATAGTGTTTTTCATGGGCTTGCTTACAACACATAGGACACTGGTTGCTGCAACATTTGCTGACTGTACTCGGAGTTAAAAACCAAACTGAATCATTATGTTCACTATTGTAAGGATTCCAGAAGGCTTTGGAAAGCATTCTGGAGAAACAACAACATATCATCCTAGGCTTACCTCCGCAGATCAGGCCACAAAGCAAGGATGAGAGATATTTCTCTACGTTACTGGCACTATATAAATGTAAGCTGTTGCTATATCTGCAGGTATGCTAGAGTCAACAACTATTCTGAAGAAAAGTTGGACATTTAAGGGGCTAACTTTCAGCTATGGGTCTCAGGTAGATTCTGAGACTGAAATAAACTCACAAGCATTATGCTACTCTTGTGCAATAATGTAAAATTTGCTATCCTTTTACAACTGCACTGGAATGGAGCAAGATCTCCAGGCCTGATAAAAAGTAGTTTACAGGTAGAACAATGGGCCAAATTCATATCAACTGTCACAAAGATCTTTGGCAGGGACTGGGGAGCAATTGGATATAATTTCGCCATTCCTTCTCATAAGCTGTTATCTCTTTTCACAGAAATAAACACAAAATGGCCAATTGCCAAAGTTAAATAATTGTCCCCCTCTCTCTGCAATTCAGCTTCCCTTCACAACATACAAGTTGACAATTTAAGTAGCTGACATTATGAAATGGGAAGGGTGAGCACAAGTAGAAAATAATTGAACTAGACTAGTTAAGTGGTAGGCCTTATATAATCTCAATAATTCATCAGAAGCTCTATGGAGATAAAATCATGCAAAGCATGTTTAAGCTGCAGTTCTGAAAAACACTTAAATAGCTCAATTTTTGCAAGAGTGTTGTTCCACAATATCAAGATGTTCAGAATAGTCAGTACACGTATTGGAGATTGAAGTTCCACATTATTCTCATGGTGCTTCCGTTGCCAGCCACCTCAGATATTTTTGATTTTCTTAAAGGTTAAATTATGTAAAACTAAGCACTGTAGGGCAAAAGTTATAACATACAAATAAATATTTCTCTTTCAAGCACTTGTAAGCCCTTCATGATTTCCTTGCCACTTTATATTATCCCTCGCAAAGGATTTTGATCCTCACCAGCAACTTTAACCATGAATTACAAAAGACCAAAATGGTAAAGGTCACACATCAAACTGTGGGTCTTTTCCTCCTCCTCCTTCCTAGACACACTAGGTAACTCAATAGCAGCGGCCAACTTTGACAACATATGCCCTGACAAGCAAGCCAAGAAAACGGAGAACTCTGAATCACCTGTGCAGCTCCAAACCCAGATGCTGCAGGCCAACCTGCCAACTGCACTCATCTGTGTTCAGCTACTGCAGTCAATAAGTCTGCAACATCAGGACTTGCACAGGCCAGCACAGGTGATGAGCAATCGTACAGGATAGACTGGGAAACTTACAAGGTATAAGACAAGTAAAAATAAGACTGATGAAATCCTGCAAATAGTTCATATTTGCATCAGTAACATAAACAAGATTTAGTTATGTGAGTGTATGAATCTAGTACCACGTACAAATTTTAGTTAGAATATATAGCCTATCGTGGAAGATACAATAAAGACAATTTCTCATAGCAGACAGCCCATCGGGAATTCAGAGTAGCACTGTCCCCATTTTTAATAAGTAACACTTTTTACCTGAACATTTTTCACTAATGCAGGGGGAAAGGCATTCTGTACTTTGCAGTTGAAAGATCTAGTATTTAAAAATTAAACTCTCCCCTTCACAAAGACAAATATGAAAGCAAAGTGACTAGAGCAAAAATCTGAATAATTTAAACAAAATAAAAAGATGGGTTCAAGAAACTAATACCAACAAGGATTAGATTATCTCAGTTCAGAATATTAAACATTTTTTTTTTTAAATGTATTACTGAATTCCTAGTCACCATTAAAGATTTCTCAAAATGCAATTTTTGACATAGCAGATGCGATAACAAGAACAGATCTCTCAAATTTGACATGTCGTTAGGTGCATTAAAAGACAAAGAAACTGTAGTGGAATGCAACTGAACAAGTCAGAGCCTTCCCACAGCCAAGTAATGGCTAACTCTATACTTAAGATGCTTCATACAATGGGCTGTGTTTCAGATGACTACACTCTCTTATTTTCAATGCACAATACTAGCATAGCACAATAAATAAAGAGAGCGCTTCAGTTTTCACTAAAACGTGTTCACTTCCCACAGAACTTTGCTTTCACCCTAACCTGAATACTATCAAATTTTAAATGAACCGTTACTTTGCTTTCTATAAGAAAGAAGTTTGGAGGAGATAATCTTTATCTAAAAATATCCTACCTGGGGCTGATGATATAACCTATATTCTCAGTCCTTCTTGCTTTGTAAGTTAGTCCAATAAAATCGCATCACTACAGTTGAATTTGTTCCATCTCATTACAATCAAGTCAAAATAAAATCAACATCCTTTTATAAACCTTATAAAGGATCAGCGAGCTTCACTTTTCAAGACCATTTTTTATTTATTTATTGATACAGCACTGAAACAGGCCCACCGAGTCTGTGCCGACCAACAACCACCCATTTATACTAATCCTACATTAATCCCATATTCCCTACCACATCCCCACTATTCTCCTACCACCTACCTACACTAGGGGCAATTTACAATGGCTAATTTACCTATCAACCTGCAAGTTTTCGGCGGCGGGAAGAAACCGGAGCACCTGGCAGAAACCCACGCGGTCACAGGGAGAACTTGCATCTCCGCACAGGCAGTACCCAGAACTGAACCCGGGTCGCTGGAGCTGTGAGGCTGTGGTGCTACCCACTGTGCCACTTTGTTTTGCATTGGAGTGGAGCAGCGAAAAGAGTTACTATTGAAATTCTACAGGGAACATACACAAGTTTTGAAGGCCTATTAATGGATTCTGACAAAATTCAGTTTGTTACAACTAGTCTGGCAACAAAATAAGATCGTTTGGAGCAAAAAGCATTTGCTTAAAATTTATTTCTGTACTTCTTTGCTCCTTTCAACAAAAGCTATTCCAAAACTATTAACAAAACAAAAATCAAGTTCAATGTTTTAAAATTATTCAATATCCATTTAAAACATTAAATCCATCTGTTTACACAGATCTGTAAAGCTGCATCAACACAGCATGACAATATCATTGCTCAATACCTTCATCGCAATGCCAGATCATCTATAAATGATTACTCAAATCTTTCTGAAACCCTGCAATGGATCATTTGATACCCCCACAGATTCCATCCCTGCCCACAATGCTCACTTAGACTGAACCCTACACCCAGTCCATCAGCAACACTGTATTTCCACATCAGTATCAGGGTCTCACCAGTGAAATGCTCATCCATACCATACTCAACCCCAGGTTCATTTTCCCCCAAGGATCATCTCATTCACCTCCTATGGTCCAGTCTACTTCAACTCATCGCAGAATGCCAACTCCATTGTTATCCTCAAGTCCCACTACTTGTCATTGTTATTCCACCAATTTTTATTAGCTACCCAACATCCAGCCCATTGAACAAAGAACAAAGAAAATTACAGCACAGGAACAGGCCCTCCAAGCCTGCGCCGATCCAAATCCTCTATCTAAACCTGTCACCTATTTTCTAAGGGTCTGTATCTCTTTACTTCCTGCCCATTCATATATCTGTCTATATCTTAAAAGACGCTATCGTGCCCGCGTCTACCACCTCCGCTGGTAATGCGTTCCATGCACCCACCACCCTCTGTGTAAAGAACTTTCCACGCATATCCCCCCTAAACTTGAAATTGTTTTGAAATCACTCTCCCCGATCTGCAAATCATTCAATGACCTCATTCCATCCTACTTATGCAAACTCTTTCAATCTTACTTCCCAACTTGCATCCATGAGACTTCACTAATGCACACCACCTGCCCCACAAAGCCCCACCCCTCAATCCTCTTCAGTCACCATGCAAGAGCTTTAGGACAGGCAGCAGAAACTTTTTTTTTTACACAATGGGTTGTAAGACTATAGAATGGATTACCAGAGTTAGTGATTGAAGCAGAGCCCCTGCCAACACTTAAGCATAGGTTAGATAGTTTGTTGAAGGAAAGAGGAACAAAAGGATTATAGGAATCGGGTCAGCACATGGAATTAGGATAGACAGCATGGTCTGGTTGGGCCAAAACAGCTTGCTCTCATATCATAATTTCCCTATAATTCAGAATGCATCATTCTGTCTTGCATACAGGATAGAGAGTTAATCTGTTCTCACTCCTCTCTCTACTCTGAATGCAAGATAAATTAAAGCAACAAGATTTTTGGCAGGGGGGGGGGCACATGGAGACAAGCAAATAAGCTCACATTTCAATTATAGTTCTCCTCCTTGCACTGCATGGAAATATTCATTTCCACTATTGCCCTTTCCCCAATTTGTACAGTTGAATTTGAAATTTAATGTGGGAAACAGCAAGTACACATCTATACCCTAATATTCCATAGCAAAGTAATCTGCAACACATACTACATCACTACTGTCCTATGAATTTTTATTCACATCACAAATATTGACTCCTTTAGCTGTTTACTTTAGTCATATTGACTATCAGATCCCTCCCCTTTCCCACACAGTAAGTAAGTAGCCTACCAACAGAATACATTCTGAATGCTACTCAATGTACACAAATAATTCAGCACAATGAATCTACCTTCCAGAAAGAGAGTCTTATCAAGAGATTAACCTGCTAATTACACTTGTCTGAAAGATGCATTTTTAAAAAACCTGTGTCACCTTACTGCATTCATTTCATGGAGGCCTACTTAAACTGCAAAGCAGATTAGGATAATGTACGGCAAATGATATTTTATTGATATCGCTGCAATTCTTTAAATATCCTATGCTTAAGTGAAAGTACATACTGATCTTTGAAGTACAGTATAATGTTTCAGTCCTGGTAATTGCATGCAGTGTACGCTGATACACACCCCAAGCAGGGGCAAAGTGAACTCAAGACAATGCCCTTCTTTATAGATGCACATATATGTATTTTTTTAATGTTCCTGTTTGTGCCCTCTTAATCACACTTCCTATTTCATATTTTCATCCTTGATGCTGACAGGGGCATGGTAGAGGAAAGGGGGAGGGGTAAAGTGAGGAGAAAGGAGCCATCCAGATCCACAGCTGCCTGGCTGCAGAAGAGACTAAAAATATGATTACACTGCATTAATCTGCATCCCTCACCCACCCAACCAAATACAAACACATCATACCATTAGCACTACTATTCTTCTTTTACATCCCTCGGCCTGAGGGGGGGGGGGGGGAGGGGGAAGGGAGATATCATCACAGTTATATTAACCTAGATTACAGACTCCACCAACCACATATCCTGTAAATAATTACCTATTTAATTTTAATACCTGCAAATCCGTCTTGAGCCACTTTGAGTCGAAACGAGCCTGTGCTACCAGGCTGAAACACTGGAAAGGCATCTTCCCACCTCAAGTCTTCCAGGAGATTCAATGGCAACAGAGGGAGAAGGCAGCAGCGGGGGGAAACACCCGCATTATATCAAATGGAGACCCAAGGGGCAAATCACTCCAGGTTCACCCTGTGCATCACTACCTGCACAGCCTCGGGCCTCGCTCTGTGGTGATTTAACATCGGGCTGTCGCCCTCCCCATACCGTTCAACCCCTCTTTCTTCCTCGCTCAACCGCTATTTTTCTCTCTGTCCTCTCAGCAGCCTTTACTGCAGGAAGTGGAGATCAACCAAACCTGAAGGTAGCGGCCATTAGCAACGCCGCGGTGATGTCACGGTGAGTGACGGCCCACTCCGGCCAATCAGACCTGGGTCCCGCCTCCGCTCGCCGACGTTCTCCGGGCCAATCGGGTTCGCCTTCGTCGATGCGGAGGCGGGACTTCTTGGGATGATTGACCGGGCGGGCGGCGACCCTGGGGAGTGAGCGGTTGTCGGGCGTGGGAGTTGAGTGTGTGTTACATGGTGGTGGCCCGTGGGAGAGTAGGCCGAATTTCTCCTGACAATACAGTTTAAAGTAGAAAATGAGATTTCTCTCATCGTTGGTTAGACCACAGCTGGAGCAGCTCTAGGCAACACACTAGGAGCTCTAGGAAGGACATACTGGCCCTGGAGGGAGTACAATGTGAATTTACTAGAATTATACCTGGTCTCCAAGGGTTAAATTACAAGGCAAGATTACACAATCTCGTGTTATATTCTCTGGAATTTCAACGGTGAAGGGTGATTTGATTGACGTTTTCAAGCTATTGAGGGGAACAAATAGGGTAGATTGGGAGGAACTATTTCTGCTGGTTGGGGAGCCCAGGATGAGGGTGACATTGGTCTAATTTTTAGACTTTCAGGAGTGAAATTAGGAAACACTTCTACGCGCAAAGGGTGGTAGATGTTTGGAACTCTCCAAATGGCAACTGTTGCTAGATCAATTGTTAATTTTAAATCTGAGATTGGTAGAGTTTTGTTAGCCAAAGGTATTAGGGGATATGAGGCAAAATTTGGAATTAGGTTGTAGATCAGCCATGATCTCATTGAATGATGGATCAGGCCCGAGGGGCTAAATGGCCTACTCCTGTGCCTTTGTTTCTCAGTTTAGTACACATTGAGCTGACCAATTGCCATGTGAGGGAAATAGTTTTGTTGTTGGGTTGCTCTGGGGCTGGAACAATTCACCTGATTATTAGATTTGATAATGACCTGGTTATTAGATTTGAAGAGAAGTGCTTTTTATTTACCATCAGGCGAAGTTTTTTGGTATCTCCGTTATAAGAGAAAAGGATTTTATAATGAGCAGTGGTGTCAGCAGTTAATAATATATTCCCAGTTCCGAAGAAAGGTCATGAAGTGCCACAGCTTGTGATGGGAATCGGAGCAGTCTAAGCAGGGGCTCTTGTGCTGCACGGCGTGAAGAACCTGGACTGAAATCAGCCTCTATCCAATTACCTTTTCCATATAATGTTGAATTTTCTTGAGTGCACTGACTGGTTAGTTGATGGAGGGAGTTGTGAGTGCTTTATGTTTAGATATGTCTGAGTATTAGATTATTGGTTTTAATAGTCAGTGAAGTGTTTGATCAGTGAGAGTTGGTTACCTCACACAGCACTCCTGGTTACTTCCTGAGCCTTGTATTCCCTGTCGAGGTGACCTTGTTGGCTACAGTTCTGTCCAATATCTTGATCCCAGAGATGTGGTTTTAATATCATGTCTGCAGATGTTACACGTGCACCCAGATTGTGAGACCAGCTTGAGATCACCAGCAGTGTGATGGTGAGTGAGTAGGAAGCAGGAGAAATTTCAGCCTAAAGTGCAGAGTGGTGGCAGGTTCGATCAAGACTTTCAAAAGAGAATTAGAAATGTGCTACCCTCATCAACCATCCTTGTTACTGCCTCACAAATTCCAATCAAGTTTGTCAGACACGATATTCCCTTAACAACTGTCCTTGATTAATCTGTGCCTTTCTGACTGATGATTTATACTGTCCCTCAGATTTTTTTCCCCAGTAATTTTTCCACCACTGAGATTTGGCTGACTGGCCTATAATTTATTCGGTCGATTTTTCCCTTTTTATACAATGGTACAATGTTAGCAGTCCTCTGGCACCACACATGTAGCCAAGGAGGTTTCTAAATTGATAGTCAGAGCCTCCGCTATTTCTCTATTGTTTCTCTTGGGAGCCTGGGTTAGATTTCATCCAGGCCTCTCGATTAGCCCCTTTCAAAGACGCTAAACCCATTAATATTTCATCTGTCACTGTTATCCCATCCAATATTTCACACTCCTCCTCAAATACAATGTCTGCTTCGTACCTTTTATTTTGTGAAGATAGATGCAAAGTGTTAAGAACCGTGCTCATGTCTTCCACCTCCACACACAAGTTACCTTTTTGGTCACTAATTGCCCTATTCTCTCTTTTTTGTTTTCCTCTTGCTCTTTATGAATTTACATAATATATTTATTTGTGTGTTTATAGAACAGCACTGTGGGTGTACTTACGCCACATAGACTGCAGTGGTTCAAGAAGTTAGCTCACCAGCTTTTCAAGGGCAATTAGGGATGGGCAACAAATGCTGACATTCCATAAATAAAAAAAAAAATCTGTTTTCTTTGATTTTACTTTCAATATTTTTTCATGCCCTCTTTCTACTTTCCTAATTTCCTTTTTCATTTCATCCCTGCACTGTCTATACTTCTGAACTCTCTGTATTGACAAAAACTTCCCTTTTTGCTTCATCCTACTCTGTATGCTCTTTGATATCTAGGCGTATCTAGATTTGGGAGTCCCACCCTTTTCATTTGTGGGAACATACTAGTTCTGAACCCTCTCTAACTCCTCCTTGAATGCTTCCCCCTGCTCTGACACTGATTTACCTTCAAGTAGCTGCTTCCAGGCCACTTTTGCCAAATCACATCTCAGCTTAGTAAAATTGGCCTTTCTCCAATTTGAAACTTTTACGCTTGGTATATCTTTGTCCTTTTCCATAACTACACCAAATCTAATTGAATTATGATTACTGCCACCAAAATGCTCTCCTACTAGTACCCCTTCCACCTGCCCAGCTTCATTTCTTAAAATAGAGGTGAGAACAGCCCCTTCTCTTGTTGGGCTTGCTACGTACTGGCTAAAAAGGTTTTACAAATGCATTTTAAGAATTTTGCACCCTGTATATCTTTTACACTGATTTTATCGAAGTTTATATTAGCATAATTGAAATCCCCTACAATTATTGCTTTATTGTTTCTGCTCTTCTCAGCAATTTGCTTTTCTACTTCCCTCTGACTTTGGGGGTTTATAGTATGCTATGTTTAGGGTGGCGCAGTGGTTAGCACCACAGCCTCACAGCTCCAGCTACCCAGGTTCGGTTCTGGGTACTGTCTGTGCGGAGTTTGCAAGTTCTCCCTGTAACCGTGTGGGTTTCCGCTGGGTGCTCTGGTTTTCTCCCACTGCCAAAGACTTGCAGGTTGATAGGTAAATTGGCCATTGTAAATTGTCCCCAGTGTAGGTAGGTGGTAGGAGAATGGTAGGGAATATGGGATTAGTGTAGGAGGGGATGTGGTAGGGAATATGGGATTAATGTAGGATTAGTATAAATGGGTGGTTGATGGTCGGCACAGAATCGGTGGGCGGAAGGGCCTGTTTCAGTGCTGTATCTCTCTATGACTCTATGCTCCCAGTCCCTTTTGTTTGTTCCTTGATTCAATCCACATGGCTTCATTTGATAGTTCTTCTAGCATATCAGCCCTGCTCACAGCTGTGATTGTTTCTTTAACCAAAATAACACCCCCTCCTCCCAACCCATCTGAAAACCCTGTAAACGGGAATGTTGAGCTGCCATTCCTGCCCTTTAAGCCATGTAGCAGTGGTGGCTATGATTGCTAAGAAAATAATACAAAATTTAACAGGATAAATAAGCGTTGCTTTTTTTAAACTCCAAGTTGGTCTCCCAGCAGGTGAACTAAAAGGTCCCTGACACTAATCTCTGGAACCTGCAACATGGTAAACACACGTTAATTTAGAGCAAACCTGTTAGAATCATGATTATCTTCAAAATCCTTTTTTGCAGTGTTTTCGTGGTTATTTTAGTTGAATTTTGGAGATGATGTCAAGGAGTTGGCACAGTGGAGTTACTGAGGCTCATAGATCTAAATTAAAGTAAATGTTGTTTGAAGGTTTTCATAGTGAGAGCAGTAACATTGAGTAAGATGATTTTTCAGTTTTACACCATGTGAATTTGCTCTCAAAAGAGCAGTTGTATCCTTGAAAAAGGAGTTCTTAGAAGACCTGGCAGGCCTCTATGTTTTGGGCAGCGACACTGCCTAATGAGACTCAGTAGCTGACCAATAAGTAGCAAAGACAAGAATATGTAATGACCTGCAGTAAGATCCCACCCATATTCCCATTCTCCTCCACATATAAACCCATTGTTTCCACCCATTCCAGTTATTTCTCTAGATGACGGGCAGAGTACACTGACCAAAATATTGAAGCCTGCCAGTTCTTCTAAGAACTCCTTTTTCAAGAAAACAACTTCTCTTTTCAGAGCAAATTCACATGGTTTAAAACCATAAAATCATCTTAACATTAATCAAAGTAGTTAATAACCTGATTGAAGTATCTTGAGAGCGAGTCTCTCTTGATGGTTGTTGACCACTCATGAAACACAGATGGATTAACATTTTAAAAATCGCAAATATAGATTCTCTGTATAGAGTACCGACACAATAAATTGAAATGACTAAAGAGTGTGGATTATAAGATTATGTTGATAACTGAATTCCTTGTCACTGTATTGGAGGAAGCTGCTAACAATACATTCAATGTGAATAGGTCAAGTAGTTTAGTGTTGGAGGACTTGATGTCAAATTCCAGTCTCAGCTGACATTCATGCTCTGACCTCAGCAAGTTTTTTCAGTCTCTAATTGGTTGGCTGGAACAGCGAGAGTATGCTAGTCAAATATCCCTTAAATGTTAAAATGGTTTCCTCTGTCTAACTTTTCTCTTTCTCCCCAGGAAAGAAAAATCAGTAGTTGCTGCTCTCATGTAGTTCCTTGTCATCATCAAATTTCAAAAGCTGGGGAACAAGTCACCATCTGCCCTACATCAAATAGGGATGTTTGCGGGGGAATATGACTAAACTGGGTTGAATTTTTTTCTGTTTCTTTCATGAAGGCATTGGCTCCTTGCTGACATATGTTTCCACAGACATGAAACATCCTCCAATTTCTAATCCAAGTGACTACTATTGTCAATCTTGTCAATGACTGTCTGCAAGCTTATCAGTCACAGCTGAGCATGAGCCTGTCCTCCCGCTCAACTGTAATGGCTCTATGATTGAAAAGTTTGCTGATATTCATAGTCAGAGCTCACAAATGTGCACATCCAGCAGTGATCATAAAAAGAGCTACATCCAATTCCCCAAGCTAAGATAGTGAAATCCATAATTATATTCCAGCTGCTGCCCCTACTGAACTCTCATAACTCCACACAGAAAATTGGTAGCCAGTGTTATTTTAAAAAACTTGCAGGGCTGGCGGATAAACGGCCAATCCTATGTAGAATATAAGAAGTTAAGAACAAATAAGACATTTTAAACCATCCAACTCACAGTCATTTAGGTATCATTCAGCTTTTGCAGGAATATTTTACTTTTTCTCCTACTTTAAGGGAAGGACTACTGTGTTGAAATTATTTTGGCTGAAACATGACTTGCATTAATACAGCACCTGTAATACTGAGGCGCTTCACAAAGATTCGAGACCGAGCTAAAGATGGAGGTATTAGAAGGGAGTGGCTGAAAGCTTGGCCAAAGAAGTGGGTTTTAAGCAGAATCTAAAGAGGTGAGGAAAGTGGAAGAGAAGCTTAGGAAGGCACATCCGCCAATGGCAAAGGGAAGGGACATAGCGCAATGTGGTATTCTTTAATCAGTTCTAAGTGCATCTGTTAAAAATGTAGGATCTCCTTTAGCTTTCTCAAAGGTATAGAGGGGTTGGTCACTCCTATTTGTATTGAGTGTCCCCATACTGTCCAATATCTAATTTTATGGTCATGTAATTCTGGGATGTATTTGGACACCCTTGTGACCTGACCTCGATGTTGTGTCTGTTGCATGGGGCCTCACATAAACTTCTCCGTATTCACAAAGGTGGATTGAAATATTTTGTAAGGTGTTTTACTATCAAATGATCAGAAGCAATTATTGATATCAGGGGTATTACAAAACAGATGAAAGAGCACTAAAAGTTGGTCCAATTATTAATAAATGACACTATCATGTCCCCCCCCCCCCCCCACCCCATTCCTTTCAGTGGTGGAGTGCTTGGTCTCCATTCAGCTCAGCTCATTTAAAGCGGCATCTCACCCTATGGGTAACTGGAGGTACAATCCCACATCCTATCACTTGGTGACGCGGTATGGTGGGCTGTTCCAGAGAATGGGCTGCAAGGAAGACACTGGTTGGGAGAGACTAATGGAAAACATTGTTCCTGCTGGAATACTTAACAGAGGGAAGGCCAGTTATCCTTCATGTAATTCTGCAAGAAATACAACCCAAAGCATTTCTAATCATGGATCAAGAATGTAAATTTATTATATGTAACTTCTCAATTGAAAGCATGAATAAAGTAGTTCTAACAGCACACTTTATTCAACCAAGCAAGGAACAAAGTCAGGTCAAGCTTCTTTCTATGGAATTTCAAAAATAGTGCAAAATTTTTAAAGGCCCTGTTCATCTATAACAGTAAAATTACAAAAGGAGCTAGACAGATTAGTATTTCACTAAAAGTTAGAATGATTAAGATTACAGAGAGGATATAGGGCACATTTAGTTGACTCAACGTGATCTTGTGAATGATGTTCATCGGCTGTTTGTCATCGAGCATAGCACTGGCACTACATTAACAAAAACTGCTGTTGTGTATCCTAGGGAACACTATTAAATTTCAACCATCGATGAAGAATTCATTCACTGCTGGTCTTCATCTTGAGAGTTCATATCTTCTGATTCCTTTGCATGACTGGGGTCACCGACATCAACTTCTTTCAACTAAAGAAAAAGTACTATTGTATTTTAATATACTTTATGTTTGATGCAAAAAAAAATGTGTTTACATACAACGCTTTAAATGTTTTTTCTCCTCCATGCAACATATCATATCAAGCTACACAGCAAGCAAGTGACCTGCTCCCACAGTGCACCAACACACGTTGCACCATTATTTTTTTTTTCCAATCGTCATATACTCACAGGTAGGGTTTTTAAAAACCAAATCACCTGGAAATTTAAATATTCCATGTCTTTATCTATAAATTTGTCTTAAATAAAATATCTTGAAAGCTGTACATACTGATCAATGTGTAAACATCAGCTGAGATGGCTGTTAGGAAAACTTGTGGAAAGTGACTTTCAGGGACTTGAGTCCTTTATTGCTGAAAAATAGGAGTGCTGCTGGGTCTGCCTTCAGGGCTGGAGGAACAAGCAGAGACCCAGAGCTTGTGACACAAGAGGATGAAAGAGGGTAAGGCATGCCCCAAAGGTCTTGCACCACATAGGTCCTCCACAATGTCATACCTCAAATACCTCAACTTCAGTGAGGAGCCGTGCGCTTCCTTCAGCAGGAAGACTGTAAATGTGTAGTAACTGCAGCCCAACAGCATGGTATGCACAGCATTGCCATGACAGTATCAGTCACTGACCCTCGATGGCTATGCCTCAGCATCATTCTCGGCTACCACAGGTGACCTCACCAATATGTCAAATTGCATTGCAGTGCTGCTTAAGGCAGATGACTGCACTTTGACAGATGCAGCCGTTCATCACTTTTTTTCTACACCGCCAAAGAAGAGTAAACTCTGGGCTTTGCCTGAATTACTGGCTTCCCACAAGTCCTAGGAATCGCATAGCCTTGTGTGCTCTATATGAAGACCCTGCTCTATTTGTTAATAGAAAGTGCTTCCTCTCTGAATGTTCAGCTGGTGAGACCACAGACAGCAGGTCTGTACTTAGTTTCTTGCTGATTGTCATTATGCCTTTATCCTGCACCAATCCTCAATTTTCCCCCATTTTAAACCCAGACCATTGATGTCAGGTTGGCTGCTTGGGAAGAAGGGCTATCCCTGATCAGCTGGCTCATGACTGCAAGGAACCTATGGACAAATGCTGAGGAGAGCTACAATCAAAGTCACCATTGGTGTTCTGAAGCAGGTTCCACCACCTAGACAGATCTGAAGAGGTACTTTAGTACAGCTCCAAGAGGGCCTCCAGAATTGCTGCCATCTGCTTCATTCTCCACAACTTCACCCTGCTAACAGCAACCCTATAGCCATGACCAAGAGTAGCAACGGGCAGCATTGCTTCCAGCTGCCAGACCTGTGCATCAGCAAATCATCGATAAACAGTTCCACAGCATCATCTCCTCCCTCCAACCTGCTACCGCCATGCACCAGCTGACAAATGCCCTCATCTTCAAAACTCATGCAAAGATGCTGCTGTGTACAAAAAAAAATGATTAATTTAACCAGAAGGGGCACAAAATAGAAGGCTTATGAAGGACAATGCTCAACAAGCAGGCCAAAGTATAAGGAGAGGCATCAATCTGGCCTCAGATTATGGCTAATGCAGTGACAAGTGAAAGGATTCTGAGGGTTATGATTGACTTATTTATGGGTCATAGATTTGTTTAATAATGGTTATAGTATGGTGAGTGGGGGGCATAGGTTATTTATATAACCAGAATGAATGAAGGAACATCTATTATGTTATGGATGAGGCTCACATTATTTATGTAACCAAGACTGTGGGGAACAGATTACTCTGTACTCATCCATTACATAAATAGAGTAATTATTTGTATAACCGAAATAGCTTAGGAGCATAATTTACTTGTAACCAAGAACAAGTGAGGTCACAGATTTATTATTTGTTAGGATGAGTCGTAAGCACAGATTTATTTATGTAATTATGATGGATGAAGGCACAAATCAATTATTTATGCACCTGAGTAATTTAAGAAATAATCTAAAGCGGAAATTAGTGTTGTAAATGAAGAGGAAAGCATTTTGTATTTGCAGTTGAGACCACCAGGGTGCCCAAGGTTAATGACAGCACGGTATGCTAGCGACCAAAACAGTTATATTATTTATAGTATAACTTAAGTCATGACATTTAGCTCCATTATTCTATAAATAATCTACATGTAACAGTTTTAGACTATCTGTTTTTAGCATGAGTTCTGTTTCCTCCTACTGAATAACATTTCACGCTCTTCCTCAACATGTATTATTAGATACAGTTAACTTCATTCACAATGTGAAACTTGGTTTAATCTATGGAACAGCTCATCTGAAAATTTTTACAACTCTGAAGTAATCCTAAACAAATGAGACCAGATACTGTGGCTCAGATTTTCTGGGACCCTTGAATGGTGCAGGAGAAAGGAAATTATAGAGTAATAGTAATTTATGGCATTAATTATGTCACTCCTCACTGCTCCTCCATTATTTTTGCTAAAAACAGTAAGCAGCTAGTTGGTGTGTATCAACTAATATTTCCCAAAATATAAGGAAACTTGAATGAATAATTAAATACCTGCACACATTTAGTCTTTATGTAATTGGCAATAAAAAATCCTTTTTTTTGTGGGGAAAATGTGTTAAAGCAGCCCAAACCAGTGTGCCTACAATAAGTGGGTGCCCAAAATGAAGGCTGACTACTCCACAAAGGACCCAGTAATTGAAGGTTATTTTCAAAACTAAAAATGAAAAACATTATTTTATATCTCCAGAAATACCTGCACGTTGATGGCAATTATCGGCAGAATTGCCTTCTAGCTATGTACCTGTGATCACGTTTGGCCATATAGTTAACAATCCTTTTAAATAGTTAGCTGGTATGTTAATGTCCAGCTATGATTTTCATCTTTTTCACAGGGATACAAAGAATACAACGAGCTAATTTTGATTTAAGGCGGAAGTGGGAAGCAGGCCATGTGGGATTAGCCGCCCGTTGCACATCACAGAAGGTAGTGGAAATGAAAACCCGGGAGAGGGCGCTTGATCCAAAATCATCTGTTCTAACACGATTGCCCAAAGTCAAATTTAACCCCACGCACTTATTCCTTAAACTCCCTATATAACATTATGTGACAAAACAAACTTGAAGTATGCAGGGAGCAGTTATCCGGGTGTATATTCTATTACGTTCTTGTGGGAAAAGTTAGCAATCTTTCTAGCTGGAGCACGCTGAATAATCTGGTAATGATAGTCACAAAATACAACATTCACAAAAAGCGGAACCTTCTATCTTAAATGTAGAAATTAACAAAGGGAACATGACAGCCAACATCTATGTGGGCAGCACACTAAATAGTAAAATTGGAACAGGAGTAGGCAATTCAGCTCAAGTTGGTTGCACCATTTGATCTGCAATTCAATCCTATTTTCTCGCCTTTGATCATATCCCTTGATACTATAACCTGAGAAATTATCAATCTCAGCCTTAAAAATTGAATTGATACAGCATTCACGCGCTTTTCGGCAATGTTCCCGCTAAAATATTGTTGTGCGCAAACAGGTTTTCTTTCAAAGCATGATGCTTGTAACATTTTCTCCCTGCTGTTCCATGGGCCACAAATACTGACCTTGCCATATTCCATGAACTGATTTTTTAAAAATCTTGTGATTTTCAGTCAAATAATTTGCTGCAAATTTTGTTGAAAGTATCTGACCTTTGATTCTGTTGCATCCTCATCTTCATCGTTGGGTTCCTGCATTTCTCCTGAAGAGACAATAAGCAACATGCAGCAATCCACAACCAGTATATAATTGTTTGCCTTTTGACAATAACAATTAAAAAGCAGTCACAGTGGCAAATTTTCAGGCTCTTATTTAATATAAACACCACTTTTTTTTGTTGTTGCTATGTTTTGAAAACAGGCTGCCCTCTGAGATAAAGATAAAGTCATCAAAGCTAAAAGGTGTCTTAACTGTTGGTTAGACACCCTAGAGACATGAAGAAACTGTCTTTGAAGAATTGAAAAGAATCCCATTGAAGGGCATGATGAAGATCTAGATGTAGTAATTCATTACTTCCACTATGGGATGGCTAGAGATGATAAGCACTTGTAAGTGTGTGATGTCAAGTGCCCACTCTTGTGTTTTCAGTACAACAATAAAACAAGGAAGTTGTGATAGCATGGAAACCAATACCAGATGAAGCCTAAATATCTAATCTGTGCTTTAATTTCTTCCTCTCTTTAAAGACAAATTAGGGTATGGTTATTCAGGCACAAGTTTCCTTCCAGTACTCCATGCAAGTGGCCATTTGACACGTATAAGCCGAGAACATGAATGCAGTAGGCTGTTGACTGAGGTAATATCACAGCATTTCTGATCCTCACACAACATCCTAAGCAAGGATCAGAGCATTGTAATGTGAGCGACAGAGTAAATTTTTCCCACTCCCTAGCTCTAGACCTAAAGCCAATTTTAGTACCAGCCAAGCATCTCATACAACTAACTCAGCACAGTTGAGGAATCGTTCTGCTTTGTATGACTCGGAGACTCCCCCCTGAAAAATATTCAGAAAGATACAACCAGGTCTGCTCTCTTTCAGATCCTAACAGATTATTACAGGAAAACATTAGTATAGGACAGCAAGTGTAGTTATGGATGGTATAAGGAGACCAAATGAAAGGGATATGTGAACTTGAAAATACATTGGAGTCCATCACAAACGATTTTTGTCAAATGGAGTGGTGTCATTAATAAACCTTGCAGTTAAAATTTCTCACTAAGTAATTCTACTTTACCATTAATTTCATTTACAGTCTCTCCAGTGCCATCATCTTCATTCCCTGTCTGTACCAGGCACTCATCTTGGGTTTCTTTCAAAAAACAGCAAATAACAAAGTGAGATGCAACTTGTTAAAAACAGCATAATTAATGACAGTACAATTTAATGTACAGATACTGAAATGTGCACAGGACTACAATACAGCAAAGTCTGGACATACTGCAGCATAGAGTGGAGAGTGTATTTTTTACAGCAATCATCTGAACTCAATTTCAGCTGTAACCATTGTGGAGATTGGAGGACAAGTATATCCCCAAATGGAAAGAGTTATTGGACAGAACATTAAGCAAGAAATAATTGGAGCTTGTAACAAAGGTAATGTAATAATCGTGGGGGGACTTTAATTTTCATATTGACTGGACAAATCAAATTGTCAAAGGTAGTCTGGAAGATAAGTTTGTAGAATGTTTTCGTAACAGTTTCATGCAACAATAACATTGTGGAACTAACTAGGGATAAAGCGATTTTTAGATCTAGTATTGCATATTGAGGCAGGTTTAATTAGAAATCTCATAGTAAAAGATCCTCTGGGTAAAAGTGATCGTAATATAATTGAATTCCATATTAAGTTTGAGAGCAACATAATCCAGTCCCAAACAAGAATCTTAAACAAAGCCAATTACAGACCTTTGAGGGACAGCTGGCTAAAGTTGATTGGATGAATAGACTAAAAAATATGGTGGTCAATAAACAGTGGGAAACATTTAATGAAACAATTCAAAATGTTCAACAAAAATGCACTCCACTAAAAACCAAAAACTCAGTGAGAAAGATTCATCTGTGCCTTACTAGGGAAGTTCCCATTTACCTCCTCTCTCCTCACTATCCCAGGCCCCAAACACTCCTTTCAGGTGAAGCAGCGATTTACTTGTACTTCTTTCAATGTAGTATACTGTATTCGCTGCTCACAGTGTGGTCTCCTCTACATTGGGGAGACCAAGCGCAGACTGGGTGACCGCTTTGCGGAATATCTCCGCTCAGTCCGCAAGCAGGACCCTGAGCTTCCGGTTGCTTGCCATTTCAACACTCCCCCCTGCTCTCATGCTCACATCTCTGTCCTGGGATTGCTGCAGTGTTCCAGTGAACATCAACGCAAGCTCAAGGAACAGCATCTCATCTACCGATTAGGCACACTACAGCCTGCTGGACTGAACATTGAGTTCAATAATTTCAGAGCATGACAGCCCCCCATTTTACTTTCATTTTTAGTTATTTTTTTCTTCCTTTTTTTTACATTCTTTTTTACAATCTTTTTTTTTGCATTTTTTTCATTTCATCTTAGTTTGTTCAGTTTGCTTACCCACTGTTTTTTTTCCAGGTTTGCACTTGCTGCTGTTCAATATTCAGTGTATTAACAGTTAATCTGTACTAATGCTTTGTCTTTCAATACACCATTAACATATTGTTTGCCTTTGCTCCGTGACCTTTTGGTCAGCTATGTGGCCTGGTCCAATCTAGACCTCCTTTGTTATCTCTTGCCCCACCCCCACCTCACTTGCTTATAACCTGTGACTTTTCTAATATTTGTCAGTTCCGATGAAGGGTCACTGACCCGAAACGTTAACTCTGCTTCTCTTTCCACAGATGCTGCCAGACCTGCTGAGTGGTTCCAGCATTTCTTGTTTTTATTTCAGATTTCCAGCATCCGCAGTATTTTGTTTTTAAGTTAAGGATAGTGTTAGATTAAAAGAAGAGGCTTATAATGTTACAAAGTATAGTCATAAACCTGAGGATTGAAAGAGTTTTAGAAACCAGCAAAGGGCAACCAAAGATTGATGAAAAGGTAAAAATAGAATGAGAGTAAACTATCCTGATTGTAAGAGCTATTACAGTATATAAAAAGGAGGACAGTAGCTCAAGTAAACCTCGGAAATGGCAAACGTTGAACAAATATTTTGTGTCTTCACTGTAGAAGACACAAATTACAAAACACAAATAGAGGGTGACCAAGGAGCTAATAAGAGTGAGGAACTTAAGCTAATTAATATCCACAGAGTATTGGAGAAACTTAAGGGACTAAAAGCCAATAAATCCCCAGGACCTGATTACCTACATCTTAGGGTTCTAAAAGAGGAAGCTGCAAAGATAGTGAATGCACTGGTTATGATTTTCCAAAGTTCCCTAGATTCTAGAACAGTCCTAGCAGATTCAAAGTTAGCATATGTAACACCACAATTCAAGAAAGGAGGGAGAGAGTAAACAGGGAACTACAGGCGAGTTAGCCTGATATCACTCATTGGGAAAATGCTGGAATCTATTATTAAGCAAGTCTTAATAATGCACTTAGAAAACCATGGTATGATCAGACAGAGTCAGCATGGTTTTTATGAAAGGGAAATTGTGTTTGACAAATTTATTAGAGTTTTTTGACGTGTAATTAATCGGGTAGATAAAGGGGAGCCAGTAGATGTAGTACACTTGGATTTCCAAAAGCATTTGATAAGGTGCCACATGAAAGGGCTCATGGAGTTGGGGGTAATATATAAGCATGGTTAGAGGATTGGTTAATGGACAGGAAGCAGAGGGTATGGGATAAATGGGGCATTTTCAAGTTGGCAGGCTATAACTAGTGGTGTGCCACAAGGAATAATGCTGGGGGCTCAGCTATTTACAATCTATATTAATGAGTTAGACAAAGAGATTGAGGGTAATGTGTTCAGGTTTTCTGACAATACAAAGCTAGGTGGACATAAAACAGGCTGCAATGAGATATAGGCAGGTTAAGTTAAAGGCAACAAGGTGGCAGATGAAGTATAATGTGGGGAAGTGTGAGGTTATTTACTTTGGTAGTAAGAATAGAAAAACAGAATATTTTTTAAAAGGTGTGAAACTTATAAATGTTCATGTTCAGAGAGACTTGCATGTACTTGTACAAGGAACACGGATAGTTAGCATGCAGGTACAGCAAGAAATTAAGAGGGAAAATGGCATGTTGGCCTTTATTGCAAGGGGATTGGAGTACAAGAATATGGAAGTCTTGCTACAATTGTACAGCGCTTTGGTGAGATCAGTCCTGGAGTACTGTGCAAAGTTTTGGTCTGCATATCGAAGGTACACTGAAGATTCGTTAGATTGGTTCCTGGGATGAGAGGGTTGTCATGTGATGAGAGGCCAAGTAAATTGAGCTTATACTCTCTGGAGTTCAGAAAAATGAGAGGTGGTCTCATTGAAATATACAAGATACTGAAGGGGCTTGACAGGGGAGACACTGAGAAGTTGTTTCCCATGGCTGGGGAATCGAGAACAATGGGTACAGTGTCAGGATAAGGAGTTGCTCATTTAGGACTGAGATGAGAAATTTCTTCACTCAGAGGGTTGTAAATCTTTGGAATTGTCTACTTCCACAGGGTCGTTGAGATAGACAGATTTTTGACATTCGAGGAATCAAGGGATAGGGGAAGTGGGTGGGAAAGTGGAGTGGATGACCATATTGAATGGCGGAGCAGGCTCAAGGATTCATATGGTCTCCTCCTCCTCCTGTATCTTATGTTATTAACATTGAAGATAGTCATATTGGACTGCTGTCACAGGCCTTCAAGTATCTGATTTCAAGTAATAGTGGTGCAGTCTGTGATGAGGTAATTTCTCTATATTGTTGACCAGAGAGACAGCGTGCAAGGACACCCAAGGAAGAAATAAAACAAAAACATTGTTTTTAGATGCAAGCTATGGTCAAGAAGGGAAGAAAAAAATGAGATATGCTGTATTCTTCCTTACCAAGTGGCATTCCCTCTGAACCTGATGAATCATGGTCGATTGGATCACTGCAATAATAATTTTTTGAGATGAGAATTTTGCCAAATACTGAAGAAAGATAAAGAGCACAAAATAAATATGAATGTAAACTCCTGCATTAGCATTTAGCTCGTAATAGATATCCTGGCTGAAATTCATTGGAAGCAATTCTAGCACGTACTCGAATTGTGCCTGTTAACGTCCTCCAGCGCTGAGTTTGTGTTGTCAGTGAGAGGACACCTATTTAGCACGAAGCAGATGGGCACAAGTGCCAGTTCAGGCAAATTTCTGACACCAGCCTGCCCTGTGTGCCTAGAGACTTCAGCCATCAGCAACTGGACAGTTTAGATTTAGATTTTAGATTTAGAGATACAGCACTGAAACAGGCCCTTCAGCCCACCGAGTCTGTGCCGACCATTAACCACCCATTTATACTAATCCTACACTAATCCCATATTCCTACCACATCCTCACCTGTCCCTATATATCCCTACCACCTACCTGTACTAGTGGCAATTTATAATGGCCAATTCACCTATCAACCTGCAAGTCTTTTGGCTTGTGGGAGGAAACCGGAGCACCCGGAGGAAACCCACGCAGACACAGGGAGAACTTGCAAACTCCACATAGGATTGAACCCGGGTCGCTGGAGCTGTGAGGCTACGGTGCTAACCACTGCGCCACTGTGCCGCCCATTGGCCATGGTCACCTCAGTCCTTTGAGCAAAAAGACCAAACTATTTAAAAGAAAAATGAAGAAATAAAATTCTTCAAGGGTCCAGGCAAATTCCCCAGTTTAGACTCCATAGGTTGGGGCCCATGAGGAAGCTGGTGTGCCCCACCTCAGTTGACGTATTGCCGTCCACAGCTACACTGAGTTCCAGTCCAGCCAAATAGCTGAGAGCTCTTGGCATGAAGCGTCTCCACCCATTTGCCATTATTTGCCCTTTAAGGCATGGATAGAGGTTCCACCCCATATAAGGCAATCAGACCAACATGGGTCTCTGCTGCTTGGTTTGCAGCACAATTCACAATACAATATGTGACCATTCCACTAAGAGCATCTACCTGCACCAAATTCCATTTCCCAAATGGAAGTGTGGAGCTTCAGGTGCAGCTCCTTGCCCCTCCAAACCTGGCAGCCACTGAACCCTGGACGTTTAAAGACATGGTCTCATAAACTGTGCTGTGGGCACTGCCTTCCAGCAGCACTTATGCCAACACTTTCTTAAGCGATATGGTAGAGATCTGCCGGGGGCATGATGGACTTATGTATGAGAGTTTAAGATATGCTAGCCAGTTTAATGTCCTTGATATCCAGGTACAATGCTGTGCAGCAGATGTACTTGTCACCAGCTGTTCAATCCAAGTCTTCATGTGAGTGGTGCTATCTGGCAATCTCACACTTCATGGTCTGAGTAACAGGTAGCCATCATTTCTCTTTTTTTCACAAGTCCACCTTGCAGTTTGGTCAAAGATCTCACACATGGGTCAAAGGAAGCACTTGCATCGCATGTAGTACTCAACAAACTACATGAACCAATTTAAGTGCTGTGCTGTAATTATCTTTTTGTTCAAGTGTTTGGGGAAAAATTCAAGGTGCATTGTCATGACCAGGATTGAAAATTCCATTTGTGTAACTTGATCATTCGAACCCATTTAGTATATATACAGTTCAAACTTTTGGCAAGTTGAATTAAGAAAAATGTTTATTAAAATAAGGTATTATGTTCACCAGATAGGTCCAGATCAAAAAGACTCATTTGGTAAGCTTCCTGAATGCCAACCCATTACGGCATTACTGTTGAATGAATGACCTCCACCAATCTTCCTCGCAACCTGTTCCAGCTGTCGATCACTCACTGTGTGTGTGAACAAATGTTCTCTTACGTTTTCCCAGATTTTGTTTCCATGACCCTGAACCTTAACATTTTGTCCTGCTGCCTGGGATATCTGAAAATACTGAAGCTGTGAGAACAAGGATGATGTGATAAAGTCTGTAGATGTGAAAAATACGCATTAGTTTGTACCTTGCATTGTGTTCCACATCATGGGTTCCATCTGTTGAAGTAAGAACAGAAATCAAACATCTTAAATGCGTTTGTGCTTCTCTTTTCGTGATTATATTTTGTGCTTCTCAGTGTTTTTTCAGACAACAGATCTAATGTCTTAGGTAGCTCTGGTTTACAATTAGTGTTTTATACCATCATATAGATATTGTCAAAGCAGCAAAATGGCATGTTTTTTTTTGTAAACCGTTCACTTTGAAGTGTGTTATAACGGCGTCATGTTCAACTTCACGTGGAGCAAAATGGGCGGTTAACATATCGACCGCCACTATTGAATTAATTGGGATAGAAATTCGAGCGGGGTGTATAGCAGGCAACTGATCCGATACCACGAGTTTTACGCCCCCACGGAGATTAAAAGTTATCTCCAAGATGTTATCAAGACTTTTAATTAACTCATTATTTTCTTGAAAAATTTAAGCCTTATCACACAATGGTAGAATACACTGAGTAAAAATTGCTCTTCAGAGAGAAAAAAAATGTGAATCAGTTGTGTAAATAAAATTTGTTGCGAAACAAAATAAACTAATTGTATCATGGTTGCCCAAATGGTGCTTATGAGGTACATGGCAGAACCACCTTGTATTTTATTAAGAACTGTACCCAAATTCCTGTATGGGTTCTCCCGATTATCCATCATAAATTCAGCAGATCAGCAGAAACCCTGGAGGAACAGTGTAAATGTGGTTGTTTATGCAGTTTTGGGGGGCATTTCTGCCAATCTCCCACCTGAGTTGCGGCAGATCATTAGGCGAACTTTGCAGAAATTTTACCTCAAGGTTATATTCTCTCTGTTATACTTTTTTCCTCTTTCCCACCCACCCTTCTTAGGAAAGTGCTGACTCGTCCTATAATATGGGTTCAGAAGTAAAATTCAATAAATTCAATTAATTAATAAAAATCTGAAATTGAAAGGCTAGTCTCAATAATGGTGCCATGAAACTACTATCATCGATTGTTGTAAAGACCCATCTGGTTCACTAATGTCCTTTAGGGAAGGAAATCTGCCATCCTTACCTGGTCTGGCCTACATGTGATTCCAGACCTACAGCAATGTAGTTGACTCTTAACTGCCCTCTGAAATGGCCTAGCAAGCCACTCAGTTGTCAAGGGCAATTAGGGATGGGCACTGAAGGCTAGCCTTGCGAGCGATGCCCACATCCCATGAAAGAATTTTTAAAAATCAACTAGTCAGCCAATGTTGGCAGGCTGTTCAAATTTAGGAGCTTGTTTCTGTCTTCACACAAAGTCCAAGCGTTCACTTAACAACAGGAGTCACTCACAACCATGTGAGTCATGGTTGATTTCACCAACCCTCCTCCCACACCCCCAATACACAAGTCCGTTGCAACTCTCCGCTGCTGCCCTGGTTGAGACCAACTTGCTCAGCAGAGAACAGGATCATCTTGGATCTGCATGCCTCAGCAATTTCAATTAGTACATTTACACTCAACTAGAGAGGAAACCTATATCTTTTATTCTAAAAAGAAAAAAATATTTACATTTACAGTATCCTTTGAATCGCTTGACAAGGAATATGATGATTATAAGCAGCAGAATTCCACCCAGGATGATGCACATGTATATGGGAAGATGACCTGTACCACCATTTGCTACTACAACAGGGCAGTCTTTTCCTGTTGATCCCAGTTGACCGTGATTTATGTCTTCATTCCATGGATCTGAAGTTTCCTCATTTTTTACTGTAGATCGTATTGTGGTGGGGTAACTTTCAGTTCTCAGACTAGTGACTGGAGATGTGTCCTGCATCCACTCTAAATCGTTCCACATGATCTGTGAAGCATTTGTGGTCTCAGGTGTTGTTATCACTTGCGTGGTGGTTTCTTGGGTGGTTAAGGTAGTTGTTGATTCAGAAGTAATCATAGGAATTGTTGTACTCACTGGGTAATCGTAATCTCCAGCAAACATCGTGGTATCTAGAAAATCGAGCTCTGCAACAATGAAGTAAACTTTAGTTTTTTTTGAACAAAAGCAACAAAAAAAACTTGTCACTTGGCTTGCTGAATGTATTGGTGGGGGTTGACTGCAGGAAAAAAGCACAATTTAGCACAATTTAGTCCCATTGCTATCACCATCATGTCAGACCTGTGACCACCCTGGTGTCATATAGCTCCCGTTAGGCATGGCCCAATTCTGGGTACATGAAATGATTAATTATGCTGAGTTTTTTCCCCCCACAGTTGAAAAGGATTTGATTAGCTCATGCCCAGCTTTAACCATTACTGAAATACTAGTGAGAACACTGCTAATAGTTTCACCACAATTTATAACATACCTCAGACCAAGGTGTTGCTGAAGGAATATCTGTAACTGCAAAAATTGAGAAAAGGCAACTCTGACAGAGCACTGCGCTCTGACCCTCGGGGCCTGTGACTTTGGTTTGAATTCAACAAAGAGTGATCATCTATTCCATTCAGGTGGTGAGTAACTGAAGCACCTTGGGATGTTTTATTATATGCTAAAGGCTCTATATAAGTATAAATTGTAACCAGGAAAGTTCCACGTTTAATCTCTTGTCTGCTGAATTCGCTGAACTTGGTTAGAATGCACATTAGAGGAGCTATACTTGGCCTCAATCTTTGTTCTTACTCATGATCACGATTCCATTGACCCCATCTGGCAGTGTAGAGCACTCAAGGACATAGGGTGGGAGCAGGATCAGGTTCAGCTCTGATGTCCTCCTATTGAATAGTCTGAAAACACTCGAGTGTGGTTTCACTCGCTGAAGAGAGATTGCAAATTCACTGAGTCAACACTGACCGTGTAGATACTGGAAGGCATTAAGTGCTCATGGAACTGTAATAGATGAGGAGTTGGCGCAGAAACAAAAATCACCAGCAGCCAAAGAGAGCACAATAACAAGGGGATCAATTCCCACCCTCTCACCCACCGACTAATTCCAGTATGATAAATGAATTTATCCTCTGTCAGCAGCAGAGCCATATCAATAACCGCCAACTTGGGAAGCGTCACGGCTCCAACAAAAGAATGAAAACAGTGGGAAGAGTTCACGAACTTGGCTGTGGTATACGAAAGAGCAGTGGAGCAGAGGTGATAGGGAAGGACTTTTGTAGTAGAAGTTACACAGGGCAGCTTCCACACTCCTCCTCACACTTGGCTTAAGAGCAATAGTGGTTTGTCTAGTATTGCTTTCAACTCTTAGACCCGAAAGGAGTGGGGAAATAGTTATGAAAAAATTGGAGCAAAAGAAAATGCGGCAGAATTTGATTTAGGGCGATAGTGCAAAACGGATGATAGAGAATTAGCAGCCCGTTTTACATCTCCCCTCATTTTATATATCCATTGACTTCACTCGAGGGTTTTAAACCAGCCTGCCAACTCACATCATCCATTTCCCACTATCGGACAGAGTCAAGATCTACTCTAAGGTGTTAAAAACGATTTTTAAAAGAGTAAATTTTAAGTAACTTGTACGAAATATGCACCTTTTTGATTCAATGGTACAACACTGTACATTATTTTACAGATTATATTTGCAGATACATACAAAGAGATCGACATGGTTCGGTACCATTACTTGAATGGAAGTTTTTTTTACCTATGTCCAGGCATATTTCAGAAACTACAGATTCTTTTTTGGCCAGACTACATCCATACTTCTTTGAGTGCTCCTGATCCACACGAGAAATAACAAGAGACTGTCCGTCATTGGTGATGCTCACAACCCCAGTATCCGATATAGACAATCCATCGTACTGCCATTTTATTCGGGGTGTTAGAACTTTCAGCCCACAGTACCTGCACGTTAATGTGACTTTATCTCCAACTGACACAACAGGTGGGTCCACTGTGAGATGGAGGTTAGACCAGCATCCTAGAACAAAGAAATGTCTTTCTGCATTATATATAAAATAAGAACAGTAACTACATCAAATATATGCTTCGGTAGACTTCAAACAGCTCTGCCTACGGGTGGTCTTCTTGTATAATATCATTGACACAGTTAAATATAGATTCAAGTGTAAATGATTCTAATGAGGTGTTACTGAACTTTCAGAGACAAGGATGGTCCCCTGGTTCAACCAGCCGTACTGAGTTTATTGATCATGATTGGGGGTGACAATAGGGCTCCAGTATCCCTGAACTAGAAAAAAGGAATGGGGGAGGTACCAGCCAAATTCTAATCAAATAACTTGTCAACATTTTCTCTCCAAGCTCACACTTGAAGAATGGCACATGAACATGTGCAAAGAAAGGTGGTAAAGGCCATCGATGCGCAACCTAGTCATTGAATGGTACAACCTGATGCATCACCCTCCGCAACAAATAATGTGAATTCCTGAAGGGGACAAGCAAACAGAAAAAAAAAACTGTGGTCAATTTCAGGAAAAATTCTCAGAATATTCTCTTGAATATCTCAGGCAATCAAGCAAGCCCCAGAAGGTCATGATTATGCTTGAATTTCTCCCACAGTGATTCTGGAGGTGGACGATGTTCACTGGACTACCTGGATGCATTGATACCATACACCATCTTCCATTTTCTGTATTAAGCAACAGAATCTTTATTATTTACATTACTGTCTTTGTCTTCAATCTGTGTCATTTCAGTTGTATTTCCATCTGTCATTCAATATAGATTTTTTATTGGATTGTGACTACGGCAAGACCAAAACATGAACCACAATTGAAGTCTAGTTCAATCCTGGAATAAAATGTATCATATTCTCAGGAACATAGAAATATAAAGAATCAGAAAGTACCACCTCCACCCATTGGATAGTCCCCGAGATCTTAAATAACTCAATAAGGACATTGTTAAGCTGCCTTTTCTCCAATCTGTTATCTTTTTGTCTTTCCTCCTAGTTCAGGTACCCAATCCTGTTTAGCAATTTGGTTGCCCTACTTTGCAGTTTTTCCAAGGCCCGCTCTGTAGTATGGTACCATGAGCTGTACCCAGTACTCAAGGTGAAACAGATCAGTGCTTTGTTACAAGTTATATACCACTTGATGGGGCGTGTGCTCTATCCTTCAAGCTGTTTTTCAATCTACCCACACATTGCAGTGATGGTTAAGTGCGTTTTTCACTAAAACCTCCAGATCTCTCTCCTTTATCTTTTCCTGTAAGTTATCCTCATTCATTCTGTTCTTCATGTTGCTTTTCTCCTTTTTCAACTTTATGATTCACTTTTCTACATTAAATGGCATCTTTCACTTTTTGACCCAATCCCCTGACTTGCTCGGATCTATCTGCCACTGATTTGCTTGTTCCCTACTATTTATGACCTCTCATAATTTGGTACCAGCAGCAAAGTCAGTGAGTTTTGTTACTTTCCCTTGCTTTGAATCTCAAACATGCGCTGGACCCAACGAATCGCCCCTGAATTGAATCCTACATTACCTTGGTAGTCATCCTTTTTCCTGAAGATTCAAGTAACAATTACCCTTAGCATCTTCTGGCTCAACTAGTGAGATTAATGTGTCTCAGCTCACACATAAATAATGGCCACCTGGGCCAGATTTTGGAGCCTGTTGGCACCTATGGAAATGTACTCCAGCAAGAAATATTGCCTACAGAAAAGGAGCTGAGAAAATTGGAAAACAATTTAATTCATATATGTGAAAATCTGCTCAGCCTGTAGTTTACTCTCACATACCTGGTTTCACTATTAGCCTCACTTTTTTCTGTTCAGAAAGGTATTCATGGGTGCAGAAGAACTCTCCTGAATCGGGTATCTTTATCCCCCTCAGCGTAATTGAATAATCACCCTTCTTAATTTTTGATCGGTATACAAGCACTCGCCCTTTGAACTCTTCTTCGAATACTGCTCGTCCATCAGGATAAATGTCCAGAACCTTTCCGCCATTGGAACCGCTGCATTCTGGATATAGTGGTGTCCAATACCAGCTCACAGGACGGTCATACGGAAGTTCACCTGAGATTAAGCAGCTAAGTGGAGCAACATTTCCAATGGTCACTGACACCTCCTGTTCAGCTCCAACAACCAGTTTAAAGAAGGCAAACAGAGCTGAAATAGTAACACAAGATTATGTACCATAATTTCAGTATCACTGGGACTTAAAAATTCATTAATTACCTTTTTTTTTGTTGAGAAACCTATGTGAATAGCTAAGTTTCACAGTATAGAACACTACCAACATTGAAAAGAGTAGAAAAGGTGGTCGAGTAAATGAAGTAGTGATTTGATGATTCCAAATCTTGGGTTTGAAAATCTGAAGAATGTAGGAGGAAGAGAATTAAGGGGGAGGTAAGGTGCTGTACAATTCTGAGGTACTGAAAAGGACAAGTTAGTATAAGGGACTGTGAAATGAGATGATTTCAACACAATGGGAATTCAGGGAGGAGGAACAGTGTGTAGAATGGCATGTGTGGAGGGATAAAAAAATTAAATCCTATGGGACCCAGGGAAATGCAGAAAGGTGGATACAAAATTGGCTCAATGGCAGGAAACAAAGGGTAATTGTTGACGGGTGTTTTTGCGACTGGAAGGCTGTTTCCAGTGGCATCCGCAGGTCCCAGTACTGGGTCCGCTACATTTAGTGGTCTAAATGATTCAGACGCAAATGTGGGGGGCATGATCAAGAGGTTTGCAGACGACACAAAGATTGGCCATGTGGTAGATAGCGAGGAGGATAGCTATAGGCTGCAGGAAGATAGTGATGGTCTGGTCAGATGAGCAGAAAAGCGGCAAATAGAATTCAACTTGGAGAAGTGTGAGGTGATGCATTTGGGAAGGTCAAACAAGGCAAAGGAATACACAATTAATGGGAAAATACTGAGAGGTGTAGAGGAAGTGAAGGATCTTGGAGTGAATGTCCACAGATCCTTGAAGGTAGCAGGACAGGTCGATAAGGTGGTTAAGAAGGCATTTGGAATCCTTTCCTTTATTAGCCTAGGTTTAGAATATAAGAGCAGGGAGGTTATACTGGAACTGTATAACTGATTGGTTAGGCCACAACTTGAGTACTGTGTGCAGTTCTGGCCACCTCATTACAGAAAGGATGTAATTGCATTAGAGAGGGTACAGAAGAGATTTACGAGGATGTTGCCAGGACTGGAAAAATGCAGCTCAGAGGAAAGATTGGATAGGCTGGGGTTGTTCTCCTTGGAACAGAGAAGGCTGAGGGGAGATCTGATTGAAATGTACAAAATTTTGATGGGCCTGGATAGAAGGGTCTATTCTCCTTAGCAGAGAGGTCAGTGACCAGGGGCCATAGATTTAAAGTGATTGGTAGAAAAATTAGAGGGGATATGAGGAAAAACTTTTTCACCCAGAGGGTGGTGGGGGTCTGGAACTCACTGCCTGAAAGGGTAGTTGAGGCAGAGAGCCTCAACTCATTCAAAAGCAGTCTCGATATGCACCTCAAGTGCCGTAATCTGCAGGGCTATGGACCAAATGTTGGAAGGTGGGACTAGAATACGTAGATTGTTTTTCAGCCGGCACAGATGTGATGGGCCGAGTGGCCTCTTTCTGTGACATAAACTGTCGATAATTCTATAATAAGAAAAACAAGGCTGTGAGTATCTGCTGTCTAAGGGTACTGAGGATAATAGTATCACCTGTACTGTCATCCCACTACCAATCAGGGATTAAACTTGTGGCTTTCCTTGTATCTAAGCCTCATTTCTACACCGTGCTAATGGGGAACTAGACAAACTATAACATCTGCAATATTAGTAACAAACTGTTCATTTTGGAAATTATATGTCTGCCCCAACAGATCTGCAAAGGGAGTCCCAGATTTTATATTAACAACAGTTTGCATTTATGGCACCTTTAGCATGAATAAACATCCCTAAGCACTTCACACATAGCCATAAGGAAAATGCACACCTCCCCCAAGATGGCAGAGTTTGGGAGGAAGGACCAAAAGCTAGGTTGAAGTGATGGGTTTTGAAGAGATGTTTGAAGGTGGAGAAAGATTTAGAAAGAGTGCAGGGGAGAGAAGAGAAGATGTTTCTGGAGATCCACTGATGGCTCTGTATCAGTTGCATTGGAACCATACAAGGGCAGTCCCAAAGAGATAGTTTGTTCGGTTAATTGCATTCTACGGAGGCAGCAGGGGGCAGTACAGTTAGCTTTAGCATCTGCAGCAAGGACTGGGGAAAATGAACCAGTGTTCTCATTCCATTTGCTAACCAGTGGTCTTTGTTCGAATATATATATATTGGGGCATCAGGTAAAGACAGTTTTGGGATAGGCTGTGATGTTTCCCACAAAGAAGTAACTTGCTGAGAAAACAACTGTATGTAAGACCAGATGAAAATTATTTGTGAATATTCATTTATTAGGAATTTATTTGTATCGCATTTACATACAAGTAGATCCGACTTAATTGAAGACTGTATAACAAAAAGAAGCCTTGAAGGGAAATAATTAACAATAGAATGCTAATGATCCTATTTCTGTGTTCCTGAAGTTTTCTAGCCGAGGTCCAGCTTGTTTCACCTGTAGTTGTTGACTATTGCCCTCTGTTGCTAAATCTTGACATCCTGGAAAACTAATAACAATACCAATACTGGGGGAAGATTTCTATATTAATCTTTCTTTCTATACAGCTTTACAATTTTGTGATACAATACAGAAGAAATTGTATCCCATTGTAATTACAAAGAAGCTTACTTAAGATTTTAGCTGGTTACATCTAAAATATTGAAACAACTGAACAATGTAACTGACTTCCTACATTATAATATGAGTTGTATATTAATAAGTCACATTCTGATGAAGGGCCACATGCTTACTCTTTTAGATGCTGACAAGTATATGCCATGGTTCCGATGGGAGCACTTTTGCCTCTGAGTCATAAGGTTGTGGGTTCAAGTCCTACTCTTGAGTACAGAAATCAAGGCTGACACTCCACTTAGGGAGTGCTGCACTGTTAGAAGTGATGTCTTTTGGATGAGACGTTAAACCAAGGCCCCTTCTGCCCTCTCAGGTGGATGCAAAAGGTTCCGTGGCACTATTTTGAAGAAGAGTAGGAGAGTTATTGCCAGTGCCCTGACCAATATTTATCCCTCAACCAACATTACAAAAAACAGATTACTTGGTCATTATCACATTGTTGTTTGTGGGAGTTTGCTGTGCACAAATTGGCCAATGCGTTTCCTATGTTACAACAGTGACTACACTTCAAAAGTACTTTAGAGGCTGTAAAGCACCTTGGAACATTCTGTGGTCATGAAGGATGCTATATAAATGAAAGTTTTTTTTAATGACTGTCCATTTCTCACATTTTCTGCTTTTATTTCCAGTGTTCAGTTTTTCTTTACCTCTAATATAAAGTTTACATTCACAAATCTAATTGCTGAAAATACAATGATGTATTTTTCTTTTTGTGTGGATTTTGAAGTTGTTTATTAATATAGTGACAGATTTGTCCCCTTTTTGACACCTAAAGTACAGCTCCATGGCTGCCAGTTGCCCTCCAGTACCTCAAGTCTTTCTGCATGAACTGTGATGGAAAATGTAGGCTAAGTTTTTCACCATGAAGGGCATCACAGCCAAGTCTGGCACTATCATTAACCAATGTTCACAATCGCACAGAGGTTATTGTTTAGCAGTTACGAGTAGGAACTTTTCTTGGCTTTCACCTCTCCAACCTGAAGTATCATGCCTTAGATGAAATAAATGAACTCAACACTGACCTGGAATCAAACTTGCAACTTTCTAGTCTTTGGGGCTCAGTTGCATGCTGATGCATTGCTGCAATAAAACTGAATTGGTGACTGTACCTTCAGCTGTCTGGGCACCAAGCTCTAGAATTTTCCTCCCGAAACCTCTCTGCCTCTCTACCTCTCTCTCTTCCTTTAAGACCCTTCTTAAAACCTACTTCATTGACGAAGCTTTTAGTTACCTGTCCTAATAGCTCTATATGTGGTGCGTTGTCAAATTTTGTCTGATTTTTCTCCTGTGAAGTGTCTTGAGTCATTTTATTATACTAAAGATGCTATGTTATTGTTGAATTGTTGGCCTCAAATATTATGGTCTAACCAGTGGTGTCCTGGTCTTCTCAGGCTTGTTCGTTCTACATAAAAATGAAAACTGTCTTTGCAAATAAATCACCACTCATACTGCATACAGGTCCAAACTATTTGAGTGGCCTTTCAATGATTCAGAACAGTTATTTTGCTCAGTCCAGATTTATTTTTTATTATATCAGTCATAAGTCAGAGGATTCGAGAAATGTCTCAAGCATTACAACACAATTATATGAATAAAGTGTTCGGAGAAATTCAAGCTTTAAAAATAACTGTCTGCAATGCAGTTAGTGATCATAGAATGGAGAAAACAGAAAGGTGATAAATGTTATAATTCTGTAAGAACATTAAAGTGTGCAGCAAGTCAGTCAGCTTCTGAAAAAGGCATGGTAAGTTCAACATTTCAAGCCAATTCTGATTTTTTTTAAAGAAAAAGGCCCCAGCCAAATGTTAATCTAGCTTTTGTCTTTTGAACATTGATTTGCTAAGGATGGAATTGAACTTCTTCAGGGATGCAAGATGGGCACTAGCAAATCAGTCATCAGTTATACACCCTGTCTGATTTGCCTTTCCACTGAAGTAATTCAAAATGAAAATTGGGTTGAGTGTATAAAAGGCAGACAATCATTATCACCTGGTGTGCAAGAGTAGAATTTCACCATTGTTGTCTTTATTTTAGGAATCATATTGGCAGGAAATGGCTAGCTTACAAGACAGATGACAACAATACAAACAACAATTTGTATTTATATAGTTAACATAGGAAAACGCCCCAAGGCGCTTCAGAGGAGCGTTATTCTCTACCCCAGAGGGCTGTGAATGCTCAGTCATTTATAATCAAGACTGAGACTGATAGATTTTCAGACTCTAAAGGAATCAAGGGATGTGGTGATTGGGCAGGGAAGTGTTGAGGTTGAGGATCAGCTATAAGCTTATCAAATGGTGGAGTAGGCTCGAGCTGCCATATGGCCGCACTTGCTTCTATTTCATATGTTCTTATGTTATTAAAGAAAATTTGATTTTGAGCTAGAAAAGGAGATATTAAGGCCAATGACGAAATGTATGCTCAAAGCCATAGGTTTTAAGGCACATCTTAAAGGAGGAAAAAGAAAGAGAGAGGTTTTGGGAGGGAATTCCAGAGCTTAGGGCCTTGACCCTGCACAAACAATATAATAATATAGCATGGGTGATGCAATTTTACATGGCCAGGGATGCAAAACAGGTGGAATTATGTTTCCCAGCTGTTATAGGATTTGATTTAAATTCAATTCCATTGAAATCAATCAAAACTGAATTTCGGGCGAAACATATAATGGACAACTAAAGCATTTTGTGCCCCCATCCATATCCAGTTTCACCCCTTGTGTGTTCTGATGAAGGGTCATCAACCTGAAACATTAGCTCTGTTTCTCTCTCCACAGATGCTGCCTGACCTGCTGAGTATTTCTAGCATTTTCTGTTTATATTTTAATAAAATATCATGCTACGTGGCAGGCACTAGGATCCAAGGTGTTGCAATGTAAGTCTTCCAGTCTTATATCAGGTAATTGATTACTTTGTGTACAAAATTGGATCCTTGTATTTGCAACATATTGGCAGAAGGAACAATCAGAGTTAATGAATGGTTTCAATTATGTCAATAATTTGATTCAAATCAATTGTATATGTGTATTGTCACAATATGACTTTACAATAACACCAGTGCACACCAAAATGCAGTAAAAATATTGCCTGAAAAGTTTACAGATTTCTGAAGTGCGAACTCCCTTGACAGCCCAGTGGGTAAATGTACTGCTCAGGTCACATAACAAGAAAAATCTTTCTTGGCCTCAAATACACAATATAAGACACAGTGGAATGATGCCTTGTCACAGCCTAAATCTGTGCAGCCTAATGATGACAACAATCTGTAAATTTACTGGAATACATGCAATTTTTTTACTTATAGAATCATAGAATCATAAAATGTTTACAGCACAGAAGGAGGCCATTCGGCCAATCATGTCCACGCTGGCTCTCTGCAAGAGCAACTCAGCTAGTCCCACTCCACCGCCTTTTCCCCGTATCCCTGCAAACTTCTTCTCTTCAGCTAATTCAATTTTAAAGGCCAGAATTGAATCAGCTTCCACCACACTCTCAAGCAGTGCATTCCAGATCCTAAACACTTGCTGTGTAAAAAAGCTTTTCCTCAACCATACCTACAGATGGCTCAGTGACATGGGGCTGAATTTTACCAGCCCTCCGATGTCGGGGGTCGTGGTGGGGCAGGGGAGGCTGGAATACTCTTTCGGGAGAGGCCCGCTATGAGCCTTGACACCTGGAAGGCCCCACCGCATTTTATCAGGGGCAGCAAGGCCTCGGTGTGGCCCCCACTGCTCAATGGTGGGGCCTTCATTTAAATATTAAAGTAAATGCAAAATAACTCACCATGCCCCGATAGCCATCCCACGCCAATATTCCGGCCAGTGGCAGGAACTCATTGCGCTCTCCGTTTGGAGATCCGAGGCGTGACACTGGTGGAGAGGGGGGGAGTAGTGAAATTTTCAGGGCGGTGGGAGGGAAGCGGAGAAAACTGTTTCCATTGGCTGAGGGGATAGTGGGAAGGGGTTGAAGGGCAAAAGTGACTAAGTTCCAGGGAGAAAGTTCGGCTTAGGAATAAAGTTTTTTTGGTGGGAAGCGCCCAAAAATAAAGTATGTGGTCATTAGGGGGTGGGGGGGGGCGGTGGAGGGGGGGGGCGTTGGTGGGGTGGTAGAGGAGCTTTCAGCTTTTATTGAATTTTTTACAATTTTACTGTCAAAGAAATGTATCTTAAAAAATGTAGATTCAGATGAAGGTCTTGAAGCCCTTTAAAAATGGCGCTGGCACCTGCGGGGTGGCGCCAGACGCCACTGCCAGGGATGGAGTGGCCGCTCCCTCTATGTCATTGGGGGTGGCCACTCTTCCCACCTACATTTAAATGAGCCCCGCGTGAATTATAGCGGGGGCTTAGCGGCGCACAAGTCGCACTTGCGCCACACCTTCTTTTGAGCTCAGCGGCAAGCTTATAAGATTCAGCCCCATGGTGTCTACAAAAAGAACCCGAGTTTGTCAATTCCATTTTCTTTTACTGCATTAGCATAGAAGACTACAGTGTTTTAGAATGAAAAAAATTGTATTTATAAATCTCTTCTGACCTCAGCAAGTCCCAAAACACTTCACAGCCAATGAAGTACTTTTTGAAGTGTAGTCGCTATGGTGGCCAATTTGTACAGAGCAAGATCCCAAAAACACCAATGCGCTAAATGATCATTTTTTATGATGTTGGTTGAATGACAAGGAGACTGGGAGAACTCCCCTGCTGTTGTTATAATGCTATGGAGTCTCTTACATCCACCTCAGAGGGCAGGCAAGGCCTACCTTTAATAGCGCATCCAAAAGACAGCACCTTCGACAGTGTAGCACTCCCTCAGTACGGCACAGAGGTGTCAGTTGTATGCTTAAAGTCCTGAAATGGACTTGAACCCACAATCTTCTGATTCAGAGAAAAAAGTGTCGGGAATAGTTTAAAAAAGAAATAACTTTCAGTTATATAATAACTGTCACATTCCTAGGGTGTCCCAAAGTACTTTACAACTGATGAATTACTTTTGATTTCACTCACTGTTATTATATAGACACACAAAACAGACAGTTTACGTACAAGATCCCACAACTAATGAATGACTATTCATTATTAATTCTTCAGCAGCCCATAATATTCAACATGTACCTATTGTTGATAAGATTCTGCAGGGGATTGTTAATGACTGATCTAATAGGTTTGATTTGTGCTTTTCTTTTCGTGATGATGGTGCTGCAGTGCTTGGCACAATATTACCATGACCACATACTACATACATAGAATGTACAGCCCAGAAACAGGCTGTACTGGTTCGACTCAACTGGTCCATGCTAGTGTTTATGCTCTATATGAGCCTCTCCCACCACCCTCATCTAACATGTCAGCATAACCTTCTATTCCTTTTTCTCTCATTTGTTTATCTAGCTTCCCCTTAAATGTATCTATGTTACTTGCCTCAACTACCTTGTGTGGTAGTGAGTTCCAGATTCTAACCACTTCCTGTGTCATCATGTGCTAGCTACGTAAACAACTTAGGTACACACTTCTTGTAACTATATGTTCAAATAAGTCCAAGGCTTTAATATAAAAGGATTATTGCTGAAAATAGAGACATGTTGTTGAAGCTTTTCGTCTTGCACTCATCAGGACAATACTCAAAAATTAACCAATGGAAGTATAAGTTGTTGTTTTCCCTTGCATTTGTTATTCTTGTGTATTGTCCTGATGAGTGCAAGACAAAAAGCTTCGACAACATGTCTCTATTTTCAGCAATTCTCAAGTTCTGTACTACCAAACGACTGCAGAAGGATTAATTTTAAATCCTAATGCTAAAAAGTCCTATGGTTTATCTCTAATCTGTCCTGATTTTAACTGGAATAGCAGTTGGGGTGTTACTATTGGCATCAACAGACCCTAAATTGGTGGGGGGGAGGAATATATCAGCCACTGTTCCTGCTTTTGATCAGTACCAGTGACCATCGTGGAAAGTAGATGAGTGTGGTGGTCAGGTAACGAGAGGGTTGGTCCTAATTTTGATGCTGTAAATAGTTGAATTGTCTATTGACACACCCTGGTCTAGAAATTTGTGCAGAGTTCATTTTGGCTACCAGTCAAGAGGGAATCAGTAACCAGGGTGGTTACTGTGTCTTTTTAATGTAGGGTCAGGAGAACCATTCCTACTCGTCTCGACTCCACAATCGGGTAAGTACAAGGGCCTTCCTGCCTGTTCATGTCGCTCATAATTTAACAGATGATAAGTGGCACCTATGAAACCTTACCCTAGCATGAGGGAAGAGAGGAGAAAATTAGAGGGAAAGAGAATAAAAGAAATGAAAGTTTAATTTGATTATTTTTTTAATCAGCCAGGTGGCTGCTATATGCAGAAGTTAATCATTAAGACTTCCCAAGCTACGTACTGAGAAATCCACACCAATAGATTTTTTGTTTGACTGATAGAGACTGCACACTCTCCTCCCATCACGACACCCCACATACCGAAATCCAGAGTTTAGATACAGGTCGACATAACCCTATGATTAGTTAATCTACTGCTGGCTTTCATAGAATGGTTACAGCACAGGAGTCCAGTTGGCCCATTGTGTCCGTGCTGGCTCTCTGCAAGAACAACTCAGTTAGTCCCACTACCCTGCATCTTTCCCCGTAGCTCATGAAATTTTTTCTCTTCAGGTGCTTTTCCAATTCCTTTTGAAAGCCATGATTGAATCTACCTCCGCCACACTCTCAGGTAGTGCATTCCAGATCCTAACCACTCGCTGCGTAAGAAGGTTTTTCCTCATGTCGCCATTGGTTCTTGTGCCAATCACCTTAAATTGGTGTCCTCTGGTTCTCGACCCTTCGGCCAATGGGAACAGTTTCTCTCTATCTACGCCCATCATAATTTTAAACACTTCTATCAAATCTCCTGTCAAACTTCTCTTCTCTAAGAGGAACAACCACAGCTTCTCCAATCTCCCTACTTAACAGAAGTCCCTCATCCCTGTAATCATTCTTGTAAATCTTTCTGCAGCCTCTGTAAAGCCTCATATCCTTCCTAAAGTGTGGTGCCCAGAATTGGACACAATCCTCCAGTTGAGGCTGAATCAGTGTTTATAAAGGTTCATCATAACTTCTTTACTTTTGTATGTCTCCATTCATCTGACTGGGCAGGCAGCTCTTAGGGGCTGGCCGCCCTCCTTAATTGAACGGTGGTCCTGGCGGCAGCCTGTTATTCGGCCGCTGGCGGCAATATGCCACCCAGGTCCCGGCGCCCGCCGACACGGAGTGGCCTCCCGCCTTCGGCCCCAACGGCAAGACTTGCCAGTAGGTGGCAAAATTCAGGCCATTAATGTTTCTCTCTCCCCAGATGCAGCCAGACTTGCTGAGTATTACAGCATTTTCTAGTTTTGAGGTTTTGAAGTGAAACTGGTTTCTATATGATATCACTTTTATCCAGGTAAAACTGCATGAACCATGAGTAAACGCTTTCCCACTTGTCCAGTCACCCTACCCTTTTCAGGTATTGATTTACAAGATGATCTAGTGGAAAGCAAAAAAAAAATTCCAGCTTTCAGGGACAAACCAAGCCCTTTATGCTTCATTAATGAGGCAGGCTAGCTCATTAATCATCAACATGCCTGCATTACTGCAGATCTATCTGATGCACGTATTGATAACCGAGTCTGTCCATTGCAAATGATGTCATCTAGAAACCAGTTTCACTTCAAAGAAACCCCGTTTAACTTACTCACCCAAGCAAGATTTGACTTGTTGAACAATGATGTTATCATTGGCCTTGTTAATCAAAATTCTCCATTAAGGATTGAGTGAGTTGGAATATCAATGTTATGCAAAACCCTTCAGAAAGCATTCTTAGATGTTGTATTTGCTCACTGTGAAGAATTGCAGTATCAGACAAAATTAGATTTCGTAAAAGGGTATTTCCAAAGTTAATTTCCAATTCCATTGACTGCCATTCTAACAGATTCACTAACCTGTTTGAAATAGTGAACAAGGGGAATTACACAAATACACACACACACAAAGTTCAATATTAGCACAGTGTAATTTCAAGACCTAAAATATTCTATCAAAAATTGTTTTAGCATTTTGGAATGGTGATTAATGGAATTTTTCACATTTCAAGCAACCAGTGTCAGACATTCCCAGGTCAGGTAAAGTTTCCTCTACTCTGTTCCAATAATATGCTCAGCCCCACCCTCAGAAGATTTAACGAAGTCTAATTCTTACAACCAGATGTGAAAAATGTACTGTAAATATAAGTTCTAAACACAGCAAGAAACGTAACTCTCCTTGAGGACAGGCAATTTTTAAAAATGCCCTATCCATTATCCAATACAATCTAATTATGCCTAATGGCACATTTCTTCACAATGAGATAGAAGAATTCTTTAAACGGATTGACATAATTCTATTTAAATACCTAAGTCTAGCTTTTATTATATATAGAGAGAAATAGATTCTAATTATACCTGAAGAAAATGTTTGAGTATCCAAAAACTGAAATATTAAACTAATTTATTAACTTTTCCTTTAGTTATGTTAAGTGTAGATTTACTTGGCTTCTCTTTATGAAATAGCCAAATGATAAAAAAAAACTGAATGAACTTTTCAATGATAACTTGTCTTTCTCAAATAATGACAAATAGTGGAGGGGAAATCTCTCCCAAAAATAAATACAAATATGCTTATGATATACACTTCCATACTCAGATGCAGACTTTTACAAATCATTGAAGATTGAAAGGTGAAACTTGATGCACATTTCCCCACGAACTTGAAAAATGAGGTAGCTATAACTGGAAAGAATAGAACCGACATTTGTTTAAATTATGTTAATTGACTTGTTGATACAATACTGCACTTACTACTGTACTAATGACCATCTCCAACAAGAGAGAATCTAACCATCTCCCCTTGACATTCAACGGCATTACCATTGCTGAATTCCCCACTATCAACATCCTAGGGGCTACCATTGACCAGAAACTGAACTGGAGTAGCCATATAAATACCATGGCTACAAGAGCAGGTCAGAGGCTAGGAATCCTGAGGCGAGTAACTCACCTCCTGACTCCCCAAAGCCTGTCCACCATCTACAAGGCACAAGTCAGGATTGTGATGGAATACTCTCCATTTGCCTGGATGGGTGCAGCTCCAACAACACTCAAGAAGCTCGACACCATCCAGAACAAAGCAGCTCACTTGATTGGCACCCCATCTACAAACATTCACTCCCTACACCACCGACGTACATTGGCAGCAGTGTGTACCATCTACAAGATGCACCAAGGCGCCTTAGATAGCACGTTCCAAACCCGCGACCTCTACCAACTAGAAGGACAAAGGCAGCAAATACATGGGAACACCACCACCTGCAAGTTCCCCTCCAAGTCACACACCATCCTGACTTGGAACTATATCACCGTTCCTTCATTGTCGCTGGGTCAAAATCCTGGAACTCCCTTCCTAACAGCACTGTGGGTGTACCTACCCCAAATGGACTGCAGCGGTTCAAGAAGGCAGCTCGCCACCACCTTCTCAAGGGCAATTAGGGATGGGCAATAAATGCTGGCCTGGCCAGCGACACCCACATCCCATGAATGAATTTTTAAAAAATGGAATTGTAAGAGCATTAATAAATGACCACCTCAGTATCTGCACTTTGCACTCTTCCCTGCAAGTTTTTAAAACAAAGTCTTGGTGTTACCTACCTACTAATTTTTGATTTACCCTATCTTCTATCCTATAATGTTCCGTCTTTGTTGTCTGCTGCTTTGGCCTTTCACTTGGGTTTTCATATAATCAGACAGCACAGAAGGAGGCCATTCTGCCCATTAGGCCTGTGCCTGCTCTTTGAAAGAACTATCCAATTAGTCCCACTCTCCTGCCCTTTCCCCATAATCCCTTTGAAAGTTACTATTGAATCAGCTTCCACCACCATTTCAGACAATACATTCCAGATCATAACAACTCACTAAGTAAAATAAATTCTCCCCCATCTCCTCCCTCCCAGCTTTCTTGTCCATTATCTTAAACCTGGCTCTCTTGCCACCGGAGAAGTTTCTCTCTATCTACTTGTCAAAACCACGCATAATAATTTTCAACAAAAAAACTTAGCTAGCTGCGTTTCCTGAAGATGGTTTTGCTGAGGGATGCTAAAAATTCTGCCATACTCACTGGTTAAGATCTATTTGTCAAGCACTTGTACGTTTGTTACTCTAGTTTTCCTTGTTTAAGAAGTTTCCATTGCAGAGACAAAGACATCCATCATATTGGATGCTGTTTTTCAGATGAATTCTTCAGAGAATTGAAAAAATGACACAAATTATGGTGCTGGGCTATCACAGCAGCACAATGGTGTAATATCTTGAAAAAATCAATGCCACTCTATTAGAAAAGGTCCCTACTTGTCTCCAGTCAACTGAACTCTCAATCATTTTGTTCTCACGGCTGTCAGCAGTTTTACTCACCCAGGCCATAGATGTTGCAGGATTGCATTGTTTCAGCTGTGAATAGGATCGCAGTCAGAGTTCGAAAACCTAACTTTTCCTCATTACCCCAGAAATAAACACTACCCTCACATCCTGAAGACACAGGGTTCTGATTTCTGCCCATAAATGGTAAAAAAAAAAAATGCCAAACTAACATGGCTGCAATTTGTTGTAGCGTGTTTCCTGAACGACTGATGTGAGCATTGCCAATAACGACACTTATTAGAATTCTCAGAAATACGTTGCTCTGACAATGGCATGCAAGCTGGTGAATGGAACTGATGAAAGGAAAAAACATTTAAAGATATAGAGCAATTTGATTTGTCCAGTAAAAAAAGGGAGGAATTTTATTATGACCAATATGCTGTTTCAAAGTCGTCAAATGGAACATTTTATATTTTTTGCACCAAGTGTTAACACCTAGGTCAAGTATATAATGGATAGGATAAAAAGATTCAACAATAACAACAACAACTTGCATTTATATAGCACCTTTAACGTAATAAAACAGGGTGCTTCACAAGTGTGTTATAAAACAAAATTTGACATCAAGCCACATAAGGAGATATTAGAGCTGATGAGCAAAAGCTTGGTCAAAGAAACAGATTTTAGGAGCATCTTAAAGGAGGAAAGAGAGGTAGAGAGGTTTAAGAAGGAAATTCCAAAGCTTAAGGTTTAGGAAGCTGAAGTGAAGGCAACGGTGGTGGAATGATTAAAATCGCACACGCTCAAGAGGCCAGAATTAGAGGAGCGCAGATATCTCTGAGGATTGTGGGCTGGAGGTAATTACAGAGATAGGGAGCAGCTAGGCCATGGAGGGATTTGAAAACAAGGATGAGAATTTTAAAATCAAGAAATTGCTTAACTGGGAGCCAATGTAGGTCTGCAAGCACAAGGGTAATTGGCGAGCTAGGACACAGGCAGCAGAGATTTGGATGACCTCAAGTTTACAGAGGGTAGAACATGGGAGGCCAGCCAGAAGTGCATTGGAATAGTCAAGTCTAGAGGTAACAAAGGCATAGATGAAGGTTTTAATGTTAGATGAGCTGAGGTGGGGTGGAGTAGGGTAATGTTACAGATGTGAAAATAGGTGGTCTTAGCGATGACGCAGATGTGTGGTTGAAAACTTACCTCTGGGTCACAGATGACACCAAGGTTGTAAACAGTCTGGTTCAACCTTAGAATGTTGAAGGAACGATATGGGGTGGACACAGAAGGAAGTAGGGTTGGGAAGGGGAAGGGGTGTATAGGTGGAGAACCATACAAGCAAGCCTTATCTGTGATTGACATGATGGGAGTAGTGAGGCCACATGAGATGGCAAGGTCAAGGGGTTGGCCGTGGATATGGGTTGGGGAGTTTCCATGGAGGACGAGGTTTATGGAGGATAAGAGAACAGTGAACTCAGAGGAGGGAGAGCATGATGAGTTGAGATGAAGGTTGAAATCACCGAGGATGAGAAGTCACTCAGTGCAGAGGCTGAAATAGGAAAGGAGTGAAGGTATCTTGGTGAGAAATTTTTTGTGGTACTAGGGTGGGTGGTACAGAATGAGGAGTTTAAAAGAGAGCTGAGAGGAATGGAACAAGGTGAGATGGTCGGAGGAGAAGAAACTGCCGGAAGAGTAGGGGGACAGATCAAGGTGTGATTTGGCGCTAACAGCCACACAGCCAGCACAATAGTTTGGGCCAGGCAAGTAGCAGACGATATGGCCAGATGGGGAGGCTTCATTCAGAGAGATGTCATAATTTCTCAGCCAGGTTTCCATGAAGGCCATGATGTCAATGCAATGATCCGCAATAAGCTCATGGATGGCGAGGGCCTTGTTGACAAATGGACAGACATTCTGGACAGAAATGTGGAGCGGGGCAGTGATAGCTGATCCAACTGGAAGAGTTCACAGCACTGGGAGCAAAGGGTTAGACCAGAGTTGTCCAACTTTTTTGCATGGGGGGGCCACATTACAATTTTTGGCTTACATGGGAGGCCGGTGAGACAAATTCGGAAAGATAAAGGCATTAAAAAGTTATCTTACTGTTCATCAAAACAACAACAAATGTGCATTTTTGTGAAGAAGCTTTAAATGAGAAGATTAATTTATTGACTTACTTTCTCATCACTATGTTGGACATTGATTTAGTGCGATACCTGACACTTTTTTGCTTGCACAGGTGGTCAATGTCTGCCCGCACACTTGTTGTAGCGTTGCGGAGTATTCCAGATAGTTATCCATCTGTCAGAGTGATCTTAATCTCTCTCCGTCTCTCTCTCTCCCTGTGTTCCCCCCTCTCTGTGTTGCTCCCCACCCCCTGTGTCGTCCTCTCTGTTCCTCCCCCTCTCTCTCTTTATTTCCACCTTTCTCTCTCTTTGTTTCCCCACCTCTTTGTTCCCCCTCTCTCTGTGTTACCCCCCTCTTTCTCTCTTTGTTACCTCCTCACTGTGTCCCCCCCACTCTGTCCCCCCTTTCTCTCTCTTGTGCCCCCTCTCTTGATCTGTCTCCCTCTCTGTCCCCCCTCTCTCTCTGTCCCCCCTCTCTGTCCCCGCTCTCTGTTCCTCCCTCTCTCTTTGTTCTCCCTCTCTCTGTTACCCCTCTCTTTCCGTTCCCCTCTCTCTCTGTTCCTCCTCTCTACATTACCCCCTCTCTTTCTGTTCCCCCCTCTCTTTGTTCCCCCCTCTCTCCACCTCTCTTTCTTTGTTTCCCTCTCTCTCTCTTTGTTTCCCCGTCTCTCTTTGTTTGCCCCTCTCTCTCTTTAGTCCCCCTCTCTCTCTGTTCCTCCCCCTTTCTCTCTTTATTTCCACCTTTCTCTCTCTTTGTTTCCCCACCTCTTTGTTCCCCCTCTCTCTCTCTCTGTTTCCCCCCTCTTTCTCTCTTTGTTACCTCCGTCTTTGTTTCTCTCTCTTTGTTTCCGCTCTGTCTTTCTTTGTTTCCCCTCTCTCTCATTGGTCCCCCTCTCTCTATTTCCACCTCTCTTTGTTTCCCCCCTGTCTTTGCTCCCCCCTCTCTTTGTTTCCCCCTTTGTTCCTCCTTTCTCTCTCTGTTTCCCCCCTCTCTCTTTGTTTTCCCCCCTCTCTTTGCTTCCCCTCACTCTCTGATACCCCCACTCTCTTTGTTTCCCCTCTCTCTCTGTTTTCCCCTCTCTCTCTGTTTTCCGCTCTCTCTCTTTGTTTCCCCTCTCTCTCTGTTTCTACCTCTCTCTCTTTGTTTCCCCCTCTCTCTCTCTCTCTGTTTCCCCCTTTCTCTCTTTGTTTTCCCACCCTCTTTGTTTCGCCCTCTCTCCACTTCTCTCTTTCTTTGTTTTCCTCTCTCTTTGTTTCCCCATCTCTCTTTGTTTGCCCCTCTCTCTCTTTAGTCCCCCTCTCTCTCTGTTCCTCTCCCTCTCTCTATTTCCACCTCTATCTCTCTTTGTTTCCCCCATCTCTTTGTTCCCCCTCTCTCTCTGTTTGTTACCCCCGTCTTTGTTTCTCTCCCTTTATTTCCTCTCTCTCTTTCTTTGTTTCCCCTCTCCCTCTCTTTGGTCCCCCTCTCTCTCTTTATTTCCACCCCTCTCTCTTTGTTTCCCATCTTTTCTCTTTGTTTCCGCTCCCTCTCTCTTTGTTCCTCCTCCCTCTCTCTCTGTTCCCCCTCCCTCTCTGTTTCCCCCTCTCTCTTTCTGTTTTCCCCTCTCTCTTTGTTCCTCCCTCTCTCCACTTCTCTCTTTCTTTATTTCCTTCTCTCTCTCTTTGTTTCCCCTCTCTCTTTCTTTGTTTCCCCCTTCTCTCTCTTTGGTCCCCCTCTCTCTCTTTACTTCCACCTCTATCTCTCTTTGTTTCCCCCACCTCTTTGTTTCCTCTCTCTCTTTCTTTGCTTCCCCTCTCTCTCTTTGGACCCCTCTCTCTCTTTGTTTGCCCCCTTCTCTTTGCTCCCCCTCGCTCTTTGTTTCCCATCTTTCTCTCTTTGTTTCCGCTCCCTCTTTATTTTCCCTCTCTCTCTTTGTTCCCCCCTCTTTGTTTCCCCCTCTCTCTTTGTTTTTACCTCGCTCTTTGTTCCCCCTCTCTGTTTCCCCCTCCCCTTGCTTCCCCCCTCTCTTTGTTCTTCCTCTCTCTTTGTTTCTCCCTCTCTCTTTGTTCCCCACTCTCTGTTTCCCTCTCTCTCTCTGTTTTCCCCCTCTCTTTGTTTGACCCTCTCTCTCTTTCTTTTCCCCTCTCTCTTTGTTTCCCCCTCTCTCTCTTTGTTTCCCCGCCTCTCTTTGTTTTCCCTACTCTCTTCGTTCCTCCTCTCTCTCTCTTCGTTCCTCCTCTCTCTCTCTGTTTGCCCCTCTCGCTTTGTTTCCCCCTCTCTTTGTTGCCCCCTCTCTCTCTTTGTTTTCCCCCTCTCTTTGTTTCCCCTCTCGCTCTGTTACCCCCTCTCTCTGTTTTCCCCCTCTCTTTGTTTCCCCTTCTCTCTTCGTTCCTCCTCTCTCTCTCTCTCTGTTTCCCCCTCTCTCTCTTTTTGTTCCCCCTTTCTCTTTGTTTCCCCCTCTCTCTCTTTGTTTCCCCTCTCTCTCTGTTTCCCCCTCTCTCTTTGTTTCCCCCTTTCTGTTTCCCCCTCTCTCTTTGTTTCCCCATCCCTCTCTGTTTCCCCCTCTATCTTTCTGTTTCCCCCTCTCTCTTTGTTCCTCCCTCTCTCCACTTCCACTTTCTTTGTTTCGTTCTCTCTCTCTTTATTTCCACCTCTCTCTCGCTTTGTTTCCCCACCTCTTTGTTCCCCCCCTCTCTCTCTGATTCACCCCTCTCTCTCTTTTTTCCCCTCTCTCTTTCTTTGTTTCCCCCCTCTCTCTCTTTGGTCCCCCTCTCTCTCTTTACTTCCACCTCTATCTCTCTTTGTTTTCCCCCCTCTCTTTGTTTCCCCTACTCTCTTCGTTCCTCCTCTCTCTCTCTTTGTTTCCCCCTCTCTCTCTGTTTGCCCCTCTCTCTTTGTTTCCCCCTCTCTCTGTTTGTTTTCCCCCCCTCTTTGTTTCCCCTACTCTCTTCGTTCCTCCTCTCTCTCTCTTTGTTTCCCCCTCTCTCTCTGTTTGCCCCTCTCTTTGTTTCCCCCTCTCTTTGTTGCCCCCTCTCTCTCTTTGTTTTCCCCCTCTCTTTGTTTCCCCTCTCTCTCTGTTACCCCCCTCTCTCTGTTTCCCCCCTCTCTTTGTTTCTCCTTCTCTCTTCGTTCCTCCTCTCTCTCTGTTTCCCCCTCTCTCTCTCTTTGTTCCCCCTTTCTCTTTGTTTCCCCCTCTCTTTCTTTGTTTCCCCTCTCTCTCTGTTTCCCCCTCTCTCTTTGTTCCCCCCTTTCTGTTTCCCCCTCTCTCTTTGTTTCCCCTCTCTCGCTTTGTTTTCCCCCTCTCTTTGTTTCCCCCTCTCTCTCCTTGTTCCTTTTCCCTCTCTTTCCCCCTCTCTCCCTCTGTTTCCCACCTCTCACTCTTTGTTTCCCCCGTCTCTCTTTGTTTCCCCTTCTCTCTCTCTTTGTTTCCACCTCTCTCTCTGTGTTCCCCCTCTATCTTTCTTTGTTTCCCCTTCTCTCTCTCTTTGTTGCCCCTCTCTCTTTGTTCCCCCTCTCTCTTTGTTTCCTCTCTTTCTTTCTTTGTTTTCCCCCCTCTGTCATTGTTCCCATCTCTCTTTGTTTCCCCCTCCCTCTCTCTTTGTTGCCCCTCTCTCTTTGTCCCCCCTCTCTCTTTGTTCCCCCTCTCTCTTTGTTTTCCCCTTCCTCTCTCTTTGTTTCCTCTCTTACTTTCTTTGTTTCCCCCTCTCTCTTTGTTCCCTCTCTCTTTGTTCCCCCTCTCTCTTTGTTTCCCCCCTCTCTCTCTTTGTTTCCCCCCTCTTTCTGTTTCCTCCCTCTCTCTCTTTGTTTTCCCCAATTCTCTCTTTGTTTTCCCCTCTCTCTCTTCGTTCCTCTCTCTCTCTTTGTTTCTCCTCTCTTTCTGTTTCCCCCCCACTCTTTGTTTCCCCCTCTCTCTCTGTTTCCTCCCTCTCTCTCTTTGTTTTCCCCCCTTCTTTGTTTCCCTCTCTCTCACTCTGTTCCCCCCCTCTCTCTCTCTTTGTCCCCCTCTCTCTTTGTTCCCCCTCTCTCTTTGTTTTCCCCTTCCTCTCTCTTTGTTTCCTCTCTTACTTTCTTTGTTTCCCCCTCTCTCTTTGTTCCCTCTCTCTTTGTTCCCCCTCTCTCTTTGTTTCCCCCCTCTCTCTCTTTGTTTCCCCCCTCTTTCTGTTTCCTCCCTCTCTCTCTTTGTTTTCCCCAATTCTCTCTTTGTTTTCCCCTCTCTCTCTTCGTTCCTCTCTCTCTCTCTTTGTTTCTCCTCTCTTTCTGTTTCCCCCCCACTCTTTGTTTCCCCCTCTCTCTCTGTTTCCTCCCTCTCTCTCTTTGTTTTCCCCCCTTCTTTGTTTCCCTCTCTCTCACTCTGTTCCCCCTCTCTCTCTCTCTTTGTTCCCCCTTTCTCTTTGTTTCCCCCTCTCTCTCTTTGTTCCCTGCTCTTTGTTTCCCCCTCTCTCTGTTTCCCCCCTCTCTCTATTTGTTTCTCCCCTTGCTTTGTTTCCTTCTCTTTTTCTCTCTCTCTCTCTCTCTCTCTTTCCCCCTCCCTCTCTCTTTGTTCCTCCCCACCCCTGCCTCTCTCTCTCTCTCACTTCCTCTCTCTGACAGGTGCATGGAGCAGGAGCGCTCAGCACAGCAGTTTTCTGGTTGATCAGTTTGTTTAAAAACCTCATGCTTTCAGTTTCACAGCTGATAGCTGCTGTAGCAGGAACATGTTTCCTAACTTCAGACAGATTCAGGATTTTTCGACTTTTTTAAAAAGCCCGCCGGAAAACCCTGAATCTATCCGATGTTGGGAAGTGTGTTCCTGCTTCAGCAGCTGTCAGCTGTGAAACTGACAGTGCAATGTTTTTAAAGAAGAAGACAAATGGAAATCTCCCATCTCTAGTCACAGATGCCTGGCGAGGATGAGGAATGGCCCCGGGTATAGCTTACATCCGTCGGCCGGATAGAAACCTTTTGGTGGCCCAGATCCTGGCCCGCAGGCTGTATGTTGGAATTGCTTCTAATTTCCACCCTTCTCTCACCTTTACATGGTCCATCTCCGACACTTCCCTTTCCTTCCTCGACTTCTTTGTCTCCATCTCTGGGGATAGGCTGTCTACTAATATCCATTATAAACCCACCGACTCCCACAGCTACCTCAACTACACTTCTTCACACCCTGCCTCCTGTAAGGGCTCCATTCCATTCTCCCAGTTTCTCCATCTCCGACGCATCTGCTCTGATGATGCTACCTTCCATGTCAGCGCTTCTGATATGTCTTCCTTTTTCCTCAACCGAGGATTCCCCCCCACTGTTGTTGACAGGGCCCTCAACTGTGTCCGGCCCATTTCCCGCACCTCTACCCTCACCCCTTCCCCTCCCTCCCATTACCGTGACAGGGTTCCCCTTGTCCTCACTTTCCACTCCATCAGCCTCCATATCCAAAGGATCATCCTCCACCATTTCCGCCACCTCCAGCGTGATGCCACTACCAAACGCATCTTCCCCTCCCTTCCCCTGTCAGCATTCCGAAGAGATTATTCCCTCCGTGACACCCTGGTCCACTCCTCCATTACCCCCACCACCTCGTCCCCGTCCAATGGCACCTTCCCCTGCAATCACAGGAGGTGTAATACCTGCCCATTTACCTCCTCTCTCCTCACTATCCAAGGCCCCAAACACTCCTTTCAGGTGAAGCAGCGATTTACTTGTACTTCTTTCAATGTAGTATACTGTATTCGCTGCTCACAATGTGGTCTCCTCTACATTGGGGAGACCAAACGCAGACTGGGTGACCGCTTTGCGGAACACCTCCGCTCAGTCCGCAAGCAGGCCGCCGAGCTTCCGGTTGCTTGCCATTTCAACACTCCCTCTGTTCTCATGCTCACATCTCTGTCCTGGGATTGCTGCAGTGTTCCAGTGAAAATCAACGCAAGCTCGAGGAACAGAATCTCATTTACCAATTAGGCACACTACAGCCTGCCGGACTGAACATTGAGTTCAATAATTTCAGAGCATGACGGGGCCCCCCATTTTACTTTTATTTTTAGTTATTTTTTTTCTTTTTCCTTTTAAAAATTTTTTTTGGTGTTTATTTTATTTTATTTCATCTTAGTTTATTCAGTTTGCTTACCCACTGTTTTTTCATGTTTGTACTTGTGGCAGTTCAATTTTCAGTCCGTTAACACCCTTTCTGTACTAATGCTTTGTCTTTCAACACACCATTAACATATCTTTGCTCCATGATCTTCTGGTCAGCTATTCTGTGACCTTGTCCTATCTACACCTTCTCCTTTGTTATCTCTTGCCCCACCCCCACTTTACTTGCTTATAACCTTTTACATTTCTAATATCTGCCAGTTCTGAAGAAGGGTCACTGGCCTGAAACATTAACTCTGCTTCTCTCTCCACAGATGCTACCAGACCTGCTGAGTATTTCCAGCATTTCTTGTTTTTATTTCAGATTTCCAGCATCCACAGTATTTTGCTTTTAATTGTATGTTGGACAATCCTGGGTTAGACGGAGAGGAGATTGGCAAGATTAGTTCCAGCAGGTGCGCTGGGTGGAAAGATCAGCCAGGGAGCAGGTTGGGGCAGTTGGGGTTGCTGCTCATAAGTTCTTTTCTAATATAGTGATTTTGTCCCGAGTTGAAATGCCAAAATGCCCACAGTATGAGTGCACCACAATGTCTATTGCTCACAACAGCCATTCTTATCAGTCTAAATGAGATTGACAAATTACTGCCAATCAATATATAATTATGGGAAGCAGAAAGAGGAACAGGAAACAATATTTATTTTATTAGAGATAAAGCTAGGAAAGTCACCAGAAGCTTAAATTCCTTGATGTGAACAATAACAAGAGACTAATCAACATGAACCTGGGCTCCAAAGACAAATTAGAATGGAAGATACAGTGAAATGTGTAGCATTAATGGCCATTTCATATCAGCCTGAAAGAGAAATCGGCCACTTCCCAGCCAGTAAAGCAAGGGTCCAAGAGCACATTTATTCTTTCCAGGGTTAGGTACATGAAATAAACTGAAAGGTAACTATTGTCTATTGTAGAGCAAGTTGGGAAAAGCAATTATTTCAAAATAACATTTTTAAATGGATCAATTAAATTGTCTTTTGTATCTTTTATCATCAAAAATTGCTTTCAGCAAAAAGCTTTTTTGTAGGCCCTTGCCTCTGCTCAAAGCCTGGGTTTGAACTTGATATTTTAAGAAAGAAAGAAATGGCATTTATATAGGGCCTTTCACAACCTCAGGACACCCCAAATCTATTATAGCCAACAAGGTAGTTTTAAAATGTTGTCACTCCTGTAATGTCGGAAACACACCAGCCAATTTGCACCCGGAAAGGTCCCACACAAGTTTATTTTATGCCCAGAACTGCCATGATGTTGGCTGAATTTGGATTGTGCAGTCTAAGCATCTACTTAATTTCCTGTTAGTGCTGTTCAAAGAGGAACTTCAATTTCCCCCATTGCATCAGGTGTCATCAGATCAACTGAACAGCTGGAAACTTTTCTTCAGTTTTTGCTTAATTAATTTCCCTAAAGAAAGCTAGAGCGTAAATTACAACTTCATTCAGGTAAAATTTATTTGAGTGTGTTTTTAAAAACTCTCAACCAAAGGCTTTTTGTGTGTATGCATATCTCTGAGTGTGAAAGATAAAAAAAAAGGCAGACTACTGATTACACACCTGTTTTATCTTCCACAAGCACTAAGCTGAAAGATGGTGTATTTCCTCATCCTGTTTTGAGTTCATTATTAAATAAATAATTTTGAAACAAAATGAGCCTTTAATTATTGTGTTGACAGAATAACTTTTAATTATCACCTGTTATGATGAGAGAAGAGCTTCTAAATGACACCTAATAATCACTAGATTTATCTTAACAGAATAGCCTCTAATTACTGTATTATGTTAACAGTTATAACAGCCGCAGATTTTAGTTTATCATGTAAATTTTGTTGATGGGTAGAAACCATACCCTGCAATGTGTGAAAGGTACTTCTGTCCAATAACAGATTAGAAATGATCCATCAGCACAACTGTGTGGGTAGTGAGTAACCAGAAACAGCACATGACTGTTAATAATATTCAGAGGGTCAATACTGAAGGACATAACCTTTAATAAAATAAACTTTTATAAGCTGGTCCTTGTAGACATTCTAAAAATGAATTATTGTGATATGGACATTGTTAACAAGGCCAAAATTTATGGTCCATCCATAGTTGCCCTTGAAATGGTGGTAGTAGCCTTTCTTCTTAAACTGCTGCAGTCCATGTGGTGAAGGTAGCCCCACAGTGCCATTAGGTAGGCAATTCCAGGATTCTAACCCAGTGACAATGAAGGAACGGGGTGATATATGTCAAGTCGGCTTGGTGTGTGACTTGGAGGGGAACCTGGAGGTGATGGTGAACCCTTGCGCTTGCTGGCTTTGTTCTTCTAGGTAGTGGAAGTTGCAGGTTTTGGGAGGTGCTGCAGTGAATCCTGTAGATACTACAATATCACTACAATCACCGTGGCTATTTAAGATGTATCAAAATCAAAAGTAGCAGATATATTCCGAGAATCAGTGAGACATGAAGCTGGTGCACAGGAATAAATATAAGGCAGGAATGAAAAAAGGGTAAGACACAGAGCAGGTCAGTCAGCATCTGTGGAGAAGCAGCATTTCCAGCTATCTTCTGCATTTTCACCTTTCCAGCATTTGCCGTTTTCCTTCTTGTTTCCATTTAAGGTTAAAACCAACTTCCTTCACCTCACTATTTGCAGCCATGCCTTCAGCTGCCCAACTACAAAACTCTGGAATTTTCTCTCTAAACTTCTTGGACTCTCTAACTTTCTCACCTCCTTTAAGACACTTCCTAAAACCTACCAATTGGATCAAGTCTTTGGTCACCTGTCCTAAGATCTTTTTATGTGGCTCAGGATAACATTTTGCTGATCAGCTCCTGTGAAGAGTCTTGGGATATTTTAGTACATTTAAGGTGCTATATAAATTAAAATAGTTATTGAAACATACACAAAAATCAAGTGAGTTAATTTAGTTCAATTTTATTTAGCATACATATCAATTTCATTTTGATGTTTTATTTTTCTCTCTCTCATGAGGTTTCATTAATAGTTTACACATCTAATTTTGCTCCTGAGTCTCTAGTACCCCATATAGAGGGGTTACCATGGTTAATAAAATTACACTTCATTTCCCAATCATCCCATTTACAATCTCAATTGAGGGAAGATTCACAACATCAAATCAAGGTGATTCTTGATCAAAATGCCTCACTCAATTCAAAGGGCTTGTAAGATTTGGTCCGGGAATCACAGATCACCCAAAAAAAAGGGTCAAGGTCACAATTGTTTTAAAGCAGTTTATTAAGAAGCAACAGTTTAGATACAATATATAAGCTAAATAGACAGAATAGACATACGACCCGTAGCAGGTAAGAACGGTTTACCCATCCTCGATCAGATAAGCAGACCAGCTGGCTGTGGAATTCTCTTCTGCTCTTGAGCTAACCAGGGTATTGGGCCGAAGCCAGCATTGATCCACCTCAGCAAGCTTTCCTTTGTCTGACATATCTTTTCCCTCCTGAATGCCTATTTATATATCTTATTTCTAGGTGGGTGTCTCGTCTTCCCAAATTCCAGCCCATAGCCCATAAGGTCAAATTTCTACTCATCTCTTCCTGGGACATCTTGTTAACCTTACTCAGAAAGGTTGTTTAGATATGAGGCATGAGATCCCACTTTATCAGGCTTTGGAATGTCTTTTAGCAAGGCCTGTGCTTGAGTCATTTCTTTGACTAGATAACAGCCCTTGTGATGCCAAACCTATCTTGACTGTGCTGTGTCCGTACTACCTCTAGCAGGCAGCTGAAGAATTCCTTGAAGTGAGAGAGAGAGAGAGAAATGTATTGCAAAAAGCCACAGAATTTCTTCTACAACTACCATTTCCAGTAATTCTACAATATTCTCACAATTACCGTTTCTTATCAGGTTAAATAATGCTAAGAGGATCAAAAAAGAAGCAGAGATTATGGAATTTGAGGAAGTTCAGTTCAAATCATAGAATGTTTTCAGACTAGTCAGTGTCTGCTAGTATTTAACTCAACATGGTCCACGCCCAGTCTAATCTGACTCTCCTGCTTATTCTCCATTGCCTTTAATATCCAACCTTGTCTAATCCCATTCTCCTACTCAATCCCCATATCCTTTAATATCCAACCAAGTCTAATCCTATTCTTCCGCTCACTGCTCCATTCCCTTGTATCCCATCCTGTCTAGTGCCACTCTCCTACCCACTCCCCACACCCTTAAATGTCCCACCAGCCTAATTCCACTCTCCTACTCATTGCCCCATCCCCTTTAATATTGCACCTAATCTAACCCCACTTTCCTGCTCACTCCCTTTAATATCCCACCTAGTTTCCTGCTTACTCAACTATCCCACTCAATGATTATTTTAATGCATTGTAATCAAGTATTCAGCTCCATCACCGCCCCACCCCCACCCCCACCTCCCCCTACCCAATAAAATGTCTTGTCTGATCAGGCGTAATCATTCTGGGTTTGAGGACACAGATCTGCCTCGTCCTGTTGTTCTGCAGTCCCGCATTTGGAAACCAGAGAGGATCTCTCCAGAACTTGGTAACCACGGTTTCTCCATCGCTTCTTACCATAGTAAGCAAGGGCGATCAAACCCACCAGGGCCAGGGTGACGGTGATAGAGATGGCGGCCACGGCCCCTCCGGATGAACTCTTGCTAAATATTTGACGAATGTCTGACGCCTGGGCCGTTCTCCACATTTGAGTCTTAGTGTCCTTTAACCAAGGTTCTTGGAACTCAGAGAGGACAACCACAGTATTAGTGGAACCCACAGTCAGAAGAGGGAGTTGTGAGAATGGGGGCAGATTGATGCGGGGCAAATTAAGCCCATCAAAGACGCCAGATTTCACACAGTAGAGTATCTGACACCCGTCGCTGATGACAGCTTGGTGTTGACTGTAGCCCTTGGGGCACTTCTTGGGGTAAGGTCTTGGTTCCTTCTGCATGAAGGTCTGCAGTCCCCCTGAGCCTTGACCTTTGGAATGGTTGGCCAAGGGGTTGCCTGTCTCACAGCTGAAGAAGCCACCAAAAGGCACGGAGTACCGGAACCCCATCTCGTAGTCATCGCTTACACAGACCTTCAGATCTTGGAAGAGGCCCAGTGGGTAGAAGGACGGAGGGCACGAGCGGGTCTGGGTCAGCGGGTTCCCGGTGCCAGAACTATAGAGGCCACCAAAGAGGTAGCCTGAGGACTGGGTCACTGGGCCCATAGCTGCACACCAGTACGCCTTGAATTGGGCTCTACGCACATGGTAAACATCTCCACATACATCCTTACAGCAACTAAAGAAAGCCCAACAGGAATGGCAGTGCCGGTGACACTCGTACTGGCTGTAGGCTTCCTCCTGCACCCCTGTGTGCAGGTGAATGGCTGTGTACTCAGGGGGGCAGCTGAATGACCCTGTCTGGGGGTTCCTCTGCCCCAATGCGTGGCATAGTGGCTGGGCGTTGGCCCCTGACAGCCCAGAACATTCCTGGTAGAGCCCACCGAAGGTGAAATTAGTGCCTATTTCCTTACAAGACCCATCGTCGACGTTGGCCTTGAAGTTGAAGTTGGGGGAGTGGAGGTCCACGCAGCCTGGGTAGGTGTTAACGATGTAGTAAAGCGCGATTTCTCTTTCGATGCTCCGGGAAAGCTTCCTGACCGTGGGCTCCGGGAGCTCTGGGATAGTCTGTGGGCTGACGAAGAAACTTAAAGGCTGGCCAGATCTGTCGATGGCCACCAGCTCGTTGGCAATCTCCTGCTGCCACTTCTGCAGGGTGACCCCGGGATAAAAGGGGATGCCACCGTTGCTCTCAATCCTGGAGTGGGACCTGTTCCCCACATACTGCCTGGTGAACTGGTCCATGGATTCGGATTGCGCACCAAGGCCTATGTTTACTGCGTGGAAGAAGGTGGCTCCCGCTGAGGCGGTGATGGTGGACTTCCGACTCCAGCTGTCAGACACGAAGCTTGATCGCACCTGGTCCTCCTGCACAAGGTTGGCACCAGCATGGACACCAGTCAACACGTGGGTCCCGTAGTTACGAACAAGCAACTGGGTGTAGTAAGAGATGGCTCTTGTCTGGTTGTTCTCGATGTAGTTGCCTATGTCGATCAGCTGCTTCTTGAAGCCCTGGTCCAGTTGGAAATTGGGCGATGCTTTGACCTCATACATGAGATTTCTCACTTGGATTCTGGTGGTCATGCTGCTGTCGCGCACCTGGTGAGTTTTGACCCTCTCGGTGTCCGTGGAGAACTTCCCATTCAGGATGGAGAGGAAGGAGACATCAGTGTTGACCGAGGCACAGGTGGAGCTTTTATAATTCCGCCAGTTTTCGATCAGCTCTGACACTATCTCGATGTTGGTCTGCTTCTGCGGCACCACATAGACCTGGTCTGGGATGAAGTACATTCCGTCCTCGGTGGTTTTACACTGCGAGTAACTAATGTTCATCACTCTCCCCAAGTCCACATTCCTCAGATTGTCCCAGCCACCTCCAGGCAGCACCTCGAGGGCGGTCAGGCTTTGAATCTTCCTACATTCTGTCAGACCATCGCCACTGGGCAGCTGATGCCCCGGGTCCACTGCCCTCACTGTCAGAATCCACAGGAACACATTAACCAGGACCCGACACATCCTAAGGAGCAGCCGACACACTCTCTCTCTCTCTCTCCCTCAGCTCCTTATCCAAGCAAATTTTCTTGGCTTGTGAGCGTCTGCTATTAGTTTCGAATCTATTTCACAGCTTGCTGTTTCCTCATTCCCACTCACGATAGTATTTGTCATCAATCATAGAGACATTTCAAAAGGGGAAGTCCAAAGGCATTCAACAGCAAGTGATAATGTTGACAATCAGCTCTATTTCCCACTTCCCCTCAAAGAGGTCATTTACTGGCATTCAACCATTGTTTAATGTGGCTAGAGAATAGACAGGAGCAGGAGGAGGCCATTCAACTCTTCTATAATGTTACATAGGAAGTTCTGGCTATTAAACCCCTTGAGCATGTTACATAGGCAGAGGAAGAGAGTATTCAGCCCCCTGAGCCTACTAGATAGACAGAGGAGGACCCCCTGAACCGGTTATGGGGAAGAGGAGGCAGAGGAGGGGGGCCTTTCAGCCCTTTCAGCCTAATACATAGGGGAGGTGAAGGCCATTCAGCCCCTCTATAATGTTACACAGGAAGTGCAGACCAGGCAGCAGAGCCATGGGAACACCGCCAATTTCCCTTGAGAAGGTGGTGGTAAGCTGCCTTCTTGAACTGCTGCAGTCCATTTGGTATAGATACACCCACAGTGCTGTTAGGAAGGGAGTTCCAGGAGTTTGACCCAGTGACAGTGAAAGAACGGCGATACAGTTCCAAGGCAGGATGGTGAATGACCTGGAGGAGAACTTGTAGTTGGTGATGTTCCCATCATCTGCTGCCTGATCATTAACACATTTCAGTGTTGGCTGCTGCATTTCCTACATGAAAATGGTATCTACACTTCAAAACATACTTAAGAACATAAGAAATAGGAGCAGGAGAAGACCATATGGCCCCTCAAGCCTGCTGCATCATTTAGTTGATCCTTAACCTAAACTCCACTTTCCCACCTGATCCCCATATTCCTTGATTCCCTTTGTGGCCAAAAATCTATCGATCTCAGCCTTAAATATGCTCAATGACTGAGCATCCAGAGCCCACTGGAGTACAGAATTCACAACCCTCTGAGTGATGAAGTTCCTCTTCATATCAGTCCAAAATGACTGACTCCTTATCCTGAGACTGTGCCCCCCCCAGTTCTAGACCCTCCAGCAAGGGAAACTGCCTCTCAGCATCCACTCTGTTAAATCCTTTCCAAATCTTAAATGTTTCAATGAGATCACTCCTCATTCTTCTAAACTCCAGAGAGTACAGGCCCATTCTACTCAATTCTCCTTATAGGACAACCCTCTCATCCCAGAAATCAATCTAGTGAACTTTTGTTGCACCCCCTCTAATGAAAGTAGATATTCTCTTAGGTACAGAGACCAAAATGGTACACAGTACTCCAGGTGTGAACTCATCAAAGTCCTGCACAATTGCAGCAAGACTTCAGTACTCTTGCATTCCAACCGCCCCCCCTTGCAATAAAGGCCAACATACCACTTGTGCTCCTAATTGGTTGCTGTACCTGCACATTAATTTTCTACATTTCTTGTACAAGGACACTCAAATTCCTCTGAAAACCAACGTTTAATAGTTTCTCATCATTTAAAAAATGTCAGTTTTCCTCTTCTTCGTACCAAAGTGAATAACTTCCCTGTATTTTATTCCAGCTGCCACCTTCTTGCCCAGCCACTTAACCTATCTATATCCCTTTGCAGACTTTTGTGTTTCCTTCTCACTGCTTCATTTCCCACCTAGCTTTGTATCATCAGCAAAATTTTGGATGCATTACACTCAGTCCCTTCATCTAAGTAATTAATATAGATTGTGAATAGCTGAGGCCCCAGCACTGACCCTTGCAGCCTGTAAACCTGAAAATGATCCATTTGCTCCTACTCTCTGGTTTCTGTCCTTTAACCAATCCTCAATCCGTGTTAATATATTACCCCCGACCCCATGAGCTCTTAAATTATGTAACAATCTTTCGTGTAGCACCTTATTGAAAGCCTTTTAAAAATCCAAATGTGCTACATTCATTTTACCTACCCTGCTACATACATCCTCAAAAAAATGCTAATAGGTTTCTCAAACACAATTCCCCTTTCATAAAACCATGTTGACTCTGCCTAATCATATCAACATTTCCTAAGTGCTCCATTACCACTTCCATCATGATGGATTCCAGCATTTGCCCGTCAACTCATGTCAGGCTTACTGACCTGTTTTCTTTCTTTTCCAATTTCCAATCCACTGGGACCAATTCCAGAATCTAGGAAATTTTGGAAGATCACAACCAGTGCATCCACTATCTCTGCAGCCACTTCTTTTAGAACCCTATGTCAGGGGATTTGTCGGCTTTCAGTCCCATTAATTTCACCAGTACTGTTTCTTTACTAATATTAGTTAATTGGTTGTAAATTGCCTTGGAACCTCCTGATGTTGTGAAAGGTGCTTTTTAAATGCAAGTCAATCTTTTCTTGGTCTTGAAGATTTCATTCGACATCCATATCTACACACTTTAGGAGAGAATTTGGAATCTGTCTCATGACCAGATACACAGGGTGATTGGTAATGTATACAGCAAACAACTGTTCATTTTTGAATCAAAAGAATTACAAAATTTTTATGCAGCCACTCAAACATAACCTGCCACTTTCTATAAAAGGAAGAGTACATCACACCCACCATCACTGATTCAGTCACTAAAACCTTCAGTCGACTTTCTAACTTTAGGGATGAATGGAAACACTTGGTACAATCCAGTCTGTTAGTGAGACATAACAGCACTGTCTCTCTAGTCCCAGTTCCTTGCCCTTATCCTTAATACCCTTTATGTCCAAATGACTAAAGCTATGTTACAGTAATTCTGAAGCCTTGGACTATTAATCTAGAGAAAATGAGATCAAATCCCACCCTTGCAGCTTGAGAGTTTGACTTCAGTTGAAATAAAAAGTTGGTATCAGTAAAAGTGACCATGAAGCTTTTGGATTGTCATAAAAACTAGTTTCTTTCGGGAAGGAAACCTGCCATTCTTATCTGGTCTGGCCACATCTGACCAACATGTTTGACTCTTAACTACCTTCTGAGGTGGCCTAGCAAACCACCACACAGCAGTTCAAGCTGAAGGCCCACCACCACCTTCTCAGGAAAACATTGCCTTACCAGCAATTCCCACGTCCGTAGAATGAATGATAAAAAGGTACCTATCTCCTCTTTGACCAGCTGAATTGACATTCTGTCCAGATCTTACTGGGGCATTGTGCTCTCCATTCTCAAGAACTCTTCCTGCCAATTTCCCGTTGAACCAGTTCAGGTCCAGTTTTGTTCTGTCAAAATAACCTTTACCAGTTCTGATGAAAGGTCACTGACCTGAAACATTAACTCTGCTTCTCTCTTCACAGATGATGCCAGACCTGTTGAGTATTTCCAGCACTTTTTGTTTTTATTTCAGATTTCCAGCATCTGCAGTATTCTGCTTTTATTAAAATAGAGGGCAGTTGTGTGCTATATAGATGCAAGTCAGAGATAACTCTGTGCTAGGTGTCAGCCATGGCTTAGTAGTGGCACTTATGCCTTTAAACCAGAAGGTGGTGGGTTCATGTCCCATTCCAAAAAACCTGAGCCCATATCCAGGTCTGATACACCAGTGCAGTACTGTAGGGATGAATGGAGACCCTTGGTTTGAATGAAATATTAAAATGAGGCCCCATCAACCCCCTCAGGTAGATGTAAAAGGTCCCATTGTGCTGAACCAATATTTATCCTTTAATTAACACTAAAACAGATTATCAGTTATTATCTCATTGCTGTTTGTGGGACCTTGCTGTGCAAAAATTGGCTGCCATACTTCCTACATCACAACAGTGACTGTACTTCATTGGCTGTAAAATGCTTTGGGACTATTTGCTGTCATGAATAGTGCTATAGAAATGGGTGTTTTTTTCTTGTAGGGGGTGAAATTTGTCTTGGGCAGGAGCTAAAAGCAGACAGTAGTTCCCTTGATCGGATCCCGGGAGAAGAAGCTCCACATCGCGGCTGGCCATAGCACTGACCCCCCACCCCCTGCCCCCCTCGCACCACCTTCCCCCCACCTCTTCCCCCCCTTGCACCACCATTCCCCCCCTCCCCCTCACATCTTTTGCTCCTCGCACCCCTTTCCCCCCTCGCACCCCCTCCCCCCTCTCACACCCCCTTCTCCCACCCCCCTCGCACCCCTCCGCAACTCCTTCCGCCCTCTCCAACCCCTTCTCCCCCTCAACAACCCCTTCCCCCCTCCACAACCCCTTCCCCCCTCACACCCCCTCACCCCTCGCACCCCCTTCCCCCCACCCTCCTTGCACCGGTCCGCACCCCCTTCCCCCCTCCGCAACCTTCCTCCCTCGCACCACCTTCTCCCCTCCCCCCTCGCACCCCTTCGCACCCCTTCTCACCCCCTTCCTCCCACGCGCTCCCTCCTCGCACTCCCTCCCCCCTTCCCTCTCCCTCCATGAAATCACACAGTTTACTTGTCAGGGCCCCTGCTCAGGGGTAGGAGCTAACAGCCCCACTGCCTTGTGGGCGTCTCGGGAGAGACCAAGGCTAAGGGAGTAAACCCTAACAGAAAATCCGGAGCGGAATCCCGTAGGTGGTCATGTGTCACCTTTGGCATGTTTCCGGCAGTTCCTGCAGCCATACCGGTGCCAAATGTCGTGCTCTGCACTCCTTTGGACCTCACTAGGAAGGCCGAGAGGGGAGTTTTGACGCTTGGGCAACTCACAACCTCCATACGTTCCGCCCAGGCATGCATCGTGGAGAGGTCACTCCATAGTCACCTCACAGCGACCAAAACAACACGGAAGGCAGCAGTTACGGGTTATAAGTCCAGATCAATTGGCGTAGAGATTGGGCGCCATGGGTTGCCTTTGTCGGTGGGAGAGGTCATCACATCTCACTGCACAGCTACCACCTGCCTTAAAACGGGCTGCCCCCGGTCAGTAAGGTTCTGTTCCGCCACAGTCCACCTGTTTCAATGGGTGCTTGGAGCTCAGGATCATTGCCCGACAAGTGGACTGTAATACTGCACCAAACAGCATGAAAAAAAAAGGAAAGAAGGTACCAGCCCTTCGTTTTGCAAGCTGGAACGTCAGAACTATGTGTCCTGGCCTGTCGGAGACCTTACACAAATCAACGATTCTCGGAAGAACACCATCATTAACAACGAGCTCAGTGGACTCAACGTGGACATTGCAGCACTTCAGGAGACACGCCTCCTTGCGAGCAGATCTCTAAGAGAGTAGGACTACACCTTCTACTGGCAGGGTAGGGATCCTGAAGAACCAAGACAGCAGCGTGGAGTGGGCTTCGCCATCAGGGACTCTTTGCTCAGCATGATAGAGCCACCTTCAAATGGCTCGGAACGCATACTGTCCATCCGACTGCTCACCGCCTCTGGTCCAGTACACCTACTCAGCATCTATGCTCCAAAACTCTGCTCCCCACCTGAAGTTAAAGACCAGTTCTACGAGGAACTCCATAATATCATTAGTAGCATTCCTAATACCGAACACCTGTTCCTGCTGGGGGACTTTAATGCCAGGATTGGGGCCGACCATGACTCATGGCCCTCCTGCCTTGGGCGCTATGACATTGGAAGGATAAATGAGAATGGACAGAGACTGCTTGAGTTGTGTACCTATCACAACCTCTGCATCACCAACTCGTTCTTTCATACTAAACCCTGTCACCAGGTTTCATGGAGACACCCAAGATCACGTCGTTGGCACCAGATGGACCTCATTGTCACAAGGCGAGCCTTTATAAACAGTGTCCAAATCACACGCAGCTTCCACAGTGCGGACTGCGACACTGACCACTCCCTGGTGTGCAGCAAAGTTAGACTCACACTAGAGAAGCTGCATCACTCCAAGCAGAAGGGCTGCCCGCACATCAACACTGACAAAATTTCTTATCCACAGCTGTTACATAAGTTTCTATATTCACTTGAAAAAGCCCTTCAAAAGACTCCTGCAGGAGATGCAGAGACGAAGTGGGCCCACATCAGAGACACCATCTATGACTCAGCAATGACCACCTATGGCAAACGTGAGAAGCAGAATGCAGACTGGTTTCAATCTCACTTTGAAGAGCTGGAACCTGTCATAGCCACTAAGCGCTCGCACTGCTGAACCACAAGAAAGCCCCCAGCGAGTTAACATCTGTAGCACTTAAAGTAGCCAGAAGCACTGCACAAAGAACAGCCAGGCTCTGTGCAAATGACTACTGGCAACACCTATGCAGTCATATTCAGCTGGCCTCTGACACTGGAAACATCAGAGGAATGTATGATGGCATTAAGAGAGCTTTTGGCCAACTATCAAGAAGATCGCCCCCCCTCAAGTCTAAATCAGGGGAAACGATCACTGACCAATGCAAGCAAATGGACCGCTGGGTCGAGCACTACCTAGAACTGTACTCCAGGGAAAATGTTGTTACTGATACTGCCCTCAATGCAGCAAAGTCTCTGCCAGTCATGGATGAGCTGGACGAACAGCCAACAAAATCGGAACTCAGTGATGCCATTGATTCTCTAGCCAGTGGAAAAGCCTCTGGAAAGGACGGCATTACCCCTGAAATAATCAAGAGTGCCAAGCCTGCTATACTCTACGAACTGCTTTGCCTGTGCTGGGATGAGGGAGCAGTACCACAGGACATGCGCGATGCCAATATCATCACCCTCTATTAGAACAAGGGTGACCGCAGTGACTGCAACAACTACCGTGGAATCTCCCTGCTCAGCATAGTGGGGATAGTCTTCGCTCGAGTCGTTTTAAACAAACTCCAGAAGCTGGCTGAGCATGTCTACCCTGAGGCACAGTGTGGCTTTCGAGCAGAGAGATCCACCATTGACATGCTGTTCTCCCTTCACCAGCTACAGGAGAAATGCCGCGAACAGATGCCCCTCTACGTTGCTTTCATAGATCTCACCAAAGCCTTTGACCTCGTCAGCAGACGTGGTTTCTTCAGACTACTAGCAAAGATTGGATGTCCACCAAAGCTACTAAGTATCATCACCTCATTCCATAACAATACGAAAGGCACAATTCAGCATAGCGGCGCCTCATCAGACCCCTTTCCTATCCTGAGTGGTGTGAAACAGGGCTGTGTTCTCACACCTACACTGTTTGGGATCTTTTTCTCACTGCTGCCCTTACATGCGTTCAAGTCTTCAGAAGAAGGAATTTTCCTCCACACAAGATCAGGGGGCAGGTTGTTCAACCTTGCCCATCTTAGACCAAAGACCAAAGTACGGAAGATCTTCATCAAGGAACTCCTCTTTGCTGACGATGCTGCATTAACATCCCACACAGAACAGTGTCTGCAGAGACTCATCGACAGGATTGCGGCTGCCTGCAACAAATTTGGCCTAACCATTAGCCTCAAGAAAATGAACATCATGGGACAGGATGTCAGAAATGCTCCATCCATCAATATCGGCGACTACGTTCTGGAAGTGGTTCAAGAGTTCACCTACCTAGGCTCAACTATCACCAGTAACCTGTCTCTCGATGCAGAAATCAACAAGCGCATGGGAAAGGCGTCTGCTGCTATGTCCAGACTGGCCAAGAGGGTGTGAGAAAATGGCGCACTGACATGGAACACAAAAGTCCGAGTGTATCAAGCCTGTGTCCTCAGTACCTTGCTCTACACAGCGAGGCCTGGACAACGTATGTCAGCCAAGAGCGACATCTCAACTCATTCCATCTTCGCTGCCTCCGGAGAATCCTTGGCATCAGGTGGCAGGACTGTATCTCCAACACTGAAGTCCTCGAGGTGGCCAACATCCCCAGCACATACACCCTACTGAGCCAGCGGCCTTTGAGATGGCTTGGCCATGTGAGCTGCATGGAAGATGGCAGGATCCCCAAGGACGCATTGTACAGTGAACCCGTCACTGGTATCAGACCCACCAGCCGTCCATGTCTCCGCTTTAAAGACATCTGCAAACGTGACATGAACTCCTGTGACATTGACCACAAGTCGTGGGAGTCAGTTGCCAGATCGCCAGAGCTGGCAGACAGCCATAAAGGCGGGGCTAAGGAGTGGCGAGTCAAAGAGACTTAACAGTTGGCAGGAAAAAAGACAGAAGCGCAAGGGGAGAGCCAACTGTGTAACAGCCCCGACAACCAATTTTATCTGCAGCACCTGTGGAAGAGTCTGTCACTCTAGAATTGGCCTTTATAGCCACTTCAGGCGCTGCTTCACAAACCACTGACCACCTCCGGGCGCTTACCCATTGTCTCTCGAGACAAAGAGGCCAAAGAAGAGTTTGTTTTACACCCTGCCCCCTATTTTACTCTCCGTGAGCTTCAGTGGAGTTTATAATTGGGCGGCGGAGGTGGAGGAGTATGTAATAGGTGTCTGACCCGATCCTATCATGTTCCCACCTGGGGGCGTGGGGCAGAGTTAGATTAAAATTAACCTAGTGGAGTTTCACAAGAGCTTCAAATTTCACTCCGAACATAAAACTTTGCTACTTTAAAGAAAGGTATTTGCCTTGTCACCTGATCTGGGGAATTCTGTCAACAATCATTCTAAAACCAACATTGAGGAAATGAAACTGAATGCAACAGGAGACACTAATCTGTTCCTAGTTGTGAAGATCACCAACAACAACAACAACAATAGTATTTATATAGCACTTTTAGCACACTAGAAATGTCTCAAGGTGTCTTACAAGAGCATTATCAAACAAGATTTGACACAAGCCATATAAAGAGAGATCAGGACCGATGACCAAAAGCTTGACCAAAGAGCTCGGTTTTATGGAGCAACTAAAAGGAAGACAGCAGTTGAGAGTCGGAAAGGTTTAGGGAGGAAATTCAAGAGCCTAGGGCCGAGGTGGCCGAAGGTGTGGTCGCCTGTGGTGCAGCAATGAAAATCAAGGATCCACATGAGGCCAGAATTGGATGAGTGCAAAGATCTTGGAGGATTTTAGGGCTAGAGGAGGTTACACAGATAGGGAAGGGCGTGGCCATGCAGGGGTTTGAAAACAATGGTGAGAACTTTAAAATTGAGGAGTTGCTTGACTGGGAGCCGATGTCGGTCAACAAGCACAGGAGCGATTGCTGAATGAGACCTGGTGTGAGTTAGGATATGGTCAGCAGAGTTTTGGATGAGCTTTAGTTTACAGCAAGGTGGGAGGCTAGCCAGGTCAGCAATGAGATAGTCAAGCCTAATGGTAACAAAGGTATGAATGATGGTTTCACCAGCAAATTAGTTGAGGCAGAGCTAGAGTCAGGCAATGTTACAGAAGTGGAAGTAGAAAATCTTGGTGATGGAACTCACCAGGAGCTGATAAGGGCACCAGACTTGGTGAGGTGGGATGGTGGCGATGGACTTCAAGAAGGAATAGCAGAGATAAGAGGTGTTGTGTCAAGGGTCTATGTTTTTGAGAATGAAACCCTGATATCAGCCTTGGGTTAGTGGTAGTATTCTCATTTCTGAGTCAGAGGGTTGTGGGTTTGAGCCCCATTCCAGAGATTTCAGCCCATAATCTAGACTGACACAATGCTAGTATCGAGAGAGTGCTGCATTTTTGGAATTGCTGTCTTTTCAAAGACTCTGTCCTCTCAGATGAATATAAAAATTCTACGGTACTATTCCAATTTTCTGGTCAATTTTATCCCTCAACCAACACCACATTGCTGCTTGCGGGACCTTGCTTTGTGCAAATTGACTGCCACTGTAATAGTGACTACATTTCAAAAGTACTTAATTGGCTGTGAAGCACTTTGGGGTGTCCTCAGGTCATGAAAGGCTTTATAGAATAGGAGATTTTTTCCCCCCCCCTCTTTGTTTCAAAGAGGTGTCCAGAACAGGGAGGCCCTTCAGCCTGAGACCATAGAGGCCTTTTGTCCAAGTAAGCAATGTGACAGACGTCAGGATTTCACCAGTTCACCAAATGTTTTTAAAATTTGTTCATTGCGCATGTTGCTGGCAAGCATTTGTTCCACATTCCTAAATGTCCTTGACAACTGAGTGGCTTGCTTGGATAATCAGAGGGCAGTTAAGAACCAACCACATTGCTGTGGGTCTGGAGTCACATGTAGCCCAGACTAAGTAAGGACAGCAGATTTCCTTCCTTAAAGGACATTAGTGAACCAGATTGGTTTTTAAACAATAATTGACGATAGTTTCATAACAACATTACTAAGACTAGCTTTCAATTCCAGATTTGTTTCATTAATTAATCCTAAATTCCACCAGCTGCCAGGGTGGGATTTGAACCTATGTCTCCAGAGTACTAGGTCAATGACATTACCACTACACCACTGTCTTCCCTATAAAATAGTACCATGGGAATCTTCTACATCCCCCCATGCAGGCAGTTGGAGTCTTGGTTTAATATCTCATCTGAAAGACAGCACTTTCAACCCTGCAGCAGTCCTTCATTATTGCACTGGAGTGTCAGCCTGCCTTTTTGTGTTCAAGCCTGGAGTAGAATCTGAACCAGGAACCATGTGACTCAGCGAGGAGAGTGCTACCAACTGAGCCACAGCTGACACATTCCACCTCAGATGTATCAAACCATAAGTTTGCCAGAACTTAGCCAAAGCACAGGAGCACCTCCCAAATTCCAGGATAATTGTCCAGTACTACTAAATCCAAGGACCATCTCCCAATGCTACCAAAATGCAGGACTTCCCCCAAGTGTAACTAAATCTCATCTTCCCTTCCAAGTACTGTTTTAAAAACAAAATATACAGGTAAGGGAATATCAATTATATATAAAGGATTGATGGTGAACCTTTATAAAACATTGGTTTGGCCTCAGCTGGAGTCTTGTGTCCAATTCTGGGCACCACACTATAGGAAGGATGTGAGGACATTAGAATGGGTGCAGAAAAGATTTACAAGAATGGTTCCAGGGTTGAGGGACTTCAGTTAAGTGGATAGATTGGAGAGGCAGGGACTGTTCTCCTTAGAGAACAGGAGGTTGAGAGGAGATTTGATCGTGGTGTTCAAAATTAAGAGGGGTCTGGATAGAGTAGATATGGAAAAACTGTTCCCATTGGCGAAAGGGTCAAGAACCAAAGGACACTAATTTCAGCTGAATGCCAAAAAAAACCAAAGGTGACATGAGAAAAAACATTTTTACTCAGCAAGTGGTTAGGATCTGGAACTCACTTCCTTGAGAATATGGTGGAGGCAGATTCAATTCCGATTTTCAAAAGGGAATTGGATAATTATCTGAATAGAAAAAATTTGCAGGGCTACAGCAAAAAGGCGGGGGAATGGAAATAGCTGCGTTGCTCTTGCAGAAAACTGGCAAATAACAAGATAGGCTGAACGGCCTCCTTCTGTGTTGTAACCATTCTATGATTCTATATTAAAATAAATGAGTAGGTTGTAACATTCCTGTTCAAAATGCATTGAAAACTCTTCTGTCAATGTCTGCCAATGGCAAAATCTATTTTAAAAGTGTTAATATTCAGATACAATAGCAGTTTTGCCTATAGTTGGTGCTATGATAGGAATTTCAATAATTAAGTGTTGTGCTTGCAGGCTAATATTACATGGCAGCCATAAATCAGAACTTTGTAAATTCAGGAAGGGCTGGATAATCCAGCTGGATTAAAATCATCTTGGGTCTTCCACAGGTCCCACGAAACATCTCAGAGAAGACTAAGTAACACAGTGACGCAAAAGACCCTGTCACTATGATTTAAGATGGGCTCAATGACTTTGATTGTTGGCACATGGGAATCCTGCTCCATTGCACTTCAGCAGAGGCACAGCTCAGAAATTTCCAAGCCAGAGATTACCAACGCAGCCTTCCATCCAATTTATATAATAATTTCTCGATAAAATAAAAGGCTTAAATGCACTATTTAGCTATAAGCAAAGATAATTCTTTATTAAAAAATGTTATATTAGAGGACATGTTTGATTAAAAGGCATGGAAAAGAACAGGAAAATGCAGATGTTAATTGTCCAGCATAACTGCCACAAGTTCCCTTCGGAACACAATATAGTAAGAGGTGGAAGACCAATTTCATCATTTTTTATTTTAATATATATTTCACACTTATTAGCAAACCTTTAAAGAAAAAGTTGAATCTAGAATGACATGGTAGAACAGCATCCTGGAACATCAATGCAGAGTGCCACAGCAGCAAGAAGTGTAGGTTCAATACCCCCATGCTAGTGCTGTTGGATAGTTAGGAAACGTGCATGACCAGCCTAGGGTGACTGATCTTCCTGCCATCCTTGTAGTCTCTGCACAGCACTTCCCTACAATTCACCATGCAAGAAATTGCAGTGTTAAGCCCATTTCTTACAATTCTAGGGTGCACAAATTGGAGATACAATGCAATGAAGATATATCACCTCCGAAGGAAATATTTTTTAAAAAACATATCTTTGGTCATATGTTATTCAAGAGATGGTGGCAATGTTAGTTGGTGTTTTTCCAATTGCGTTTCATTTATCATATGATGTATTTCAACATCAATCAGCTGTTTATACATCGAAGGTGTGGGACACAGGAGATGGCATTTTCATAAATGTAATAGAACGCCAATTCCAATAGATTTTATAAAACTTTAAATCTTTATTTTCTCTTTTGCCCTACCACTTCTTCCTCATTGCTCTTACAAGTTGTAACTCTGACTATGCCACATAATACTGGGAAAATAGTATAGCATCTGGGGAGGAACTAAGCAAGAGCAAACAATCCTTAAGACATTTACCACGAAGGAAGCATCGGTCTTTGCATCCACGCTTCTAAAATTACCAGCTGTGCTTGTTGACTGTTATGTAATCATATAGCTATGTGGGTCTAACACAGGGCAGTAACACATTTAAAAAAACGTAAGTGTTTTGCATTAAGAAAGACGATGGTATTGTAGCAAACTTAGAAGTGGGTATTCTGTACACTATGTATGGTATTTATTTTCTAGGGGGATTCAGGTTTTGATTTTGATACTTAATTTGGTACAATTTGAAGTTTTTTTCATGTATCCATAAATATTTTAGAATCTGTACTCTATTTCAGATGAGAGAATTTATCCTCTGCGATGGGTGAAAAACTCTAACAGCGAACCTTATACATTGGGGTAAATCAATTGTAAAAAAAAAACTTGTTTCTTGTTTCAACTAATTTCTTGATATTATTCCTATCTTTTCAAGCCAAAATTAGTTAGCTTTACTAGTGGAAAATGCTTATTACATTCATATGATTTTTTAAATCCATTACTTTAAGGCAGGAGATAACCCATTTATTTTAAACAGGTTGACGTCTCTCCTAAAACAGCACACTAATGATTACATCACAAAAAAAATTGAATTTTGTTTGACAGTATTACCAACAGTGATCTCTGGCCTATGGTCTCCAAATGATTCACTGATAATATATTGGTACAGTATGACAAATAGTTTACTACAGTAACTGCGATAGAAACTTATGATTTTCATAAGAAGATGGATACCTGCATCACCTTGACCTTGAACTTATGTGATTACTTGCCTTTTGTGTGCTGTGCTTTTGGAGCCAGCATCGAGGAACATAGGAACAGGAGCAGGCCATTTAGCCCCTTAAGCCTGCTTTGGCATTCAATAAAATCATGGCTGATCTGTTGTACTTCTTTGAATTCCACAAAAATGTAGCACAGTCAGGTGCACAGCTTGAGACTTGCTTGTTTGAGATGAATATTACCTAGAAAAGATGGCACCATGACCATTTTTAAGCTGCAAAATGGGCATCTGTGCGTCCAATATGGCAGGGGGACATGAGCGGCTCATTACAAACTGGAAGTGCGCCACCTGCCATGTTAGACAGGCTACTCCCTAAACATCCATAGCATGTGCCAGAACAATTTAAAACAATGAATAATAATTCAAATTAGGGTCCTATGTTTGTGCATGTTTCTGATCATATGCCCCAGCGCCATACTCATCGAACAATGAACTCATCCAGCAACTCATGGTGCTAACTGGCAGGGAGGAACCTTCAGCAGTGCTATTTACAGCTCTCATCCACTACTTACAGATTAGTTGCTGTTTGGCATGGGAGGCTGAGCAATACTTGGCTCGTTTGGGGAGGCAGGGGTCACTCTGGCTGCTTGCTTCTCTTCAGCATCCTTGTCCGCAAATACAGTATTTATTTGGCTGGTCCGGTAATGTTTCTCGTCAATAGACTGCCCTCAGGATGATGATGGGGGGGGGGGGGATTCAGAGATGGTAATGCCATTGAATGTCAAAGGTTAAGCTCTCTCCTGTTGGTCATTGCTGGCACTTGTGTGGAATGAACGTTACTTGCCACTTATCAGCCCAAAACCAAACATTGTCCAGATTTTGCTGCATGGGGGCATGGATTGCTTTGCTATCTGAGGGGTTACAAATGGAATTGAAGACTGTGCAATCCTCAGCGAACATCCCCACTTCTGACATTATGACTGGACCGGAGGAAAGTGTATCAAGGCGTTCCCCAGGGGGTGGAGTTAGGGCCCTTGCTTTTCTTGACATATATTAATGACCTAGACTTGGGTGTACAGGGCAAAATTTCAAAATTTGCAGATGATGCAAAACTTGGAAGTATTGTGAACTGTGAAGCGAATAGTGATAAACTTCAAGAGGACATAGACAGGCTGGTGGAATGGGCAGACACGTGGCAGATGTGTGTGTGATTTATTTTAGTAGGAAGAATGAGGAGAGGCAATATAAATTGAAGGGTACAATTCTAAAGGGGGTGCAGAAGCAGAAGGACCTGGGAGTATAAAACCAGAAAGCACTGGAAATACTCAGCAGACCTGACAGCATCTGTGGAGAGAGAAGCAGAGTTAATGTTTCAGATCTGTGACCTTTCATCAGAATCTAAAGCGTTAACTCTGTTTCTCTCTCCAAAAATGCTGCCAGACCTGCTAAGTATTTCCAGCACTTCCTGATTTTATTTCAGATTTCCAGCATCCGCAGTATTGAGCTTTTATGACCTGGGAGTATATGTACCCAATCACTGAAAGTTGTATGGCAGGTTGAGAAAGTGGTTAATAAACCATATGGGACCCTGAGCTTTATAAATAGGGGCATAGAATACTAAAACATGAAAGTTGTGATAAATCTGTATAAAAACACTGGTTCAGCCTCAAATGAAGTATTGTGTCCAGTTCTGGGCACCTCACTTTAGGAAGGATGTTAAGGCATTAGAGAGGGTGCAGAAAAGATTCACAAGAATGGTTCCAGGAATGAAAAGCTTCAGTTATGTGGCTAGGTTGAAGAAGCTGGGTCAGTTCTTCTTGCAGAAGAGATTTAGAGGAGATTTGATAGAGGTGTTCAAAATCATGAGGGGTCTGGACATAGTAGATAGGGAGAAACTGTTCCCATAGACCAAAGGATCCAGAATTCAGTACACTAAGGTAATTGGCAAAAGAAACAACAGCGACATGAGGAAAAACCTTTTTACGCAGCGTGTTATTAGGATCTGGACTGCACTGCCTGAGACTGTAGTGGAGGCAGATTCAATCAAAGCCTTGAAAAGAGAATTGGGTTATTATCTGAACAGAAACAAATTGCAGGGCCATAGGGAAAAGGCATGGCAGTGAGTTGCTCTTGCAGAGAGCAGGCAAGGACAAGACAGGCTGAATGGCCTCCTTTTGTACTCTAAGCATTCTATGATTTAATGAAGCAGCTGAAGATGGTTGGGCTTAGGAACTTCTGCAGCGATCCCCTGAGGTAGAGATGATTGGCCTCTAACAACCTTTTACCAAATAACAACCAACTAACCAAACTTAGTACAAACCCCATCCCCCGACCTCACCTAATGAGCTCTGGTAAGGATCTGGATAAGTCCTAGGTGTGGTTTTTCTCCTAAATCTGGCTTCAAATTCCTGGCTTCAAGATCATGCTTCTGCGCTGGACTATATAGGAAAAATGTAAGACTCTGCTTCCGGCAAAAATCTGCTGCCTTTTTTGTTTTTCCGATCTGTGAGCTGTGGAAAAAATCTGTAAAAATCTACGTCTAGATCCTCTTTGAAACTTACCTTCAAATTTCTGAACTTATCTCAACATCAAGAAGATGCTTTTGCACTGGACTACACTGGTTATAACGTAAGACCCAAATTCGTCTCTGAATTGCTGCTCTGTTGTGATTTTTAAAATAACTCTGGTCAGTTTACTGCCCTTCCCCCACAACTGCTGTGTTTGAGAGACGTCAGCCTCCTGAACCTGTGAGCCTGTGACTGGTCACTGGTTGTACTGGTTTTTCTGCTTCAGCCTAATCCTGCCAGCTCCATGACCGGTCCTAGAATCATAGAAATCACAGAAGTTTTAAGGCACAGAAAGAGGCCACATGGCCCATCGTGTCTGTGCCTGCCAAAAAACAATCCACCTATTCTAATCCCACCTTCCAGCATTTGGTCCGTAGCCCTGCAGATTATGGCACTTGAGGTGCATATCCAGACTCCTTTTGAATGAGTTGAGGGTTTCTGCCTCAACTACCCTTTCAGGCAATGACTTCCAGGCCCCCCACCACCCTCTGGGTGAAAAAGTTTTTCCTCATCTCCCCTCTAATATTTCTACCAATCACTTTAAATCTATGCCCCCAAGTCACTGATCTCTCTGCTAAGGTGAATAGACCCTTCACATCCATTCTATCCAGTCTCCTCAAAATGTTGTACATTTCAATCAGATCTCTCCTCAGCCTCCTCTGTTCCAAGGAGAACAACCCCAGTCTATCCAATCTTTCCTCTGAGTTGCATTTTTCCAGTCCTGGCGACATCTTTGTAAATCCCCTCTGTACCCTCTCGAATGCAATTACATCCTTCCTGTAATGAGGTGACTAGAAATACACACAGTACTCAAGTTGTGGCCTAACCAATGAATTATACAGTTCCAATATAACCTCCCTGCTCTTATATTCTATATCTCGGCTAATAAAGGAAAGGATTCCATATGCCTTCTTAACCACCTTATCGACCTGTCCTGCTACCTTCAAGGATCTGTGGACATTCACTCCAAGGTTCCTCACTTCCTCTACACTTCTTAGTGTTTTCCTATTAATCGTGTATTCCTTTGCCTTGTTTAACCTCCCCAAATGCATCATCTCACACTTCTCCAAATTGAATTCCATTTGCCACTTTTCTGCCTATCCGACCAGACCATCAATATCTTCCTACAGCTATCCTCCTCGCAATCTACCACACAGCCAATCTTTGTGTCGTCTACAAACTTCTTGATCATGCCCCCTACATTTACGTCCAAATCATTAACACATACCACAAAAAGCAGGGGACCCAGTACTGAGCCCTGCGGAACGCCACTGTAAACAGCCCTCCAGTTGCTAAAACACCCGTCAACAATTACCCTTTGTTTCCTGCCACTGAGCTAATTTTGTATCCATATTGCTGTATTTCCCTGAAACCCATGGGATTTTATTTTTTTAACTAGTCTGCTATGTGGGACCTTGTCAAAAGCCTTGCTAAAATCCATGTAGACCAAATCAACTGCAGTACCCTCATCTATCTTTATTGTTAGTTCTTCATAAAATTCGATCAAGTTGGTCAAACAAGATATTCCCTTAACAAATCCATGCTGACTATCCTTGATGTGCCTTTCGAAGTGATAATTTATCCTGTCTCGCAGAATAGATTGCAATAATTTCCCCACTACTGAGATTAGACTGATTGGCCTGTAATTATTCGGTCTATCCCTCGCTCCCTTTTTAATCAGAGGTACAATGTTAGCAGTTCTCCAATCCTCCGGCACCACACCTGTATCCAGTGAGGACTGAAAAATGATGGTCAGACCTTCTGCTATTTCCTCACTTTCTTCTTTTAACAGCCTAGGTACATTTCATCTGGTTCTGGTGATTTATCAACTTTCAAGAATGCTAATCCCATTAATACTTCCTCTCTCCCTATGTTTACCACATCCAATACTGCACACTCCTTCTCCTTAACTACAATATCTGCATCGTCCCCCTCTTTTATGAAGACAGACGCAAAATATTTGTTAAGATCCAGACCAACATCTTCCGCCCCTACACATAGGTTACCTATTTGCTCTTTTATGGACCCTACTCTCTCCTTAGTTATCCTCTTACTCTTAATGTATAGATAAAATATCTTTGGGTTCACTTTGATTTTTCTTGCCAATATGCTTTCATGCTCTCTCTTTGCTTTCCTAATTTCCTTTTTGATTTCACCCCTCCACTTTCTATACTCCTCTCGGCTTTCTGTAGTATTGAGTTCTCGGTGTTGGACGTAAGCTTTCCTTTTCTGTCTATCTTACCCTGTCGGCTCCTTGACATCCATGGGGCTCTAGATTTGGCCATCTCATCCTTTTTCTATGTGGGAACATGTTTATTCTGAACCCCTTTGAATGCCTCCCACTGTTCTGACACTGATTTACCTTCAAGTAGCTGTTTCCAGTCCACTTTCATTAAATCACTCCTCAGTTTAGTGAAATTGGCCTTGCCCCAATTGAGAACGCTAACTCCTGTTTTATCTCTGTCCTTTTCCATAATTATGTTAAAACTGACTGAATTATGATCACTGCCACCAAAATGCTCTCCCACTGCCACTCCTTCCACCTGCTCATCTTCATTTCCTAAAACTAAGTCTAAAACTGCACCCTGTCTTGTTGGACTTGCTACATGCTGGGAAAAAAAGTTCTCTGAATGCACCTCAAGAATTCTGCTTCCTCAATTTCTTTCACACTAAGACTATCCCAGTTAATATTGGGGTAGTTAAAATCCCCGACTAATACTGCCCTATTGTTCTTGCACTTCTGAGATATTTGCCTACATATCTGCTCTTCTATCTTCCTCTGACAGTTTGGGGGTCTGTAGCACACTTTCAGCAGTGATTGCAGCTTTTATGTTCCTTAGCTCAATCCATATGGCCTCATTTGATGAGCCTTGCAACATCATCCCTCCTCACAGCTGTAATAGTTTCCTTGACCAAAATTACCACTTCCCCTCCTTTCTTATCCCCCTCCTTATCACGTGTGAAAACCCTGTAATCAAGAATGTTGAGCTGACATTCCTTTCCCTCCTTAAGCCATGTTTCTGAAATAGCTATGATATCATACTGCCATGTGTCCATGCCCGGGATTTCACGTTGGGTGGATGAGAGCCGGCCACCAACGTAAAACTCGGTGGCGAGCCCGCTTCAGCCTAGCCTGGGGATCCATCCCACATTTTACAGTTCCCCAGGCTTTAATTGTCCCTAGATGGGACTTCCACCCACTTGAGGGAGGAACTCCCTCCTCATTGAGCTGCCGGCCACTCTTCATCCCAGCAGTACCACTGGGAGTGGTGGCCACTGCTAGGACTGCAGCCCAGCCGAGGACATGAAGCCAGGACTCCAGGTAAGTTTGTGTTGCCACACCGGGTGCATCGGTCGGGCCCCGGCGAGGCAAGGGTGGTCGGATGGGGGGGGGGAGAGGGGGGCATGTTGGGTGTTGGGGCTGGTTGGGATGACGGGGGCGACCCTCCATTGGGACTCCTGTGCCCGATTATCAGGCCCCCACCCACCCCTCTCCCCCCCCCACCCCCCCCCCACCCTGCCCAGGGCACTGCAAAGCCGCCAGCTTTTCCTGGCTCCAGGATGCCCGCTTGCCATGTGTAAAATCCGTGTACAGGCAGACGAAGGCCCTTAAGTGACCATTAAGTGGCCACTTAAGGGCCTCGATTGGCCTGGGGCGGGCAGCCCATTTGTTCACCCCCCCCCCGCCCACCCCGCCCTATGTAAAGGGAGGTGGAAGCAGGTCGGCAAAGCCTCCCGCTCCATCTTACACCATCCCCTGCCACCATCCAGCTTGTTGGGGTGGCGTAAAATTCCAGCCCATCTGTGCCCTCAGCTCATCTGCTTTATTTGCTATACTCCCTGCACTGAAATAGATACCTTTGAGCACTGCCATTTCCCCCCCCGAGCCAGTCCCAATGTCCCAGGAATGTAAAGCCCTCTTTCCTGCACCATCTTTCCAGCCATGCATTCATCTCTTATCCTTCTATTTCTCGACTCACTTATGCGTGGCATTGGGAGTAATCCAGAGATTACTTTTTTACTTTTGAGGTCCTGCTTGCTAATTTCTTACCCAGCTCCCTAAATTCTTACTGCAGGACCACATCCCTCTTTCTACCTATGTCGTTGGTTCCGATGTGGACCATGACTACTGGCTGTTCATCCTCCCCCTTCAGGATGCTCTGCAGCCGCTCAGTAACATCCTTGACCCTGGCACCAGGGAGACAGCACACCATCCTGGATTCACGTATGCAGCCACAGAAATGCCTATCTATTCCCCTGACTATTGAATAACCTATCACTATGGCACTTCCAGTCTTCCCTGTACCCCCCCCGTGCAGCTGAGCCACCCCTGGTGCCATGGACGTGACTAAGGCTGCACTCCCCAGGTGAAGCAACACCTGTGGAGCGATTGTCACAGGAGCCCTTGGAGCAGGCTTTCAGCTACTTCTTCAGGAACACCCTGACGCAGATCCACACGGCCTGCACCTGGGCTCGCCCGCTGGACAGGCTGGCCACATGTATGTATTAACTCCCCGTCTGTGTAGCAGAACCCGGTCTCCAATTATCTCAGCCATCCCTGCCATTGGACAAAGACCTTGCTTCGCTTGGACCATCCGGTAGTCGGTGTGCACCGTTAAAAGAACCCATGCACAGGCATCTTTCACCCTCTCAAAATGAACTTTGGGACCTGGAATATTAGGATCGGACAATTCCTTCACCTAAGGATCCACAACCCTGGAGTGGAAGAAAGTCATTCTCGTTTGGGAGTGACTGCTTAAGAATCACAGAATCGTTACAGCGCAGAGGCCATTCGGCCCATTGTATCCGCTTGAAGAAGAAGCCAACTAGAAAAAACTCTTCATGTGCTCACAGCAGATTTGGTCTCTGTCATTGCGGTGAAAAGACAGTAAGGGGGAGCCCGCTGCTTCGACAAGGAATTTCTTCAAGCAGCAAACTTGTTATTTTTCTTTCACTGCGCATGTGTCGGAACCAGGGTGTGTTGGTCTCAGAATACGGAAGCAGTGTTGTTTTTAATAACATTTAAAAAAAACTTTAATGATAAATATTCTTTTGTAGGTTGAAAATTAAGTGCATTGGAGTTATTGTGTTAATTATATTTATTTTAAAAAATCTTAATGTTCGCTGTTGTGACAGGTTGGAAATTAAGAGCTGTGGTGCAGCGTGAGCCGTTTACCTGCCCCCAGGTGAGCGCGGGATGGAAGGTGAGCCGGAGCAGAGCGCAGGCGCCTCCCTGGGACTCAGCATCGCCCTGCTTTCCAGCCTAGTGAATGGCTCTACTTTCGTTTTGCAGAGAAAAGGCATCCTTCAAGCTGAGAGCAGAGGTTTGTAAGCACTGAATTCCCCCGCAAACATATTCCTCACATTCAGTCTGGCAAAAAAAAAATCTATAGTGGTTTCACTTTGTTAGGCAATGCACACTCAGCAACTGTTCTGGCACCACGAGCTTCCTGTAAAAAGGATTGAATCATGTAACCAGCTTACCCACACTTTAAAACTGCAACATTGGCAGGAAGGCAAGAAAATCAGCACAACTTGCAACAATACCAATTGAAGTTTTAAATGTTTTATTTTCACCTAATAATGTGCTAATAGGGTTAAATTAATTTGGTTGTTTCAGGAGTGAAGCAATTTTCAAGGTGTACTAAATAAATTGGATAATGACCATTTATCTTTGAATACCCAATCTCCAAATTTAGGATGAAAATGTAAAATTCATGGTATTAAGAAGTTTGTGATTTGATTTGGCCTTTGTCACATGGTTTATGCCTTCTAAAAGTGCAACATTATTTCAGATTTCCAGCATCCACAGTATTTTGCTTTTCCATTATTTTCATCCTATAACATTTACATTGAGTTAGGTTTTTGTGTTTTGCTTCACATTTTAGAATTTTTTTTCAAATTATTCCATCCTCTAATCTGAAATTGCATTGAAAAAGTTTTCATACGAGGAAAAAAATTGTGTTATCCAATATAGATGTTGAATCTACTGAACTTTTCTATGTAGATCCAATTTTTTGAATTTTCTTTCTCTGTTACCTGGAAAAATGATTACTGCAGTCTTAATATCCTTGTTTTGGCTTCATGAACACTGGTTTATAGCACAAGGAGGCCATCTGGTCCATTGTGTTTGGCCAACTTCATTAGAGCAATATAGAACCAATCCTACTACCCTCCCGTCTCTCCATAGCCCTGTAACTGGGAGAGCCATAGTGATAGTAGATTCAATTGTAAGGGGAACAGACAGGTGTTTCTGTGGCTGCAAACGAGACTCCAGGATGGTATGTTGCCTCCCTGGTGCTAGGGTCAAGGATGTCTCGGAGCGGCTGCAGGACATTCTGAAGGGGAGGGTGAACTGCTAGTGGTTGTGGTACATGTCGGTACCAACGACTTAAGTAGAAAAGGGGATGAAGTCCTGCAAGATGAATTTAAGGAGTTAGGAGCTAAATTAAAAAGCAGGACCTCAAAGGTGGTAATCTCAGTGCTACGTGTTAGTGAGCACAGGAACAGGAGAATAGATCAGATGAATGCGTGGCTGGAGAAATGGTGCAGGAGGGAGGGCTTTAGATTCCTGGGACATCGGGACCGGTTCGGGGGAAGGTGAGACCTGTACAAGCAGGACGGGTTACACCCAGGCAGGACCGGAACCGATGTCCTTGCGGGGGTGTTTGCTAGTGCTGTTGGGGAGGATTTAAAACTAGAATGGCAGGGGGATGGGAACTTGAGTGGGGAGACTGAGGAGAAGGAATCAAGGATAGAAACAAAAGAGAGGAAACAAAAAGGCAAAAGTGGAAGGCATAGAAATCAAGGGCAAGAAACAAATAGGACCATAGTGTGAAATAATGCTAAGATAACTAAAAATGTTAAAAAGACAAGCCTAAAGGCATTGTGTCTCAATGCGTGGAGCATTAGCAATAAGGTAGGCAAATTAACCATGCAAATAGTTGTAAATGGATATGATATAGTTGCGATTATGGAGACATGGCTGCAGGGTGACCAAGGATGGGAACTGAACATCCAAGGGTATTCAATATTTAGGAAGGACAGGCAAAAAGGGAAAGGAGGTGGAGTAGCGTTGTTAGTAAAAGAGGAAATCAATACAATAGTGAGGAAGGATATTAGCTCAGAGAATCCTGATGTGGAATCTCTATGGGTGGAGCTAAGAAACACCAAGGGACAGAAAACGTTGGTGAGGGTTGTATATAGACCCCCAAACAGCAGTGGTGTTGTAGAGGATGGCATTAAACAGGAAATTAGAGAAGCATGCAATAAGGGTACAACTGTAATTATGGGTGAATTTAATCGACATATAGATTGGGCAAACTAAATTAGCAATAATCCTGTAGAGGAGGAATTCCTGGAGTGTGTACGTGATGGTTTTTTGGACCAATACGTTGAGGAACCAACTAGAGAACAGGCCATCCTAGACTGGGTATTGTGTACTGAGAAAGGTTTAGTTAACAGTCTTGTTGTGCGGATTCTCTTGGGGAAGAGCAACCATAACATGATAGAATTCTTCATTAAGATGGAGAGAGAGAGAGTAGATTCCGAGACTCGGGTCCTGAATCTAAATAAAGGAAACTATGAAGGTATGAGGCGCAAGTTGGCTATGATAGCTCGGGGAACGTCACTTAAAGGGTTGACAGTGGATAGGCAATGGCTAGCATTTAAAGAACGCATGGATGAATTACATCAATTGTTCATTCCTGTCTGGCGCAAAAAATAGAACAGGAAGGGTAGTTCAACCGTGGCTTACAAAAGAAATTAGGGATGGTATTAGATCCAAGGAGGAGAAATATAAAATGGCCAGAACAGGGGCGGCACAGTGGCGCAGTGGTTAGCACCGCAGCCTCACAGCTCCAGGGACCCGGGTTCAATTCCGGGTACTGCCTGTGTGGAGTTTGCAAGTTCTCCCTGTGTCTGCGTGGGTTTTCTCCGGGTGCTCCGGTTTCCTCCCACAAGCCAAAAGACTTGCAGGTTGATAGGTAAATTGGCCATTATAAATTGTCACTAGTATAGGTAGGTGGTAGGGAAATATAGGGACAGGTGGGGATGTTTGGTAGGAATATGGGATTAGTGTAGGATTAGTATAAATGGGTGGTTGATGTTCGGCACAGACTCGGTGGGCCGAAGGGCCTGTTTCAGTGCTGTATCTCTAATCTAAAAAAAAAACAAGCAGCAAACCTGAGGATTGGGAGCAGTTTAGAATTCAGCAAAGGAGGACAAAGGGATTGATTAAGAAGGGGAAAATAGAGTATGAGAGTAAGCTTGCAGAGAACATAAAAACTGACTGTAAAAGCTTCTATAGATATGTGAAGAGAAAAAGATTAGTGAAGACAAATGTGGGTCCCTTACAGTCAGAAACAGGTGAATTTATAATGGGGAATAAAGAAATGGCAGACCAATTAAATACATACTTTGGTTCTGTCTTCACAAAGGATGACACAAATTACCTCCCAGAAATGTTGGGAAACATAGGGTCCAGTGAGAAGGAGGAATTGTATGAAATCAGTATTAGTAGGGAAATGGTGTTAGGGAAATTGATGGGATTGAAGGCCGATAAATCCCCCGGGGTTGATAATCTACATCCCAGAGTATTTAAGGAAGTGGCCCCAGAAATAGTAGATCCATTGCTGGTCATTTTTCAAAATTCTATAGACTCTGGAACAGTTCCAACGGATTGGAGGATAGCTAATGTAACCCCACTATTTAAAAAAGGGGGTAGAGAGAAAACGGAATTATAGACGAGTTAGCCTGACATCAGTAGTGGGGAAAATGCTAGAGTACATTATAAAAGATGTAAAAGCAGAGCACTTGGAAAACAATGACAGGATCGGACAAAGTCAACGTGGATTTATGAAAGGGAAATCATGCTTGACAAATCTACTGGAATTTTTTGAGGATGTAACTAGTAGAATAGATAAGGGAGAACCAGTGGATGTGGTGTATTTGGACTTTCAGAGGCTTTCGATAAGGTCCCACATGAGAGATTAGCGTGCAAAATTGAAGCACGTGGGATTGGGGGTAAGGTACTGACATGGATAGAGAACTGGTTGGTAGACAGGAAACAAAGAGTAGGAATAAACGGGTCTTTTTCCGAGTGGCAGGCAATGACTAGTGGGGTACCGCAGGGATCAGTGCTAGGACCCCAGCTATTCACAATATATATTAATGATATAGATGAGGGAATTAAATGTAATATATCCAAGTTTGCAGATGACACAAAGCTGAGTGGGAGCTGTGAGGAGGATGCAGAGAAGCTCTAGTGTGATTTGGACAGGTTGAGTGAGTGGGCAAGTACATGGCAGATGCAGTATAATGTGGATAAATGTGAGGTTCTCCACTTTGGTGGCAAAAACAGAAAGGCAGATCATTATCTGAATGGCAAGAGATTGGGAAAGGGGAGGTGCAGCGAGACCTGGGTGTCCTTGTGCACCAGTCGCTGAAAGTAAGCATGTAGGTGCAGCAGGCAGTTAAGAAGGCAAATGGTATGCTGGCCTTCATAGCAAGAAGATTCGAGTACAGGAGCAAGGATGTCTTGCTGCAATTATACAAGGCCTTGGTGAGACCACATCTGGAGTATTGTGTGCAGTTTTGGTCTCCTTATCTGAGGAAGGATGTTCTTGCTATGGAGGGAGTGTAGTGAAGGTTCACCAGACTGGTTCCTGGGATAGCAGAACTGACGTATGAAGAGAGATTGGGTCGGTTAGGCTTGTATTCACTAGAGTTAGAAGAATGAGAGGGGGGTCTCATTAGAAACCTACAAAATTCTAATAGGACTAGACAGTCTAGATGCAGGAAGGATGTTCCCGATGGTGGGGGAGTCCAGCACCAGGGGTCACAGTCTAAGGATAACGGGTAAGCCATTTAGGACTGAGATGAGGAGGGATTTCTTCACCCAGAGAGTGATGAACCTGTGGAATTCTCTAGCCCAGAAAGCAGTTGAGGCCAAATCATTAAATATATTCAAGAAAGAGTTAGATATAGTTCTTAGGGCTAAAGGGATCAAGGGATACGGAAAGAAAGAGGGAACAGGGTTCTGAGTTTGGATGATCAGCCATGATCATATTGAATGGTGGTGCAGGCTTGAGGGGCCAAATGGCCCACTCCTGCTCCTATTTTCCTATGTTTTCTGTGTTTCTATGTAACATTTTCTGCTTCACATATTTATCCAATTTTTCCTCAAAGGCGACAATCATCTCTGACTCAAACACTTCCTATTGCAAAACATTCCATGCTGTAATAATCCTGAATCAAGACCTTTCCTCACACTTGACGACAATTTTAAATTTATGATCCCCTCAATTCTGATCCCTAACCAGAGGAAATAACCTTTCTCTATTCACTGTGAAAACCCATCATAATTTTGAAAATCTTTATTAAATCTCCCTCTTGCATTTACCTGCTGCAGTGGAACAGATCCAGTGTCTTAACCTTTCTTCATAACTACAATTCTCATTCTTAACATCATCTTGGTGATGTCCTTTTCTATAATGGGGTGCCCAGAACTTTGCACAGTACTCTTAACAGTGGCCCAATCAATGCTTTGTTTAGATTTATCTTTACTGTTGTATTCGATACCCCATTTATAAAATCAAAAAGCTCTTGGATTTTATTGTGGCTTTATTTGCCTGTACTTGAACTTGCAGGGAACCATATATTTGAACCTCTAGGTCTCTTCAATCCCCATCCTTATCTTTCTATCTGATGTATGCTTTCATTCCTTATTTTTCTCCCAAAATAAATTACCTCTCACTTTTCCACATTAAATTGCATTTGCCACTTGTTCACATTCTGCTAACTAGTTCATGCTGTTTGTCAAGCCCCTACTATTGTATCAACAGCAAATTTCAATAATATGCTCTCTATGCCAAAGCCCAAATCATGTAACTATATTTATATAACATGAAACAGAGCAAGAGTGTACATGTGTATTTGTGTGTGGCTGTATATATTATATATGAATATATTATTGCACACACGACCTGACCTGTGGGAAATACCACTTTCAACTCTTCCTATGCAAGCAACATCCATAAAAAAGTAAAATACTGCGGATACTGTAAATCTGGAATAAAAACAAAGTATTGGAAATACTCAGAAGATCTGGCAACATCTGTGGAGAGAGAAGCAGAGTTAACGTTTCAGTTCTATGACGTTTCATCAGAACTGGCAAAGGTTAGAAATGTAATGGGTTTCAAGCAAGTGAAGCAGGGGTGGGGGGGAAAGAGAACAAAAGGGAAGGATTTACTCGTACTTCTTTCAGTTTATTATATTGTATTCGCTACTCACAATGCAGTCACCTCTGCATTGGGGAGACCAAAAGCAGATTGGGTGACCACTTTGCGGAACACCTCCGCTCAGTCCGCAAGCATGGCCCCGAGCTTCCGGTTGCTTGCCATTTCAATTCACCACCCTGCTCCCCTGCCCACATTTCTGTCCTTGGCGTGCTGCAGTGTTCCAGTGAACATCAATGCAAGCTCGAGGAACAGCAGCTCATTTTCTGATTAGGCACTCTACAGTCTTCTGGACTGAACACTGAGTTCAATAATTTCAGAGCATGACTGGCCCTTTTTTTTCTATTATTTTATTTTATCATTTTTTTCCCCATGTGCCTGCCTTTTTGCTTTTGGACACCGCTGTTTATTACCCAGTCATTAGCACTCTCTCTGCACTAATGTTTTGTCTTTCACCACACCATTAGCACACTCTCTCTTTGCCTTGGCCCCATGATCTCCTTGTCAGTTAATTTCTCCTGCCCTCTACCCTATCACACACCTTCCCTTTTGTTCCCTTTCCACCAGCTTCGCCCCCCCACCCCCCCCCCCCAACCCCACCTTCACTTGCGTAAAACCTATTACATTTTTAACCTTTGCCAGTTGTGATGAAAGGTCATAGACCTAAAACGTTAACATATGCTGCCAGACCTGCTGAGTATTTCCAGCACTTTCTGTCTTTATTCCAAGCAACATCCATTTGTTTGCTGTTCATCAATTTTTTTTTGTCTTTGTGAGACATCTTAGAGATTGCCTTCTGAAAATTTATTTGCACCACCTATGCATCCCACTTATCTATCTAATCAGTCACTTCAAAAAAGATTGTCAAGTATGACTTCCCTTTTAATAAGTTTTCAGTATTTTCAAAATTATTCTATAGCCCATTTAACTCAACTAAACGCCAATTTCGTGAACATTCTTGCAGGAAGATTCAATAAATTGTGCTTTTGAATGATATTACAAAACTGATCATCATCCTAAATGATAGGATAATTGTTTCCCTCAGAATGCCAGTGTTGAAAACTTGATCACAATTAATTCAGATGTTATTGTAATGACTTGTTTAAATACGGGAAGCCAAAATTAGAAAAGACAATATTAAATTGGAGCTTATGAATCTTTTGCTTTTGCCTGTTCATAACCAGTCTGAACTGAGATATTATACATGCCAGTACAGTACCACAGAACGATGCAACTGTGAGTATATCGAAATTGTGGACAGTGTTTATGTTGGAAATTTTCTCTAACAAAGCTGTTCCTTAGCTTACAAATAGAAACTGTTTTAGGTTTAGAGGCCAATGAGTAAAAGGCATTTTTTTTGCAAAACAGCAAAGAGTGATGGGTATGAAGACTTTTATAGCTAATGGTGCGTAGCAAGGTGAGATCAGTGAAATGCAATGTTTCTGCAAATCTGAGCAGAATGTTGGATTAATACATTTGCACTAAGCGCTGTTTGGTAATGACATTTGAGCAACTGTTGGCCACCTTGAGAAGCAACTCAATGCATTACATAGTAGACAAGTTGGTGTGAAAGTTTTAAACCAGATATTCCACAGTATAGCTGCCCTAGGACAGGAAGTTGAGAGAAGTTATAGGAAAAGGGAAGAGGATGGAGACAGAAGGTAGAGTCAGGAGGAGACAAGATGGGAGCTGATGAGACTGAAACAAACCAACTTTGTCGCCAGTCTGAAATGTGAGGAATTAGGTAAGACAAAAAAAAAATGCCTCTAGTATAGGTAGGGGGTAGGAGAATTGAGAGAAGGTGGGGATGTGAGAGGGAAAATGGGATTAATGTAGAATTAGTATAAATGGGTGGTTGATGGTCGGCACGGACTCATTGGGCCGAAGGGCTTGTTTCGGGACTGTATCTCTCTAATACTCTATGACTATGACTAGTTCCTGGAGGCTGCTTCTGAAGGAAGTGAGGGTTTGATCACAGCTCTGTGGAGCACAATACTATCTGGAGGGCCAGTTAACGCAGGAGGAGACACATACTAACAGTGGATGCTTAATGGAATGGAATAGCAAAGAGTTTTAGGAATGCTGCTATGTAATTGTTTTTAAAGACAAGGGCGCAGATACGAAAAGGCCAATAAAAGACAAATAGAATTTTTGGGGTGTGATGGAGCCAGTGAAAGAAGTTTTAGGTGAAAATTTTAATCGACTGGGAGCTTTATAATTGGTTTGGTATAGTCTTTAATCAGGAGTTTCATTTTAGAAGTATCTTATTAAGATCACATTCAACAAACATAATTACGAAGATAATGACTGCTGCTGAATACTTTGGAGTAAAGGGCTAAAGTCTTGTCTGCCAGCTATCATGTAATAGATTCTGGGGTCTTCCTGTACAGTTGACTTAAATACTGACTTTACCAAATGAGCCTTTCAGTAATCTGCAAGCTAAACTTCCAATTTAATGTTTTTGTTACTATGAGAATGTGAGCGGTTCTGAGAGAGTGATGAATAAGTTAATTGTATTCAAGTATCTAAAAGGTGGCCTCTGCTCATTTCCTCTTGAAGCTGACCAAAGCTACAGTGACAGACTTAAATAATGCTACTTCCCATTGAAGCATCAAAAATATTTGACCACAGTCACTCATATGTATGGAAGTTGACAAATAATGAACATACATTTTCTCTGACCCTGGCTTAGTCACATGGTTAAAAACTGAAAATCCACTCTCTCTAGTGAGTGAACCACAGTCTGGTTCACCAGAGATTACAGGGAGGTACGTGAGACAGAGGTCTCGGTCCTGACCCTATTTGTGACACAGCCTTCCTTCAAAAATCGAGGCCTAAATTTTTCTAATGATTACTAATGAGGAAATGCTAACTCTTGCCTTTTGACAGGTTCTTCCTATTTAACAGAATTGGCTTGGTGGACTGGAACTGTAGGAAGTAAGTGTCATTTTAAAAATTCTCATCCTTGGTTTCAAATCCTTCCATGGGCTCGCCCCTTCCTATCTCTGTAACCTCTACCAGGCTTACAAGCCTTTGAGATCTCTGAGCTCCTCAATTCTGGCCTCTTGCACATCCCTGATTTTAGTGGCTCCACCATTGGCAGCCATGCCTTCAACTGTCTGGACCCTAGGCTCTGGAATTCCTTCCCTAAACCTCTCCACCTCTCTCTCCTTTTTAAGTCGTTCCTTAAAGCTTTTGGTCATCTGTCCTAATATCTGTTTATGTGGCTCCATGCCAAATTTTGTTTGATAATGTTGCTGTGAAGTGCCTTAGGACAGTTCCTACTTTAAAGGCGCTATATAAATGCAAATCGTTGTTGTTTTGTCTCATCTCTCCTTTTCTGCCTTTCATTTTAAATCCTTCTGTTCAGAGACTAGCCAACTTTTGCTGGGATAAAGCTCTAAAGACATCTTGATCATCCAGCATATTGTCCAACTGGAGATTATTTATTGATATGTAAGCCTTCGCAGTAAGTGCCAGCAGATTAATCAAATGTCTTGTGCGTCACACATTCACTTTCAGCAGATTTTTAAAAGCAATGAAGAGAGAGGGAGGGAGAGAGAGATTCCTAAGCATGTGACTGTTTCTCACTACACAGCTGATATCAAGTAGTTCTTTTAAAAAAAAAAGTTAAGTTTAAAAAATGCAAATACTGGGCATCAGAACAAACACAGAAAGTGCTAGAGTGAGTCATACCTCTGACGAAACGTTTGGTCAGCTGACTAAGGTATGAAATTTTGTTTGATCACGCTCCTGTGAAGTGTCTTGGAACATTTTTACATGTTAAAGGCATTATATTAATACAAGTTATTGTTGAAGTCATATTTGGCTAGATAATATAGGGAAATAAAAGATATTGAAGAGACACAGAGAATGTGTGAATAGCTGAGGTGGTGGGGGTAAGGCATGTCTGACATGGAAGAAGCTGGTAAAGTTGGATCAGGTTCAGTAATCTGACAAGGAAAATGCAACTGAGGCCATTCTACACATAACTTCCTCTCTTGGCTGTTTTTTTCCCCCTTTGTTCACTTCCTTTTTTTGAATGCTGTTCATTTTTAATTATTTCCCATTTTGAGAAAACATTAATTTGTCTGTTCTTTTATGGGTCCATATTAACCTGCTGAATCTTTCCAGAATTTTCTGTTTCAGTTCATCACAGATTAGGGATTGAATCTGGGTTTTCCCGTTCTGTATAATTCTGTCCTACACTATTTGTTTATTCACTGAGCTGTGCTGGGAAAGGAAAATGGGAAATGTTGCAATCTTTTAAAATAAAAAAAAGATAACCCAGCTATTTGTTTGAGTGGATAGTTTCTGGTAACTAGCGAGACTATTAAGCCACCAAATCTCAAAACTTTGCATGTATGTTGCATATTAGTAAGTTGAAAAATAAAACAGAAAATGACTGCCTTGAATTACTTTGAGAAGAATTTTGTGACTGATCTTTTTAATTCCCAAGAACCCAACTGGTTGACCTGATTTTAGAGAATGTTTTGGAAACCTTGGTTTTAATTAATTTATAAAAACACATAGGCCCAGATTTTGCAGTCAGCAGCAATGGAGTGGCGCTTACCGTTCATTATGCCTGCAGACGTTTCGTGGGGTTAAGTGGCAACTTGTTGTATTTAGAAATCCTTTTCATATCTGTGCCCTCTACAGGGGATCTGTGGCATGTGTAATCACGGCAAATAACAACCAAATCAGATTGCGGAATCTTCACTGAGACTCAGGGCTAGATTTTATGGCAGGCGGACAGGAGCTGGCCACGGAGGTACAATTTGGTGGTGAACCCGCTTCCGCCTAGCCTGGGCATCCGTCCTGTATTTTACGGGTCCCCAGGCTTTAATTGGTCCGAGGTGGAACTTCCACCCGCTTGAGGGAGGATGTCCCGCCTCATTGAGCTGCCGGCCAATCATCGGGCCGGCAGCTGTTAGTCCCAACAGCGCCACTGGGAGCGGTGGCCACTGCTGGGACTGCAGCCCATCCGAGGACATGGAGGCAGGACTGCAAGTAAGTTTGGGTTGCCTTGTCGGGGGTGATCGGTCATGCCCCAGCGAGGTAAGGGTGGTCATTTGGGGGGGGAAGGGGGTGTCTTGGGTCCTTGGGGTGATTGGGCTTGCAGGGGCAGCCCTCAATTGCAGAGTGCCCCTCCGGGACGCTGGAAGGCCACCAACTTTCATTGGGTGGCCTTTCCTGGCTCCAGGACGCCCGCTTGCCATGGGTAAAATCCCCTTGGAGTCGGGCGGAGGCCCTTAAGTGGCTGTTAATTGGCAACTTAAGGGTCTTGATTGGCCTGGGCCGGGCGGCAAGTTTTCCACCTGCCCCCGTCCTATGTAAAGTGGGGCGGAGATGGGAGCGGGTCGGGAATCCTCCCGTAGCCTCCTGCTTCGTTTTACCCCCCCCCCCCCCCCCCTCCCCCCCGCCCCTCACCACCATCCGGCTCGCTGGGGTGGTGTAAAATTCTGGCCTCAGAGTCTGAACCAAGAAGTATAGATTAGAATATTTAATTCAGTGTAAAGTCATGTACAGTGAGTGAAATAGAGAGGGGAAAAGATGGGATTAAGAGACAAAGGAAAAGTTTTTTTTAGAAAGCTTTAAATCTCCAACAATAATTAAATTTTGCAGGAATGAGACTTCACACTTGTAAAATTAAATTTTCTGTGTGAAAGAAGTTGTTTGGTAGTAATTAAGATAATCATATCATTAAAAATTCACTTGCACTTTAATGCAGAAGCCCTAGCTTTTTCTGCATTTAGTAACGAATTGATAAGTACAGCAGTTCCACGCCCCTCATGTATTTTAATGCCAAATCTATTAGCGAGTACCAGTATAGTGCAGCTTGTGAAGGAAAGGGAAAATTGGTCAGCATTCTCTGGATTTCCTCATGTAATTGCACATGTGTGAATCCTGTCTGGTTTTCTCCATAATAGGGGTGAGCGCTAAACAAAATCTGGGCCATTATTATTGAAACAAAAACATACAAAAAAGTATTCTATGTCAGAAAAATATTACTTTTTTTTAAAAAGTTCTTCCTTTACAGTGCAATTTATTTTTTTGCAACATTCTGGGTCTGGCATTTTCCCCACAGGTAGGTTCAGATCCTGAGGTTGGAGTGGGAAGACTAAAATCTGTGTTATAAATTGGTGCTCTAGTACTGCACCACCCTCTTATTCTTGAAATTATACGTGTTTAGTTTTGGGGTAAGTGTTTAAACTCCTTTTTGTTTTGAAACCAGCATGAGGGAATTAATATTTTACAATTTTCCTCTTGTTACAGTGGGTCTTGGTCAAATAGGAAACTTCTTAGCATACAACACTGCCCCTGCTGCATTGGTAACGCCACTAGGAGCCCTCGGTGTGCCATTTGGGTACTATTTTTACTTGCAATCTGTTTATATATTGATGTGAAGCATGGAAATTTCTTCTTATTGTGGCCAATTGCAGGGCTACAATACTACCCTGGATGATACTTAAGCACTTTTAATGAATAGTTATATGACTACCCCTGCTGATGTATCAGTGTTTGTTATGAGTAGTTCTAACTGATGAGTACTAGACTATTTGATTACATTTGCCTTCCAAAGCCAGCTCAGAGCGAGATGTTCAGTGTTGTATAAGATGGAGTGCCCAGATCCACATATAATCACAATTTACTGTTTAAATTTTCAGCAATTATGATCTAGTCCCTGCTCTCCAGTCTTGTGATTATAAGTAATTATAATTGTAATTCCAATGAAATACATGTGCTACTGAAGAACTTAGCTAAAGAACTTAAGTAGTCGCTGTTTAGAATTCTTATAATAGGGCAGGAATATGGCAATTTGCTTTGGTGAAAATGTTTTACAATTATTCATGGTGTAGTAATTTTTTGTGTGTATATAATAAACGTTCCTTTTCTTTCACCCACCCATTCCTTTTACTACCCCGATCTTTTTTCTAGGTCACTCTTGGCTTCCTATATGTTGCAGGAGAAGCTAAACTTGTTAGGAAAACTCGGATGTCTGCTAAGCTGTGCAGGTTCAATCGTACTGCTCATTCATGCTCCCAGAACTGAGAATATAACATCGAGGGTGCAACTGGAAGAGAAGCTAGCGGACCCAGGTAAATTTTCTGTGTCATTAATGTAAATTGGAATGAGGGAAAGGCCCTAACACTGATCACTGAAGCACCCCAGCCAGCAGTTCCCACTAGCTGGCATTACTCCTCCATCAATTACCCACTGTTTCTTGCTCTTCGGCCAATTGTTTTTAATTCATTCTGAAATTTTAGCCCAAATCCCAACAAATATAGCTTTGAATATTAGCTTTTAATGCAGAACTTTGTCAGATGCCTTTTGGAAGTCCAGTTACACCATGTCCGGTTGCACCAGTTCCTCAGCTAGGCCCAACCATCTTCAGCTGCTTCATCAGTGACCTTCCTTCAGTCATAAGGTCAGAAGTGGGGATATTCGCTGATTGTGAAATGTTCAGCACCATTCGCGACTTCTCAGATACTGAAGCAGTCCGTGTAGAAATGCAGCAAGACCTGGACAATACCCAGGCTTGGGCTGATAAGTGGCAAGTAACATTCGCACCACACAAGTACAAGGCAATGACCATTTCCAACAGAGAGAATCTCACCATCTCTCCTTGACATTCAATGGCATTACAATCGCTGAATCCTCCACTATCAACATCCTGGGGGTTACCATTGACCAGAAACTGAACTGGAGTAGCCATATAAATACTGTGGCTACAACAGCAGATCAGAGGCTAGGAATCCTGCGGCGAGTAACTCACCTCCTGACTCCCCAAAGCCTGTCCACCATCTACAAGGCACAAGTCAGAAGGAATACTCTCACTTGCTGGATGAGTGCAGCTCCAACAACACTCAAGAAGCTCGACACCATCCTGGACAAAGCAGCCTGCTTGATTGGCACCCATCCACAAGCATTCACTCCCTCCACCACCGACACACAGTGTCAGCAGTGTGTACCATCTACAAGATGCACAGCAGCAACGCACTTAGGCTCCTCAGACAGCACCTTCCAAACCTGCGACCTCTACCACCTAAACGAACAAGGGCAGCATGGGAACACCACCATCTGCAAGTTCCCCTCCAAGTCACACACCATCCTGACTTGGAACTATATCGGCGTTCCTTCACTGTCGCTGGGTCAAAATCCTGGAATTCCCTTCCTAACAGCACTGTTGGTATACCTACCCCAAATGGACTGCAGCAGTTCAAGAAGGCAGCTCACCACCACCTTCTCAAGGGCAATTAGGGATGGGCAATAAATACTGGCCTAGCCAGCGATGATCACATCCCATGAACAAATACATTTTTTTTTTAAAATGTCATCAGGCTTTTCCTGATTCGCTTAAGCCATTATTTCCTGAGAACATCAAGGATTTTGGTCAGGTAGGATCTTCCAATTCTACATTCACGTTGCCTGTTATTTGCTAGGTTATAATTATACATCTAATCCTTACTCTGGTAATTAATTCAATTATTTTACCTGGAAGTGATTTAATATTACTGAGTCTCTGGTTGTTTGGGTTTAACGCCCCTTTTGAAAACGTCACCATGTTAGCCTATTTTCAATGCATTGGGACCTCGCCAATGTTCAAATCCATTCTGATGAGCATATCGAATTTCCTCCCTGATCCTTCTTGATAACTGGAGTAAATACCATTTATTGATTTTTTTTTTTTTTGGAGGTTTTTTTAGCCTAAGACTTCCATTTTTATTTTCATCATCGTCATCTACTTTTTTCTGCCTTCATAGTGTCCTGCAATGTAGCCCTTGTCATTTCAACTAAATTTCTCAAATTTCATAACCTTTTATATTAGTTAGTGTGGTGCAATTAATGTGAAAGACTGATTAGGAAGTGGAAAATTGCAAGTCATGGGGAAGTAAGTGCATTGCTGTACTTTTGTCCAAGTGACATTTAATTCCCGGGTGAGTTTTTTTTAATCATTGCTGTGTCTGTCCATTGATAGACTGACTGTGTCTTCCACCAAAGGAGGGAAAATCCAAGCATAACTAAACTTGTCTCATTCTCTCTGCTGTACCTGCTAATGTATGATTGAGAGCACTGGTGCATCAAACAGCCCTCAGCCAGGGAATCATGCACATCAGGGAGGGGGAGATGGAATCATAGATCTGTACAGCGCAGAATAAGGCTACTAATACAAGAGCAAAATACTGCAGATGCTGGAAATATTCAGCAGGTCCGGCAGTATCTGTGAAGAGAGAAATGGAGTTAACATTTCAGGTCAGTGATCCTTCGTCAGACATTAACTCTATTTCTCTCTCCACAGATGCTGCCAGACCTGCTTAGTAGTTCCAGCATTTTCTATTTTTGTTACAGAACAAGACCACTCAGTTCATTGTGCCTGTGCTGGAAATATTAATGCTGATAACCAGGTCTGATGTGATACTAGAAGTACTTTTATAATCGGAGTGGTGGAAGGAAAAGTGGTTAATTTAAAGAAAAGCAAACAATTTTGACTAATCTTTCAAAATACTGTTTTTCTTCTCTTGCAGTGTTCCTTGGTTACATCTGCATTATTCTAGCACTACTTATCCTGCTCATTTTCTGGATTGCACCTTCCCATGGCTCCACCAACGTCCTAGTTTACATTGGCATTTGTTCATTACTGGGCAGCTTTACTGTACCCAGCAGTAAAGGCATCGGCTTAGCAGCTCAAGATGCATTTAGTGATAGCCCGTCGAGTCAAAGAGCCCTGTGCCTCTTTGTCATCCTGTTGGTAACACTGGTTTGCAGTATTCTCGTTCAGTTTATGTACATTAATAAGGCATTACAATACTTTGATTCCTCCATATTCAGTGCTATATACTACGTGGTTTTCACAGTTTTGGTCATACTGGCATCTGCCATCCTCTTTCGAGAGTGGAATGATGTTGGATTGGTAGATTTTCTTGGAATGCTGTGTGGATTTATTACGGTTTCAGTTGGGATCATCCTCTTGCAGGTCTTCAAGGAATTCAGCATCTCTGCCAGTGACTTAAGAAAAGTCACTTCAAAAAAGCACTGAAACATAAGGATTTACTGACTGTTTCATAGCTGTATTTCAGTGTTTGAACAGATAAATACTTGTGCAGTAATAGGTATTGTGGGACTTCAAGACTCAGATATTGGAAATTGCAACATATTTAACCCTTTTTCATGTATTTGGTATGGTTCATGTGACCGACTTTCTCCTTCATTTGTGGCCCTCATCAGATCTGTTTCTCTCTGTCCCTGTTCACCATTGACTATCCATAACCTGCTATCCCCATTCACGATCCTACACTTACTGTCTATTAAGAGAAACTTAGGAAGTGTGCTTTGAAGGGAGAGCAATTCCTGCATTTGTAGAAGCTGTAGGACCCATAGTTTTCATAGAGAAAAAGAAAAAGTCTGAATTTATATAGTGCCTTTCATGACCTCCGGACATCCCAATGTGCTCTACAGCCAGTTAAGTACTTTTGAAATGTCAACATTGTAAGAAATGTGGCAGCCAATTTGTGCACAGAAAGCTCTCATAGGCAGCAATGTGATGACCAGATTCTTTTTGTGTAATGTGACTGAGTGATAAATATTGGCCAGCTTACCGAGGATAATGCTTAAATAATCTTTTATGTCTACCTGAGGGAGCAGACAGGGCCTCTGTTCATCGTTGTGTGAGGGACAGCACCTCTGAGTGCAGAACTACCTCAGAACTACACTGGGAGTGTCAGCCTGGATTTCCACACTGAAGTCTCTAGAGTGGGACTTGAACCCACAACCTCTGACACAAGAGGTAAAAGTGCTATCCACTGAATCATGGCTGACAAGTATTGGTCCTGATAACGTTCTCCTTCCACACATTTCCCCCCAACCTTTTATTTGAAGGGGAAAAATTCCTACGCTCCACTTAGTTACAGCTGATGTGACACACTAACTGAATGCGAATCACAGGCAGAGACTCACGCCCCGTCACTCTGTAGTTAGACTGCATTTGGGATGTTGCCTGGAGCAACTGTTGCACACAAAATGGCTTAGAATTATGGCACACAACAGAAAGTTGGGCAATTACACTGTTTATAAAGACTTAAAAGGAATTCTTTAATGTGTTGGTATTTCATGTACTTTAATTGGCTTTTATTCTTTATATTTCAGTTTTTAGCTTTGGTTGCAAAAGAGGTGCTGCTCCTTTGAAAACTGAAATCTTATCATGTGATGCTTATATTGTAATTAATTGCCCTCATGCACTGTATCTGTGACTACTAAATAGCAGCAATAAATTGTTAATCTTTTGTGTACTGAATTGTCATTGGCAACTTCTAAAATGCTTCAGCTGGGGAATGTCTTCAACTGTGTTTGTATGGCTCCCAGTGGAAAGTTAGTTTTCTGGCAGGGAACAAGCATTTTTATCAGGAATGATCTTTAATGGAAATGCAGCACAGGGCATTGAACTAATTATTAATGCTGTAATACTTCCCAAATCTTATATGAAACAGGAAGATTTTAAGTGATAATTTTTGAGAGCAACATTGAGTCTACATGCATTTTTTTAAAATGGAGTTTGTAGGTTTTTCACGTTAAGTATATAATTTTCTCCCATACAGTTAAACTAAAAGTACTGGTGCACTTTAATGTACTGTTTTAGGGAACAGGACTAATCCTATTGTGACTTTCTGCTGTGGGATTGAGATTATTTTGATATACAGTTTCTTTAGATTTCATTCCACATCTGTGACTAATTTTTAGAAACAACTTTTTTAAGCCACCGAGCTAGCACATTCTCCATCTAACCAGTCCTGCCTTCCATGTGTGATTGTATCACCAAGGCGTGCACTCCTTGGAAAATGGAGTCAGAATTAAGCAGTTCAAATAGTGCCAACTCTATCGACTTATCCACCCAGCCGTCTTCACTATTACTCTTTTTGTGTTCTTTTAAAAGAAAAGCTTGGGTTGCTTTTATGATGTGATTGCAATATTGGTTTTCCCAAAGGTGCAAATTAAAGTCTACAGTTGTTTATTCCCTTAATCAATGGAGGCCAAGCTGCACTGAATAAAAGTCATCTTGATTTAGTGTCTCAAATTTAATTATCTGTTGAAGCTTTTGTTCAATTTCCTTTGTTTTCGATGGGTGAGTACAGTGTAACAGAGTTCCTTTTACAGCTATCTTTTTAAACTAGTGGTTTTCAAAATGATGGATGAGGATAATTTTGTTCCGTTAGTTCTGAACAATAGGCTTTATTGATGCCCAGTGTTTTGAAAATTCCAAAATGACACTTCTGAATAAACGTTTTTTTTCTTTTTAAGGATTTTGTAGTGAGATGGCTCTTTTCTGTCAGTTTTCCCCACATTTTTGTTTATAAAATGTTGTAACTCCAACTGTGGCATTCAAAACCTCATCAAATAGTTCATGTCCTGAAGTAATGTAATTGTTTTAATCATTGGAATTTTTCATTGGGCGGGAGGCCCCGTCCGCCAGCCGAAAAGTTGGTGGCGACCCCACTTGCTGAGCCTGGGAGTCAGACCGGGATTTTTCGTTTCCCAGGCCTTTTAATTCGTCTTGGGCGGGACTTCCACCTTCTTGAGGCAGTCGTTTAGGGGGCAGGGGAAGTGTTGTGCATTGGGGGCAGCCCTCCGTGGGGCACAGGGTGCCCGATCAGGAGTGACCCCCACCCCCACCAGCCTGTTTTTTGAGTCCTCAGCTGCCCCGCCAAGGGCAGGCTAAAATACCCGCAGTAGTGGGTGGAGGCACTTAAGTGTCAGTTAATTAGCCACTTAAGGGTCTTGATTGGCCTGGGACGGGCAGGTTGTTTCTCTCCACCGCCGCCCCATGTAAAATTGCAACGGGGGTAGGAGGGGGTCAAGAACAGCCGCTCTCGCCTCCCACTCCAATTTTTCGCCTCCCCCGATTCATTTGGGGGGCATAAAATTCAGGTCTATGAGTCAGCCTTGGTGGGGCAGAGGGGTGGTGGTGGGGGAGGCTCTGTCCATTCAGTTCTTTAATGTGGGATGTATTAAGGCTGCATTAAACATGTACGTAAGAAAGATGTCTTCAAGTTGCAATTGTACATCAGGGGTTTTGTGATACTGTAGTGCATTGGAGTCCACAACCATCAGATTGACTGCAAGTACTATTTTAAATGTAAGACAATATATTTAATAAATATATGAATATTTGACCTCAATGTTTCCAAGACCTTGCTGATTTTAAGGAATTGACAGAACATCTAATCCTAAATAACAACCATTCTCTAATAGAGGAGCTTTTCCAACTTAGACAGGATTGGATAGGATATATGACACAGAAAGAAGCCATTCAGCCTAATCAGTTGATGCCAGCATTTATGCTCCACTCGAGCCTTCTCCAATCTTTTCTCATCTAAACCTGCCTTCATAACCCTCTATTCCCTTCTCCCTCTATGCTTGTCCCCTTAAATGCATCGATACTATTCACTTCAACTCCCTGTGATAGCGAGTTCCACATTCTCAACATTCTTTGGGTAAAGGCATTTCTTCTGAGTTCCCTATTGGATTTCTTGGTTGTTATATTGATGGTCTCTAGTTCCTCTCTTTCTCACAAGTGAAAACATTCTGTATCCACTATCAAAACCTTTCATAATTTTAAAGACATTTACTAAGTCACCCCTCAGTCTTTTTCAAAGGAATAGAGACCCAACCTGTTCATCCTTTCCTCATTTGTATACCTATGAATTTCTGGTACCATCCTTGTAAATTTTCTCTGCACCCTCTCTAGTGCCTCTATATCCTTTTTAGAATATGGCAACCAGAACTGCATGCAATACTCTAAGTGTGATCGAACCAACGTTCAATACAAGTTTAGCATAACTTCCCTACTTTTCAATTCTATCCCTCGAGGAAACACAAAAAGTTAGCATGCAGGTGCAGCAAGTAATTAAGAAGGCAAATGGAATTTTGGCCTTTATTGCTATGGGTTTGGAGTTTAAAAATAGGGATGTCTTGTTACAACTGGACAGGGTGTTGGTGAGGCCACACCTGGAGTACTGTGTACAGTTTTGGTCCCCGTAGTTAAGAAAGGATACACTAGCATTGGAGGCAGTTCAGAAAAAGTTCACAAGGCTGATTCCTTGGATGAAGGGGTTGTCTTATCAAGAACGGCTAAACAGGGTAGGCCTTTACTCATTGGAGTTTAGAAGAATGAGAGGTGATTTTATTGGAACATATAAGATTCTAAGGGGGCTTGACAGGGTAGATGTTGAGAAGATGTTTCCACTGGTGGGGGAATCTCGAACTAGGGGACATCATTACAGAATAAGGGGTCACACATTTACAACTGAGATGTGAAGGGATTTCTTCTCTGAGGGTGGTGAATCTCTGGAATTCTGTACCTCAGAGTTGTGGAGGCTAGATCACTAAATGTATTTAAGGAGGAGGTAGATAGATTTTTGAAATCTCGTAGAGTCTCTGGTTATGCAGAGCAGGCCCGAAAGAGGATTTGAGGCCTGGGACAGATCAGCCATGATCTTATTGAATAGCAATGCAGGCTTGAGGGGCTGCATGGCCTACTCCTGCTCCTAAAAGCCGAGTGCTTGGTTTGCTTTTTTATGGCCTTGCTAACCTGTGGTGCAACTTTTAGTGATTGGTGTATTTGTACTCCCAGATTCCTTTGCTCCTCTACCCCACCGAGACACTCACATTCCAAGTAATAAGTGACCTCCTTATTCTTCCTATCCAAGTGTACCACCTCACAATAATCTGTGTTGAACTTCATTTGCCATAATTTGTCAATTCTGCAAGTTTATTAATGTCTTCCTGTATTTTGTTGCAGCCCTCCTCAGTATCGACTATTCCCCCCCACCCCCTCCAATCTGGTGTCATCCGCAAATTTAGAAATTGTGTTTTTGATTCCAATCGTGAATGTAAATTGTGACCAGCAGTAGTCCCAGTACTGGTCCTTGTGGAACACCACTTCCCACCTTCTGCCACTCTGAATAAATACCCTTTACTCCCACTCTCTTCTTTCTGTCTTGAAGCCAGCTAGCAATCCGTTCTGCCACTTGTCCCCAACTCTGCATTCTCTGACCTTATTCATTAGTCTATTATGGAGCACCTTATCAAAGGCCTTTTGAAAATCCAGATAAATTACATCTACTACATTACATTGTCTACTCTCTCTGTTACCTCCTCAAAAAATTCAATAAGGTTGGTCAAGCAATATTTTCCCTTTTGAAATCCATGCTGTCTAGTCTCTGCTTTAGTAGGATTCCATTATATTCACTCCTACCAATGTTAAACTGCTGGTCTATAATTCTCTGCACATCTTCTGTCCCCCTTCTTATCTATAGATTTTACATTATTTATCCACCAGTCCTCTGGCATTGCACCTTTTTCTAACATTATTAATTCAGTGATTCCTGACAACGCAGCGGCCTGCTGACATCATCCGTGAGCGCCAAGCTGCGCACATGTGCAGCTACATCTTGCCAGAACTAAGTGGCGCATGAGCGTGATGACATAATCGCGCAGCGCCAACGTCATCACGCTTATTAAATATCTTTAGTAACGCAGCTGCTAGATTCTCTTCTCTAGATTCTTTTAAAATGCATGGATGCAACCTATCTGGACCAGGGTCTTTATTCTCGTTAGTTTATTCAATACATGCCTTTTTTATTTTAAATGCACCTATCTCATTGCTCATCTCATCATTTAATGTCATGTCTAGGTGTTCTGTCTCCCTGGTAAATACCAAAGCGAAATAATTATTTAAAATTTCTGCCATCGCTTGAATGTTACTTGTGGTATTATCCCATCTATCCCTTAACTGCCCTATTCCCATTCCAGCCTTCCTTTTCTTTATTGATTTGCCTGTGAAATATTTTACCATTTTGTTTTATGTTCCTTGATAATTTAATTCATAGTTCCTCTTTGCCTTCCTAAATTTTTTACTTCTCTCCTAATTTCTTTGTGTTCTGTAATCATGGACTTCTCTGCTATCTATGTACTTAATGTATGCATCTTTCCTAATCCTCAATTATTCACTTATGTCTTTATTCATCCATGGAGTGTCGCTAGCATTTAGTTTGTTCTTTTATATGTTTTTCCTGCACTGAATGCTGTTTTACATGTTTCCATTGTTGTTCTACATCGTCGTTTGCCAATAATGTTGCCCATTTTATTTTCCAAAGTTCTATTCTCAACCCCTCAAAATCAGCTTTTCTCCATTCTATTAGCCTTGTTTTTGTTATACTTGTGTCCCCCTTTATTATCATCATAAACCATGTTATATTGTCACTATTTTGCCTAGATGTTCCCCTACTTTTATTTCTCTTATCTGCTCTGGTTCACTATTGGATCTAGTAATGGGTAGTGAATCTTCCCAGTTGGGCTTTTTACATAAAAGCAAAATACTGTGGATGCTGGAAATCTGAAATAAAAACAAAGTGCTGGAAATGCTCAGCAGGTCTGGCAGCATTTGTGGAGAGATAAACACAGTTAACATTTGAAGTCTGTGATCTTTCATCAGAACTGGCAAAGGTTGGAAATGTAATAGACTTGGAGCAAGTGAAAAGGGGGAGGGGGGAAAATGAACAAAAGGGAAGGTGTGTGATTGGGCAGAGGGCAGGAGAGATTAAATGACAAAGATGTCACGGAACAAAGGCAAAGGAAGTGCTAATAGTTGTATTAAAAGACAAAGCATTAGTCCAGAGAGCGTTGTAATGGCAGAATAATGAACAGCTCAGGCAAATACCTGAAAAACAAGTTTAATGCAGGCCCATGGGCTTTTTCCATATTGGGTTAGAAAGGAGTCCTGTACGTATTGTTGGAACTCCATTCCGTCATTCCCTTTACCTACCTCTTCTGTCCAAAAAATATCTGGGTAGCTGATGATTATTCTATGTGGTTTATTCAATTCCCTAATTTGTCTACTATTTCTTCCTCCACCTCCCTTCCACTATTAGGTGGTCTGTAGATTATTAGTGTGATGGAACCTCATTATCTTTTATCTCTGTCCGTATGGATTCTATTTTCGTCTTGATAGCTGCGTCCCTTTTTTCTACTGCGGTTATGTTATCCCTAATAAATACAAGCTATTCCACTTCCCTGTTTACCCTCTCTAATCTTTTCTAAATATGTTTTACACTGTAATGTTTAATTCTTAGTCCTGATTTTTCTTTAGCCATGTCTCAGTAATCCCTCCCATTTCAGGTTCCTCCCAACGCATGATTGCCTCCAGCTCGACTATTTTATTACAGACACTGGCCGGAATTTTACGCCGCCCCAGCGGGTCAGATGGTGGCGTGGGGGCGGCGTAAAATTGAGTGGTAGGCTCCGGGAGGCCTAACCACCCCGATTCCGCCTCCGACCAAGTTTACAGAGTTCCTGCGGGGTGGGGGGGGGGGGGTGTGGGGGTGGTGGTGAGAAGCGGCCCACCCACCCGAGGCCAAAAAAGGCCTTAAGTGGCCACTTAACCGCCACTTAAGGGCCCTTGCCCGCCTCCATGGGTATTTTACCTGTGGCAAGCGGGTGTGCCGGGGACGTGAAAGGCCGCCCAGCTATAGCTGCCGGCCTTTCCGCACCCCTGGCGGGGGGGGGCGCGGGGCTGACAATCTGGCACAGGGTGCCCGATTGAGGGCTGCCCCCGCCTCCCAACTCAACCCCGGGATCCAAAACTCTCCCCTCCCCCCAAACAACCACCCTAGCCTCACCAGGGCACGACCGATTTCCCTGGTGAGGCTGTCCGAACTTACCTACTGTCCCGGTTCCATTGCGTCCTCCTCAGTCAGCTGGGCTGCAGTCTCAGCAGTGGCCACCACTCCCAGTGGTGCTGCTGAGACTAAGAGCTGCCTGCTGATTGGCCAGCAGCTCGCTGAGGCGGGACCTCCTCCCTCAAGTGGGTGGAAGTCCCACCTCGGGCCAATTAAAGCCTGGGGATCCGTAAAATACGGGACGGATCCCCAGGCTGGGCGGGAGCGGAATCGGCACCGACATTTACGTCGGAGTCCGGCTCCCGTCTGCCCAACGTAAAATTCCGGACACTGTGTGCCTTGCCGTACAGACATTTTAACTCATTTTTAATATTATTTCCTCTCACTTTATATTGACTCCTCTTTTTACACTCCTGTTCTCTAACTCTATTTATTCCCTTGCCATCAATGTCCTCCTTACTTTATTCTTTCCTATGCTCTCCTTCCTTGTTTTGTTCACATTTAGACTGCTTAAGTTTCTTGTTGATGCTGCCCCCCCCCCCTCCTCCCCGCCCCCCCCCCCCCTCCTCCCCGCCCCCCCCCCCCCCCCCATCTTACTAGTTTAAAGCCTTTTACCTCCCTATTTAACCTTTCCACTCGGACATGGGGCCCATCCCAGTTCAGGTGAAGCCTGCGCCATCGGTACAGCTCCTTCCCATCCCAGAACTTGTGCCAGTGCTACATGAAAAGGAGCCCCTCTTTCCCACACCAGCCCTTTAGCCATGTGTTAATTCTCCTGATCTGTCAGTTCCTATGCCAGTTTGCATATGGCTTGGGCAGTAATCCAGAGGTTATTATCCTTGAGGTCCTGCTTTTGAATTTACAGCCTAACTCGTGAAACTCTTTCAGCAGGACCTCTTCTCTGTTCATACTGTTATGATCCTGTAGTTTTTTTTTTCGGGAAGAATGTGGTGTGCCTTTAAGGCTGGGAAAAGGAGCTGTACTGCTTTAAGGCAGCAGGGTCCGGAAGCTGAGTAAAAGAATGCATTTTCATTGCCTTGGAATACAGCCATTCGGAGACTGCGATTCAGAGGGTGCATTCTCATTGTCTTGGATACATCCACTCAGACTGAGCATCGAGAGATACATTTGTTCCATTTTAATTTTGAACTAGCATAAAGTGCAAACAGACTGTTGTAAGAGAGGACGCAGACAGCTGCGTGTTAGCACCTGAAAGGAGAAACAGACCATTTAAACTGAAGGAATAGAATTTAGTCTGTATTTATTATTCACTCTCAAAATTCTAAAACGTCAAGCCAAAACACAGATCTCTGATAATTTAAACTGAAGGAGGGGAAGTTAGACTGTGACAATCTTTTATTCCTCAAACATTCTAAAGCCAAATTGATTCATTAAAAAGTGTTTGCAAGTTGTTAATTGTAGAAATTCATCGCTGGAGAATGAAAGCAACAATTTCGACTTCTGGATTAGACTATGGACTGTTCTACTGTTGAAGAACCTTTTCTCCCTTTTGAACGGCTGTGAGGACTTCAAGCAACCTTGAACTGTTTCATATCTGGCAGGAGCGTAAATTTGCAAAGACTCAAATTTTTTCTATTTTAAATGTCGTTTATATCTTCGTAGTGTTTAAGAATTTAGTTTTTCTGATTAAACCGTTAATTTGTTGATTTAAAGACACCTGGTTTGGTTAGCAATTGTTCATGGTACAGTTTGGCTGGGTCTTTCTTTAATTTGGAAAGTTTATAATAAGTTAGGCAATCTGTGGAAGGACGGGATTGAATTAACAGTGCGTTTCTCTCACCGCAATCAGGACTGTATATTTTGATTGGGGGCTTTGACTGGAGCGGTTGGTCGTAACACTACCTATGTCATTCGTTCCAACATGAACCACGATAACTGGATTTACGCCCTCTGTTTCCAAGTTCCTGTCCAGTTGCCATGAGATATCCCTTATCACTGGCACCAGGTAGGCAACACACTCTTGGGGATTCTCGTTCTTGGCTGCAGAGGATGCTATCTATTACCACCACATTTCTGTTCTGCTTGTCCTCTTGCTCCCGCCACCCCTTAGCCAACTGAGCTGTGGTGACTTGGTCTGCATTGTGGCCGTCCTCCCTGCAGTCCTCCTCCTTGTCCTCACAGATAGCGAGTACACCATACCTGTTGGACAGGACCAGAGTCTGTGAGACCTCCCTCTCAACCTTTCCTAAAACCCGCTACCCAGCTCCCTAACAGTCACACCCTCCCTTTCCTGAACCTGTTTTTTCCCTCTGGGGTGTGACTGTATTCTAGATAAAACTGTCCCAAAAATTCCTCCCCCTCCCTTATTTGTCAGAGTCTCTCCAACTCTCAATCCATCTTAATGACTCAGCTGGAGACATTCAAGATAGACATGTTTGCTTGGGATGTCCCACCTTCCACAAATTCCCCACATTCTGCAGTCCAGACACACAACCTGCTCTGCCATATCTTAGACTAGCCTTAATTTATTTATTTAATTAGGTAAGTCTTTATTCAGTGATTATTTGTAGTTATATTAAGTAGTTTAAGTAGTTATATTAAGTAGCTATAAACGTAATACAGTACTTGTATATTCCTGGTCCTTGTTTAAAATACTGCCCTTGTTTAGAGGGGAAAAACCCTTAAAACTCACCAGCCAATCACCTACTTGCTCAGCTAATTAATGCCTCCAGACTTCAGCTTTCAGGTCTTGTTGTCTCCCACTCCCTCTCTTGGATTGCTCCTTATTTTGTAAAATATCAGAACAGCACCTCTTCCCTCTCTGCACCTTGGATCAACTTGAATCCTCTGCATGTTGATGAGGAGGACTTTGTTGAATGTACCAGACTGAGATACCCTGCTTCAATGACTAGTTCATTGTTCAGTTTTATAGTGATTTAAATGGGTGCCTTGCTAGGCCACATCGGAGAACATTGATTCAATCAGGACAATCATGTATAGGGTTGGCACGATCCTGTCCCAAAGGACGTTATTGAACCAGTTGAGTTTTATCCTAGGATTCTCTGGGAAGCCAGGGAGGAGATTGCAGAGCCTTTGTCCTTGATCTTTATGTCGTCATTGTCGACAGGAATAGTGCCAGAAGACTGGAGGATAGCAAATGTTGTCCCCTTGTTCAAGAAGGGGAGTAGAGACAGCCCTGGTAATTATAGACCTGTGAGCCTTACTTCGGTTGTGGGTAAAATGTTGGAAAAGGTTATAAGAGATAGGATTTATAATCATCTTGAAAAGAATAAGTTCATTAGCGATAGTCAGCATGGTTTTGTGAAGGGTAGGTCTTTCGAGTTTTTGAGTTTTTCGAGAAGGTGACCAAACAGGTGGATGAGGGTAAAGCCGTGGATGTGGTGTATATGGATTTCAGTAAGGTTCCCCACGGTAGGCTATTGCAGAAAATGCGGAAGTATGGGATTGAAGGTGATTTAGAGCTTTGGATCAGAAATTGGCTAGCTGAAAGAAGACAGAGGGTGGTGGTTGATGGCAAATGTTCATCCTGGAGTTTAGTTACTAGTGGTGTACCGCAAGGATCTGTTTTGGGGCCACTGCTGTTTGTCATTTTTATAAATGACCTGGATGAGGGTGTAGAAGGGTGGGTTAGTAAATTTGCGGATGACACTAAGGTCGGTGGAGTTGTGGATAGTGCCGAAGGATGTTGTAGGGTACAGAGGGACATAGATAGGCTGCAGAGCTGGGCTGAGAGATGGCAAATGGAGTTTAATGCGGAAAAGTGTGAGGTGATTCACTTTGGAAGGAGTAACAGGAATGCAGAGTACTGGGCTAATGGGAAGATTCTTGGTAGTGTAGATGAGCAGAGAGATCTTGGTGTCCAGGTACATAAAACCCTGAAAGTTGCCACCCAGGTTAATAGGGCTGTTAAGAAGGCATATGGTGTGATAGCTTTTATTAGTAGGGGGATCGAGTTTCGGAGCCACGAGGTCATGCTGCAGCTGTACAAAACTCTGGTGCGGCCGCACCTGGAGTATTGCATGCAGTTCTGGTTACCGCATTATAGGAAGGATGTGGAAGCTTTGGAAAGGGTGCAGAGGAGATTTACTAGGATGTTGCCTGGTATGGAGGGAAGGTCTTATGAGGAAAGGCTGAGGGACTTGAGGTTGTTTTCGTTGGAGAGGAGGAGGAGAGGTGACTTAATAGAGACATATAAGATAATCAGAGGGTTAGAAAGGGTGGATAGTGAGAGTCTATTTCCCCGGATGGTGATGACAAACACGAGGGGACATAGCTTTAAGTTGAGGGGTGATAGATATAGGACAGATGTTAGAGGTAGTTTCTTTACTCAGAGAGTAGTAGGGGCGAGGAACGCCCTGCCTGCAGCAGTAGTAGACTCGCCAACTTTAAGGGCATTTAAGTGGTCATTGGATAGACATATGGATGAAAATGGAATAGTGTAGGTCAGATGGTTTCACAGGTCGGCGCAACATCGAGGGCCGAAGGGCCTGTACTGCGCTGTTATGTTCTATAACCATCCAGCAAATAAATTTGATTTTCTTAATTTCTGGTGGTGGAATTTGAACTCGCAAGATCTAGGTTGCTAGTCCACTGTCTTGATCATTAGGCTACTGTACTGTGCCAGAGGAAAATTGACCAGGACAATGAGAAGACTGTGGCTTCCCTTTGAATAATGCAGTGGATTCAATAATATCCACTGGAACAGACTGATGGGATCTCAATTTGACATCAATAGTCTGGCATGCCTTCACATGTTCATTAATGAAAAAGGAAATATTCTTCTGTCTTTTTCCATTAATCCTATTCAGTTAGCACCATTTGTTTGCATGTGCTTTTATTGAACTCTTTTGTACCAAGAAATGTAATATATTATACTCGACTGTAAATGAAATGTTTAGCATAGTTTCAGTAGAAAATGTTTCATCCTTGTATTTACAATTTATAGTGACTAAAATTATTTTATAAAATGGTAATCAAAAACAGCTAGGATAATCATTATGCTGAACTATTAACTGCTCACTGTAACATAATGGGAAATACATTGTCTGAGTAATACACAGTATGGTTTTTATTTATCAATTATTCAGTGTAACACCAGGCTAATATAGATGTGATAATCTCCTAATGAAGTCCAAATATTGGACAATCTGATTGAAATAGATACGCAGACGATTAGTAGAGACAAATAGTATGAGAATATTGAATAGAGCAAAGTCCGTGGCACCGCGGTTGGCTCAGCTGCACAGGAAGGGAAGCAGAAGCATGGAAGAGCAATAGTGATAGGGGATTCGACATTTAGGGGATCAGACAGGCGTTTCTGTGGCAGTAAACATGCCAGGGTCAAGAATGTCACGGAGTGGCTGTAGGACATCTTTCTGGGGGAGTGTGAACAGCCAGAGGTCGAGCTCCATATTGGTATCAATGACATAGGTAGGAAGAAAGATGAAGTCCTGTAAGCAGATTTTAGGGAGTTGGGAAGGAAATTGAAAAGCAGGATCTTCAAAGCAATAATCTCAGGATTACTCCCAGTGCCACATGCTAGTGCGCATAGCAATAGGAGGCTTAATTGATTGAACATGTGGCTGGAACATTAGTGTAGGAGGGAGGGCATCAAATTTCTGAGGCATTGGGACCAGTTCTGGGGCAGGTGGGCCCTATACAAGATGGACAGGCTACACCTTAACAGGACCGGAACTACGATCCTTGCAAGTAGATTTGCTAGTGCTGTTGGGGAGGGTTTAAACTAGCTTGTCAGGAGGATGGGAAACTGAGGGGTAACTCAAATTGGAAGGAAGTATAGCTGGTAACAGGAGGTAGAAAAATAACAAGTGACATCAGAAGGCAGGCGAAACAAAGGCGAGCATCAACTAGGCTTAGAATGCAGAATGTCAAGAAGACAAGGTTAAGGGCACTCTACCTGAATGTATGCAGCATTTGCAACAAGGTAGATGATTTAAAGGCCCAAATAGAGGTAAATGGGTATGATCTAATTGCTAAAACGAAAACGTGGCTACAGGGTGACCAAGACTGGGAACTGAATATTCAACGATATTCGACATTTAGGAAGGATGGGCAAAAAGGAAAAGGAGGTGGTGTTGCGCTGATAAGGGATGGGAACAGTACATTAGTAAGGGAGGATCTCAGATCAGAAAAACATAATGTGGAATCTGTTTGGGTGGAGATAAGAAACAGCAAGGGGCAGCAAACCTTGGTAGGAGTTGTTTATAGGCCACCAAACAGTAGTGGTCGTGTGGGGAATGGTATGAATCAGGAGATTAGAGAAACATGTGGCATGGGTAGTACAGTAATCATGGGTGACTTCAATCTATATATAGATTGGGTATATTTAATGAGCACTAATGCTGAGGAGGACAAGTTTCTGGAGTGGGTTAGGGATGGTTTTCTAAAGCAGTATGTTGAGGAACTGACTTATAGAACAGGCTATTTTAGATCTAGTATTATGTAATGAGAAAGGGCTAATAATATTGTTGTAAAAGAACCTTTAGGGATGAGTGACCATAATATGATAGAATTTTACATTATGTTTGAAAGTGAGGTAGTTCAATCTGAAGCCAGGGTGTTAAATTTGAGCAAAGGAAATTATGAAGGTATTGGCTGAGGTGGATTGGGAAAATACATTAAAAGGTATGTCAGCACGTGGGCAATGGATAGTCTTTAAAGAAATATTACATAGTTTACAGCAACTATACATTCCTTCAAGGCACAAAAACCCCAAAAGTAAAGGCCATGGATAATAAAATAAGTTAAGGATTGTAAAACATTGAAAGAAAAGGCCTATAAAGTTGCCAGAAATAGTAGTAAATCTGAGGAATGGGAGGATTTTAAAATACAGCAAAGGAGGATGAAGAAACTGATTTAAAAAAAAAAGGAGAATAGAATATGAATGTAAGCTAGCAAAATATATAAAAACAGACTGTAAAAGCATCTACTGGTACATAAAAAGGAAACGTTTGGCTCAGACAAATGTGGGTCCATTACAGGCAGAGTCAGGAGAATTTATAATGGGGAATAGAGAAATGGCAGAGAAGCTAAAAGGAAGATACAAGAAATCTCCCAGAATTAGAGATCCAAGGGATTAGGGGGAATGAGAAATTAAAGGAAATTAGTACTGGTAAAAAGGTTGTATTGGAGAAATGAATGGGGCTGAAGGTTGATAAGTCCCTAGGACCTGATATTCTACATCCCAGAGTGTTCAAAGAGGTAACTATGGAGATAGTGGATGCATTGGTGATTATCTTCCAAAATCCTATAGATTCTGGAGCGATTCCTGGAGATTGGAAGGTCGCAAATGTCACCCCAGTATTTAAGAAGGGAGGGAGAGAGAAAATGGGGAATTACAGACCTATTACCCTTACATCAGCCATTGGGAAAATGCTAAAAATCTATTCTAAAGGATGTGATAAATGGACACTTGGATAATAATCTAATTGGGCATAGTCAACATGGATTTATGAATGAAAATCATGTTTGACGAACCTGTTGGAGTTTTTTGAGGATGTTACTAACAGAATTGATAAAGGGGAGTTGGTGGACGTGGTATACTTGGATTTTCAGAAGGCTCTTGATAAAGTCTCCCACAGGAGGTTGGTTAGCAAAATCAAAACATACGGGATAGGAGGTAATATACTGGCATGGATTAAGGATTGCTTAAAGGCAGAGAGTAGGAATAAACAGGTCATTCTCGCATTGGCAAGCTGTGACTAGTGGGGTACTGCAGGGATCAGTGCTTGGGCTTCAGCTGTTCACAATATATATTAATGATTTGGATGTGGGGACCAAATGTAGTATTTCCAAGTTCGCAGATTACAAAAAACTAGGTGGGAATGTGTGTTGTGAGGAAGATACAAAGAGGCTTCCAAGGGGATTTGGACAGATGTAGTGAGTGGGCAGATGGAATATAATGTGCAAAAATGTGAGGTTATCCATTTTGGTAGGAGGAATAGATGTGCAGAGTATTTCTTAAATGCTAAGAGATTAGAAAGTGTAGATGTACAAAGGAACCTGGGTGTCCTTGTCAATAAGTCACTAAGTCACTGAAAGCTAACATGCAGGTGCAGCAAATAATTAGGAAGGCTAATGTTAGCCTTTATCACAAGAGGATTTGAGTACAGGAGTAGTGAAGTCTTGCTTCAATTGTATAGAACCTTGGTTAGACTGTACTTGGAGTACTTTACAATTTTGGTCCCCTTGCCTTAGGAAGGATATTATTGCCATAGAGGGAGTGCAACCAAGGTTCACCAGACTTGTTCTCAGGATGGCAGGACTGTCCAATGAAGAGAGATAGGGGAAACTGGGCCTATATTCTCTAGGGTTTTGAAGAATGAGAGGTGATCTCATTGAAACCCACAAAATACTTAGTGATAGACAGGGTAGATGCAGCTAAGGTGTTTCCCTTAGTTGGGGAGTGTAGAACCGGGGACACAATTTCAAAATAAGGGGGAAGTCACTTAGGACAGAGATGAGGAGAAATTTCTTTACTCAGAGAGTTGTGAATCTTTGGAATTCTCTACCCCAGAGGGCTGTGGAAGCTCAGTCATTGAGTATGTTTAAATCAGAGATTGACAGATTTCTAAATACAAATGGCATAAGGGGATATGGTGATAGTGTGGGGAAAAAGGCATTGAAGTGGATGATCAGCCATGATCATAATGAATGATGGGGCAGGCTTGATGGGCTGAATGGTCTACTCCTGCTCCTATGTTCCTAGTTCAGAAATAGGGATCAGACAGGAAAACATGAGGCACTCTAAGATGGGCTTGGAGTGCATGTGCCTAAATGCGCATAGCATGTTAAGTAAGGTTAGTGAGCAGCAGGCACAAGTTGCCATATGGGACTATGGCAATAACAAAGACGAAGCTCAAAGAATGAAAGGATTGGGATCTTAATATTCTGGCTACAGTTATTCAGAAAAGGTAGGGAAGGAAAAAATTCGGAAGTTGGCAGTATTATAACTAAGAAACTATTATAACAATGAAGAAGGCTGAAAGACAGAATCTATTTGGTCAGAAGTAAGACCCAACAATGGAGAAGCTACTACACTATTGGGTGTATATTATAGATCAGCAAATAGTGGGAAGTAGATAGAGGAGCAAATTGCAGGCAAATTACAGAAAGATGCAGGAACTACTGAGTAGTGTTAAAAGGGAACTTCAATTATCCTAATGTAGACTGGAATAATAACTGTCAGTGACAAATAGAGAGAGGAATTCCTGAAATGTGTACAACAGAACTTCCTTGATTAGTATGTTTCCAGTCCAGTGAGTAAGCTAGAAGGAAGAAGTGCTGGATCTAACTCTGGGGAATGAACTGGGGCAAGTGGTGCATGTTTCAGTGAGAGAGCATGGGGAATAGTGTTTATATCATCAGGTTTAGAATAGTTATGGAAAAGGACAAGGGACAATCAAGCATAAAAATACTTAGCCCTCCTCCAGCTAACTTCAGTGAGTTGCAAAGTGTTCAAAGTGCCCAACTGCATTGGAATGAAAAATTGGCAGGCAAAACAGTAATTGAACAATAAGAGGCCTTCAGTGAGGCGATGAATTAGGTACAGAGTGGACACTTTCACATGAGGAAGAAACAAAAGGCATCCATAGCTGGAGCCCTCTGGATGACTGAAGATGTAGAGGTTGAAATATGACAGGAACAGGAGGCTTCTGACAAATATAACATTCATAATGCAATAGAGAACTAAACTGAATACAGAAAGTCCCGAGGAGATCTTAAAGAAGGGGGAATAAGTGGGGCAAGGAGAAAGTATGAGAATAGATTAGTGGCAAACATAAAAGGAAATTCAGAAGTCTTCTATAAACACAAAGAGTAAAGCGTAGTCAGAGGACGGGTGGGACTGATCACGGACCAAAAAAGAGATGTTCTTGTGTAGGCATAAGGCATGGTTCAGGTACTAAATGAGTACTTTGTAACTGTCTGCACTGGAGATGTTGCCAATGTAGCAGTAAAAGAGGAAGTAGTAACAATATTGGATAAAATAATGATAGATATTGTGACAGAAATCACACCTACCAAATGGAAACCTATTAATTTTATCATATGGAATACTACTTGAAACTTTTACTGGACATTGCAAATAACTTTTTAAAAAACAGAACTAAACAGTTTTAAAAAAAAAAGGCCAAGCACATTTGCATTTTGAGAAGGCAAAGGCTAGCTGAGACACCAGTAAAGTACCAGTCTAGCTGGAACAATGGGGGTGCTCCCTGATTCAATTAGCGAGTTTGGTTTTGCCAATATGGGTAATCAAAAGACATCGACACACATTTGACTTTGTAAGAGCCCCTCTTCGGCCTTCTGGTACCAGAGAAGCAAGCCTGAAATTGTGCTCGTGGCCCCAGCAAGGATTCCAAGACCTTAGCTTCAATTGAGGATATTACATCAAGGACATTAAGGACAGAATCTGTATTCCATTTATTACCAACTCTGCTTCAACCTCCCAAATTCTTTCTTCCCCTCTGTATCTATTTGTGTGTGTGTTCCTCTCGTATGCATAACTGCATGGCTGCGTCACGTATTATAGTAATTTTAAGCAGTTTAGAGTGATAATTTACATCTTTCTGTTTAAACTCAAGAAAACCTGTCTGGTTCATTTGTAATTATATTCGAGGAACAGTGAGCAAGGGCTCACTGAGGTGGTAAGTTAAAACCACTCTGTTCAAAAAGATAAATCCTGTTATGGTCAAACCAGGGAAGGGGCAAGAGGGGAGCCTGAGACCCCTTACTCACCTGGTCATAACAGAAAAGAAGTACTTAACAGGTTGACAGTCCTCAAGATAGAAACATCGCCCAGTCTGGATGTGATGCATCCTAGCTTACTGCGGGAAGTAAGGGTGGAAATTGTTGAAGCTCTGGCCAGAACCTTCCAAACCTCCTTGGATAAGGGGGTGATGCCAGAGGACTGGAGGATTGTAAATGTTACACCCCTGTTTAAAAAAGGGGAGAAGGATAAACCTGACAACTACAGACCAGTCAATCAAACAGCAGTGATGGGGAAAATTTTAGAGAAAATAATCTAGGATAAAATTATGTGACATTTTGTAATGTATGGACTAATAAATAGAATGAAAGACTTGCCTTTATATAGCACCTTTCACAACCTCAGGATGTCCCTAATTGCTTTACAACCAATGAAGCACCTTTTGAAGTGTTGTCACTGTTGTAGGAAACATGGTAGCTAATTTGCACTTGGCAAACTGCCCCAAATGGCATTGAGAAGATGACCAGGTAATCTTTTTTGGTGATGTTAACTGAGGGAGAAATATTGGCCAGGGCACCAGGGAGAACTCCCCTCCTCTTCTTTGAAATAGTTCCATGGGATCTTTTACATCCAACTGAAAGAGCAGATAGGGTCTTGCTTTAATGTCATATCCAAAAGATGGCATCTCCAACAGTCTCCCAGTGCTGCACTAGATGGTCAGCATCATTGTGTGTTTGGCTCTAGAGTGGGACTTGACCCAACAACCTCAGAAGACAGCGCTGCCAACTGAGCCACAGCTGGCACTGTGATGTCAGCATGGATTTATTAAAGCCAAATCGTGTTTGACTACCACAATTGAGTTCTTGGTGAAATAATGGAGAGGGTTTATTTGGTAGTGCAGTTGATATACTTCTGGACTTTAAAAAGACATTTGACAAAGAACTACGTAATAGGTTTGTTAGCAAAGTTAAATCTCATAGGATTAAAGGGACAGTGGCAGCATGGATACAAAATTGGCTACAGAGCAGAAAGCAGAGAGTAGTAGTGAATGGTCTTTTTTCAGACTGGTGGGAGGTACACCGTCGTGTTCCACAAGAGTCAGTATGAGGTCCTCTGTTCTTTTTGATATGTATTAATGGCTTGGACTTGGGTACACAAGGTACAACTTCAAATTTTGCAGCTGACACAAAACTCGCAAATGGAGTAAACAATAAGGAGGATAGTAACAGGCTAATGAAATGGGCAGATGCATGGCGGATAGAATTTAATACAGAGAAGTATGAAGTGATATGTTTTGCTCGGAAGATTGAGAAGAGGCAATATAAACTAAATGGTATAATTTTAAAGGGGGTGAAGGAACAGAAAGACTTGCAGATATCGGTACACAAGTCTTTGAAGGGAGTAGGACAAGTTGAGAAAGCAGTTTTTAAAAATAAAAAAGCATATGAGATCTTGGGCTTTCTTTTGGGCCTCCTTATCTCGAGAGACAATGGATACGCGCCTGGAGGTGGTCAGTGGTTTGTGAAGCAGCGCCTGGAGTGGCTATAAAGGCCAATTCTGGAGTGACAGGCTCTTCCACAGGTGCTGCAGAGAAATTTGTTTGTTGGGGCTGTTGCACAGTTGGCTCTCCCCTTGCGCCTCTGTCTTTTTTCCTGCCAACTACTAAGTCTCTTCGACTCGCCACAATTTAGCCCTGTCTTTATGGCTGCCCGCCAGCTCTGGCGAATGCTGGCAACTGACTCCCACGACTTGTGATCAATGTCACACGATTTCATGTCGCGTTTGCAGACGTCTTTATAACGGAGACATGGACGGCCGGTGGGTCTGATACCAGTGGCGAGCTCGCTGTACAATGTGTCTTTGGGGATCCTGCCATCTTCCATGCGGCTCACATGGCCAAGCCATCTCAAGCGCCGCTGACTCAGTAGTGTGTATAAGCTGGGGGTGTTGGCCGCTTCAAGGACTTCTGTGTTGGAGATATAGTCCTGCCACCTGATGCCAAGTATTCTCCGAAGGCAGCGAAGATGGAATGAATTGAGACGTCGCTCTTGGCTGGCATACGTTGTCCAGGCCTCGCTGCCGTAGAGCAAGGTACTGAGGACACAGGCCTGATACACTCGGACTTTTGTGTTCCGTGTCAGTGCGCCATTTTCCCACACTCTCTTGGCCAGTCTGGACATAGCAGTGGAAGCCTTACCCATGCGCTTGTTGATTTCTGCATCTAGAGACAGGTTACTGGTGATAGTTGAGCCTAGGTAGGTGAACTCTTGAACCACTTCCAGAGCGTGGTCGCCAATATTGATGGATGGAGCATTTCTGACATCCTGCCCCATGATGTTCGTTTTCTTGAGGCTGATGGTTAGGCCAAATTCATTGCAGGCAGACGCAAACCTGTCGATGAGACTCTGCAGGCATTCTTCAGTGTGAGATGTTAAAGCAGCATCGTCAGCAAAGAGGAGTTCTCTGATGAGGACTTTCCGTACTTTGGACTTCGCTCTTAGACGGGCAAGGTTGAACAACCTGCCCCCTGATCTTGTGTGGAGGAAAATTCCTTCTTCAGAGGATTTGAACGCATGTGAAAGCAGCAGGGAGAAGGGCTTTATAACTAGATAAAGAGTACAGAAGCGAGGAAGTTATGCTAAACCTTCATATACCACTGGTTAGATCACAGCTGGAATACTGTGTTCAATTCTGGTCACCACACATCAGGAAGGTCCAGTGAGGATGCTGAAGAGACTTACTAGAATGGTACCAGGGACTAAGGATTTCAGTTATGTCGAGCATTTGGAGAAGCTGGAGCTGTTATCCTTATAGCAGAGAAAGTTAAGAGATGTTCAAAATTACGAAGGACTTTGATAGAGTCAATAAGGAGAAACTATTTCGAGCAGCAGAAACAGCACAGATTTAAGGTGATAGGCAATAAGACCAGAGACGAGGTGAAGAATCAATTTTTTTATGCAGCGGGTTAGTGTAATCTTGAATGCCCTACCTGAAAGGGTGGTGGAAGCAGATTCAAGAGTAACTTCAAAATAGAATTGGATAATTATTTGAAGGGAAAAATGTACAAGGCTATGGGGAAAGAGCGAGGAAGTGGGACTAATTAGATAGCTCTATCAAAGAAATGGCACATTCACAGTGGCTGAATGGCCTCCTGTGTGCTGTATCATTCTATGATTCTAATTATTTGTTTTCATAATATTGCACCGTACTCTGGAAATGGAAGTGCTATTAAGCTGGCACTGTTTCAAGTTTGACATGCTGAATTTTTTTTTTGTGTTAAGTCCCAGAATGTTTGAGATGCAAGTTTTAAAAGTGGCCATGTTTCATAAAAACACAAATGGAAAAGTTAACATTCAACTCTATTTTATTTTCTCATTCAATGCTGATTGACCTCCTGTGCATTTCCAATTCTTTCTGGTTTTATTTCAGATTTCTAATACTCAACAATTAGTCACTTGGTAGTACAGAACCGCCAGTCGTTTGGACGTATGGCCGATGTACAGGGCATTGCACGGCGCTGGTGTTCACATACCACATTACTCATTTGTGCGGTAGGCAGAATGTCTTTTTGGCTGGCAGTTCGTATCAAACAGCACGTCCCTTTGGCTGTTCGCTATAGGCAGAGATATGATTCCACAATTGAACAGCACTTCCTGAACAATCCCGAGTGTGCTAAGAATTACACTAACAACCAATTTAAGTTATCGGTCAGGCTCGTGATGTGGCTCACTTACGATTGCTAGTAGCTACATATATTCAAAAGCAGGGACCTGTCCTCTGTAGGCAAAAGGAACATGTCCAGGCTTTACCTTTTTTGAATTAAACAAAAGCCCGGGGGACAATAGTTCCCTGGTGCAATTTCCATGGCAAGGCCTCAACCAATCAGATTTGACTCGCCAACCAATTAACACACTTTTCTCATGCAGTATAAATTGTTGCTCCCTTTGAAATTTGGCATTTTTGCGGCTATCCTGATGGGTGCAAGATGAAAAGCTCCGACAGCATATCTCTTTTTTCAGCAATATTCAATGAGCGTTTTTATCTCCACAGTATGTATTCTCTGAATAGCTGGAGATAAATGGTAGAACTGTAGAATAAACAGCTTTTATCTTGCAGCAGTCTGAGCATGTAGTGAAATGTTATCTTTTTTCTTTCATCTCTCTCTTGATTAATTTATAGGTCACTATCAATCGGTATGCTACATCAAGGTATTTGGCTCTTCTAAATTACATGTTTTTGCGGATTTGATATCTTCACCCTCTCCATATTAACAGTCAAATGAAATATATCCTAACACTGTGCTTCTTTTCTAAACCATCATTGCTGGCTCCTCTTTCAGACATTTTGATCATGCTGGTCAGGTGCTCCCTACCTAGCTCCCTCTAACATTGCCACCTCCCTTCCTGTACCAATCCTTTCTCTTCAATTAGGATAGGAAATAGGAGCAGGAGTATGCCATTCGGCCCCTCAGGCCTGCGCCGCCATTCAACTAGATCATGGCTGATCTACCTCAAAGCGATTGTCCTGCACTATTCCCATATCCTTTTATATCTTTAATATCTAGAAATCGATCAATCTCTTTCTTGAATATACTCAGTGACTGAGCCTCCACAGCCCTCTGGGGTAGAGAATTCCAAAGATTCACCACCCTCTGAAGGAATTCCTCCTCATCTCTGTCCTAAATGGCCTACCTCTTATTCTGAGACTGTGTTCCCTGGCTCTAGACACCCCCCAGCCAGGGGAAACATCCTTCCTTCATTTACCCTGTCGAGCCCTGTATACCTTCTCCATTCTTCCTTTTCCCCCACTCCTGCTCAGAATCCATTGTTTTGTCCTAGTGTTAAATTTTTAAAAATTCATTCATGGGATGTGGGCGCGCTGGCTAGGCCAGCATTTATTGCCCATCCCTAATTGCCCTTGAGAAGGTGGTGGTGAGCTGCCTTCTTGAACCGCTGCCGTCCATGTGGGGTAGGTACACCCACAGTGCTGTTAGGAGGGAGTTCCAGGATTTTGACCCAGCGACAGTAAAGGAACGGCGATATAGTTCCAAGTCAGAGGTTCCAAGGAGTTCTGATGAAGGGTCACTGACCTGAAATGTTAACTCTGCTTCTCTCTCCACAGATGCAGCCAGACCTGTTGATTATTTCCAGCATTTCTTGTTTTTAGTTCCAAGTCAGAATGGTGTATGACTTGGAGGGGAACTTGCAGGTGGTGGTGTTCCCATGCATTTGCTGCCCTTATCCTTCTAGTTGGTGGAGGTCACGGGTTTGGAGGGTGCTGTCTAAGGAGCCTCGGTGCATTGCCGCAGTGCATCTTGTACATACTGCTGTCGCTGTGCGTTAGTGATGGAGGGAGTGAATGTTTGTGGATGGGTGCCAATCAAGTGGGCTCCTTTGTCCTGGATGGTGTCGAGCTTCTTGAGTGTTGTTGGAGCTGCACCCATCCAGGCAAGTGGAGACTATTCCATCACACTCCTGACTTGTGTCTTGCAGATGGTGAACAGGCTCCAGGGAGCCAGGAGGTGAGTTACTTGCCGCAGGATTCCTAGCCTCTGACCTGCTCTTGTAGCCACAGTATTTATATGACTACTCCAGTTCAGTTTCTAGTTAATGGATATTGATAGTAGGGGATTACAGCAATCATAATGCCATTGAATGTCAAGAGGAGATGGTTAGATTCTCTCTTGTTGGAGATGGTCATTGCCTGGCACTTGTGTGGCGCGAATGTTACTTGCCACTTATCAGCCCAATCCTGGATGTCCAGGTCTTGCTGCGTATGGACATGGGCTGCTTCAGTACCTGAGGAGTCGCGAATGGTGCTGAACATTGTGCAATCATCAGCGAACATCCCCACTTCTAACCTTATGATTGAAAGAAGGTCACTGATGGAGCAGCTGAAGTTTGTTAGTCCTAGGACACTAGCCTGAGGAACTCCTGCAGTGATGTCCTGGAGTTGAGAAGATTGACCTTCAACAACCACAACCATCTTCCTTTGCACTAGGTACGATTCCAACCAACGGAGAGCTTTCCCCCCGATTCCCATTGACTTCAGTTTTGCTAGGGCTCCTTGATGCCATACTCTGTCAAATGCTGCCTTGATGTCAAGGGCAGTCACTCTCACCTCACCTCTTGAGTTCAGCCCTTTTGTCCATGTTTGAACTAATGCTGTAATGAGGTCAGGAGCTGAGTGACCCTGGCGGAACCCAAACTGAACGTCACTGAGCAGGTTATTGCTAAGCAAGTGCTGCTTGATAGCACCGTTGTTGACACCTTTCATCACTTCACTGATGTGAGAGTAGACTGATGGGGTGGTAATTGGCTGGGTTTGACTTGTCCTGATTTTTGTGTACAGGACACACCTGGGCAATTTTCCACATTGTCGGGTGGCTACCAGTGTTGTAGCTGTACTGGAACAGCTTGGCTATGGGAGCAGCAAGTTCTGGAGCACAGGTCTTCAGTACTATTGCTGGAACATTGTCAGGGCCCATAGCCTTTGCAGTATCCAGTGCCTTCAGTCGTTTCTTGATATCACATGGATTGAATCGAATTGGCCAAAGTCTGGCATTGGTGATGCTGGGGACTTTAGGAGGAGGCCGAGATGGATCATCAACCCGGCACTTCTGGCTGAAGATTGTTGCAAATGCTTCAGCCTTATCTTTCGCACTGCTGGGCTGGGCTCCCCCATCATTGAGGATGGGGATATTTGTGGAGCCACCTCCTCCAGTTAGTTGTTTAATTGTCCACCACCATTCACAGCTGGATGTGGCAGGACTGCAGAATCCATTGCTTATGGGATCACTTAGCTCTATCGCATGCTGCTTACGCAATTTGGCATGCAAGTAGTCCTGTGTTGTAGCTTCACCAGGTTGACACCTCATTTTGAGGTATGCCTGGTGTTGCTCCTGGCATGCCCTCCTGCACTCTTCATTGAAACAGGGTTGGTCTCCTGGCTTGATGGTAATGGTAGAGTGGGGAATATGCCAGGCCATGAGGTTACAGATTGTGGTTGAGTACAATTCTGCTGCTGTTGATGGCCCACAGCGCCTCTTGGATGCCCAGTTTTGCATTGCTAGATCTGTTTGAAATCTATCCTGTTTAGCACAGTGGTAGTGCCACACAACACGATGGAGGGTATCCTCAATGTGAAGGCAGGACTTTGTCTCCACAAGGACTGTGCGGTGGTCACTCCTACCAATACTGTCATGGACAGATGCATTAGCGACAGGCAGATTGGTGAGGATGTGGTCAAGTATCTTTTTCCCTCTTGTTGGTTACTTCGCCACCTGTCACATACGCAGACTAGCAGCTATGTTCTTTAGGACTCCGCCAGTAGTGGTGCTATCGAGCCACTCTTGGTGATGGACATTGAAGTCCCCCACCCAGAGTACATTCTGCATTCTTGCCACCCTCAGTGCTTCCTCCAGGTGGTGATTAACATGGAGGAGTACTGATTCAGCAGCTGAGGGAGGGCAATAGGTAGTAATCAGCAGGAGGTTTCCTTTCCCATTTTTGACCTGATGCCATGAGACTTCATGGGGTCCAGAGTCAATGCTGACAACTCCCAGGGCAACTCCCTCCTGCCTGTATACCACTGTGCTGCCGGTGGGACAGGACATACCCAGGGATAGTGATGGCAGTGTCTGGGAAATTGTCTGGAAGGTATGATTCCGTGAGTATGACTATGTCAGGCTGTTGCTTGACTGGTCGGTGGGACAGCTCTCCCACCTTTGGCACAAGCTCCCAAATGTTAGTAAGGAGGAGTTTGCAGGGTTGACAGGGCTCGGTTTGCTGTTGCCGTTTCCGTTGCCTAGATCGATGCCAGGTGGTCCATCCGGTTTCATTCTTTATTGACTTTGTAGCGGTTGGATACAACTGAGTGGTTTGCTCGGCCATTTCAGAGCCAACCACATTGCTGGACAGCAGATTTCCTTCCCTAAAGGACATTAGTGAACCAGATGAGTTTTTACAACAATTGACAATGGTTTCACAGCCATTATTAGACTAGGTTTTAATTCCAGATTTATTAATTGAATTCAAATTCCACCTTCTCCTGCAGTGGAATTCAAACCCATGTCCCCAGAGCAATACCCTGGGTCTTTGGGTTACTAGTCCAGTGACAATACCACTACGCCACCGCCTCCCATTAAATGCTCTTTTTGCATGTGAAGAGTGCTATAGAATTGTAAACTATTGTATCCTAGTTCTATTACAAAAAAAAGTGATTTTTTTTTTTTGCCAGTAATCTACCATCTATTGCAATTTTATACCCATGCTTCTGGGTCTGATATAATAATTGTGCAAGTATATCTGACTGCAAAACATGCACACTGACGTGATTAAAAATTATTTTTAGTCCAGGCAATGAGTAATTGAAATATAGGGCCGGATTTTCCACGCGGGATTTGGGACCATGCTGTCTGGATCAAATGGGCATCAGAAGCCCGCACTGAGCGGGGGACAGTCACCTGGTTGTAATTTTCCCCGAATTGGCCAATTAATGGCCAGAGAGCGGCTGACCATCCAATTAAGGATGGCAAGTGAACTCTCAAAGCTGGAGGGCCATTAGGAGGCCGCCCAACATTGAAGATGCAGCTGGATGCCTTTTAAGGTAAGTGAGAGGGAGGGCTCCGCAAGATGGAGGCACCCTCTCTCCAACTATTTGGAGGGTGTCACGCTCTCGAAGTGCAGCGATGAAAATACAGAAACAAATGGAAGAGTTATAAAAGTAAAATTTTTTTAAAAGACTGGTACGTGTGCTGTCAACAAACTGGAGGACAAGTCACATGACCCAAACCACCTCCTGTACTAAAATGCACATCCACGTCTACTGGAACAAAAACAAATTAACTCCGTCTATATGGAAATGCGACAGCTTATCACACATGGATGTGAGCTATACACAAAACCAGCTCAAAGAAAGACAGTCCCAGACTCTACATTGCCAGCTATCCTTCACCACAAAAGAGTGTGAACAGCCCTCATATTATCAAAATGCAGACATCAAAAGCTATTGTACAGCCCACCAGGAACTGAAACCTTAAAGTCACATGGCCAAAACGAACACTAATGAGTTCACCTTTAAAGGTGATTGTTTCTAAGAACAAAGTAGTTTTCCAGTTCAGAACATCAGTCATCAACATCAGTCTGGTCTCTCCAACATCATGGTCAACATCGAAAGCCATCTTGAATTCCAGCACAAGGCTGCGAGGGAGAGATCAGTTTCAGGTAACTGATTTGAACCCTGCTGAAACAAGTTGAAAGCCAATTGCAGCAGACAAAAGAGAGTGCCTTTGAAACAACTCCTCCACCTGGTCGTCGTTTCTTGTATTTGCTGCATTGCTGAAGACTTCTGGTAGTTCACTTCAGTTTGAAGATGGTGCTGATATTCTTAGTTTACTTTCACAGGTGGACAGGGTTAATTGGTTTTAGTTCCAGTAGACATTAATGTGTATTTTAGTGCAGGATGTGGCATGGGTCTTGTGACTTGTTGACAGCAAATGTACCAGACCTTTAATATTGTTTTAATTTTTATAACTCTTCCATCTGTTTCTGTATTTTCATCGTTGTACTTCTCAAGAGTGTGACAAGGGGAATCTGCCAGGGGGTTTGCTGCTGGGAGGCTACTACAGGCAGCTATATCAATATCCCTTAATAGGCCTTTATCAAACTGAAATGGCTACCATTTAGCCCTGCCGCTCCCCCATCCTAACTCTGGGAAAATGGCACGGTGGTGTGAGGGATGGTGCCCACCTTCACGCTCGCCCCCATCGGGACCTAAAAGTTCAACCCAATATATTATGTGGTCTGGTAGCTACAAGGTATGCTATTTACATAATGATATATACCAGATTATATATGATATATACCTTGCTCTACGGCAGCGAGGCCTGGACAACGTATGCCAGCCAAGAGCGACGTCTCAATTCATTCCATCTTCGCTGCCTTCGGAGAATACTTGGCATCAGGTGGCAGGACTATATCTCCAACACAGAAGTCCTTGAAGCGGTCAACACCCCCAGCTTATACACACTACTGAGTCAGCGGCGCTTGAGATGGCTTGGCCATGTGAGCCGCATGGAAGATGGCAGGATCCCCAAAGACACATTGTACAGCGAGCTCACCACTGGTATCAGACCCACCGGCCGTCCATGTCTCCGCTATAAAGACGTCTGCAAACGCGACATGAAATCGTGTGACATTGATCACAAGTCGTGGGAGTCAGTTGCCAGCATTCGCCAGAGCTGGCGGGCAGCCATAAAGACAGGGCTAAATTGTGGCGAGTCGAAGAGACTTAGTAGTTGGCAGGAAAAAAGACAGAGGCGCAAGGGGAGAGCCAACTGTGCAACAGCCCCGACAAACAAATTTCTCTGCAGCACCTGTGGAAGAGCCTGTCACTCCAGAATTGGCCTTTATAGCCACTCCAGGCGCTGCTTCACAAACCACTGACCACCTCCAGGCGCGTATCCATTGTCTCTCGAGATAAGGAGGCCCAAAAGAATAATATAAATACACAAGCTAAAATCCCTGCTAATCATCTGACCATTTGATAAGTTTATAGTAATTTACAGATGAAATCCCAAACTTTCAAGAAATTGTGGAAAGAGAATATTTATCACTGTACAGTCTCCGAACATTCACCATGGTGATTCTTCTAGATTTGAATACAAGAAAACTCTTCAGTTTCCTTTGTGTTTTCCTTTTTCCTGAATGAAGGATTTCCCTCGCCCATGTCATTTCCTGCACTTCTGCTCTCACCCATTCCACTTCCTCACAAAACCCTGGTTCTCACCTTCCCCTGCTGCGCCAACCTCCAGATTCAAAGGATTATCGCCTGCCATTTTTGCCACCTCCGGTGTAATGTCAGCATCAAACACATCTCCCCTTCCCCTTTCGAATTCTGAAGGAACCGTTCCTTTCGTGACACCCTCGTCCACTTTTCAGTCACCCATTACATCTCTTCACTTTCACATGGCACCTTCCTGTGGAAGGGTAGGATAGGCAAAAGCCGCGCTTTTACCTCTGCCCTTCTCACCATCCAGGGCTCCAGACACTTCCTCCAGGTGAAACAGCGATTTACTTGTATTTCTTTCAATTTTTTATGCAGTATGCGCTGCTCAGAATGGGGTCTCCTCTACATTGGGGAGACCAAATGCAGATTGGGCCGTCGCTTTGCTGAACACGCCCATTCAGTCTGCAAGCGTGGCCCTGAGCTTCTGGTTGCTTGCCATTTAAATTCTTGGACCCACTTCCACTCTGACATTGTCTTTGGCCTTCTACACTGTTCCAATTAACTTCAACAGAAGCTCGAGGAACAGCACTTCATCTTTCAATTAAGCACTTTGCAGCTTGTGTCTGGACTCAAAATTGAGCTCATCAATTTCAGATCATAACCATTGCTCCCAATTTTTCACAGAGTAGCCTCTGGCAATGGTTCTGCTATTACCACTCACAGTTCAACTTGAGCCATCTTTTGTTTCTTGACTTATCCCAGTACCACCCCTCTTCGGTTGTCCCATAATCCCCTTTGTCATTTATTCATTCCTGCCTTCCACACTATCAGACATTCCTTTTCCCCTGCCTCGGAACGTGTTACTTCTCTAACTTTTGCCAATTCTGACAAAAAATTAATCGACCTGAAACTTTGGAGGGAATTTTATGCTGGCAGCGGGGGTCTTGGCATCAGGGGAAACCAACACGGAGATCCCACATCGCCTCTTTTCCGGAAGGCCCGCCGAATTTAGTGCCATTCAGGCACTTGCGTGGACAGTGGCGGGTCTTCCACAAGATTTAGGACCCCGTTGCTGGAAGACCCGGCCTTGCGAAGCTGCCAGCCAATCAGAGATCGGCAGCTGCAGCGCCACCACGGAGGCAGTGGTGGCTGCTGTAGCTGCACCTACCAGAGGCCGAGGAATGCCGCTGGAACCAGGCCTCAGGTAGGTCAGGGCGGGAGGGGCTTCGCGGGGTGGGGGGGTGGCCCTCAGTGGCCCCCCACACTTCCTTCCCGATGCGGGTCCCTCATTCAGGCACCAAGTGCCTTTGAACAAGGGAGACCCCCCAGTGGAGCTGGGAAGCAGCATGCACAATTTTTCCTACCCTGCTTCCTCTGCAGGAACAGGGCCGCCTTCCGCACGGCTAATTGCAGCTCGGGTGGGAAAAAGCCCTTAATTGGGAGTTAATTGCCCAGTTAAGGGCCTCAACTGGTGGCGGGGCTGGAAAGCCATTCACAGGCTTCCTGTTCCAGACTAAATTTCAGCTAAGGCGGTGACCACCCCCGCCTCCATCCCACCCGATTTTATGCTCTCCCCACATCCAAACCCATTGTGGAGAACAGCATAAAATTCCACACCTTAATTCTGTTTTTTCTCTCCACAGAGACCGCCTGACCTGCTATTTCCAGCACTTCCTGTTTTTATTTTCTTCACCTACCCTCTTTCTGCAGTCTGTTTCTGGTCTATTGCCAGCACCAGATAAAGCAAGCCAGTAATATCTTTACATAATTTATACAAACAGGAATCTATGTCATTAAACACCCAGCTGGTAGGGAGTCATAAGGATACAGATTTAAAAAGTCAAAGCATTTAAAGAATGCTTTTCTGAATACCTGTGTCTAAGGAAGAAATGATAATTAATAGCACAAACTATAGGAAATATCACAAGTTATCAATGCAACGTGCTTGATTGTTCCATATATAATGCATAATGTAAGGACTGTGCAATAAACCATAGCTGTATAAAACAATCACAGATCAAAGGTTACAAAAATGACTGGTATTTTATCACTCAGTGCTGCAGAGCAAGACATCTATAAGTTCTGAGTCTTGCTCTGCTCACTTCTCGATCTGAGTTCTGTCAGTCATGGAGGCTAATGAGTGAAGACTGGTATCTCTCAGCAGAAGAGAATGCTGCCGTAATCTCTTGTTGGCCAGTTACACAGGGCATTGATGCTGTGCTCTGCTTGGTCCCTTTCTGTTACAGTTTTTTTGTGCAATGTACCTGGAGTACAGCATTCTGTTTTGGGTACAGGCATGATATGCTTGCCTGGTGTCAAATCTGGCTGAGTTGGTAGCACTTGCACCTCTAAGACAAAAGGTTGTAGGTTTAAATCCCATACCAGAGACTGGAGGACAAAAATTTAGGCTGGCACTGCAGGGCAGTAGTGAGGGAGTGCTGCAGTGTCAGAGGTGCCATCTTTCCAAAGAGATATTAAACCAAGTGTCAACTGTTTTCTCAGGTGGATGTAAAAGACACTATTTCAAAGAACAGCAGACGGAGTTCTCCCTGTTTGGGATAGAAATGCAAATCTGTACGAATATGTCTCCTGGTTTGCTGTAGTCATGCAACCTCTACCATGAGGCACTCTCTGCAGGCAGCCATCGCAAGGGAGTTCAATAAAGACACAGTACAAGCAAGGGTGTTGTCCTGTGAGCTCGTAACACTCTGGGTGTCCTGGCCAATATTCATCCCTCAATCAACATCACTAGAATAGATGATCTGCTCATTATCACATTGCTGTTTATGGGCACACAAATTGGCTGTCTGGTTTCCTACAACAACGACTACACTTCAAATTAAAAGTACTCCATTGACTGGAAAGTGGTTCTGGATGTCGTGAAATGGAAGCCTTTTCATTCCATGATAATTGCTCTCAGAAATTGTTAACAGGATCAGGTTCTCCAGTCTTATCAAGTGACCTCCCGAGCGGTAGGTGGCGATGTTGCAGGAGGAGCGGCAGAGGAGGGACTGGGGGCGGGGAGTGAGCCGCTCTTGGGGACGATGTGGCTGCTCTAGTCTGACGCGGTGTGTTGTCAGTTGCGGGGAGGAGGTAGGAACGGGATAGAGGGAAGAGGATGAGGAGCCAGACAGAAGGCAGCACCGGCAGGGACAAGCGGTGAGTAACATCGGGCACAAATATAAATAATCTGCCGCGGGCGGTCACCAGGCCCCTCCCCGGCACAGGAGCTTCGAAGGGCCGGTAAGCGAGCAGGAAAGAGTCGGTGTCACTGGCATGTGGCAGCGTCTCCAACAGGCCCCGGGCTCACCCACTCTCTTAGTCGGTTCAGAAGACCGCCACCACCACCCCACACCGGGCGGCTTCATTTGACAGAGAAAGCAGGTATGGAGCTCATGACAGCATTCACTGTCATCGGCTGTTGAGAGCTCGGTTTCCACTAACCCTATAAGCCGGTTTCAGGCAAAAGGGGTCTGACTAGCTCCTCCCGCTAATAACCTTGAATCCCAATTGTTGAGAACCTGTTTTGTTTCCTCCCTGAATCCTGTTACAACCTCTTACTCCGCCCACACACCTGCTCCACAAACTTGCCTCCCTGTTTTTATTTAATTAGTGAAAACTTCCTCCTGCACTTTTTTTATCGCCCTTAATTTGCATGATATAGCCCCTGATGTTTAAGGTGGCGAAAAACTTCCGTGAATCCGACCTTGTAAAAGTAAATTTTATTTTCATTGTGTGAAGAAAGTGTACATTTCAGAAGTTCAACTAATATAATTGGCATTAACTGTGTAGAGATATGTTTATTTTCATCGTCTGTATTATGGAAGCATTCAACTTTATCAGTTTTATGGAAACATTTCAACTTGAGCCATGCCAGGGTGCGGGTGGTTGCAAAAGAGGAGGTGGCATTGCTCTATTGATCAAGGAGTCAATTAATGCAGGAAGGAGGGATGATATCTTCGAAGGTTCCTCAAATGAGGCCATATGGGTAGAACTTAAAAACAAAAATCACTTGGCTGGGTGTGTACTACAGGCTTCCAAACAGTCAGGGAGGGATAGAGGAGCCGATATGTAGGCGACACCGACCACTCCCTGGTGTGCAGCAAGGTTAGACTCAAACCCAAGAAGCTGCATCACTCCAAGCAGAAGGACCACCCGCGCATCAACACGAGCAGAATTTCTTATCCACAGCTGTTACAAAAATTTCTAAATGCACTTGTAACAGCCCTTCAAAACACTCCCACAGGGGATGCTGAGACCAAGTGTGCCCACATCAGCGACACCATCTATGACTCAGCAATGACCACCTATGGCAAACGTGCGAAGAGAAATGCAGACTGCTTTCAATCTCATTTTGAAGAGCTGGAACCTGTCATAGCCGCTAAGCGCATTGCACTGTTGAACTACAAGAAAGCCCCCAGCGAGTTAACATCCGTAGCACTTAAAGCGGCCAGAAGCACTGCACAAAGAACAGCCAGGCGCTGCGCAAATGACTACTGGCAACACCTATGCAGTCATATTCAGCTGGCCTCAGACACCGGAAACATCAGAGGAATGTATGATGGCATTAAGAGAGCATTTGGGCCAACCATCAAGAAGATTGCCCCCCTCAAATCTAAATCAGGGGACACAATCACTGACCAACGCAAGCAAATGGACCGCTGGGTGGAACACTACCAAGAACTGTACTCCAGGGACAATATTGTCACTGAGACTGCCCTCAATGCAGCCCAGCCTCTCCCAGTCATGGATGAGCTGGACATACAGCCAACCAAATCGGAACTCAGTGATGCCATTGATTCTCTAGCCAGTGGAAAAGCCCCTGGGAAGGACCGCGTTACCCCTGAAATAATCAAGAGTGCCAAGCCTGCTATACTCTCAGCACTCCATGAACTGCTTTGCCTGTGCTGGGACGAGGGAGCAGTACCACAGGACATGCGCAATGCCAATATCATCACTCTCTATAAAAACAAAGGTGACTGCAACAACTACCGTGGAATCTCCCTGCTCAGCATAGTGGGGAAAGTCTTTGCTCGAGTCGCTTTAAACAGGCTCCAGAAGCTGGCAGAGCGCATCTACCCTGAGGCGCAGTGTGGCTTTCGTGCAGAGATCGACCATTGACATGCTGTTCTCCCTTCGTCAGATACAGGAGAAATGCCGCGAACAACAGATGCCCCTCTGCGTTGCTTTCATTGATCTCACCAAAGCCTTTGACCTCGTCAGCAGACGTGGTCTCTTCAGACTACTAGAAAAGATTGGATGTCCACCAAAGCTACTAAGTATCATCACCTCGTTCCATGACAAGTGGGAGTCATTCAAAGAGGAAATAACAAGAGTTCAGAGCCAATATGTTCCCGTTAAGGTGAAGGGTAGGATTAACAAGTCCAGGGAACCGTGTCTGTCAAGGGATGTGGGGGATTGGATCAGGGGAAAAAAGGAGGCTTATGGCAGATTCAGAGGGCTGAAAACAGTGGAGGCCCTAGAGGAGTATAGAAAGTGTAGCAGGGGTACTTAAAATAGTAATTAGGAGAGCGAAGAGGGGGCATGAAAAAACACTGGCGGACAAGATAAAGGAAAATCCTAAGGCATTCTATAAGGGCAAGAGAATAACTAGGGAAAGAGTAGGGCCCATTTGGGACCAAAGAGGCAATCTGTGTGTGGAGCTGGAGGTCATAGGTGAGGCTTTGAATGATTACTTTTCATCTGTGTTCATTATGAAGGACGATGTAGATGTGGAGATCAGGGAGGGGGATTGCGATATACGTAAACAAATTAGCATTGAAAGGGAGGAGGTATTAACAGTTTTAGCAGGCTTAAAATTGGATAAATGCCCAACCCCAGATGAGATGTATCCCAGGCGGTTATATGAGACAACGGAGGAGATTGCAGAGGCTCTGACACAAATTTTCAAATCCTTTCTGGCCACAGGAGAGGTGCCAGAGGACTGGAGGACAGCGAATGTGGTAACATTATTTAAGAAGGGTAGTAGGGATAAACCAGGCAATTACACGCCAGTGAGTCTAACGTCAGTGGTAGGGAAACTATTGGAAAAAATTCTGAGCGACAGGATTAATCTCCACTTGGGAGAGGCAGGCATAAATCGGATAGTCAGCATGACTTTGTCAGGGGGAGATTGTGTCTAACAAATTTGATTGAATTTTTCAGGGAGGTGATTAGGTGTGTCGATGAGGGTAAAGCAGTTGATGAAGTCTACATGGACTTCAGTAAGGCTTTTGATAAGGTTCCGCATGGGAGGTTGGTCAAGAAGGTAAGAGCCCATGGGATTGGGGGCAGATTGGATCCAAAATTGGCTTAGTAGTAAGAGGCAGAGGGTGATGTTCAAGGGTTGTTTTTGCAATTGGAAGCCTGTGACTAGTGGTGTACTGCAGGGATTGGTACTGGGACCCTTGCTGCTTGTAGTGATTCATACAAAATTATGAGGGGCATTGATAGGGTAGATGGGGCGAAACGTCTTCCGTTAGCGGAGGTGTCAATAACCAGGGGGCATAGATTTAAGGTAAGGGCAGGAGGTTTAGAGGGGATTTGAGGGAAAAAAAATTTCACCCAGAGGGTGGTTGGAATCTGAAACACACTGCCTGAAGGGGTGGTCGAGGCAGGAACCCTCAACATTTAAGAAGTATTTAGATGAGCACTTGAAATGCCATAGCATACAAGACTACGTGCCAATTGCTGGAAAATGGGATTAGAATAAATAGGTGCTTGATGGGTGGCACAGACACGATGGGCTGAAGGGCCTTTTTCTGTGCTGTATGACTCTAACTGGATGGGACTATATTCATTTTATTCCTGACATGTTTTTTTTGCCAAATATGCACAGTTACATCTATTTTTACCAACTGTTTGGAGGTGAATGTTATTACTAACTGGTGGGGTGGATGCAATCAGATTATTTACTGATTTGCTTTCGGAAATTCACTTTTGAAATGTGTCGTATTTGATGTATCTGTGTATGGGATGGGGAGGTTCTGGAGTGTAAATTGCTTTTGATTTGTCTTGCATGTAAATTACATGCTTGATTTTTTTTTTCCCTCAGAGGCAAGCACCTGCAATAAATAATCAAAAATGTGAAAGGGGTTGGAAGTTGCGTTTGTCTGGACCCATTTCATAAGATAATATTTCAAATGTACATTTTTATCTTTCCATGTAGAAGCTGTATGAACAAATAACACTCTGTTTGCATATTTCAAAATTGCTGCTATTTGCAATTTTATTTCTCTCTCCTTTCCAGTTGTACATCCATATTCAGACCAGCAGCCATCACTGCATTGCATTGCTGGGGTGGTGCTGTAATGATGTGGGGCAAGGGTTATGACAACTGTCAATGCTGCTCAAATTTGTTAGTCTGTCTCCAAGTTTTGGCACAAAACGTTGTTTACAGGAGAAGGGAAGGAGGTTTGTGCAGCAGCACAACTTTGTGTCCATCATGACTGAGAATAGTGCTTTGACTTTCACTTTGTCCTATTTAGCAAGTAGCAAATGACATAATCTGTGACATATTACTGTGATCTTCCTTGTAAAATATTTTTGGCACTATCGTGGGACCGTGTCATTAATAGATACAGTACAAACTGGGAATGAAAATAACATTATAGTTGGTGTTTATTCTGGAGCTGTGCTGCAAATTGTGTATAGCGTTCTAAAACTTGCACTGAAATTTGTTGCATTTAGACATGTACGTATTTATGCATGACCCAAAATTCTATGGAAAACTTTAGTGCAGCCATAGACTAGAAAACAAACAGGTGGTGAGAAAAATGCCGCATTACAGCCGTTCATGGTACCATAATATAAAAGCAAAACACTGCAGATGCTGGAAATCTGAAAAACAAGAATTGCTGGAAATACTCAGCAGGTCTGGCAGCATCTGTGGAGAGAGAAGCAGAGTTACGTTTCAGGTTATTAGAAGGGTCACTGACCTGAAACGTTAACTCTGCTTCTCTGTCCACAGATGCTGCCAGACCTGCTGAGTATTTCCAGCATTTCTTGTTTTTATTTGGTTCATAGTACCAGGTGGGTAACAAGGTAATTGTGCATGAGCAAGGCTATCCAGCCCATTTTAATTTATCCATCCATTCAAAAGAATTCTAAAGTTTGAGCATTTCAGCATGGGCGGCACAGTGGCGCAGTGGTTAGCACTGCAGCCTCACAGCTCCAGGGACCCGGGTTCGATTCTGGGTACTGCCTGTGCGGAGTTTGCAAGTTCTCCCTGTGTCTGCGTGGGTTTCCTCCGGGTGCTCCGGTTTCCTCCCACATGCCAAAGACTTGCAGGTTGATAGGTTAATTGGCCATTATAAATTGACCCTAGTATAGGTAGGTGGTAGGGAAATATACAGGGACAGGTGGGGATGTGATAGGAATATGGGATTAGTGTAGGATTAGTATAAATGGGTGGTTGATGGTCGGCACAGACTCGGTGGGCCGAAGGGCCTGTTTCAGTGCTGTATCTCTAAACTAAACTAATTGTTCTTTTATAGTTGGAATGTGTGTCCTTGACCTACTCTCTCAGTTTAATTCATAGTAATATATCTTTTCCATTCCCTTAACTATCATGTACCTGCTTTAAAATAGATTCCTGGATATCACCAGTCTTTCCTCCATAGTTCAGACTTTTAAACCAAGGAGTCAGCTTCAGTGTAGTGTCTACAACACAAAAGCAAAATACTGCAGATGCTGGAAAGTTGAGATAAAAACAGAAAATGCTGGAAATACTCAGCAGATCTGGGAGCATCTGTGGAGAGAAAAGCAGAGTTAACATTTCAGGTCTGTGACCTTTCATCAGAACTGAGTGTCTTAGGCAGAACTGGATGCAATATTTACGTTGCAGTCTGACTTGAGCACTACACATTTTAACTGCAACATCCTGTGACATATTTTGTTGATTACTGCTCTGCATTGGTTAGACATGTTTTGAGCCAAATCTGCAATGACTCCTTGGTCTTTGTCAGTTGTATCAAATTTTTATGCCAAATAACCTTGAATTATCAGAAGTAGACTACAGCACACTGTAATTTTTTAAGTGATTGAATAAAATTCAGTCCAAAACAGGATTATATGAATTGACAAATTTAAATTCTGCAAAGTGCAGTACGAGGCTATAAATCTATAAACCGTTCAAAAACAGCAAGTCAAAGCTTCAGTGATTTATGAACTTTCCCTGAACCCTGAGGGTTGGTTAAGCCCTTTAGTCTGCAGTATCTTTTGTTTTGAATATTATATATTTCAGATCTAGCATGTTGAAGTTCATTTCTTAGGACTGTACTTGCAAAATCTGGATGATTGCTTGAAGACTGAGTATCTGGATGTTCAGAAATTGACCATCACAAAATTATTTGTTGGCATGAGTGACCCAAAGAAATTCCCGATTATTTTCAGTATGTTAATGTTTTTAATTAGTTCTTTTTGATATAAATACACCAGTATCATTGCAAAGATTGAGCTTAGTGCCAATATGGCACTATTGGTGGCATTTTAACCCAAAGACTAATAGCATCATGTGAGCAGTGCTTGTCAGCACATTAGCAGGGAACACCGCCATAAATATTTGTTAAAGAATAATTGATACTTTGCAATGTGTTTCAAATGAATAATTCAATTTTAGTCAGGAGTACAGATGCATAACATATCCTGTTCCTAATACCATGTGAGGAAAGTGAATGATATTCAGGAAGATACATAATAAATATATGCCAGTGTAAAACAAGTTTAAAAAGGTGCTAAGCTGTCTACTATATTAGCTGGCCCCATATTTAAAGTGCAGTTAGAGATTAATGAAGATGCAACTTGCGCATTAGGTTTTGAAGTAAATCTCATTTTAGCCCTTAGATGTGTTCCCGCCTTGAAATGGAGTTGTGTTTTTGTTCTATACAATCTGTACAAGATGATTTAAATGCTGGAAAGTTTATTTTTAAACCTGTGGTGGAATGTGCCAGAGTTGATGGCAGCCTAACATGGCATTGCTTTGTATGCTGGCTTTATTAAAAGGGTCCTCAATGAAGTCACCTCTGAGCTTGCTTTTTTTTGAGATAAGAGCCTCAGCCTCTTCAGTCTTTCCTAATAGTTGTAACCTCATTTCTGGTATCCTTTTAACCTTTTTCTTTTGCACCTTTCCGTTGCTTTTATATCCTTTTGGTAACGTGGAGACCTGAACGATGCACATTATACTTAGGTGTGGTATAGTCAAGATTCTATACTGGCTCAATTGGCGGAGCCATCAAAATATATTTAGTCCAAAAGCAAAATAACATGGATGCTGGAAATTGAAATAAAAACAGAAAATGCTGGAAATACTCAGCAGGTCAAGCAGCATCTGGAGAGATAAACAGAGTTAACGTTCCAGATCAATGACCTTTTATCAGTCATCAACCTGAAACGTTGCCTCTGTTTTTCTCTCCACAGATACTGCTATACCTGCTGAGTATTTCCAGCATTTTCTGAACATGTATTTAGTGTTCAGTGGAAAATTTCATACTGAAGCAGGAAATAATCTTCTGAGATTGATGATGAGGCACATTGTTCCTGCACTTGACTCACTCCTCTACAACAATCAGCTACCTGATCTGACTATTTCATGCAAATAGGGAAGCGATGGATAACATCATTTGATTGAACACAAAATTCATTCATCATCATCCCTGCCACACCCCCACCGCCCAACCCTGCCAAAAATCTAAAATACTGGAAGGAAAGAAAGAAAGGGCTTGCATTTATCTCGCACCTTTTCACAACCTGAGGAGTCCCAATGCGCTTTACAGCTGATAGTTTTTTTTTGAAATACTTATACTGTCAGGAAATGTGGCATTCAATTTGCATGTCTAGCTCCCATAAACAACAGTGAAACACAGTGACCAGATGATGTCGTTTTTTGTGATGTTGGTTACAGGTTAAATAACGTCTCCAGCTGTGAGATAACGTCCTGCTTTTCTTTGAATAATGCCGTGGAATCTTCTACTTGCACCTGAGAGTGGAGATGGCACCCTGGTGTAACATCTTATCTGAAAGCCGGCACCTCCAGCAGTATTCCCTCAGTACTGCAACAAGGTGTCATCTGGAATATGTGCTGAAGTCTCTGCAATGGGGCTTGAGACCTAAAACTTTGACTTAGGCGAGAGTGCTATCACTGAGTTAAGATTGACACCCCCATCAGTAGTATACCATTAGATAGGACTTCAAAAGATACTGGCTGTAAATGGGTAGCACCAGTTGACTCTGTTTCTGTTTAATTATTTTGTACCTATACACCAAACATAAAGGAGGTTGGTATTGTACAGACTGTTACGATAGGTGAGGAGGGGTTGAAGGGTTCCCATCTTGTCCCTCCTTGTTTGACCACAGCAGGTTTATTTTTTAACGTGGATATGCTTGCCAATTCAGTGAGTGTTTAACTATTTCCGTGCTACAATCATAAAAGGAACCAATTTGGACAGGTTTTCTTGAGTTTAACAAAGAGGTTAGCTTTATTGTACCTAAACCAATCTAAGTAAAATAAATTATGCTCCAACTTTCTCTCTCTCACACACACACACATACACACTCGAGGTTCACGCGCACGCACAAATGGGCTACAGAGTGGGGAAGGATAGATTGGTCAGATTAGAGTCTGGCGTAGTAAAAAGGGGTATACAATTTGTGGAGGTTGGTGACTTGATTGTCTTACAGCTGAACTCTGTGGTCCTGAGGCTTCCGGCTTGCAAATGTGGCCAGCTGATTCGGGGTTTTTTTGAGATAGCGATGCAGATGGTTTCCTTCACGGGGTCTCTGTCTGCAGCAGCGATAGGCCTAGGTGGTTATGGCCAGCAGGCAGGATTTGAAACTTCCAAGGTAGACTAGAGAGAAAGAGAGAGGGACCCCACTTGGGTCTTCTCTGGTCAGTGTCTAGTTGCTTGTCTGGTCTGCAAAGAGAGAAAAAGCAGCTGAAGCACACAGATGGTGGGCCTGTCACATGACCATCACCCAGTGTGTATCCACACTTCGAACGTAATCAGTTCATGTCTAGGAATTCCCTTCTCTCAAGCAGGGTCCCATTGTTCAAGTGATTTAGGTTTGAGTGGTTCAGCTCCACCAGTTTAATGTCCCAAGTGATTGTCTTGTTAATGGGGACAGGACAGGTAGTTCACTCAAAATTCCCAGGTCATTGTTTTGCTGGGGACTGAGCAGACACTACATCTCCACCTCGATGCATTGTAATGTAGGATAGAGTGGTGCAAATTACGGTGGCCACATTAGCTGCTAGCAGACACCTTTTATCTGTTCCATTTTTCCTTTTTTAGAATTTAATTCAGATTTCCAGCCGGCGGAATAAAAAAATCATTTGGCATAGCATGCTTTCATGACGACCTGCAGAAATTGGGAAAGATCAATTATTTCCAATATCTCCAATTTTAATTACTTTTTTAAAAGTTAATTTCAATTTTTTATTAACTTTATATGATTACATTTTTTTCATTGTTTCTTGAGATAAGTGTCGTCGGTAAGGCCAGCAATTTTTGTCCATCCTAAATTGCCCTTAAGAGGATGGTGGTGAGCCGACATCCTGAACTGCTGCAGTCCATGTGTAGGTACAGCCGCAGAGCTGTTCGGGAGGGAGTTTCAGGATTTTGACCCAGTGACAGTGAAGGAACAGTGATATAGTTCCAAATCAGGATGGTGTGTGACTTGGAGGGTAACTTGCAGCTGGTGGTGTTCTCGTGCATCTGCTGCCCGTGTTCTTTTAGGTTGTAGAGGTTATGGGTTTGGAAGATGCTGTCGAAGGAGCCTGAGAGAGTTGCTGCAGTGCAATTTGTAGATTGTACACATTGTTGCCACTATGTGTTGGTCGTGGAGTGAGTGAATGTTTAAGGTAGTGGATGGGGTGCCGATCAAGAGTGCTGCTTTGTCTTGGATGGTGTCAAGCTTCTTGAGTGTTATTGGAACTGCTCTCATCCAGGCAAGTGGAGAGTATTCCATCACACTTCTGACTTGTGCTTTGTAGATGGTGGACAAGCTTTGGGGAGTCAGGAGGTGAGTGCTCGCTGCAGGATCCTAGCCGCTGACCTGCTCTTGTAGCCATGGTATTTATATGGCTAATATAGCTTCCAACCTCATTGTCTGGCAGACCCATTGTTTCAGCCTGTTCCTGCCCCATTAAATTTATTTCTTCCCATCTTGACTCTATCTTTTATCCCCTGGTCCAGTCTCTTCCCACCTACATCCGTGACTCATCTGACACTCTACGTCATTTTGATCGTTTCCAGTTTCCTGGCCCCAACCGCCGCCTCTTCACTAAGGACATCCAATCTCTCTACACCTCCATCCCCCACCAGGACGGTTTGAGGGCTCTCCACTTTTTCCTTGAACAGAGGCCCAACCAGTCCCCATCCACCACCCTCCTCTACCTGGCTGAACTTGTTCTCACATTGAACAACTTCTCCTTCAACTCCACTCACTTCCTTCAAGTAAAAGGTGTTGCTGTGGGTACCCGCGTGGGTCCTAGTTATGCCTGTCTTTTTGTGGGATATGTCAAACATTCCTTGTTCCAGCCCTACTCAGGCCCCTTTCCCCAACTCCTTTTCCGGTACATTGATTACTGTATCGGTGCCGTTTCCTGCTCCCACCCCGAACTGGAAAACTTTATCAACTTTGCTTCTAATTTCCACCCTTCTCTCACCTTTGCATGGTCCATCTCTAACACTTTCATTCCCTTCCTCGACTTCTCTGTCTCCATCTCTGGGGATAGGCTGTCTACTAATATTCATTATCAGCCCACCGACTCCCACAGCTATGTCAACTACACTTCTTCACACCCTGCCTCCTGTAAGGACTCCATTCCATTCTCCCAGTTTCTCCGTCTCAGACGCATCTGCTCTGATGATGCAACTTTTCACAACAACGCTTCTCCTATGTCTTCCTTTTTCCTCAACCGAGGATTCTCCACCACTGTAGTTGACAAAGCCCTCAACCGTGCCCAGCCCATTTCCCGCACCTCTACCCTCACCCCTTCCCCTCCCTCCCAGAACTGCGACAGGGTTCCCCTTGTCCTCACTTTCCACCCCACCAGCATCGTCATCCAAAGGATCGTCCAACGTGATGCCACTACCAAACGCCTCCCCCTCCCCTCCCCTGTCAGCATTCCGAAGGGATCGTTCCCTCTGCGACATCCTGGTTCACTCCTCCATTACCCCCAACACCTCGTCCCCTTCCCAAGCAATCGCAGGATGTAATACCTGCCCCTTTACCTCCTCTCATCATTATCCAAGGCCCCAAACACGCCTTTCAGGTGAAACAGCGATTTACTTGTACTTTTTAATTTAGTATACGGTATTCGCTGCTCACAATGTGGTCTCCTGTATATTGGGGAGACCAAACGCAGACTGGGTGACTGCTTTGCGGAACACCTCCGCTCAGTCTGAAAGCATAACCCCGAGCTTCCGGTTGCTTGTCATTTCAACACCCCCCCGGCCCCTGCTCTCATGCCCACATATCTGTCCTGGGCTTGCTGCAGTATTCCAGTGAACATCAACGCAAGCTCAAGGAACAGCATCTCATTTACCGATTAGGCACACTACAGCCTGCCTGAACATTGTGTTCAATAATCTCAGAGCATGACGGGACCACCTTTTTATTTTTAGTTATTTTTTATTTCATCATTAATTTTTTTTACATGTGCCTACCCACTTTTTTTACATGTTTGTGCTTTGGGCCAGGACTGTTCATTTTTCTCAGTTAACACCCTCTCTGCACTAACGCTTTGTCTTTCAGCACACCATTAACATACCGTTTGCCTTTTATTTTATTTAGAGATACAGCACTGAAACAGGCCATTCGACCCACCGAGTCTGTGCCGACCATCAACCACCCATTTTATACTAATCCTACATTAATCCCATATTCCCTACCACATCCCCACAATTCTCCTACCACCTACCTACACTAGGGCTAATTTACAATGGCCAATTTACCTATCAACCTGCAAGTCTTTGGCTGTGGGAGGAAACCGGAGCACCCGGCGGAAACCCACGCAGTTACAGGGAGAACTTGCAAACTCCGCACAGGCAGTACCCAGAAGCGAACCCGGGTTGCTTGAGCTGTGAGGCTGCAGTGCTAGCCACTGCACCGCCCATTCCATGACTTTCTGGTCAGTTATTCTCTACGACCCTCTGTCCTATCAACACCTTCCCTTTTGATATCTCTGGCCTCACCCCTGCTTTATTTGCTTAAAACCTATTACATTTCTAACATTTGCCAGTTCTGATGAAGGATCACTGACCTGAAATGTTACTTCTGCTTCTCTCTGCACAGATGCTGCCAGACCTGCTGAGTATTTTCAGCATTTCTTGTTTTTATTTCAGATTTCCAGTATCTGCAGTGTTTTGCTTTTATTTACATGACTACTCCAGTTCAGTTTCTGGTCAATGGTAACCCCCCCCCAGGATGTTGATAGTGGGGGATTCAGCGATTGTCATGCCATTGAATGTCATGGGGAGATGGTTAAATTCTCTTGTTGGAGGTAGTCATTGTCTGGCACTTGTGTGGCGTGAATGTTACTTGCCACTATCAGTCCAATCCTGCATATTGTCCCGGTCTTGCTGCATTTCTAAATGAACTGCTTCTGTATTTGAGGAGTCACGAATGGTGCTGAACATTGTGCAATCATCAGTGAACATCCCCACTTCTGATCTTATGATTGGAGGAAGGTCATTGATGAAGCAGCAGAAGATGGTTGGGCCAAGGACCCTGAGGAACTCCTGCAGTGATGTCCTGGAGCTGAGATGATTGACCTCTAAAACCGCAACCATCTTCCTTTGCGCTAGGTACGACTCCAACCAGCAAAGAGTTTTCCCCCTGATTCCCATTGACTGCAGTTTTGCTAGGGCTCCTTAATGCCATACTCGGTCAAATGCTGCCTTTGATGTCAAGGGCAGTCACACTCAGCTCAGCTCTGGAGTTCCCATCTTTTGGGATGGGTAATAAATGCTGGCCTAGCCAGCGATGCCCATAATCCCACAAATGAATATTAAAAAAAAAAAATTCTAGGGCTTTCATGTCACACTTGCAAGCATCCTTAAAGTGGAACTTTGGGTCCCCCACTGGTTGTCCGCTCCTGACTACCTCACCATACTGAAGGTCCTGGGTATGGATTACAGTATAAGCTCTTGATTTCCTGATTTGACAATAGCTTTGGAACATAATTGTACTTGAGTAGAGTACCATTTTACACTCTGAGAATCTGTTACCTTTCACTTGTAGACTGTATTAATACAATGTATACAGCAGTCATTCAGGATAGTAACTGCATTGTGAATGAAAATGGCTTTTAGGCCAACATTACTTAAGATTTCTTCCAAGTTGAAGTTTGAAATAGCAGAATAACAATCTTTGAAATAGATGCCAGAAATAGATGTACATCTCAAGCTTACTTGTCAATTAAACTTGGTCAGTGTACTTCCAGGAATATGAATATAAAAGTCAAAGTTTCTTTTTGTAGTCTGTTGCAAATTAAAGCTGCAGTGATGTGGTTTGGAAAAAATGCTTGATCAATTGGAGTCAGATCTTTCTTGCAAAGCACAAGATAATTAAAGATAAAAGGGACCATTCAATTCATCTTAGTTCATCCATCCAAAAATACCAGAAATCCTCCCATTGTAGCATCCACTGGGTTTGAAAATGATTGCTGGAGTTTCATCACTAAATCTAGAAGTATCAAGAAGTTACTGATCATCCTAAATTTGACCTTCATTAGTTTGAACCCTGTTCCCTAATCCTATACATGCAATTTACTTTGAAGTAATTTTCCGCATTTACTTTTTCCATATTGTTAACTATAAATCTATAAGATGCACTTCTTTGCCCATCTCCTTTTAAGACTGAAAACCTATATTTTTTTCAAACTTTAACTCAGTTCTTGGACATTTGGAATCCGCCTCTACACTGCCACCAATGCTTAAATGTTTCCCTTGTGTTTTGTTAACTATAGAACATACAAACATAGAAAGAGTTATGGCACAGGAGGTGGCCATTTGGTCCATCATGTTTGTGCTGGCCAAAAGAGAGCTATTCAGTCCAAAATAAAAACAAATGCTGGAAATACTCAGCGGGTCTGGCAGCATCTGTGGAGAGAGAAGCGGAGTTAACGTTTCAGGTCAGTGATCCTTCATCAGAACTCTAATCCAGTCTAATCCCACTTTTCAGCTCTTGGTCCATAACCCTATAGGTTATGGCACCTCAAGTACATATCCAGGTATGCTTTAAATGCGATGAGGCTTTCTGCCTCATCCAGATGGATGAGATGTTAAACGGAGTTCCGAAGAAGGGTCACTGACCCGAAACGTTAACTCTGCTTCTCTTTCCACAGATGCTGCCAGACCTGCTGAGTGAATCCAGCATTTCTTGTTTTTGTTAAACTGAGGTCCTGTCTACACTCTCAGGTGGATGTAAAAAATCCCATAACACTATTTTGAGGAAGAATAGGGGAGCTGTCCTGGCCTATATTTATTCCTCAATCAACATCACTTTTATATATAAAAAAAATTATCTGGTCTGTATCACCTGGCTGTTTGTGGGAGCTTGCTGTGTGCTAATTGGCTGTTGTGTTTCCTACATTACAGCAGTGACTACACATCAAAAGTATTTTATTGCTGTATTGTACTATATGTTGTCCTGAGGTTTTGAAAGGTGCTATATAAATGCAAGTTTTAAAAAATTATCTTAATGGCAGAGAAGGCTCGAATGGCTGAATGTCTACTTCTCCTATTTCTGATCTTATAATAGTAGAATCCAACCTCTGCAATCATAGATGAACTTATTGGTGTCTCAGTAAGTGGGGTTAATTCTTCCCGCACACCGGATATTTAAGCAGCTCTTCCCCAGTAGGAATGTGCTGATTGTACATCAGCTGCTTTGAACTTTGTAAAGCTTTTCTTGCAATCAGTATATAAAGCAACTGTTCTCAATGTAGACACTTTGGAGTGTCAGCAGGTGGGAAACCAAGTGAATCCCTTCCCACAGGTAGTATTAAAACAGTTTCTCTCCAGTGTGACTATGCTGGTGTCAGTCGGTGGGGTGATTGATTGATTGAACCCTTTCCACAAATGGAGCGGTGATTGGAGTCTCACCATTATGAACATGCTGGTGTGTCAGTAGGTGAGGTGAGCGAGTGAATCACTTTCCAAACTCAACTGGTGAGAGGCCTCTTCCCAGTGGAATGTATCCATGACTTTCCAGTTCAGATGGGCAACAAGCCCCACAGTTACATTATTTCAGATGGGTGCATGAATCACAGGAGACAATTGACTGAAGTTGCATTCGCATAAAACGCATGCACTGTTTCTCACTGCTGGTTTTGGTGCTGTTCCCTTCTACATTCAGGTCTGATGATGTACAATGACTCTATCAGATCTTGAAGCGATGTTGCCAGTTCTCTAAAAGCAGCTCAGTTGGTCCCACTCACCCGCCTTTACCCCATAGCCCTGCATTTTTTTTCTATTCAGATAATTATCCAATTCCATTTTGAAAGCTGTGTTTGAATCTGCCACCACCATTCTTGGACAATGCATTCCAGATCCTAACCACTCATTGCATTAAAAAAAAAACAGAACTGAGCATAGCACTTAAGATATAATCTGACCAGAGCACCCTATAGTTTGAACGTGATTCTTCTGACTTGTATTCTGCTGTTCTGGCTGTTTAGATCAACATTGTTCACTTAGTTGATTGCTGCTCTGCATTGGCTGGACATGTTGAACATCAAATGTACAAAAATTTCTAGGTGTCTTTCAACTGAGATGAGGTCGTTGAAATGAGACGAGACACATGTGAAGTATAAACACCAGCACAGACCAGTTGGAAATAATTTCTATGTTGTATATTCTATGTAACTTCATCATTAAAACACCAGTCATGGAGTGTATGTATCACCCAGTTTTTCTTCCTAATTTTGTCTGCCACTTTACTAACTACTGTAATTTGTCCACCTTTTTCTTTAATAGTTTCAATACTGCTTTCTTCGATGTCGGTGCCTCTTTTACCAATTTGCATTTTGGGACTGAGTATGAAAAGTATAATCTTTGTGCGTTGGTCACAGGCATAGCTAAGCTCGGAGATAGGTTGAAGTTGCTTTGGATATGCCAGAAAGAGGGAGAATCAAAATACCTCTGAGGTGTGGTGCTCAGTAGCTCAACTTCAGATGAGGAATTGTTGAATAACTTGTACCATGGAATTTGCTCAGGCTAAACATTATTTAGGATTTCCCATGTTAGAAAAGACCTTAATCTCTGGATGAAACAACTGCTTTCTAGGTGTTGAAAACTAATTGGGGAATATAGAAATTACTTGACTGCACATTCAGTCTCAGCATTGGTATTGGTGACCATAAATACTTTATTACTCGATGCCTGCTTTTCTTTTCCTACTTCGTATTTGCCAATAATATGGGCAATTTTTCCAAAATAATTTGGCAGGAGGATTCCATACTTAACAATAAATTTTTCTGTCGTAGCAGCGATCCTGATTCTAAGTGTAGCTGACTGGCACTGACTTGGTGAGGATAACATAAGATTTTATAAAGGTGCATGACCAGTGCTGTGGCTGAAACGATTGCAACTTGCAAGTTCAAATTGCACCTCGGATGATGATGCTGCAGACAATAAAGATTTGATGGCCGATTCGGTCACTTGAGTTATTTGAGGGACTGACACTAACATCAACATTCAAAATGTTCCTGGAGGATGGCTTCTCATTTCTTCAGCCAGTTCAACAGGTTCTGTTTGAATCTGCTTCACCATGCTTCAAAGAGAGGTTCCTTGTAACATTTATAATGCTTTTACTTTGAGAAAGCTGTCGCTCCAGACAGTGGGGGTCTTGTTCTGTAAACAGTTGTCTGTATAAATATGTGGCCTTTTGGAACAATGACCACCTCCTGTGGCCTATGCTGGTTCAGTATTTCATGCTGATGAATAGGACAGACTCTGCATCAAATTCCCAGTGTGCCTGCTGGTTTCTGTTCCTGCTGCAATGATCCTCCTGAACGAAATCTTTGGATTCTCACTGACACTGGAACAAGGAAAGAGAATGGCATGTGTTGCTTTGGTATCGCTTCTTGTACCCACTCTTACTGAGCTTAAAGGTAAACGTAACCTCAATGGCTGTCTGCTACAATAAAGCCTAACTGGATTTCACATGTTCTTTAAAATCCTGGTGATTGTCTCATCATTGCTGTGTCTTTCTTCCTGCTACTCCTCCCAAACACGAGATGACAGCTAGTTACATTAACATAACTAAAACAAAAGGATCCTTTTAAAATGTTAGCACCAAGATTATCCTGAAGGAAAATCAATCTGAAGGCTGTTCCCGAGCACTTGTGTATTCCATGGCAATGGAGAAGTCATTTGGGTAATATCCTAACGTTTGATTTCTTTATTTTTTTTTAACAACAGCCCTTGTGACAGTTCTTGAAAATAATAAGTCTGTACTCTGAATCAGAGAATCAAAAACAGCTGCATATATTTAATTAAAAAATGTTTTTAGGATATCTTCTAAGAATGTGATATGGGCAACAGATGTAAATTTCTGAATAATCATGCATGAGTTACCATTGATTTCTGAGGATTATTGTGTTGTTTATTACAAAGTTCAGGAGATTATTGCTTACTGAGCTGAAAGGGTTCCAATGCAGCATAAAAACCATAATTAATTACTCATTATGTCAGAGCTATTATGTCAGAGCTTGGCCATGTGAGCCGCATGGAAGATGGCAGGATCCCCAAAGACACATTGTACAGCGAGCTCGCCACTGGTATCAGACCCACCGGCCGTCCATGTCTCCGTTATAAAGACGTCTGCAAACGCGACATGAAATCGTGTGACATTGATCACAAGTCGTGGGAGTCAGTTGCCAGCATTCGCCAGAGCTGGCGGGCAGCCATAAAGACAGGGCTAAATTGTGGCGAGTCGAAGAGACTTAGTAGTTGGCAGGAAAAAAGACAGAGGCGCAAGGGGAGAGCCAACTGTGCAACAGCCCCAACAAACAAATTTCTCTGCAGCACCTGTGGAAGAGCCTGTCACTCCAGAATTGGCCTTTATAGCCACTCCAGGCGCTGCTTCACAAACCACTGACCACCTCCAAGCACGTATCCATTGTCTCTCGAGATAAGGAGGCCCAAAAGAATGTCAGAGCTAGTGCAGAAAAATATGCTTTTATAATAGCACTATAATATACTTTGCAGCATCTTGAGCTAGTTTAATAGGGGTAGACAATAGATCAAAGGTAGAATAAGGCAATTCCACCTCCTTTTGACTGGGAGATGTCCATTACTTGCATAAACACCTGAGTGTGAATTAAATTAAGGAAAAGCTAAAGCTGTCTTCGGCTTTTTCTAGTACCTATCACATCATGTGCCTTGATTTCTGTTTGCTTCTGCTGTACGTTCTCGTCGTCCCTGCCCAAAAAAAGCACAATGTAGAAGAAAATCACTTTTTTAAAATAAAAATGTTGATCACCTTTTCAAAGATTTATATACAACAATCCACTGCCTGAAAGGGTGGTAGAGACAGAAACCTCATTGCATTTTAAGAAGTACTTGGATATGCTCTTGAAGTTCAGTAACCTACCAGGCTAGGGAACAAGAGGTGGAATGTGGGATTAGATTGGATTGCTCAGGGGCGACGCAGTGGTTAGCACCGCAGCCTCACAGCTCCAGCGACCCGGATTCAGTTCTGGGTACTGCCTGTGTGGAGTTTGCAAGTTCTCCCTGTGACTACGTGGGTTTCTGCCAGGTGCTCCAGTTTCCGCCCACAGCCAAAGACTTGCAGGTTTGATAGGTAAATTGACCATTGTAAATTGCCCCTGGTTTAGGTAGGTGGTAGGAGAATTGAGGGAAGGTGGGGATGTGGTAGGGAATATGGGATTAATGTAGGATTAGTATAAATGGGTGGTTGATGGTCGGCACAGACTCGCTGGGCCGAAGGGCCTGTTTCAGTGCTGTATCTCTCTATGACTCTATGACTCTTTTTCATCTGGCACAGACACAATGGGCAGAATGGACTCCTGTGTTATAAATTTCAATGCGTCTATGAGCAAAAAGTATGCATGAAATTCTGATTAAATATAAATGAATTGCAGCATAAATATTGCATGATTTACATAAAGTCTGAAAGTAGAGCAGAGTTACGTCAGGCATCCTCTAATGCCCGCAGAGGCAGAAACCAGAAAAGGACATAACCACAGGAGGGTAGCCAGAGACTGCACACACCTTTGTATATATAAGGGGATAGAGACAATCCGTAATCAGCCTACATCATGGGTAGACCCTAGCAGAGCAGGGCACAGCTCACCTGTAAGTTTGGGATATGAACATAAGCACAGACACAGAGGTGAATGAGGAGAAAATCTAGTTTAGGGAGCAAAATCAATAGTGTTTGGAAAAATACATATGCCATAAGTATTAATTGTATAGTAATCGAGTATTGTATTCAAGTGGTAGGCATTAACTATGGATTCACGTATAGATATATAGAAACTGTGCTTGTTGGGTTTAGAGGTACATGTTGGTAATATGTAAAGTGTGTAAAGGTTCGGTTCCACTTCTATCCTTCGCCGCATAGCTATCTGGAATAGAACAGAACCAGCCTCCATGATAGAACAACAAAGATTGCCACCTCAGTTCTTTTAAATTATGGCATTGAAAGACTACTTTTGTATGTTATACATTATTAAAATTTTTGGAAAGCAGAATAAAATAAATCTTGGGTGAATTAACTACAGAACACCACTTAGTTTCTGGACTAATGACACTGAAAAATTAACTTCTTGGAAATATTATGAATGTGTAGAACCGTGATATTTAAAAAGAATCCTCGAGTTGGTAATGCTGCTGTGCTCCCAGTGAAATCAATGGGCGGCACAGTACCACTAATGATAACATCTGTTTTTATTTGCTCAAGTGACAGTGGTGTCATGTTTCTCAATCTGTTACTGTTAACACGCAGAATCTTAGAACAGTACAGCACAGGAGGCCATTCAGCCATCAAGTCTGTGCTGGCTGTCTCAAAGAACAATCCAGTGAGTCCTACTCTCCTGCTTCTTCCCCATAATCCCTGCAATTTTTTTCATTCAAGCATTTATCCAATTCCCTTTTGAAGGTTACTGTTGAATCTATATCCATCATCCTATCAGGAAGTGAATTCCAAATCCTAACCATTCATTATGTAAAAAAAGCTTTTCCTCCTGTTGCCTCTTTTTTTTGGTAATCACCTTAAATATGTGCCCTCTATTATCGATCCTTCGCTGGAATCTAAAATATCTACTATTTCCTCTAAGGAACATCGGAACGGGAGTAGGCCATTCAGCGCTTTGAGTCTGCTCTGCCATTCGTTAAGATCATGGATGATCTGATTGTGGTCTCAACTCCACTTTCCTGTCTGCCCCATTTAGCAAGATCACAGGAGATTCACAAATGAAATATGATATTCTATAAATTATCCCTAAATCTAAGTGCTGGGTCATCAGTTGGGCCATATGTTTAGGGATACTGGTTTATTAAAACTTAAGTTTTGTGGAAATGAATAGGAAATGATTTTTGTATTTTGAAATGTGATATTAACTTGAATTGTGGTAAGTTCAGACGAGTGTTTCACCCTGATATGCACTTTGGTCACAACACGCTGAAGTAACAGAGTATAAGCAACACAGACAACTTTGTTCACAATCCTTTCTTTCCTATTCCTTTCTCGCTGTAAGCAATTTATAGTTAAACAATTGTCTTATTTCCTCCAACAGATATATTGCATATCATTTGTGAATGAAAATCCAATGCATTTATTGAAAAGAAGACCTGCATGTTAACATTTCTCAATAAAGAACGGCATAAGGTATTGTACTAGTTATTTATTTAACCATTGCTTGTGTTTTGTGCGGCATCGGTTTACTGTCTTATATAAATGCCGGTTAATGAATGGTACCTAACATCACAAGATAAATGTGGATGAGGAATATCATTCAGCCCGTCATAATTCATCCAAAAACATGTTCTTGGGAGCAATGTGCAGGCACTCTTAAGGCCCATCATGCAATATCAACAACATTTCTGTGTCTCAGTGATTTAACTGCTTTTGTGTTATTTCTTTAGTTCTACTTCACAGAAATTGTGCCGCGTTTCAAATACTCGTCAGCATGTTCTATGTGAATAGGGTTTTTTGACATTCTGGCAGAAAACAGTGGCTTAATGTGGATACAAAATAGCTGGCTGTCTGAGCATATAAAAATGATGGAAAGGAAAAGACAAACTTGTTCATCTAGCCCATCCCTCACAGTCATATTACATTTATGCACCATGACTCCCAATTCTCTCACCCACCAGCAGTCATGTAATTTCTCAGGGGAGACAAGGAAACCTCTAGGCTAATTCAGGATGAAACAATTGTGGAAAGATGGGGCATTTTCACTTTGGCTGGCTTTAACTAATGGAGTGCTGCAAAGATCAGTGTGGAGGCCTCAGTTATTTACAATCTACGCTCGTGATTTTGACGAGGAGAACGAGAGTAATGTATCTAAGTTTGCTGACGATACAGTTAGATGGGAATATAAACTGTGAGGACGACACAAAGAGGCAGGTTAAGTGACAACAAGGTGACAGATGGAATATAATGTGGGGAGGTATGATATTCATTTTGGTAGCAAGAATAGAAAAACAGAATTTTTTTTAAAGGGTGTGAAACTTTTAAATGTTGATGTTCAGAGAGACTTGGGTGTACTCTTACAAGGAACAAAAAGTTGACATAACAATTAGGAAGGAAAATGGCATGTTGGTCTTCATTGCAAGGGGATTGGAGTACAAGAATAAGGAAGTCTTGCTACAATTGTTTAGGGCTTTGGTGAGACCACAACTGGAGTACTGTGTGCAATTTTGATCTCCATACCTAAGGGAGGATATAGTGGCAGTAAAATGAAGATTCGCTAAATTGGTTCCTGGGATGAGGGTTGTCCTACGATGATAGGATGAGTAAAATGGGCCTATACTCTGTGGAGTTTAGAAGAATGAGAGGTGATCTCATTGAAACATACAAGATTCTGAAGGAGCTTGACCGGGTTAATACTGGTTGTTTCCCTGGCTGAGGAATCTAGAACATAGGGGTACAGCCTCAGGATAAGGTGTCCTTCATTTAGGACTAAGATGAAGAGAAGTTTCTTCATTCTGAGGGTTGCGAATCTTTGAAATTGTCTACCCCAGGGGGTTGTGGATGCTCTATTGTTGAATATATTCAAGATTATGATCAATAGATTATTCTCGGAATCAAGGGATATGGAGCGCGGGCAGGAAAATGGAGTTGAGGTAGAAGATCAGCCATGATCTTATTGAATGGCGGAGCAGGCACAAGCGGCCAAATGATCTTTTATTTCTTATGTTTATATGTATCACACCTGTGCTCGCTGACCTACATTGGCTCTTGGTCCAGCAATGCCTCGTTTTTAAAAAAATTCTTACCTTGGTTTTCAAATCCCTCTATTTCTGGAACCTCCTTCAGCCCTACAACCCTCCAAGATCTCTGGACTCCTCCAGTTCTGATTTCTAGAACTTCCCTAATTTTCATAGCTCCACCACTGGCGGCCTTGCCTTCAAGTGCCTTAGCCCTAAATGCTTAAGACACTCCTTAAAGCCTCTCTTTTGACCAAGCTTTTTGCCATCTAAATATCTGCTTACATGGCTTGGTGTTAAAATTTGTTTGACAACACTCTGGTCAAGTTCCTTCGCGCATTTTACTATGTTAGTGGAAATTATTGGTGGTAATTCCTCCAGCCATCAAAGACAATTAAAATAAATTCTAGGAGACCACAGTGACTGAGAGGTATATTCTCATGCATCTTTTGTATATCAGCCTCAGCTGCAACTCCAACATCTCTCTCTTGAATAATTGCAACAAAACTGCACAAGCCAGCAAGTTCTTCCAGAGTTTGATGGCCCTCTGCAAAAAAAAAAAAACACTTGATATCTAGGCTGGTTCTGTGCTTAGGAATCTTATGTGCATGTATGTCCCTTAATTTTACTGACCTATCTGTTTCAGTTTGTCTTCATATGGACACAGTCTGATTCTTTATTTTAAATGCCTCACTTGAATCTCCCTGAACTCTATGCTTTTTTTTACAGAAATAAAAAGACCCAGTGCTCTCAAATCAATTGTGATAACTAAGGGCTTCTAGACGAGGCCTAACCAAGGTCTTATACAAAGACATTATAGTGCTTCTTGTTTTATATCTGATTGTCCTAGCAATACATCCCAGTACTCTTTATTTATTATGTCCTTGCAGCACTGATCATGAATCTTAGACTCGTGCAGTAACTGTAACACAGAGGTCTCTACTCAACAGACTTCAGGTCAGAGCGCTGTGTGGCATGTATAGGGCAGCACAGTGGTTAGCACCACAACCTCACAGCTCCAGCGACCCGGGTTCAGTTCTGGGTACTGCCTGTGCAGAGTTTGCTAGTTCTCTCTGTGACCGTGTGGGTTTCTGCCGGGTGCTTCGGTTTTCTCCCACAGCCAAAGACTTGCAGGTTGATAGGTAAATTGGCCATTGTAAATTGTCCCTAGTGTAGGTAGGAGAATTGAGGGAAGGTGGGGATGTGGAAGGGATTAATGTAGGATTAGTATAAATGGGTGGTTGATGGTCAGCACAGACTCGGTGGGCCGAATGGCCTGTTTCAGTGCTGTATCTCTCTATGACTCTAAATGCCTGACATTGGCCCTACCTATGTGCTTAAATAAATCACAGTTTTGATGCATGCTCAGAACATTGAGCAAATCATTGGGCTGCAAAACAACATCAACCTGGAGCCCTCCCAGCACCCAACCAATAGGAATGAATTACATTTAAGGAAAATGATGATTTGTCATCACACACAGGCTATAATAGAGCTTATGTCACTTAAGGTAGTGTACCTTTACATTTTTTTTTTATTCGCAGCATCACTAGAAGCACTGCTTTCCCAATTATGTTTAATGGACTATAATAAATGTTGATTTAATGTGTGCTGCTAGTGTGCAGTGCAAATAATTTGCAACTACGAAGATCAGTCCTTAGGCCGCCAACTCCATGTGAGGAACTTTCAGCTCTGGCGGGCGCAGAAAATGGTTGGTATTAAATGGAGTACCTGTTATACACCTGCCAGATCTTCCTTTGCATTGATGACAGCCTTGGAACCACAGCCCCTGTAAATCTGCCCATAATTAATTTTTAGTCCCTGCTATTTGTGCTGACCTTCCCTATCTTCCACATAACAAATCTCCATTTTAAATGCGAGTTTTGTACATGCAGCCAAAGTTTGAAAATTCTACCCCATTTTTCCATTCATTCAATCTAGTATAGGCTAATGTTGTACCAATATTCAAAAAGAGCGCTAAGTCAGAAGTTACAGGCCAAATTAGTTTTACTTTAGTTATAGTTACTTGAATGGATCATTAGAGATACTCTACCACCCAGACAGAGAAGGAGTTATTAGAGACTCTCAACGATTTCGGGAAAAGGTCATGTCTTGCCAACCTGGTTGAGTTTTTCAGGAGGTAACGTTGGCAACATAGTATCATTGGATTTTCAGGAGGTGCCAAACAATAGACTAATTTAAAATATACAGTCCTGTCTGTTGGAGGGCAGATCTCGAGGTAAGTAAGGAAATGTCTGTATTTTCATAGGCAGAGGGTCGTTATAATGGTAGTGGTTCTGTGTGGAGACCGCTTACTAGTCAAGTCTCACAGGGATTGGGGTGGGGACTATTGCTCTACATTGTCTATAGTAATGATCTGAATGGAGAAGTTGTGGGAACTGTCAGTGAATTTGTGGATGGCACAAAGATTTTTTTTTTGTTAGAATCCTAGATGAGGAAAAGACTAAATCAGATCTAAATGGAATGGGGAAATGGGCCTATGTGTGGTAGGTTTAATGTCAATAAATGTAATTAATATAAATTGTAGGATAGAAGCTCTGAAGTTAACATATTTTAATGAAGCCATCAAATGATTCGTCGGTATGTGTAATGTGGTTGCGATTTTAGATTAGATTAGAGATACAGCACTGAAACAGGCCCTTCGGCCCACCGAGTCTGTGCCGAACATCAACCACCCATTTATACTAATCCTACACTAATCCCATATTCCTACCAAACATCCCCACCTGTCCCTATATTTCCCTACCACCTACCTATACTAGTGACAATTTATAATGGCCAATTTACCTATTAACCCGCGAGTCTTTTGGCTTGTGGGAGGAAACCGGAGCACCCGGAGAAAACCCACGCAGATACAGGGAGAACTTGCAAACTCCGCACAGGCAGTACCCAGAATCGAACCCGGGTCCCTGGAGCTGTGAGGCTGCGGTGCTAACCACTGCGCCACTGTGCATCAAAATGCTGGTTCCGATTGTCCAACGCTTAAATAATTTATTTCTCTTTATTCTCTCGCTCTCTTGCTCTATTCTTGAAATCATTGGTGCACAAACAGGATTAAAGTTCAATAAATCTCTTGAGACTTGGTATCTCTTGCTCACTCACTCTTTAAATTTGCTCTGGGTTTATTGTGCTGAAAAGACATGAGATGTTAAACTGGTGAGCAAACATGTTGATGAACTTTTCTTTTGTCACTACTGCTAGTCTCAGTTTTGTTCATGGCGTCAAATTTGTAGATTCCAGTCCCCCTCCACTCCAAAGAACAGTTGTTAGCTAAAAGCAGTGAAGATGCCATGTTAAGAATTGTACACCTTTGCACGGTGGGAAATGGAAACAAAAAGTGTTTCCTGAACTGGCATTTTGAATGGAGGTTTGTAATGTGAAAGAAAGTAAAGGTCAGCACCACCAGCAATTAGTTAAAAAAAAAAAGTGGATTTACAGCGGCTGTAACATGAATTTAGTTTGTTGCCATGCAAATTACCCAGCTAATCTATTGAATATAACACGAGAATGCTTGGAGCCTGGTAATGGATCATGAGAAGGGTCTGATTGCACAACATACGTAATGTCTCTGCCTATGAGGAAGAGGGTATGTGACAGAAAAATAAAACAAATAAGCCACAGGGGAATGATGTCTAATGTGTTCTGGCTTTATTACATTTCTGTGGAATCAATGTCGGAAAACGTATTAACCTATTCTATGTTTGTTTTGATCAGAGCTCCAGTTGTCACCTTTCCTTGATTGCCTCAGTTCCAGTGGCACCTCCTCTGTTTGGTACTTGATGTGATAAACTTCTGCTTGCCAACACCAAGAAGAATGGGCCAGAAAGGAGGAAAATATGACTTTTATGTTGGCTTGTCATTAGCCATTAGCTCCAGCATCTTTATTGGAGGGAGTTTCATTCTGAAAAAGAAAGGTCTCCTCAGACTGGCCAAAAAAGGGTCAATGCGAGCAGGTGAGATATTATTCACAAAGCAGTCCAGTAGCAATGTTCTAATATGTAAATGAAATGAAGCTTTTGGATTACTATTCCTGCACCTGCACCACCTTCTTAGAGCAACTAGGGATGGACAATAAATGCGATATTGTCAGTGTTGCCCACAACCTAAGGACAATGTTTTGAAAATCTGTTTTGTTTCCATTTAGCATATAATGTTTTCTAAAGTAATTACTCATTTTAAGTAATTATGGCCATAGAAATTCATCTTTGTGTGAAAACACAGCTGGCCAAGATATTTGGTGGATGCTTAAAATTCATTATGCAGCATAAAATGTGTTGTACCTCTCCCTTGTGTGTTTTATCTGGAGATAATTTCATAGAAAGAGTCCATTCAGCCATCATGCCTGTGCCAGCTTCTTGAAAAAGTTATCCAATTAGGCCTACCCCACTGCTCTTTCTCCATAGTCCTGTAAATTTTGCCCCTTTCAAATATTTATCCAATTCCCCTTTATAAGTTATTATTGAATCTCTATGATACTGATGCAGAAAATCTCAAGTTTAGTTTCAGGAAGTTTTAAGATCACGCTGCCTCAATTTACTGAATCCTGTACCCTTTCAGACAGTGCATTCCAGATCATCGCAACTGGCTGTGCAAATTTTTTTCCTTATCTTAACTATAGTTCTTTTGCCAATTATCTTAAATCTGTGTCCTCTGGTTATTGACCCTTCTGCTACTGGAAATATTTTCATAAGATCTTAAGAATTAGGAGCAATAGGCCATTTGGCCCCTCAAGCCTGCCCCACCATTCAGTAAGATCATGGCTGATCTGATTGTGGCCCGAACTTCACTGTCCTGCCCCCTTTGCCCCCCCCCCCCGCCCAGTAACCTTTGACTCCTTATTTACTCTATAAAATCATTCAAGATTTTGAAAACCTCTATCAAATCTCTCCTTTACTTTCTCTGCTCTAAGGAGAACACTTTCAGCTTCCCTAGTCTCTCCACAAAATTGAAGTCCAGCATCCTTGGTACCATTCTAGTAAATCTCTTTTGCGCTGTCCAAGGCCTTAACATCCTAAAGTTTGTTGGCCAGAACTGGATCAATACTCCAGCTGAGGCCTAACAAGTTTTTAGAAAGGTCCTTTTATAACTTTTTTTGCTTTTGTATTTTATTCCTCTATATAGCCAAGGACTCTATATGCTTTATAAAGTGTCCTCAGATTATCTTGCCACTTACAAACAATTGTTTACATGCACCCCCAGAGATTTCTGTTCCTGTATCCCTTTTAAAATTGTACTGTTTAAATTGTCACTTCCAAGTCCCAACTTTAATTTGAATACATATTCTGATATTATGCAGCAAGACTTGGACAACATTCAGGCTTGGGCTAATAAGTGGCAAGTAACATTCAGGCCACACAAGTGCCAGGCAATTACCATCACTGAGTCTCCCACTATCAATATCCTGGGTGGTTACCATTGATCAGAAACTGAACTGGAGCAGCCACATAAATACCATGGCTACAAGAGCAAGTCAGAGGCAGGAAATTCTATGGCGGGTAACCCACCTCCTGACTCCCCAAAACTTGTCCATCATCTACAAGGCACAAGTCAGGAGTGTGATGGAATACTGTCCACTTGCCTGGATGAGTACAGCTCCAACAGCACTCGAGAAGCTCGACCATCCAGGACAAAGCAGCCCGCTTGATCGGGTAACTCATCCACGACCTTCAACCTTCACTCCCTCCAGTATTGATGCACAGTGGCAACAGTGTGTACCATCTACAAGATCCACCGCAGAAACTCACCAAGGCTCCGTCAATAGCACCTTCCAAATCCTCTGGAAGAACAAGAGCAGCAGATGCATGGGAACATCACCACCTGTAAGTTCCCCTCCAAGCCACACACTATCCCAACTGGGAACTATATCGCCGTTCCTTCGCTGTCGCTGGATCAAAATCCTGGAACGCCCTCCCTAACAGCACTGTGGGTGTACCTGCACCAGATGGACTTCAAGAATGTGACTCGCCACCACCTTCTCGAGGGTAATTAGGGATGGGCAACAAATGCTGGCCTAGCCAGCGATGCCCACATCCCATTAAAGAATTTTTAAAAAATGGGCGATGGAAGGGGTCATTGACAGCGCTATCAAGCGGCACTTGCTCAGCAATAACCTTGTCACTGATGCTCAGTTTGGGTTTCGCCAGGGCCACTCAGTTCCTGACCTCATTATAGCCTTGGTCCAAACACGGACAAAAGAGCTGAATTCCAGAAACAAGAGTGACTGCCTTTGACATCAAGGCAGCATTTGACCGAGTATGGTATCAAGGAACCCTAGCAAAACTGGAGTACATGGGAATCTGGGGGGAAGCTCTCCTCTGGTTGGAGTCATACCTAGCACAAAGGAAGATGTTTGTGATTTTTGGAGGTCAATCATCTCAGTCCCAGGACATCACTGCAGGAGTTCCTCAGGGTAGTGTCCAAGGCCCAACCTTCTTTAGCTGCTTCATCAGTGATGTTCCCTCCATCATAAGGTCAGAAGTGGAATGTTCGCTGATGATGGCACAATGTTCAGTACCATTTGCGACTCCTCATGTCCATATGCAGCAAGACCTGGACAAAATCCAGGCTTGCCTGATGTGTGGCATGAATGTTGTTTGCCACTTAAGTGCCAGGAATGACCATCTCCAATAAGAGAGAATCTTATCTCCCCTTGACATTCAATGACATTACCATCACTGAATGTCCCAATATCAACATCCTGGGGGTCACCATTGACCAGAAACTGAACTGGACCAGCCATATATATGCTGTGGCTACAAAAGCAGGTCAGAGGCTAGGAATTCTGTGGCGAGTAACTCGCCTCCTGTCTCCCCAATGCCTGTCCACCATCTACAAGGCATAAGTCAGGAGTGTGATGGAATACTCGCCATTTGCCTGGATGGGTGCAGCTCCAATAACACTCAAGAAGTTCAACACCATCCAGAACAAAGCAGCCCACTTGATTGGCACCCCATCCACGACCTTCAACATTTCACTCCCTCCACCACCAATGCACAGTAGCAGCAGTGTGTACTGTATACAAGATGCACTGCAGAAACTCACCAAGGCTCCTTCGACAGCACCTTCCAAACCTGCGACCTCTACCACCTAGAAGGACAAGGGCAGCAGATGCAAGGGAACACCATCATCTGCAAATTCCCCTCCAAGTCCCACATCATCCTAACTTGGAACTATATCACCGTTCCAGGATTTTGACTGAGCGAAGGAACTCCCTTCCTAACAGCACTATACATATACCTACACTCCAAGGACTGCAGTGGTTCAAGAGGGCAGCTCCCCACCACCTTCTCGAGGGCAATTACGGATGGGTAGTAAATGCTGGCCTAGCCAGCGATGCCCACATCCCACAAACGAATAAAAAAAAAACTAACTAGACTCATGTTTTCATTGGAAGGACTGCTTCAGTAGCTCAGTTGGTTAATCCACAGCCTAGACACTAAAGAAGGTGACAGACCAGATAGGTCCCACTTTTGATCTGTGGCCTGTTTTGAGTTAGCTGTTTCAGTTGGAATGCTAGCCCAGTGATGCTGAATTTAATTGTACTAAGATGAGGAAATATCAACCAGGTTTGTACTCATGATTGCCTCACAGTGAGCCTGGATGTCAAGCGAGGGAAGAAATGTGCTTGGCAGTTATGTCCACAATGTCAAACTGCCTGCTGATCATTGTTTAAGCTCACATGTGGCAATAGGACACATGCATGAGGTGCTACATGGTGCCTGGTGACCATGTAAGTTGTACTTAATCATGAGTCAGTACTTTCAACAAAAATTGTAAAGAATGATTTGTGGTGGGGGAGGGGGAAAAGAGGAAAAACTGAAGGAATCAGGTGGCTATGTGAAATAAATATTTATGTGCTCCCAAATGAACAAGGACTCTTCCCCTACTCCTAAATAGCTCCAGTTCCACTGATGAGAAGGGGATTTTCTGAAAAATAAATTAAGGCAGTGTTATTTAAAAGCTTCCTGAAACTGAACTGAGAATTTTCTGCATCAGTATCGTGGAGAAGGCAACTTATAAATTCTGTAGTAGGCTGCCCCTGTACTCGGCTCCTGCTTATTGCATGAATTTATTTGTGTACTAGAGTTATTGCTGATTACATACTTTCTGTATGTATTGTTTTCTGTTAATCTACAGGTCAGGGAGGACATGCATATCTTAAAGAGTGGCTGTGGTGGGCAGGATTGTTGTCAAGTAAGTATTAGAAAGCACATTGTAGTTTTTCTAATTAACAAATTGCTCTTTGGCTACAGTTTTTCCTCTTTCTGCCATTTCATCCCCTCTCATTCTTGAAACTATTGATTTCTCAAAGTTAGGTGGTAAAGTAAGCTGTGAGAGGACGCAAAGAGGCTTTTGACAGGCTGTGAGTGAGCAAGAATGTGCAGATGGAATATAATGTGGAGGAATGTGAAGTTATCCACTTTGGTAGGAAAAACAGGATGTGTTTTAAAAGGTGAGAGACTGGGAAATATTGGTATTCAGAGGAAGCTGGGTGTCCTTGTGCACAAATCACAAAGTTAACATGCAGGTATAGTAGCAATTAGGAAAGCAAATGATATTTTAGCCTTTATTATGAAGGAATTGGAATATGAGTAAGAATGTCTTACTGCAATTGTATAGGGTCTTGGTGAGGCCACACCTGGCGTAGTGCTTACGGTTTTGGTCTCCTTCCCTAAGCCTTGGAGGGAGTGCAATAAAGCTTCACCAGACTGATTCCTGGGATGAGGGGGTTGTCCTATCAGTGGAGATTGAGTAGTCTAGGCCTATTCCCTAGAGTTGAGAAGAATGAGAGGTGATCTAATTGAAATGTATAACATTTTTAAGGGGCCTGACAGGGTGGATGCTAGGACAATGTTTTCCCTGGCTGGGGAGTCTAGAACTAGGGGTCATAGTCTCAGACTAAGGAGTCAGCCATTTAGGACTGAGATGAAGAGAAATATCTTCACTCAAAGGGTTGTGAACCTTTGGAATCCTCTACTGTAGAGGGCTGTGGATGCTCAGTTTTTCAAGTCCGAGATCGACAGATCTTTGTATACTAAAGGAATCTAGGGATATGGGAATAGTGTGGGAGGTTATAGCTGAGATAGAATATCAGCCATGGTCTTATTGAATGGTGAGCAAGCTTGAGGGGCCGAATGGTCTACTCTGTTTCCGATATTCTTATTGCCGAAATATTTATTAGGCATCCTCCAGTACCTTCCCAAATACGTATTCTTCATCTGAGCCTGGAATTTGTCAGTTGGCTTTTTGACCATAGTGGGAATCAGAGCTGAGCCCGATTCTGTTCTCACCTGGAAACTCCCACACATGCATTTCCAGCATTGTTGGATAGTGATCTCCCTTTTCTACTTCAGGGTTGCTAAAGAAAGTTGTAATATCTGTACAACTGCCCCGAGGTCAACTAACTTAACAAAGACCAAGGATCAAACCTGGGAAACATCCTAGTTTGAATTGCTCAGCTACTTAGCTAGTTACTTAACCAGCTGTTGCCAACTTAAAACTATTTTACAAAATAGGTTAATGCTGTGCATTGTTGCAGTTATTTGTAGTGCAGCCTCAAGAGTTCTGTTAAACATCGAAAATGTTCCAAAGTAGCCTGGATTCTTATCAAATGGCGGCTAACTAATTGCTCACAAATTAAGTATTGTTTGAACTTAGCTAGTATAATTTGTGGTTGTAAACAAAGAGCTGTGCCATGTTGCTGTCAAATTACATTTGATCTGTTCTGTGCCAAGGATTTAATCATTTTAAGTTAAATGCAAGTTAATTGCTATTTTGATTAGGGTTGCGGGCATACCAGTGTGTCCCCAGTTCACTCTCTGCTCTGTACCCATCTAGAGGTCTAAATACTTTGCCTTTTGTGTTTTAGAAATGCTGGAAAAATTCTTTGCAAACTGCACAGCCTGGGGAGGATGGAATACTTGTGCCATGAGCTTTTTCACAGCTATTGTGTGATTTTGTTAATATTTAAATTTCTTTTACGCAGACAGTGCTAACAAAACTGTGACTCAAAAAAAGGCGTCAAGAATTTTAACTGAGTTCTTTACATCTCCTTGCAGTGGGCGCTGGAGAAGCTGCTAACTTTGCTGCATATGCGTTTGCTCCGGCCACGTTAGTGACCCCATTGGGAGCTCTTAGTGTCCTTGTAAGGTAAGAATATTGATGCTGGTCTTCGGAGAAAAAACTATTTAACAAATCTTTTTATAAAATAGAACTCCTATCAATATGATATCATATTGTACCTTATGGCATTTTCATGCAAACGCTTCCTGTCTGGCAGTTTTGGGTCTCCTTCATAGGGCACAAGTTATAGACCATCCCTGCAGAGAAACCTGGTAAATCTGAGTTTGGAACCAGACTGGATGCTGACCCTCACTCACTCAGGCTGGAAATGTCAGTGGTTCTTGAGTGCACGCAAGACCCAGAAGGCTAATGAATCGCAGATGGGTTTTAATGTACTTTATGCATGTTGGAATTTGTACCGTGTACACACTGGCTGGGTGTCTATAGCAAATGAAAAGCATTTGTTTGTGATTATTGACGATACACTATCCTGTCAATGTGAAGCTGTTATTCATTAGCTTAATTAAGTACTGAGATACACCTATTAGGCATTTGGCTACAAATATAAACAAGCTGTTTTAAATCTATTATTCATGGAGTCCACATTTGTGTGCATCACCTTTACTATTGAGAGAATTTTTTTTCTCCTCTTGCACCTTGTTTTAATATTTGTACAATGTACTAGACACCTGCCATCTGGCAGAACAGGGGAGAGCTCCAAAGCAGTAAGTGCAAGCTAGCATGGAAGTAGTCAAGGAATGGCAGGTTTTTGTTTATTGGTGGAACAGTTCAATGTTGAACAATTATTGAACTTCAATTGTGATGCAATAACTGTGTTTACTTTAATACCTAATCTTTTCAAACATGATGTTTACATTCCTTTATATGTTGGCTGTTCTGTTTCCATAGTGCTGTTCTGTCATCTTACTTTCTGAATGAGAGACTTAACCTCCATGGCAAACTTGGTTGTTTTCTGAGCATCATCGGTTCAACTGTAATGGTAATACATGCACCACAAGAGGAAGAGGTGGAAACCATTCATGCAATGGCCATTAAACTTAAAGATCCAGGTAAAATGCATATTTTCACATTCTAGTTGATTTATGTGGCAGTAATTTAAATAAAACATTGCCTTGTCTCCGTGGCTAGCACTCTTGCCTCTGAATCAAAAAGTTGCGGGTTCAAGTTCCAGTTTAGAGTCTGACACTCACTGCAGTACTGAGGGAGGGCTGTACTGGCAGAGGTGCAGACTTTCAGATGAATCTAAACTAAGATGCTGCCTACACTCTCTCGTAGATAGGGAACTATTTAAAGAAGGTTATGAGAGTTATCCTGGTGTCCTGGTCAACATTTTAGCCCTTAACCAACACTACCAAAAACATTAGCTAGCACTTTCTCATTGCTATTCATGGGACTTTCCTGTGAGCAATTTAGGATACTGCATTCCCTATATTACAACACTGGCAGTGACTACACTTCAAAAGTATTTCATTGGCTGCCGGCACTTTGCAATGGTCTGAGGTTGTGAAAGGTGCTATAGAAATGGGAGTTCTTTTTTTTTTCTAAAGCCTACCCTAATAACAAAAAAATCTAAAGATTAAAAGTGAAGATGAGGGGAATTTAAAAAAAAAAAGTTCCTTTTCCTCTCATACTGTCTCTTGCAAGCACTTTCTTTCTCTGTTTTGATATTTTTATAAATTGATTTTATTTCTCCTTATCTGTCATAATTTTTCTTATTGTAACCTTGAGTAACTTATCAGGAAACCTACTGGGTAGCCTGGATGAAGACTGATAAAACTCAGACCTGTTCTGCTGATGGAGAAATAAAAATGGACCTTGTTACATTTCAGCTGTACAACAACAACTTGCATTTATATAGTGCCATTAACATTGTCAAGCATCCACGGGTGCTTCACAGCATTAGCAGACATCTGTTGTCAGACAAATCTGTTAGCGAGCCGCATAAAGTGGCATTAGGACAGGTGACCAAAAGCTTGTTTGAAGAGGTGGGGTTTATGGAGTGTCTTAAAGGAGGAGAGAGAGAGAGGTTGAGGTAGGGAATTTCCGAGCTTAGTGGCTGTATAACGGATGGCCAGGCTGCCAATAGAGGAGTGAAGGAAATTGGGAATGCACGGCCAGAATTGGAGGAACGCAGAGTTCTCAGAACATTATAAGGCTGGAGGGGGTTAGAGATAGTGGGATCAGGCAATAGAGGGATTAGAACACGAGGATGAGAATATTAAAATTGAGGCATTGCTACACCAGGAGCCAATCTAGATCAATGAGCACAGGTAATAGGTGAACAGACTTAGTTAGAGTCAGGATACGACACACCCAGCCTTAGCCCTGAACTCGCATCTTCCTCTAGTTTCTCTCCTACCACCCCTCATGGTGTCTCTGAGCTCATCCAGTTCAAGAAATCCACTTCCTGTTTTTGCAACCCTATTGCCACTAAACTGCTGATCACCCAATTTCTCTTCATGACCCCCATGCTAATTTATATTAACTATTTTGTCTGCTCCCCTATCCTTTTCATCTGCCATTGTCACCCTCGGCTTCATGAAACTACCCTCGACCATACCATCCTTGCAAACTATCTCCCCATCCCCAACCTCCCTGTCCTTTCCAAAGACTTTGAATGTGTTGTCGACTCCCAAATTAGTGCGGCCATGCTAATGAGAAGTGCGATGATGAAAAATTATGGACTAAAACTGAAGGGTTATAAAAATTGACTTTGGCTTTTTAAGAAAATGGACAATGCTGCAAAAGACAGCTGCATGTGTATTCGAACATTGACTTCAAAGCTAAGAGGTGTCAATTGCACCCATTCTAAACCCATCCTGCAACATTCCTGAATTGAATGGGTTATTTTTAAACAAAGAAGGCATGAAGTGAAAACAATTTAACTGGATTATTCTCAACCTGGGCCATTGTGTGATCGCCATGGGGGAGAGACCAGAGTGTCTCCTACCAGAAGATGATGTGACAAACATTTTACCTTAAAAAGGCAGCCCTTGAAGAGAGAGACACACCCAGAAAGAAGCATCCCCCAAATAGCATGTCTAGCTAAGGGCTGGGAGAAGATCCAGCAAGCCATAAGGGAGGCATCCTGCTGAAAAAAATCCTACATTTTTAACTTATGCAGCAGTGAAATTGGAAGTGATCCTTTTGTCTTCAAACTGAACTTTCAACCAAGGGAGAAATTTACAAGGGGGAGGCAGTGGCATAGTGGTAATGTTGCTGGACTAGCAATCCAGACTCTGGTTCAATTCCCACCATGGCAGCTGGTGGAATTTAAATTCAGTTAATAAATATGGAATTGAAAGCTAATCTCAGTATTGGTGACCCCCATGAAACCATTGCCAATTGTCGTAAAAACCCATCTGGCTCACTAATGTCCTTTAGGGAAGGAAATCTGCCATCCTTACTTGGTCTGGCCTACATGTGACTCCAGACCCACAGCAATGTGGTTGACTCTTTCCTGCCCTCTGAAATGACCTAGCAAGCCACTAAGTTGTGAAAGGCAACTAGAGATGGGCAACAAATGCTGGCCTTGCCAGAATTTAAAAAAAAACACTTCAGGCCTGCAACCAACGGGAACTTGACCACTAGGAGAATTCAACAGGTTTACTGTGAACCCCGAAACACTCCCTCACCTGAAAAGTGCTTACCTGTTTTCCTGTCTCGTGTGTGAGCGTGCGCGCGAGTAAATGCATGAATGGATGTGGTTGTGACAATTTTGAGATGAGGCGTATTGCTCAATAAATAATTCATCTTCTGTTTTTACAAGAAAACCTGTCGATGTCTGTTTATTTGACAAATATAACACCAAGGGATTAAGCTATAATAACAAAAAACACTTGCTGCATTCAAGTGGGAGTTGAGCAATGGGAATCGCCAACACCCCTCACCACATGGCTGTAAAAGCGCCCATCTCTCCCATAACTACATGTTTGATAAACTTGCCATGGCAAGGTTATCAAAGTGGCAAATGATATCCTATGTGCACAATCCCTCCTTATGCTTCTCAACCTGTCTGTAGCCTTTGTCATGGTTGAGCAAGCCATCCTCCTCTGTTGCCTATCCTCCATTCAATTGAGTGGGACTGTCCCAGCCTGGTTTCATTATCACCTCTGTCATAAGCTGAGAATCTCCTGCAGTGGCCTCTCTTCACACTTCTGCACTGTTACTTCTGGAATCCCTCAAGGATCTATCCGTGACCCCCTCCTATTTCTCATCTACATACCTCCCCTCAGCAACAAAAACAGGATGTCAGATTCTATGTGTACGCTGCTGACACCCAACTCTATCTCGCCACCATCTCTCATGATGACTCCACTGCATTTGATTTGTCAAACTGCTTGTTTAACATCCAGTATTGGAATAATCAAAACTTCCTCCAATTAAATATTATGAACACCAAAGCCATTGCTTCTGTCCCCGCCACAGACTCCATTCCATAAACAATTTCATCTCTCTGCCTTCCAACTGTCTGAGGCTGAACCAAACTGTTTGCAATCTTGGTGTCCTGTTTAACCCAGAGTTGAGCTTTAGACCCCATATACTCTCCACCAAGACAGCCTACTTCCAGCTCAATAAATTTGCCCGTCTTAGCCCCTGCCTCATCTGATGCTGAAATTCTCAGCTATGCTTATGTCATCAGACTCGACTATTCTAGTGCTCACTCAGCTAGTCTCCCATCTTTCCAAGTTTGTGGATGACACAAAACTATAGGTGGGAATGTGTGTTATGAGGAAGATGCAAAGCAGCTTCAAGGGGATTTGGCAAGAACATGGCAAATGGAATATAATGTGGAAAAATGTGAGGTTATCCACCTTGATAGGAGGAACAGATGTTGAGTATTTCTTAAATGGTAAGAGATTAGAAAGTAGATGTACAAAGGGACCTGGGTGTCCTCAATAAGTCACTGAAAGCTAACATGCAGGTGCAGCAAGCAATTAGCAAGGGTAGTAGTATGTTAGCCTTTATTACAAGAAGATTTGAGTACAAGAGTAGTGAAGACTTGCTTCAGTTGTATAGAACCTTGGTTAGACTGCACTTTGTGCAGTTTTGATCCCCTTACCTTAGGAATGATATTATTGCCTTAGAGGGAGTGCAGCGAAGGTTGACCAGACTTGTTCCCGGGATGGCAGGACTGTCCTATGAAGAGAGATTGGGGAAACTGAGCCTGTATTCTCTAGAGTTTCAAAGAATGGGAGATGATCTCATTGAAATCTACAAAATACTTAAAGGGATAGACAGGGTAGATGCAGCTAAGATGTTTGCCCTGGGGACACAATTTCAAAATAAGGGGGAAGCCACTTAGGACTGAGATGAGAAATTTCTTTACTCAGAGGGTTGTGAATCTTTGGAATTCTTTACCCCAGAGGGCTGTGGAAGCTCAGTCATTGAGTATGTTTAAAACCGAGATTGACAGATTTCTAAATAGCAATGACATAAAGGGATATGGAGATAGTGTGGGAAAAAGGCATTGAAGTGGATGATCAGCCATGATCTTATTGAATGGTGGAGCAGGCTCGATGGGCTGAATGGACTACACCTGCTCCTATGTTCCACCCTCCGTAAACTTGCAAAAGGATTGTAATTCCCTAATACCTACTTTTTCTCCACTTTTATTAAATTTCTACTGTAGAATACTTAGAGCATGCTAATTACATTTAGTGGTACTAAAGCATATTTATCTATTGCACTTTTGACATATGAATAGCATTTAAGTTGGCCGATACGCGAAGTCTTCATGCATCATCTTTTCACACCCTGGTGGTTTAATTGGTTATAATAGGATCTGATGAAAATGCTGTCATGACATTGTAGATAGTTAGTGTTTCATATGGTCTTCTACCTTCATTTTGCATAAATCCCAGAATGTACCTTTTTCCCAGTTTGATTTTTCTCAGCTTTTGCTCCTCTGTGTAAATTGAAGCCATCAAAGCAGATTTGTTTTGACAATGAGCAGATTGGTTGTTGAAGTCATTACAGCCATGATCTATTAATTCCAGAATTCTTCGGGTGAGGTTTCCGCATCTTTCCATGATAAAGCCGAATGATGAACTTTTTGCATCTGAAAATCAATTATTTTACAATCTCTACCAGTTCTGTTGAATGAATTTTCTGTCCTTTGAGTTTTAATGGGAAGTGTCATTATATTAAAATGTCATCTTTAGGGGAAGTTTCAGAAAGATTGAAAACTGTTCAATAAAGTGTTGAAGAGGATTAACTTTAAACTGGCAGAAATTTTTTTATTTTTGTGGCTGAAAACCCAGTAATAGTATGGTACAGCATGGAAGGACACTGTCCTATACCTCTGATATTGCCATATTGCAGATCTCAGCATGCTGTCAGACTAAGGCACTGTGTAGAGGCAATGAGCTTCTGCACTTTGATTCACCCTTCAGTTCTTGCATTATTAATGTCACTCTTGCTGTATTCCTAATTCAAGAGAAGGTTACAAAGTTAATTATCTTATTGGGTAAAAACATTGTTTGGTGTCATTAAACTGTGCGGAACAAAAGGTACTTGGTTTGATTCTCAATTTGTGCCAAGTAAGATGATCTCAGCTGTGGCAGCAGCTGAGATTCTATAATTGACTTCAGCACCCCAGGACTCGGTGATAAATCAGACAGAATTCTCAGTTTGGGCTGCCAGGGACAGGGACCAAAATGCAACAAGACTCAACACCTCAGGAGAGAGGATAAAGGGCAGGCTGCCTGTCCACCACCACTTGCAGCTGAAAAATTGTTTGTGTTGGTGCTAAAAAGAGAAAAACTAAAATTAAATTAACTGTTTTTTCTTTCTTTCAGGTTTTGTGGTGTTCGCAACTTTTGTCATCATTGTCTCCCTGATCCTTATTTTTGTTGTCGGACCCCGTCATGGGCAGACGAATATCCTGGTTTACATAACCATCTGTTCTGTAATCGGCGCCCTCTCTGTCTCCTGTGTGAAAGGCCTTGGTATAGCTATTAAGGAACTGTTTCTTGGGAATCCTGTACTTAACAATTCTCTATCATGGATCCTTCTGCTGAGCCTTATAGCTTGTGTAAGCACCCAAATTAACTACTTGAACAAGGCACTGGATATTTTCAACACATCCTTAGTGACTCCCATTTATTATGTGTTCTTCACTACATCTGTTTTGACATGTTCTGCAATTCTTTTTAAAGAATGGTATCATATGGACAATGATGACATCATTGGCACATTGAGTGGCTTCTTCACCATCATTGTGGGCATCTTCTTGTTGCATGCCTTTAAAGATATCAGTTTAACGCTGGCAACTTTGCCCGTGTTCATGAGAAAGGAGGAGAAGGGATTTGCTGCCAATGGGAGTGTACATTACGAGCGGTTAGACCACAATGTGGAAAATGAAAGCTGCACCGACAGTTCAGAAATGCACTCCTCTGAGATGGTTTCCTCCAGAAGAAATGGGAATATGATCGCCATGTGAGAATCGATAACAAAATGTTAATGGATAAATGAAAAGCACTGCCCTGTCTATAGTAACTCTACTGTCATAGTTACCAGCTGCTTGTAAAGGTCATCTCTGTCGGTGACTTCACTTATTGTAAAGGAGAGTCTCCAGGGACAATCATTTTTCACCAGTGTGATTGGGATGGACCAAGGATTATTAAATTACATTTTTATTTGCCTTATTTTTCATGGCTCATTTTTTAAACATCTTTTAAATGATGCATCCTGGTTTATTTACATGGTTCAAATAACTATGGGAAAAAAAGTCACTAACAATGTACATATGCTGATCCATTATTCTGAATATTTTTTGAAAACTATGCTGTACTTTGTGCACTGAGGGGTTTAATTTGAATTGTTTGAAATAAAATTCTTTTGGATTCACTTTTTCTTGGTATATCTACATTAATGAGATAAAGTGAAAAGAAACTTCAGGCAGTCACTTTCACAACTGGAAATTACACACCAGAACATTTGTTGTGGCTAAAATAACTCTTGGCCCAGAACTTGGTTCTGTTCAATCAAAGCCTTACTTAAATTCAGTCTGGCAAGTAAATTAGTTCAGGTAATGTAACTGCTGCAGGGATTAACAAAGGAAAGAATAAATGTGGTCAGATGTGTCACTTTATTCTGGTGTTCTGATGTAGTCTTTTCAAATACACTGTTTTTAATATGGTGCCTTCCTTACACTGTCCCCTTGTATCCTTCCTGATTCTATGTCCCTCAATTTACTCTCCAGGCTTTCTTCTCAAGATGTTGAAGTAATGTTTTATATCCTTCCTAGTATTCACTGATCTACCTAGTTGAAGGAACTATCTTGTCTGATCTGAGTTTGTTGACACATCAGGACAGATGTGAAGGTGATATAATTGAATTTAGCATGTCCCAATGCAGGGAGGAAGTTGGGGTATGGAGATTGTATGGGAAGATGGTGTGGTGATTTTTAAAAAAAGCTGTCAGCAGAAGGGGGTTTGCAAGGGGGTAGAGGAAATTTCTTATATGCACGCTTTCGCGTCACTTTATGTAAGTTTTTTTTGTTAAACTCCTAATTGGAAAAAAAACCAAACTCCATTTTAACCTTTTTTCAATTCTTTTGGTATCTGTTCTTTGACATTGTTCAAATTTTATTCTTGGGGATTAGAAATGACAGAAATCATTCATAGCATTATCAACTTCGAAGAAAAAAATTCTCATCAGGGAAGGTAGCATTTTAGATAAAACATCAACTGTTTCCAAACTTAGCGTTTTCCGTAAGAGGTTTCCATCCCAGGATTTTCTTGGTACCACCAAGATGAAATAATCAGAATCATCTCATAGCCCAAATTCCAATTCGCACGATTAAACATTTGGCAATTTTGAATTTCTTAATGTTATATGCGCAAACTTTGTCAGGATCTAAAGACCTCCACATATTCACTCGTCATAACCACTGTAGCCCTAATGAAGTTAGAATTTTCACAACAGGTTAGTTAACCTTAATACTTCCAATTTAATTCAAAACAAAATTTGTTAACTAAACACAGAACAGAATAGTACATACTTTAATAAAAGATAAATTACATCATTTTCCCTGTTCAGGCGCCTTTCCAAATGACTAATTAAAAAAAACTAATTCAACCTTCTTACGTCGAGAAGTTAGAGGGTGGAGCTTCCCACAGCTTGAGCTCCAAGCATTCACACCAGTGTTTTAAAGAGACGACACTGCAGCCATGTAGTCTTTTAACTGTCGAAAAGGGGACAGAATCTCTCTTCTCCTTTATCTAACCTTTTTCTCCTGTAAACCAATCTTCAATTCCTGATGTTTCCTATACTGTGGGCCTTTTAAACTTATTTCTTTCCCTCTTAACTGTTTTCCCTAACCCAAGGTTCTCTTTGTCCCCCTATACAACATTTGAATTATGTAAGTCCACATCCTCTTGCAAAATCTTTTCTCCCTTCTAAGAATCAGTCAGCCACAGCCTCTTGATCATTAGTTTGTGTGATCTTCCCTCAATTTCTTCTTTTAACCTGATCTTTTCACAATTATCATCGTTAAACTGTGTTAAGATTACAGGTTCATGGTTTGTCTTTTAGAGGTCACATTAGTTTTGGGGAATTAAATGTATACCTGTCAGAATTTTAAAAGGTTGCAGACCACCCAGGTTTTAAAGCTCAAAGATCTCCATGAGTGCTGAAAGAGACAGAGAGGTGAGAGCTATAAACAGCAGGTGGGCTCATTTAGTTGGTCAGTTGGAACCAGAAAGTCTTTAGAAGAGATTGTTCTGTCATTGTTAGCAATATGAATAATTCATGTGGGTGTCGGGAATCATAGATGTTTTGGGAGGTGGAGATAATTAGCTTAAATTGCTATCTGGGACCTCCCATATGTACCACATTGCTATGGCGATAGATGTTGCTAGGGAGATGCCTTTTGGGTCAGGTTTTTTTTTCGGTGCTTGCTGACGCAGACAGTTGGATTTTGGAAGCCTGTTGGCTTCAGGTGGGTTGTTGGTCACAGAGAAAGGCTTTGAAAGCAGCTGGGAACTATGGGTGTTTCTATTTTGAGTAAGGACCATGCTCAAGCTGGCAAGTCCAGATCTGGGAGATCTGATACATCAGAAGACATCTGAGGAAATTAAGGAAATCAAAGTGAATTCCTTAGAGCTGTGGTTTTGAATTGATTCCAGAAGAAATGAACAAACTGCTAAGATCTTGTAACATATCGGGGAACTCTTGACATGGGAGTAAAAGTCAAACGGGAGTGTGCTAAGAGTTTAAAGTATGTTTCTCCAAATTGTAATGTTAGTCGTGTTTTGCTTTGTTTAACTCTTGTACAGTAAAGCTTTTGTTTAAAACATGAAATCTTGTGGTGTAATTCTATCAGTAATAACTGGGAATTCAACTTTCTCTTTTTGAAAGTTCATGGTCCCTAATGGGATGGTTGCAAATTGGGGGCTCTTGGTGGGAATTCAAATCCACAGACTGAGACAGGTACACTGCAATTTGCTAAATAAGCAAACTGGATTACTCCCGAGGCCAAGTGCTAGTGAGTACGGAAAGAGGAAAATACACCAGATGAATGTGTGGTTGGAGAGATGGTGCAGGAGGGAGGGCTTCAGATTTCTGTAGTGTTGGGACCAGTCCTGGAGAAGGTGGGACCTTACAAGCCAGACAGTCTGCACCTGAACAGGACGGGCCAAATATCCTTGTAGGAAGGTTTGCTAGTGCTGTTGAGAATGTTTTAAACTAGCGTGGCAGGGGGATGGGAACCTGAGTGCAGTCTTAGGACAATTTCAGGGCAGGGAAGAGGAGGCAGAAAATTAGTGAGTGACTGAAAGACAGAAGAAACAAAGGTTAAAAAGTGTGCAGCACATGAATTTGGCAGTGTTAAAAGGTATTTAAATGGAAGGGGTCTAGTAAAAGCCAATGAGCTGAGGGCACAGATAGACACAAGGCAACATGATATCATTGCTATAAAGGAAACCTGGCTTAAGGAGGGGCAAGAATGGCAACTCAACATCCCTGGAAAAAGAGTTTTCAGGTGGGATAGAAAGCAAAATAAAAAAGAAGGGGGTGTAGCATTATTAGTTAAGGAATCAATAACAGCTTTGAGGAGGATGATATGCTAAATGAATCATCAAATGAGGCCATATGGGTGGAGCTCAGAAATAAAGAAGGGGCAGTCACACTACTAGGAGTGTACTATAGACACCCAAATAGTGAGAGGCAGGTAGAACAAATATGTAGGCAAATTTCTGAGTGCAAAAACTATAGGGCAATAAGGGAAGGCGGTGGCATAGTCACTGGACTAGTAACCCAGAGACCCAGGGTATTGATCTGGGGACATGGGTTCAAAACCCACCAAAGCAGAAGGTGGAATTTGAATTGTTAATAAATCTGGCTAGTCTAATGATGGCCATGAAACCATTGTTGTAAAAACCCATCTGGTTCATTAATGTCCTTTAGGGAAGGAAATTTGCTGTCCTTACCTGGTCTGGCCTACATGTGACTCCAGACTCTCAGTAATGTGGTTGACTCTTACATGCCCTCTGAAATGGCCTAGCAAGCCACTCAGTTGTATCTAACTGCTACGAAGTCAATAAAAACAGCATTGTGGGTGTACCTACCCCACATGGACTGCAGCGGTTTAAGAAGGCAGCTCACCACCACCTTCTCAAGGGCAATTAGGGATGGGCAATAAATGCTGGCCTGGCCAGCAATGCCCACATCCCATGAATAAAAAAAAAATAACATTGAGGATTTCAACTACCCCAATATCAACTGGGATACAAACAGTGTGAAGGGCATAGAGGGCACAAAATTCTTGAACTGTTTTTAGCCAACATGTAACAAGCCCAATGAGAGAGGTGCAATTCTAGATTTAGTCTTCAGTTTTGAAACTGGGCAAGAGAAGTAACAGTGGGTGACCATTTTGGAGATTAGTGACCATAATAGTTTTAGCATAATCATGAAAAAGGACAGGGATAAAGCAGGAGTAAAAGTTCTAAATTGGGGAAAGGAAAATTTTAAGAAACTGAGAGGTGACCTGGTGAAAGTGGGTTGGATACAGCTACTTGAAGGAAAATCAATGGCAAACCAGTGGGGAGGCATTCAAAAGCGAGATACTACAGGCACAGTGTAGGCATATCCCCACAAAGATAAAGGGTGGTACTGCCAAATCTGGAGCCCCCCTGGTTATCTGGAAGCATGCAGGGTAATTTAAAGCAGAAAAAGAAAGCTTAGGCAAATCACAAAAATCTTAATACTTTAGAAAGCCTAGAGGAATATAGGAAGTGCAGGGGTCAAGTAAAAAAGGAAATTAGAAAAGCAAAGCGAGGACACGAAAAATTATTGGCAGGTAAAATCAAGGAAAACCCGAAGATGGTTTATCAGTATATTGAGAGCAAGAGGATAACTAAGGAAAGGGTAGGGCCGATCAAAGATGTACAAGGGAACTTATGTGTGGATGCAGAAGATGTGGCCAGGGTTCTTAATGAGTTTTTTTGTCTCTGTCCTCACAAAGGAAAGGGATGATGCAGACATTGTAGTAAAAGAGGAGGAGTGTGAAATTAGATACGATAACCATAATGAGCGAGGAAGTACTAGAGGGTCTGACATCCTTGAAAATGGATAAATCGCCAGGGCTGGATGGATTGCATCCCAGGTTATTAAAGGAAGCCAGGGAGGAAATAGCCGATGTACTGAGGATCATCTTCAAATCCTCACTGGATACAGGAGCGATACCCCACAATTGGAGGTCTGCGAACGTTGTGCCATTGTTTAAAAAAGGGTGCGAGGGATAGGCCAAATAATTATAGGCCGGTCAGTCTGACCTCTGTGGTGGGTAAATTGTTAGAATCTATTGTGAGGGACAGCATAAACTGCTACTTAGAAAGGCACGGATTAATCAGGGATAGTCAGCATGGATTTGTTAAGAGAACTTAACTGACAATGTAATTGAATTCTTTTTGAGGAAGTAACAAGAAGGATTGATGAGGGTAGTGCAGTAGATGTGGTCCACATGGACCATGTAAGGCATTTGACAAGGTCCCATATGGCAGACTGGTCAGTAAAATGAAAGCCCATGGGATACAGGGGAATGTGGCAGGTTGGATCCAGAATTGGTGCAGGGACAGGAAACAAAGGTTAGTAGTCGACAGATGTTTTTGTGAATGGAAAGCTGTTTCCAGTGGTGTTCCACAGGGCTCAGTGTTGGGTCCCTTGCTGTTTGTGGTATATATTAATGATTTGGACTTAAACGTGGGAGGCATGATTGGGAAATTTGATGATGACACAAAAACATGAGTTAATAGTGAAGAAGATAGCCGTAGACTCCAGAATGATATCAATGGTTTGGTTGAGTGGGCGGAAAAGTGGCAAATGGAATTCAATCCAGAAAAGTGAGGTAATGCATTTGGGGAGGGCAAATAAAGTGAGGGAATACACAATAAATGGGAGGATATTGAGAGGGGTAGAAGAAGTGAGAGACATTGGAGTGCATATCCACAGGTCCCTGAAGGTGGCAGAACAGGTGACAGAGTAGTGAAGAAGGTATATGGAATGCTTTCCGTTATTGGCCGAGGTATAGAATTCAAAAGCAGGGATGTAAGGCTGGAACTGTATAAAACGCTGGTTTGGCCACAGTTGGGAGTACTGGGTACAGTTCTGGTCACCACATTACAGAAAGGACATAATTGCTCTGGAGAGAGTACAGAGGAAATTTACAAGAATGTTGCCAGGGCTCGAAAGTTGCAGCTTTGAGGAAAGATTGGATCGGCTAGGTTTGTTTTCCTTAGAACAGAGGAGGCTGAGGGGTAACTTAATTGAGGTGTACAAAATTATGAGGGACCGAGATAGAGTAGACAGGAAGGACCTGCTTCCCCTGGCGGAGAGGTCAATTACCAGGGGGCACAGCTTTAAGCTGGTTGGTAGAAGGATTAGAGGGGACATGAGGAAAAATTTTTCACCCGGAGGTGGTGGGTCTCTGGAATTCACTGCCCGGATTGGTGGGTCGAGGAAGAAACCCTCAACTCATTTAAAAGCTTATCGATTAAAATTTCAAAATTTGAGAGACAGAATCTAACTTTTGTAGAATTTGCTAGAGAAAATGAAATGATTTTTGACCTTTGGTATCGGTCAATGAAACTTGAACAGAATTTTGAAAAAATAAGGGATGTTGTTAATGGAGGAATTTAAAAATAGTGTTCCAGCAGATATTAGGACACAACTAGAGGACTGTGAAGTTTCTAATATAAGAGAAGTTGCCATTTTAGCTGATGGTTATGATTTATCCCATAAACAGTTGGGGGCAGTAAATTTCCATTTGAAAATCCAGACAAGAGCTGGAGAGAAACACAATGGAATAGTAACATTGACAAAACAGATGCCTCTCAAAGCGGTAACAAAGACAGTATGGAGGATAGGAGCACGTCAAAGAGACGAACATGCTTTCATTGTCATAAGGTCAGAAATGTAAAAGCAGAATGTTGAAAGTTAAAACTGAAAATCATAGCTTTAATGAGCATGGGTAGCGTTTCTCCAAAAAATACTTCACCAAGGAGTGAGGCTGGTGAAAAAATCAGTACTGTTTAATATATTTACACTGGGTGTAAATAGGGACGCAAAAGATTATGAAGCTTTTATATTTGAAGGGGCAGTCACTCCATTTTTGATTAAGGAAAGACCCAGAAAGATTCTTATCCTGAGAGATACTGGTTCAGCTCAGAGCTTAATTTTAGAGAAATATTTAGGCTTTTCCCCCCAAAGAGTTTTCTGAATAAAAATGTATTGATACAGGAGATTGTGCCCCATCCCACTGTATAGATCTGTTAGTGTTGGTATTGTGTCTGAACTACCCGTTAATCAGGTTGGTTTCATATTAGGAAATAATCTCATGACGATATGGTTTTTCCATTTTCTGGGATGGTAGGTGAGAATATGAGAACTCTTCCTGTAGTTAAAGACCCCTCACCTGTTTGTAATCCTCTTGGACCAGAGGGTAATTTAAGTAAAGATACCGATATATCTACCCCATTCATGGACTTTGCAGAGGCAGCAAAAGTACCTGAAGAATTTCAAAGTAAAAGTTCTCCCCAAGAAGGACTGAGACTTCAGACTAATTCTGAAGGGTTAATGAGATCTGACACCAAATCAAAGGTGCCTGCCAATGCTGATACAACACAAGGTACAGTAGCAGGAATTCAAGAAAATGGACAGGTTACAAAAGAACATTTGTAACCCCAAAGTGATCAGTATGATATTATTCAGGAGTTGCATGAAAGAATCACAGTGTTAGAACAGAAAGTGCAGGTCCAAAATGAAGAAGCTATCGCCCTCATTGAGTTTTGAACAAGGCACTCTCTGAGTGGAATCAAGAAAAAGTGAAAGATTACAAACTTTTTAAAAACCAGATGAAACTACCATATCAATCCTTTTTACTTAAACATAAAAGTCAGTTAAACAACCTTCTTAAAGTGGCTAAAGAAAATTTTGACCAACAAAAGAATGAGTTGTTTGCACAGAAAGAAGCAATCTTAAACAAGCCAAAAGACTTGCAGGTTGATAGGTAAATTGGCCATTATAAATTGTCACTAGTATAGGTAGGTGGTAGGGAAATATAGGGACAGGTGGGGATGTTTGGTAGGAATATGGGATTAGTGTAGGATTAGTATAAATGGGTGGTTGATGTTCGGCACAGACTCGGTGGGCCGAAGGGCCTGTTTCAGTGCTGTATCTCTAATCTAATCTAAACATGCTACCTCAAAAAGAGAACCCTCAATGTTTGAGTCTGGGGAATGGACATAAAAATGAAGATACACCTGTAGTTAAGCGGGCGGAAGATGGTTTAACTATGGAATTAATTGGGACATTCTTTTCAAACTTAAACAATGAAGAAACTGGAAATATAGAAAAATACTGAAGTTTCATATGTGTTTAACAATGAGGAATCTCATCTTACAGAATGACCAACTGGATCAGAATTCACATCTACTGGTATGCAAAAGCCAGAGGAACTATCAGCAGCATATTTACCCAGAGACATGGTAAAAATTTGAATTTTCATATACAGAAAAAGACAACTTTCAGAAAACACAAGAAGAAACATTGCATTTTAATTGGACATGGTTTTGGTTACGAATTCAGCAAAGGAATATTGTCACGATGGACTATCTTGTGGACAATGGGCAAGACTTACTACATAAATGGGTAGTTGAGGCAGAGCCCCTCAACTCATTCAAAAGGAGTCTGAATATGCACTTCAAGTGCCGTAATCTGCAGGGCTATGGACCAAATGCTGGAAGGTGGGATTAGAATAGGTGGATCGTTTTATGGCCAGCACAGACATGATGGGCCAAGTGGCCTCTTTCTGTGTCTTAAACTTTCTATGATTCTATATTGCATATGATAAGGTAGTTGTCTAAATGTATAACATGTTATAAGTTATTTTACTGTTGGTGTAAATTAAATCACATTACTGTGGTGATGAATTTTAATTTTTGTCTCGGGGAAGGTGTTATGATCACCTGGTTCATTGTTTGTATTAATATTTTAGAGGTCACTTTTATGTTGTGGGGAACTAAATGTGTAGCGACAAGAATTTCAAAAGGTTGAAGATCACCAAATATTTAAAGTTCAAAGATCTCTCCATGAGTGCTTACAGAGAAAGTTAGACAGGTAAGAGCCATAAGCAGCAGGTAGGCTTGTCGGGTTCCGAAGAAGGGTCACTGACCCGAAACGTTAACTCTGCTTCTCTTTCCACAGATGCTGCCAGACCTGCTGAGTGGTTGCAGCATTTCTTGTTTTTATTTCAGATTTCCAGCATCCGCAGTATTTTGCTTTTAATATAGGTAGGCTTGTTTAGTTGGGCAGTTGGAACCACAAATTTAGAAGAGATTGCTCTTTCATTGTTAGCAGTATCAATTATTCATGTAGATATCAGGAATCAAAGAGATGTTTTGGGATTTGGAGGTCATTAGCTTAAATTGCTATCTGGGACATCTGACATGTAGCACATTGATATGGAGAGAGATGTTGCTAGGGACTTGCTTTTGGGTGCTTGCTGACACAGACAAGTTAGTTTTTGGAAAGCTGTTGGCTTCAGACAGGCTGTTGGTCACAGAGAAAGCTGCTGGTTTTGAAAGCAGCTGGGCTTAGGAACAAAGAGGCCATTGAGAACCAGGGGTGTTTCTGTTTTAAGTAAGGCCTGTGCTCAAGCTGTGAAGTCCACATCTGGAAGATCTGATTGTACAGTAATGTTTTTGTTTAAAACTTGAAATCTTGTGGCATAATTCTTTCAGTAATAAGAGGGAATTTGACTTTCTCTTTGGAAACGTTAACGGTCCCTAACTGTCCCTGGTATGGCATAAGCCAAACAGCTTTTAGCATGCCGGGGCAGCAGGTTTGTACCTTGCATCCATTGTTTTGCTTCACACACCAGTCTATCTCCACTTAAGATCATTCAAATCCAACACTCATTTCAAGGTAACTTTCCTGCTATTTACTTAGTTATGAGTTCATCCATGGTTTTCCCCTTTAACATTGAGTGTGTCATTTTATTCTGCTTAATGCAGGCCCACTTAGGGATGCCAATTTAAGGCTTCCTTGTTCTTTTAAAAGTACTCTACTTATAGGTCGTTTTGACCCACAAATTACAAGAGAACAAATTGATGACTCACTCAAAAGATTGTATGCTTAATGGGGTTAATTTATTTGTACCCATGATTACAGATTTTAAACAGGCAAAGATTTAAAATGATTATAGGTAAATTAAAATGGTTACAGAAAATGATTACAGATTGAAAAGGTTGAGAAAGAAAATAATAAAACTGCTTTGTTATTTTACTCCCAGCGAGTAAATGCATCACCAATATCTAGCTCAAATAGTATTAACTACTAGTCATACAATCACCCAAAGTGGCTAGTTCCTGTTGATTATAGGTTCTGTTCCTGATCAACTAGGCTCCCTCTCCTTGAGATCTCCTTCTGACAATTCACTGTGGTCTCCTTCTCTCAACTGCAGTGCAGTGTCTCGCGACTGCAGCAAAGACCTCCGATGTGTTCAACCTTTTATACCCTTTTCAGGGGATGGCGTTAGTTTACTAGACCACACCATCCTATGCAGCTTCTTTTAAAAACACAATATTCAATTGTAGGATTAAAAAAAACTGCACTCTCTGTTTAAACCATGACTTGAATCTGCCCAGAAAGCTATCCATTGTTTTTTTGTTTTCTCCAGTAATTTTCCACTATATGAAACCTTTTGCAGTCAGTCCTCAAAGCACCAGTTCTCTCGTTTGCCTATGCTATCGCTGTTCTTTTTCCTGATAGCATTTGTTTTAGTCTCTCAGCTTAGCAAGTCTGTCGGATTTATCTTGGAAAAACTGAAATTTGCAAAAAAGATTTTGTTTTCAGTCCAGTTTGTTTTTCTTCAGGGCATGGTGGCCAAATGGTTTGCTGTGAATTTGTTTTGAAAAGATTTTTTTTGTCCGACAATAAAACCTTCCATTTTTTTATTCATTCATGGGATGTGACCTCGCTTGCAAGGCCAGCATTTATTACCTATCCTTTTGTTCATTTGGCAATCCTCTATACTCACCATTCTGTAGAAATAGTTGTTCTCCCCTCATAATTTTGAACACCTCAATCAAAATTCCTATTAACCTTCTCTGTTCTAATGAAAAGAGCCCAATTTCTCTGGTCTCTCTACATCTCTGGTATTAATCGTAGTAAATCTTAATTTTAATAGCCTTTCTAAATTAAGCTCCTAAAATGGATAAAACATTTCAATTTCAATTAGACCAATATCTTGTCTTGATTTAGCATGCTCTTTGTGTTTGTACTCTGTCCCTTCTCAGCTTTATCAAGTTCTCCCTTTTTTTTTAAAGATTTGATTTCTACTCTTCAATTATTTTTCAAGTTTTACCCTTTAATGCATATTGCTCTTCATGAAAATTGACCACTTTGGTAGGGCAGTGAAGAGCTGCTGCAACCCACAGAACTATTTTAAATACAAGAGCGATGAAGGGCATAATATTAGCAAAATAGATCTTAAAATGCACATCGAGATACTTAAGTTAATCACCAAAATCAAATATATTTTGATTTCTGTTCTTCAGTTTCAAAGTTTAATGTTAAAACCTCCAACTTGGGCTGTAGCATTAAGAAATATTGCAGCTGATTAATCATACACCGTATCAACAAAATGCCGAAGTTACCACCTTCCAAGACATTTTATGATCATCTCTTAAAGCTAAGGTGATGTAGTCAGTTAGAACACGTATGTAAATATTTGTTGATCAAAGAGCATCATCATGGAATTGTGGAGGATGAGACATGAGCAACTAAGCCAGTTTGATTTTTTTCAGGTCACTAGCATGGTGGATAGACATGTCATTGGATATGGTCTAGATGGACTTCCAGAAAGCATGTCATAATGTTCCGAACAAGAACAAAGAACAGTACAGCACAGGAACAGGCCATTCGGCCCTCCAAGCCAGCGGCGATCTTGATGCCTGCCTAAACTAACACCTTCTGCACTTCCGGGGCCCATATCCCTCCATTCCCTTCCTATTCATATATTTGTCAAGATGTCTCTTAAACGTCGCTATTGTATCTGCTTCCACCACCTCCCCTGGCAGCAAGTTCCAGGCACTCACCACCCTCTGTGTAAAAAACTTTCCTCGCACATCCCCTCTAAACTTTGCCCCTCGCACCTTAAACCTATGTCCCCTAGTAACTGACTCTTCCACCCTGGGAAAAAGCTTCTGACTATCCACTCTGTCCATGCCACTCGTAACTTTGTAAACCTCTATCATGTCGCCCCTCCACCTCCGTCGTTCCAGTGAAAACAATCCGAGTTTTTCCAACCTCTCCTCATAGCTAATGCCCTCCAGACCAGGCAACATCCTGGTAAACCTCCTCTGTACCCTCTCCAAAGCCTCCACGTCCTTCTGGTAGTGTGGCGACCAGAATTGCACGCAATATTCTAAGTGTGGCCTAACTAAGGTTCTGTACAGCTGCAACATGACTTGCCAATTTTTATACTCTATGCCCCGACCGAAGGCAAGCATGCCGTATGCCTTTTTGACTACCTTATCCACCTGCGTTGCCACTTTCAGTGATCTATGGACCTGTACACCCAGATCTCTCTGCCTGTCAATACTCCTAAGGGTTCTGCCATTTACTGTATACCTCCCACCAGCATTAGACCTTCCAAAATGCATTACCTCACATTTCTCCGCCCAAGTCTCCAACCGATCTATATCCTGCTGTATCCTCTGACAATGATCATCATTATCCGCAACTCCACCAACCTTTGTGTCGTCCGCAAACTTACTAATCAGACCAGCTACATTTTCCTCCAAATCATTTATATATACTACAAACAACAAAGGTCCCAGCACTGATCCCTGCGGAACACCACTAGTCACATCCCTCCATTCAGAAAAACACCCATCCACTGTTACCCTCTGTCTTCTGTGACTGAGCCAGTTCTGTATCCATCTTACCAGCTCACCTCTGATCCCGTGTGACTTCACCTTTTGTACCAGTCTGCCATGCGGGACCTTGTCAAAGGCTTTACTAAAGTCCATATAGACAACATCCACCGCCCTTCCCTCATCAATCATCTTCGTCACTTCCTCAAAAAACTCAATCAAATTAGTAAGACACGACCTCCCCTTCACAAAACCATGCTGTCTCTCGCTAATAGGTTCGTTTGTTTCCAAATGGGAGTAAATCCTGTCTCGAAGAATCCTCTCTAATATTTCCCTACCACTGACGTAAGGCTCACCGGCCTATAATTTCCTGGATTATCCTTGTCACCCTTCTTAAACAAAGGAACAACATTGGCTATTCTCCAGTCCTCTGGGACCTCACCTGTAGCCAATGAGGATGCAAAGGTTTCTGTCAAGGCCCCAGCAATTTCTTCCCTTGCCTCCCTCAGTATTCTAGGGTAGATCCGATCAGGCCCTGGGGACTTATCTACCTTAATGCTTTGCAAGACACCCAACACCTCCTCCTTTTTGATAATGAGATGACTGAGGCTATCTGCACTCCCTTCCCTAGGCTCGTCATCCACCAAGTCCTTCTCCTTGATGAATACTGATGCAAAGTACTCATTTAGCACCTCACCCATTTCCTCTGGCTCCACGCATAGATTCCCATCTCTGTCCTTGAGTGGGCCAACCCTTTCCTTGGTTACCCTCTTGCTCTTTATATATGTATAAAAAGCCTTGGGATTTTCCTTAAACCTGTTTGCCAATGATTTTTCATGACCCCTTTTAGCCCTCCTAACTCCTTGCCTAAGTTCTTTCCTACTGTCTTTATATTCCTCAAGTGCTTCATCTGTTCCTAGCCTTCCAGCCCTTACGAATGCTTCCTTTTTCTTTTTGACTAGGCTCACAATATCCCGTGTTATCCAAGCTTCCCGAAACTTGCCATTCTTCCTCACAGGAACATGCTAGTCCTGGGCTCTAATCAGCTGACGTTTGAAAGACACCCACATGTCAGATGTTGATTTACCCTCAAACAGCCACCCCCAATCTAAATTCTTCAGTTCCTGCCTAATATTGTTATAATTAGCCTTCCCCCAATTTAGCACCTTCACCCGAGGACTACTCTTATCCTTCTCCACAAGTACCTTAAAACTTATGGAATTATGGTCACTGCTCCCGAAATGCTCCCCCACTGAAACTTCGACCACCTGGCCGGGCTCATTCCCCAATACCAGGTCCAGAATGGCCCCATCCCTAGTTGGACGATCTACATACTGTTTCAAGAAGCCCTCCTGGATGCTCCTAACAAATTCTGCCCCATCCAAGCCCCTAGCACTAAGTGAGTCCCAGTCAATATTGGGGAAGTTAAAATCACCCACCACTACAACCCTGTTACCTTTACATCTTTCCAAAATCTGTCTACATATCTGCTCCTCTACCTCCTGCTGGCTGTTGGGAGGCCTGTAGTAAACCCCCAACATCGTGACTGCACCCTTCCTATTCCTGAGCTCCACCCATATCTCTGAGGTGTCCTCCCGCAGTACAGCTGTGATATTCTCCTTAACAAGTAATGCTACTCCCCCACCCCTTTTACATCCCCCTCTATCCCGCCTGAAGCTTCTGAAGCCTGGAACATTTAGCTGCCAATCCTGCCCTTCCCTCAACCAAGTCTCTGTAATAGCAACATCATATTTCCAAGTACTAATCCAAGCTCTAAGTTCATCTGCCTTATCTGTTATACTTCTCGCATTGAAACAAATGCACTTCAGACCACCAGGCCTGCTGTGCTCAGCAACATCTCCCTGCCTGCTCTTCCTCTTAGTCCTACTGGCCTTATTTACTATGTCCTCCTCATTTACTTCACTAGCTGTCCTACTGCTCTGGTTCCCACCCCCCTGCCACACTAGTTTAAACCCTCCCGAGTGACGCTAGCAAACCTTGCAGCCAGGATATTAGTGCCCTTCCAGTTTAGATGCAACCTGTCCTTCTCGTACAGGTCCCATCTGTCCCTGAAGAGAGCCCAATGGTCCAGATGTCTGAAACCCTCCCTTCTACACCAGCTGCTCAGCCACATGTTTAGCTGCACTATCTTCCTATTTCTAGCCTCACTGGCACGTGGCACAGGGAGTAATCCAGAGATTACAACCCTGGAGGTCCTGTTTTTTTTTAAAAACTTACTCCCTAAACTCCCCCTGCAAGACCTCATCACTCTTCCTGCCTATGTCGTTGGTACCGATGTGTACCACAACCTCTGGCTGTTCACCCTCCCCCTTCAGAATGCCCTCTGTCCGTTCAGAGACATCCTTGACCCTGGCACCAGGGAGGCAACATACCTTCCTGGAGTCTCTTTCACGTCCACAGAAGCGCCTATCTGTGCCCCTGACAATAGAGTCCCCTATAACTATTGCTCTTCTGCGCTATGTCCCTCCCTGCTGAACAACAGTGCCAGCCGTGGTGCCACTGCTCTGGCTGCTGCTGTTGTTTTCCCCTGATAGGTCATCCCCCCAAACAGTATCCAAAACGGTATACTTGTTAGAGAGGGGGATAGCCACAGGGGATTCCTGCACTGACTGCCTGCCCGTTCTAGCGGTCACCCGCTAATATAAGGACACACGCAGAATCGGTGGTAACCTTGTGGCATTGGTCAGTAATTGATTGGGAGGTAGGCAACAGAGCAAGGATAAAGGATGGTTTGTTCGATGATTGGTGTTCCATTCCTCAGGTTTTCACCATTAATGACACAGATGAAGGAATAGAGAAATATATATCTAGCTTTGCAGCTGATACTGTTACAATGGGACATTGACTAAGTGTGTAGGGAAATACATGACAGATGGAGATCAATGTGGGTAAATGGGAGGGCATCCACTTTGAAAAGACGAATCTGAATATCTTGCTAATGGAGAGACTGGAAGCGGAGGGATTTAGATGTACATGCACACAAATCACTGACCCTAATGAACAGGTACACAAAATAATTAAAAGGGCTAATGGAATATTGGCCTTTACGTAAAGGGGACTGGAATTGAAAGTGATGCTTCAGAGCCTTGGTCAGATTCCATTTGGAGCACTGCATTCAATTTGGGTAATGAAGTTCGGGAAAGACATATTGGCATTGGTAGGAGTACAGTTTAGGTTCACCAGAACGATATCAGGACTTCAAAGATTAAATTACAAGGACAGGTTAATTACCTTGATTTGTATTACCTTGAGTTTATATGGTTGAGAGATCTAATCAAGGTATTTAAAATTATAAAGGGATTAGATGGAGTAGATACAGAGACACAATTTCCTTTGGTGGCAGAATCCAGAACAAGTGCACATAATTTTAAAATTAGAGTGAGGCTATTTAGGAGTGAAATCAGGAAATGCTTTCTGGCACAATAGTTGATATCTGGAACACTCTCTCTCCCAAAAGTGACTGTTGGGTCAATTCACATTTTCACAATAGAGATTGATAGATTTTTGTTGGGGATCAGGAATATGGAGAAAACAGGTAAACAGAGTTAAGGCGCAAGTCAGTCATGATGTAATTGAATAGCGGAACAGTCTCAAGGGCTGAACTGCCCACTCTTGTTCTATGTTCCTCTAGTCACAGGCATCCCTGTGCCATGGGTAGGTAATACACCACTCAAAGCCCATACAACTCAGTTGAACAGTGCATCTGGAAGTTTGGAAATGTTTGATTTTAAGCCGGTTGGTAGATAAATCTAAAATTCGACCTCCAAGTATCAGCAACTAAAGATTTATGCAAATTAATGAACATAGATTTAAAAGTTGGCCCATTGCCCTTTCAGTGTAGGATGTAAATTTGATTCCAAGCCAGCCAGATGAAAAGTCTCTGCAGTTTTCACTCAACTCTTCATGGGTACAAACAAATAGTACCAAACTGCTTCCAATGGGTCTCTTTTAGGGATCTAGGCACATTATTAGGCTAAAGGGAGTTTTCATGCTGCAGCTGATTGTGCTACAATCTGAGTACTTGATGTAAACACTAAATGCGTAAAGTGTTCAGTACCAACCAGTTACCTTCAGTACTGAAAAAATCTTTTTTGCTTGAAAACTGCAGCTGTAGAAGGGGAGGCTTACTGGTAGAGGTCAGATTCATGTATACAACTTGGGTGGGTTTTCCTGAAAATTCAGTAGCAGAATAAATCATCTGATAATTATTCATAAGGCTTCACCTGGGAAGAAAACAAAATTCAGCAGTGTTCAAAATAAGACAGTCAGCGAAATGGGTTGAAATGTTGAGTGATGCAATAAAATTGATTGCATATAAATGCAAGCCTGTTTTCAATTTTTACTCCTACTCTAACACTTCATTTTCACAATGGCACGAGAGAAATTTGAATTCACTTTATGGCAAATCGAATGAACACTTTCCTTACTATATGAACAGTATACATTTCTAAATGATTGCCAAGAATGCTTACTATTGTTAATTTCTACTCATGTAGGAGGCAATATTTTAACCAGTGAATAACTACATTCCTTGCCCTCCCTTGAAGGCACTGATTCATTCGCATAGACGTCAGGAGCCCTTGGTCTAGCATCCTGATTGCAATTCCTATTCTTCACGTATAAGCTCAGGCAATGAGGGTCAGCTGACTATTTGATGATGAATGGCAGCCACATCCAAGCCCAATCCTGTCCTGACCTGATGTCCGCATACGTGTGGTTTCCAATAGCTCATCACTGGACAGGAGCCTGAGCTGAATTTTCTCCTTCCCTAATCAGGAGCACTGAGCTAAGCTGTAGCACTGAAACTGTTGAGATTAACACTGACCAGAGATCTGGGACATTCCTGTATGGCTCAGCATTACACCAGGCAGAGGCCACTGGAGGAACTGAACATTGCACTTGTCATTCAAGTATAAAGGTGAAGAGAAAGTAGAATCATAAAATTTAGATGCTGAAATATTTATTGCTTCCATATAAACTGGTAAACATTTCAAACAAAGTGTCCTAATTCATTTCAAGTTTATTGAAACTATAAATTGTGAAAAAGCTTACAGTAAATGAGTTACGCTAGAAAAAAATTAGGAACAAAAATATTACTGGAACAGAGTAGAAAAATGACATCTTTTAGTACAGCACCAGTAAACTATGAATGCAGGCTAGCATAGTAAAATATATAGATTTGGGAAAAAAATTGTTAATCTTTTTATAAATGGCATTACAAAGTAGTCACATTCTGATTACATTAAATTTCTCATGACATCTCTAACTAAAATTAGTCTAAAAAATAGCCAGTTGTGTTTTATTTTAATTCCTTCCAGGTATTTATTGCTGATAGTGTTTGATGGCAGAAACATCAGTAAAAAAAACCCTTAACCACAGCAAACCATGCATTGTCCTCTTCAAAACAAAATCACCCAGCAATTTAAATGTTTAATCTCTAACATTTCCCATCATTAAAACGCAGAGTATCAACCATTTTATTATTCAGGTACTCAGAATATGAACGTTATGATTATCAGGATTACAAATATCCCTGGATTGCTTGAACGGTCCCAAGTGTTTAATTTTCTTTTTACGAGCTCGCCAACGACTGATGAATAGGTGGCTGGAAACAGCGGACATGCTCCACGGGTACATTTTCACCATCGCCTGACTTCAGGTACTTATTTAAGATAGCAAAGATCTCATCATTGAGAATTTGGAATTTGCGAATTCTGTCAACCATTTTCTTCAAAGGCTGTAAATTTGGAAGGGAAAAACATGCTGATTTTAAAAATTATATAAATAAACCAGGCTCTTGAATTTTTTCCTATGTAGTTACTCAGTCTTAACAGAATCCTTCAGTGGGGAGAACGGCTAAGGTCACCAAACTTACCACGACTACCATTTAACACTACTTCTCAACTGGTTATTGAGAGATTCTTTTGCAGGGTTGGTGGTTTTTCTCACCCCTCTCCTGCTGTGAAATATTTCACTATTAGAATGGGTTACATTCACACCAAAAAGTGGCCATGGAACAATTCACCATCTTTCCAATTAGTTAATAGGTGGAACAGAAACAGAAAATGCTGGAAATACTCAGGTCAGGCAGCATCTGTGGAGTTAATGTTTCAGGTCTGTGACCTTTTATTAGAACTGTGAAAAGTTAGAAATGTCATTGGTTTTCAGCAAGTGAAGGGGGTAGGGGAAAAAAACAAAAGGAAAGGTCTGTGATAGGGCAGGAGAGATTAAATAACAAAAAGTTTCATGGCAGTGTTACGAGGATTTCCAATTCTGCATTAAAACCTTAGATTCTATATTTTTAAAAACTGTAAAGGATTTCAGTGGACATTGAGACATCTGGAGATAGCTGAACTTTATATATGCCTTTGGAAGGAAGGCAGGGTCAACGAGAGCTTACTAGTTTTAACCAGGAAACAAATACTGGAAAGTAGCAGGGGGCTTGACCTCAGAGCTGCCTATTGTGTAACAAAGAAGAATTTATGACTTGTTTCTGGAAGGTTTTAGTTTCATTTTGAACTGTTTAAAAGCCAATGGGTTTGGAATAAAGCAGGCATTTGGAATTTGATTTTGACCTGCCTGGAGATCAAAAGAACAATCAGAAAAGTATTACCTCTCTGTAAAGAATAATTGCTCTTGAAAAGCAAAAGCTTTTATGAAGTGGTACTGTTGCCTCCTGCATCTTCGAAGAAACCCTGAATTTGCAGATATCTTGCATCTTTAACAAAGGACTTTTGCATCGAATGAGAGAACTGACACCTGTTGCTACACCTCTGATGGAAGACCTATGCGAAGCCTTCTATCGTCGAAGTTCTTTGAACGCCTATCCATCACAGACTGTTCATCAACCTTGCCTGGAAAGACTTCGAGTAGCATCCAACTATTTGACTTTGGGACACTTCGCCAAACTGAAGAACTTCCTTCCAGATCATGGCAGTCTAAGTTTTTTAAATTCCTTTTATTCCTATGAAACAGCTGTAAACCAAAATTCCTTTTTCACGATTAACCGGTTTTTGGATGTATGTGCGCGTACATGAAGATTAGAAAAAAAAAAGCAGCTTTAATATCTCAATTCAGATATAGATTTACTTCATTACCAGTTAAGACTTGGTTTCATAATAAATGGTTAATTTTGTTATTGATTGAAGAAATCTGGTTGGTGTGCTTTATTCTGGGGACAAATAAAGTATATAAATGGCTGTTGTGGTAAGTGGGAAAATTTATTGATATGCTGTGACCTGTGGAGAAGTGGGACTGAATTAACAGTGCACTCCTCCCACCTTGGTCGTAACAGTAGAAACCAATCAGAGGGGTAATGGGACAAGTAAAGAGACTAAAGGTGTGTCTGGATGGGATATGAATGGCAGGATTGCAGCCTTCCGAACAGAAAGTAAAGGGATTAAAGGTGAACTCTGTTTTTTTCTCCACAGATGCTGCCTGACCTGCTATTTCCAGCATTTTTTGTTTTTGTTTCAGATTTCCAGTATCTACAGTATTTTTCTTTTATAGTTAATATGTGGGTTATCTAATGCTAGATTAAGTAACTACATCATACAGATATAATGCTGGTCAGGTCAAATTCATGTGAACACTTTTAAAGTTAGCGTACCACATTTTTGAGGACATCGTCTTTCCCATCATGCTTCTGAACTTTGAGCAGATGATAACAGAAGTCGAGGACATCAAATCGGCGTTGCTGTCCGAGCAATGTAATAATCATACAGCCAGCCCAGTGCAGTCCATCTCCAAAGCACTGCCTGTGTGATTTCAAAGACAAGGTTAATGCCATTCCACCCATATATGTCAAGGAGCTACTCTAATGGTTCAGAGTGTTTACACAATGAGAAGCTAAGCTATACTGACCAGGAAGACTCCAGGTTAGATTCCTGGTTTGTGCTGAGTTAGCCAATCTCAGCTGGGGCAACTGCCTTCAGCACCTCAGCACAGTGTGGGAGAAACAGCAGCCAGGGTTTCTACTCACTATCCAGGAATCCCTACCGGAACCATGTATGGGAAAATTGGGTTAGTTCAGGCACAGGCTCTGGCAATGGTGCCCACTACAGACAGACATTGTTAATGCTAACAGATAAAGAATTGGCACTTGGAGTGCAGGCACTGGAGAATGACTAGTGCTCATGGAACTGCTGTAAGGAATTAACGTCAAGAGAGGAGGAAATATTGCTGATATTTACCCAATAGAAACTGAGACACAAAAAAAAAAACAGAAAATCACTGCAGTTCATGTTTTTTCTTTTGGAATCTTTGCTTCTAGCAGCTTGAGGGAAATCTTGGATTCCACTTACTCAGCACAATCCACTTTACCAATTTAATAAAAAGGTGGTTATAAATTAAAAAAAATTTGAAGTGCACTGCTTTGTAACAATTATACCAAAACTAAAAGATTCCATAATATGTTACTTCTTCAGAAACTGAAGTGTTACCAGTTTCCTGAGTCTAATCTATGGTATTCACACTATTTTTGGGTCAGTTATTCCTGTAAGCAGAGCCCACATTCTCTACGACCTGGAGTACACCATGGCTGCCCAATATCTAGTTAAACAACAGTGTGACTCATGGTTGTGAGCACTGGATACTATAATCAGCTGCAATCCCCTGCCTTTACAGCAGCTGGACTAGAAAAGACACTAGTGAGAGAAGGAACACTTTTAAATTAACTAACTGGTTTGTTTGACATAGAATACATGAGTAAACAGAAGACAGTTTTACTAGTGGCATTCGGAGGAAGCAAATTATGTCCCAAAAACAATGGGAAGAAAATCCCACAAAAATGAGGCCAGTCAACCTTTAACTTTGCTCCTATAGTGTACTGGATAAAAACAAAAGCATGGTGCCACTTATCTGTTCCTTCTAGATTTATCCTGTTTTTTCACTTGCTCCTATCAATCTTGGTACCATCCTACATCATAGGCCCTTAAGTTTGGCTGGCGTGGACACGGTGGGCCGAAGGGCATGTTTCTGTGCCGTATAACTCTAAGTATCCGAGTCATAAGTAGAAAAACAGTATTGATAGAGCGTGTGTCCAGGTCAACTGCCTGCTCACTCGCTCTGTCAGGCTTTACAGCAACAAGAAGAGTGGGAAACTCTAAGCGAAGATAGCAAGGTACTTACTCGACAGTGAATTCATGTGCTCCCACTGGAATACAGTACACAAACTGCATGGCGCTCCAGAGCCTGTGGAATTCCACACATTCATCCACATGCATTACTCCATTACTCGGAAGAGGACCTCGCCATATGGGATTGTCTAGGAATTGCCGAATCCGTGTCAGAATCACTTCGAACATGGACAGTCCACAACAGAGCCGTTCCTTTGTCAGCAGATCTCCTTCTCTTGCAATTGCAACTTGCTGGTTACAGGGAGATTTAAAAAAAAATCCAGATGTGTGATTCTTATGGTCCCAACTGAAATGGCAAGCTTTCCTCTGACTGACCAGTTTAATTTTCTATTTTTACTTCAGTGATTCAAATGGAACATGCAGGACCTTTTTTAAAATCACTGATTTATTAACAATTACTACTAGTGGTACACAAATACAGAAGCCGGATTTCTCATGGTCTTGTTCACAATGAGTTCCAGGATATTGTTGGTGTTGGGGGAGTGGAATGGCCTAGAGGTGGCAGGCAGTCCTGGTGAATGGAAAGGGTTTCGTGAATCAAATGCACAGACACAGCAAAATGTTTGAAAGCGTTTAATTGACTGCTGGAAAATTTGAGCCAATCAGAAAAACATGTTTTGTGCTTCAGACTCACTTAAATTGTAATGCTTGCTACAATATCACAAGTGGATCTTCCATGGCGTAACTCAGGCTAGGTCAGAGGACATGCTGTTTTTATAAGATCAGCAGCAATATTCCACAAGTGTAATGTATTATTCTGGCACCAAAGTTAAGCTGTGTGAAACTTTCATGTCCTAAGTCCACAAACTCGAATTGTTAAAGGCACATTCCGAAGTCAATTAGATGCTAACTCCTACTGGGGCGGCACAGTGGCGCAGTGGTTAGCACCGCAGCCTCACAGCTCCAGCGACCCGGGTTCAATTCCGGGTACTGCCTGTGTTGAGTTTGCAAGTTCTCCCTGTGTCTGCGTGGGTTTCCTCCGGGTGCTCCGGTTTCCTCCCACATGCCAAAGACTCGCAGGTTGATAGGTAAATTGGCCATTATAAATTGCCCCTAGTATAGGTAGGTGGTAGGGAAATATAGGGACAGGTGGGGATGTGGTAGGAACATGGAATTTGTGTAGGGTTAGTATAAATGGGTGGTTGATGGTTGGCACAGACTCGGTGGGCCAAAGGGCCTGTTTCAGTGCTTTATCTCTAAACTAAACTATTGGGGAGTTTTTGTCTTTGGATCTGCAACTGCTTCTAAGATCCCATATTTGATAAATGTGACTGAAATTTGCATGCATGACAAATCTTTTTATAATACACAAACACATGTAACATGGCGATCTCCCTTGGTGTTGCTGATAGATAGTATGGGGTCTGAAGCATTGATCTGCTCCTTGAAGGCATTTTCTTTCAGGTACTTTCTGCAAGGAAGTGACACAAATTTGTCCCAAGGTCAACTGGAGATTACTTGTCAGAAGTTTTTCTAAATTGTTAGCTGCTTAGCTTCTTTTTGACAGCTGTGGCTCAGTGAGTGGCACGCCTGCCCCAGAGTCAGAAGGCTGTGGATTAAGACCCCACTACAGGAACTTAAGCACAAAATCTAGATTAACACTTCAGTTCAGTACTTTGTGTTGCATTGTCGGACGTGCCATCTTTCAGGTGTGACATTAAACGGAGGCCCCGCCTGCCCTCGCAAGTGGACATTAAGGATCCTGTGACACTATTCGACAAAGAGAAGGGGAGTTCTCCCCAGTGTCCAAGCTAATATTTATCCCTCAACCATCATAAAAACAGATTATCTAGTCATTATCTCATTACAAAATGCCAGCAGTACAACCATTACTAAACTTCAAAAGTACTTAATTGACCGTAAAGTGCTTTGGGATGCCCCAAAAATCACACAAGGCACTATATAAATGCAAGTTCTTTCTTTATTAGCTCAGCAACCTCTCTAGGTTACGCAAAAGTCAGGAAAATCAGGTGGTCATAACTATATATATTTTTTTTAGAAAAACATCGTTCAATTGCAATTTTAGTTTAGTTTAGTTTAGAGATACAGCACTGAAACAGGCCCTTCGGCCCACCGAGTCTGTGCCGACCATCAACCACCCATTTATACTAATCCTACACTAATCCCATATTCCTACCACATCCCCACCTGTCCTTATATTTCCCTACCACCTACCTATACTAGGGGCAATTTATAATGGCCAATTAACCTATCAACCAGCAAGTCTTTGGCATGTGGGAGGAAACCGGAGCACCCGGAGGAAACCCACGCAGACACAGGGAGAACTTGCAAATTCCACACAGGCAGTACCCAGAATTGAACCCGGGTCACTGGAGCTGTGAGGCTGCGGTGCTAACCACTGCGCCGCTCAGTAGAGTGTGAGGTTTCCAGTGTGCCAGACACACTCCAAACTTGTATATAAACTTGTAATCTCCCAAGGTGCTGCTCAGAGTAAATCAAAGGAGCCCTGCTTTATACCTTGTAAAACAATTCATCATTCTATTGTTGAAGTGCTGGTGCGAGTACCTTTAAGACTAATAAGTCTAACTCTCATTAAGTATACACTGAGTAAATTCCTACAAAGTCAATTTCCAGACTAGAGAACATTGTGGTTGAAGAGCTTTTCAGTACATTTCAAACAAGTGTCTTTGTTCCTTTATTCATACCACACCACAAATTTTCACAAGACACTGTGACACCTTAGGTGTAAGAAAAAAACTGTACGAATATGCAAAGTGTTTATATTTCTAGTATTTCCTGTGTGGTATTGCTCAAGTTTGATGATGTGCTGTTTTACATGGGCCACATCATGTACTATTCTGCTGTTAGAGAGTCAAGTTATACCCCTTTAAACTGATCATCTCTAACTGTTGTTAAGTGAACAATGGAGGTGGTCAGAATTGAATTGCTGTTCAGGTTTCAGGTCACAAACCTGACCAATGATTTGCAAGGTCACTCAGAGATTAGAAATGTTAGCTCCCGTGTTAAATTAATACCTTTGTTTCCTTGAGCTCTTCTTGAAGACAGACAGCAAATGTGTCAGATATACTTTTTAAAAAAAAATTATTATAGGCAAATTATATCAGACAAGGACCTTCAATATAAAAATTAACAATTTTGTTTAAAACAAACATCACACAGTAGCTAGCCCAGCAGCATAGCTAAAAGCCTAGAAATCCGTATCCATTTACATTGCTGAAACTGCCTCTACTTGAAGTGCTCTCTTTGTTCCAGCCCTGGAATTCAACCTCATTTATATTGAGGGGTGGATTCCAGTCTCTGACAACTCAATAATGTGCAAACAAAATTATCCTTGTTGGCAAGGTCGATTTAAATGTAGGTGGGTTCTCTCACTGGGCATTAATTACTTTAGTGCACAGTAATGATGTCTTCCACATAAAGGGTTTGCAACATGGATCAAGAATCAGATACAGTTTGCAGTCACTTGATAAAGCAACTCATGTTTTAATTGTTGTGTAAACTTGGGTAGATATTTGTTTTAGCTGTGTTGCAGCAATAAACTCACTCAATATGATGTTAGTTGGAGTAACCTTTGAATTTTTTATAATATGCTATAGAAGCATGAGTGGGTAACAGCAGAGTTCCAACAGAGTATCAACAGAGAAATTACCTGAGGTGTTCCAAGGCGCTCTATCAGTGGAACAAGATGAAGTGCAGCGTATTTAGCTTCCAGTCTCTTCATCTTTGTGTCCAACCTCTCACCCTCTGTTAAATTGAATTAAGGGAAAATTGTGTTTAACTAACTTACTTGAGTTTTTTTGATGAGGTAACAGAGATGGTTGATGAGGGTAATGCAGTTGACACGGTGTACATGGAATTCCCAGCAGCATTTGATAAAGTGCCACATAATAAGCCTGTCATCAAAGTTAAAGCCCATGGAATAAAAGGGACAGTGAGAGCATGGATACAAAGCTGACTGAGTGACAAGAAACAACGAGTTGCGGTGAAGGCCTTTTTTCCCAGACTGGATGAAGAGATTTAACAACCTCCCACCCCCCAGGGGTTGGTATTTGGACCAATACTTTTCTTAGTCTATATCTTAACTTGGGTGTGCAGGGCATGATTTCAAAATCTGAAGACACAAACCTTGGAAGTATTGTGAACTGTGAGGAGGATAGTGATAGACTTCAAGAGGACCTGAATAGGCTGGTGGAATGGGTGGACATATGGCAGATGAAGTTTAATGCAGAGAAGTAGGAAGAACAAGGAGAGGCAAAACAAACAATACAATTCTAAAGGGGTTGCAGGAGCAGAAGGACCTGGGGTGTATATGTGCACAAATCGTTGAAGGTGGCAGGGCATGTTGAGAAAGCAGTTAATAAGGCATTCAGGATCCTGCATAAAGGCATAGAGTACAAAAGCAAGAAAGTTATGGTGAACCTTTATAAAACACTCAATTGGAGTATTGTGTCCAATTCTGGGAACCAGACTTTAGGAAGGATGTGAAGACATTAGAAAGGGTGCAGAAAAGATTCAGGAGAAGGGTTACAAGGATGAGGGACTTGAGTTATGTGGATAGATTGCAGAGGCTGGGGCTGTTCACCTTAGAGAAGAGAAGGTTGAGAGGAAATTTGATAGAGGTGTTCAAATTCAAGAGGGGCTGAGCAGAGTAGATAGGAAAAAATTGTTCCCACTGGTAGAAGGGTAGGGAACCAGAGGACACTGATTTAAGGTGAATGGCAGAAGAACCAAAGGTAGCATGAGGAAAAACTTTTTTACACAGCGAATGTTTAGGATCTGGAATGCATTGCCTGAGAGTGTGGTGGAGACAGATTCAGTCATGGTTTTCAAAAGGGAACTGGACAATTACCTGAATGGAAAAACTTGCAGGATATGGGGAAAGGTGGGGGTGTGGGACTAGCTGGGTTGCTATTGCAGAGAGCTGGCATGGACATGATGGGCCAAATGGCCTCCTTCTGTGCTGTAACCATTTTATGAGTTTCAAAATAATTTACGCTACATTTTTAAGATTTAATGCGTTATGGTGGCTTGAAGTCAGTGTGTTCACGTACATTTTGAACATGAATTTCATTAGCCTAAAGACATGGAAATTGCATTTTCATGCTAAAAAGTTAATAAAATTACTGCATTGAAATCTATGAAGATTTTTACATTTCTGATACCAGGAACTAAAAAAAATGACACTGGGCAGCAAATAATTGGTGCTCTCAGCAATTACCTTTGACATGGATTCTTGGCAAAATATTCTGGAATGGTGCTGCATGTAACAGGTCACAGACCTCCTCTAGAGACTGAAGAGAGAGGACAAACTCAGGCAACAATTCAGAAGTGGTGCAGAAAACTGTACAGAACATTTGCATTACATTTAAAAGGTCACATGTAAAAGGTTTCTCTGCTGAATTACTGCAATAACTGTCTGATTCTTAACTAATTGTATTCTGCAGAAGATTTGTGTTGAAGGTCAACGGGATGTTTTGTTTAGTTTAGTTTAGAGATACAGCACTGAAACAGGCCCTTCGGCCCACCGAGTCTGTGCCGACCATCAACCACCCATTTACACTAATCCTACACTAATCCCATATTCCTACCACATCCCCACCTGTCCCTATATTTCCCTACCACCTACCTATACTAGGGGCAATTTATAATGGCCAATTTACCTACCAACCTGCAAGTCTTTTGGCTGTGGGAGGAAACCGGAGCACCCGGAGAAAACCCACGCAGACACAGGGAGAACTTGCAAACTCCACACAGGCAGTACCCAGAATTGAACCCGGGTCGCTGGAGCTGTGAGGCTGCGGTGCTAACCACTGAGCAACTGTGCCGCCCGCACAAGGAATGAGCCATGGAGTCTGGTTCACAAGGATTCCCCTTCCCTGGATGGCACAGCTAATTGGGGACGTCCGACAAAGGGCAGATTTGAGGTACTTTCACACCAAGGGGTGACGAAGAAATTAGATTATTCATTAGTAACTTTACAAAAAGGGATACGCTGTATACTTGAAAAGGAGAAATTCACAGGGATATGGGGAAAGAGCAGGGTGTGGAACTAACTGGATATCTCTTCAAAGAGCCTCATATACACGATGGGTCCAAAGACCCCTTTCTGTGCTTTACCATTCTGTAAGTTATACTTACAATAAAGTTATACTCATTCTGACTTTTCACAAGGACTGAAAAGCTACTGATTTTAAACTCTGCAAAAAAAACTTCACTGGTTTTAATACACACAAAATATCTAGAGCGCACAACACAAATAAGCTAGTTAACAGAGTTCCTTGTTAACAAATGAATAGCAATGGGTATACAACTAGAGAAAACGTCACAAAGATTTGTTGCCCTTGAATATTTTGCTGATTTACTAGATGAAGTGCAGTTCAACATGGAGCAACTTTGAAAAAAAATGCAAAAACACGAGCACCATATATTGGAACTTGTGGAAAACTTGTTCACAAAAGGGTGTTTTGAAACTCATTCAGTTGTCTAAAAGCAATATTTCCTTCAAAAGCTTCAGAACACATTTAATCCAAGGCATTAACCTGCAAGTCAAGATGTTAAAGAATATGAAACTGAATGAGATGGGAGCACTCCACATTAAGTATTAAATAGGGAGGCATCTTAAAGATTTGCCAATATCATTTACTAAGCTCCTGTTTATTTTTAAAAAGTTACTGTGAAGCTGTTAACAGTAGGCCGCATCTCCTAACAACATTTTATGACGACGTAAAACAACTTATTTTGACTTTGAACAGATCAACGCTATACGCAATTTTGGGGCCCGTTCTCATCTTAAATTGCATTTAGTTTGATGACCTTGGCATTGGGATTTGGCTAAAAGTGACCAAGGCAGCATTTATGGCCCATTCCTATTTGGGCTGAGGGTATTAAGAATCAACATAGTGTGGAACTGGAGTCACATGTAGGCCAAACCAAGTTGGGGTGGTAGGGTCCTTTCCCTGAAGAACAACCAACAGGAAAAGATTGGGCAGCCTGGGGCTCTTCCCTGAAACAAGCAGGCCAAGAGAAGACTGGATATAAAGTATGAAGGAGCTCAAATAGAATGGAAGTGAAAAAACTGTCTCTACTTATGGGTGAGTCCAGACTAATGGAGCATAAATATTAGGCAGCCACTAACAGATCAAATGAAAAATTTAGCAGCAATTTCATTACACAGACAGTGGTAAGAATATGGAACTCACGGCCAAATGAAAAGACTGAAGCAGATAACACTGGCACATTAAAAGGGGAGGACTGACACAAACATGAAAAAGGAGAATAGAGGGAAATGAGAACAGCTTGGGGAGTGGGAGGCTCTTATGGAGTATGAACACTGGCAGAGACCATTTGGACCAGTTTCTGTATCAGAAATTCTATGTAATCAGCGAACCACTGTTTTGCCAGTAAAGGTGGAAAGGTAGGGGTGGAGTAGGCAGAACCTGAAGAGCTGAAACAAAGTGGTCTTTGTGACAAATACGCTTAGGGAGAACACATGCTTCCGCTGTACTTAAAAATACTGATTTGAATTATTCGGCAAAGATAATTTACTTCATGACACCGAACTCCACTTTTTTTAAACCTTCAATGACTTCACCCAAAGTCCTCCTTTATCTATTAACTTTCTGGCTTCATCATATTATTTAAACTTCATAGGAACTTATGCATTTCCTCTATTTGTAAAACTGTGTCTGAGAAGCTGAGTTTCTTTTTGCCCTCACCAACTCTTACCTTGCTATAATGCTACAGACTTAAATGTTGCTCCCACATCTGAAGAGGTTCCAGTAACTGCTGAACCAGGGAAAACTTGGCATCAGATCAACCTTCTTTCACCTCTAGTTTTCAGTCTTTTTCCTTCCTCTCCCACTGAAACCTTTGTCTGTTTTATCAATTTATCCACTTTCTGCTATTAAGCTCCAAGTATCCCCTTCCTCATCCCTGCATTTTCACTGTGGTGAAATCGATTCATCAGACCTTCTACTGTAATTCATTCTCTTCCAGTACATCAAAATGCCCTCATCTCCTCCTACCATTAACAGACTTTAACACCCCAAACTGACATCACCCAACCATTAATGCTTGATTTGTTTTTTTCATCTTCTCTCCCATTCTTTTCAATCTTAGAGTCCTACTTTGGCCCCTTACTTTTTAAAAAACAATTTCCTCTGGATGGGGAGTCAAGAACAAGTTAGCAATTTAAAATCATAGAAAAAATATTTGATGCAGAGTGTTGCTGGAGCCTTGAATACTTTAGCTGTATTCTCTGAAGCAGAGATCATTGCTTCTGTTATGGGAAAAGTGGATAAGCATTTAAAGAAGAGTGGGATAAACAATTTTGGATCACTTTAGCAAAGTGCTGATGGAGGTAATGTGCTGTGTTAATATACTCAAAGAATGAAGACAGAACTAACTAGTTATTAATAGGATAGATGGTTATAGAATATGTATATGAGATAATCAAATACCTCCATGTAGCTGCAAATTACAGTAAAATTCACACTGAAATACAACTGCCCAGGGTTGAGTATTGGAGATGTTCATTTATCACTTGATTATTCTCATGGGCAAAGAAATGGACAGAATTTTTTTCCAAAGAAATGAGGCAAATGGGAGTCGATGCTTAAATTTGAGTTTGGTCAAAGATTTTAATGACTTAAATCACTTCTCTGCTCTGGTGTCAGGAAGCACAAATGCAAAAGACCCAAAAGGTGAGCACTTTTCTGCCTATAACTGCAGGATGTTGGGAAGGTACAAAAATGCTCTCAGGTTTTTAAATTGAGAGAGATCAAAGTGCAGCTGGCCCAAGCTTTTGGGCAGTTTCTGGAAATCAAGGCGCTGATATAGTACATAATCCTTAGCAATGTACTTTAATGGTCGCTGAACAGTATTCAAGTATGTAATAATAGTGACATAACTTGATAAAACAAAAAAAACCCTCAAAATACAGCTGTTATGCAGAAATTCTGCTCTTCATTTCTGTGCAATTTAATTTACACCACAGAATTTTCACATTAGATCAGCCTGTTGCCTTCACCGGGGGTTTTTTTTTTATTAGCGGGGGCAGTGAGACGAGATAGACGAAAAATGGACAAAATTCCACTGAATTCCCCAATAGAGAGATGAGGAATGCGCTTTATCTGATACCTTTCTAGACGATATATAGAGTCAAGCATTGTTACCTACCAGACTCTGCTCAATAAGAAGACAAAAAAGAACAGCATTGCCAACTTCCCGTAAATTTTGGAAACACACAGTCTTCAGTTCTGCATATTCCACAATGTCTTTCAGCTGGTGATGGAAGAATTCCAGAATTCCTGTCGTTTAGAAATACAAATTGTTAAACTTAAAAGATTCCACATTTCATGAAAATAAAACAAGGTAATGTTAATGATACCTATGCTGTGGTCATTAGGATGAAAACAAACAAAGATCCCACCTTCCCTTCCAACAAAGAACAAAGAAAATTACAGCACAGGAACAGGCCCTTCGGCCCTCCAAGCCTGCGCCGATCCAGATCCTCTATCTAAACCTGTCGCCTATTTTCTAAGGGTCTGTATCTCTTCCTGCCCATTCATGTATCTGTCTAGATACATCTTAAAAGACGCTATCGAGCCCGCGTCTACCACCTCCGCTGGCAACGTGTTCCAGGCACCCACCATCCTCTGCATAAAGAACTTTCCACGCATATCCCCCCTAAACGTTTCCGGTGGACATTAAAGATCATGAGATTACTGAAAAAAGAGCAGGGATTTTTCCTGGCATCTGACCAATATTCCTTGCCCAACTATTATCACCAATAAAGATTAACTAGTTAATCATTAATTATTTGAGAGATCTTGCTATACACAAAATTCTGTCTTGATTGCTGATATAACTATTTCAAAGAAATTTATTGCATGCAAAGTGCTTTGAGATACAAGAAATGTTAAATGTGGTTGGCATGCTTCCATCAACGAAAGATGATGGACACGCAGCAAACAATCATTTAGGTGGAGTGTCTTCTCTTGGTGCACCTTTGTTGATGGCTGTGAAGGCCAATCCTTGAGAGGCAGGTTCTGCCACAAGAACCGCACATGAAGCTGCTGAGTAACGCTACGAGTTGTTGTTTTTGACACTGGTGACTGTTGCCAAGCTGCTGTAGCAACCGGTCATCGTGGCAATGCACACTAGTCCACAGGATATGTTGCCATTTCCCTCTTTCACCAGCTAGTGACTCCCAAGTGCGATAGTCGACATTTAGGGCCTTCATGTCACACTTGCAAGCATCCTTGAAGCGGAGCTTTGGGCGCCCCACTGGTTGTTTGGCCCCAGCTACCTCACCATACAGAAGGTCTTTGGGTATGTGACTGTCTTCCATCTGCGGACTTTTCCAATCCACTAAAGCTGCCTCTGTTTGATTAGTGCCAACACGCTTGGGAGCACTGCCTTTGAGAGACGTGCCACATTTCTGATTTTGTCCTGCCAGGATATACCCATAATACACTACAGACAGTGAAGATGGAAATTATTGAAATTCTTTTTCTGGTAGCTGTAAGTTGCCCATGTTTCACAGCCATGCAGCAAGGTGCTGAGAACACAGGCCTTAAAAACGATCAGCTTAGTCCTAAGGGTCAGCTTGGTGTTACTCCATACACATTTCACAAGTCGGCCAAAGGTGCCAGTTGCTTTCCCTATGTGTGTATTGAGCTCTGCATCAAGGGACAGATTGTCTGTCACACTGGACCCAAGGTAGCAGAATTTGCAAACAACTTCCAGTGTTATTTAGTGTGATCAGGGCAGCGATGCAACAACTTTCTTCACACTTATAGTCAACGAGAACAAGTTACAGGCATTGTAGAGATATGCTACATAAATGCAATTTTTTTTTCTATGTGATCTTAACCCACTCCCTTTGCTTTGGGGGAAAACCTTGTTGGCTCTAAAACAATACTGCACTTTTTTTGTCAGCCTGGTGCTTGACACGAGTGAAACTATATTACTAAGGCATCAAGGAATACAAAATGTTACAGTTTCTATCAGCTGAAAACAAATTCCACACTTTCTTTGCGACTTGAACACTTTTGTGCAGGTTGACTAAAGATCTGGTGAACCGTCAAGTGTTTATAGTAATACTGAAGATAAATAGTTTAAAACCACACAGCTGATCAGTGCAGGATATTGGTAAATGGTATGTTGTCTGTCCGTCATAATCACCCTACCTGTTTTGGCGTTGGCTTGTACAGTTACCTGGAGATTGGGGACACAGTTTCAAAATAAGGGTCTTCCATTTAAGACAAAGATGAGGAAACATTTCTTCTCTCATACGGTGGTTAATCTTTGGAATTCTCTACCCCAGAAAGCAGGGGAGGCTGGTAATTGAATTATAGTCAAAGCTGAGTTAGATTTCTGACCTACAAGGGAGTCAAGGGTTATGAGGGGCAGGCAGGAAAGTGGAGTTAAGGCCAAGAAACAGATCAGCTGTGGTGTTCTCAGGACTGAAGAAAGATATAGCTGAATTTAGTAAAATATGAGACTGCATGCTGTTGAAAACAATGGATTCATCTTTATTCTTTTTACTTTCATTTTCCAGCCCCTGGGCTGGCATGAGTGACCTCAAATGAGCAATGCAATTTTCAAAACTACATCAGCCATGATCTTACTGAATGACGGAGCAGGCTCGAGGGGCCCAAAGGCCTACTCCTGCTCCTATTTCTTATGTTCTTATTTATGGGACAAATCCCAGCTGCATTGAGGTCAACCTCTCTAGATTCCATTAATGAGAGGAGCTGGGTGGTCAATCAACAAGGACCTGGAGAATTGCAGCTCTGTCCGAGTCTGCTGGAAGGTGTAAATTTAAGCTACCACAACCCTTAAAAAAAAAACCCTCACTTAACTTCCAGATAGATGCTATTTATCCACTGAAAACCTTTCAAAGACCTTAGACAAAGATCTAACACGGGAGACAGGAGCTACCAGAAATCTGGCACTGTAAGCAGCACGGCTAACCATAAAAATTGTGGTTCCACCAGTTTGCAGAAAATGCAGAAGGTACACACTTCTCTGCAATATAGTATCTAACCAAGCCACAATGCAACAGCTCATTACGTCTTGCCAACCAGAAAATGACCCATTTATGCCTACTCTGTTTCCTGTAAGCTAGCCAATCTACTATCCATGCCAATATGTTACCCCCTACACTATGAGCTTTGATTTTCTGCAATAACCTTATATAGTGTTATATTGTTTCATAAATAGGGTAGCATGTGTCTGGAGTTTGTACAGAAGGTGCAGGGTGAGTGTGAACAAAGAACAGAACAAAGAAAATTACAGCACAGTAACAGGCCCTTCGGCCCTCCAAGCCTGCGCCGATCCAGATCCTCTATCTAAACCTGTCGCCTATTTTCTAAGGGTCTGTATCTCTTTGCTTCCTGCCCATTCATGTATCTGTCTAGATACATCTTAAAAGACGCAATCGTGCCTGCGTCTACCACCTCCGCTGGCAACGCGTTCCAGGCACCCACCGCCCTCTGCGTAAAGAACTTTCCACGCATATCCCCCCTAAACTTTTCCCCTCCCACTTTGAACTCGTGACCCCTAGTAATTGAATCCCCCACTCTGGGAAAAAGCTTCTTGCTATCCACCCTGTCTCTACCTCTCATGATTTTGTACACCTCAATCAGGTCCCCCCTCAACCTCCGTCTTTCTAATGAAAATAATCCTAATCTACTCAACCTCTCTTCATAGCTAGCGCCCTCCATACCAGGCAACATCCTGGTGAACCTCCTCTGCATCCTCTCCAAAGCATCTACATCCTTTTGGTAATGTGGCGACCAGAACTGCACGCAGTATTCCAAATGTGGCCGAACCAAAGTCTTATACAACCGTAACATGACCTGCCAACTCTTGTACTCAATACCCCGTCCGATGAAGGAAAGCATGCCGTATGCCTTCTTGAACACTCTATTGACCTGCGTTGCCACCTTCAGGGAACAATGGACCTGAACACCCAAATCTCTCTGTACATCAATTTTCCCCAGGACTTTTCCATTTATTGTATAGTTCACTCTTGAATTGGATCTTCCAAAATGCATCACCTCACATTTGCCCGGATTGAACTCCATCTGCCATTTCTCTGCCCAACTCTCCAATCTATCTATATTCTGCTGTATTCTCTGACAGTCCCCTTCACTATCTGCTACTCCACCAATCTTAAGTGTCTTCTGCAAACTTGCTAATCAGACCACCTATACTTTCCTCCAAATCATTTATGTATATCACAAACAACAGTGGTCCCAGCACGGATCCCTGTGGAACACCACTGGTCACACGTCTCCATTTTGAGAAACTCCCGTCCACTACTACTCTCTGTCTCCTGTTGTCCAGCCAGTTCTTTATCCATCTAGCTAGTACATCCTGGACCCCATGCGACTTCACTTTCTCCATCAGCCTACCATGGGGAACCTTATCAAACGCCTTACTGAAGTCCATGTATATGACATCTACAGCCCTTCCCTCATCAATCAACTTTGTCACTTCCTCAAAGAATTCTATTAAGTTGGTAAGACATGACCTTCCCTGCACAAAACCATGTTGCCTATCACTGATAAGCTCATTTTCTTCCAAATGGGAATAGATCCTATCCCTCAGTATCTTCTCCAGCAGCTTCCCTACCACTGATGTCAGGCTCACCAGTCTATAATTACCTGGATTATCCCTGCTACCCTTCTTAAACAAGGGGACAACATTAGCAATTCTCCAGTCCTCCGGGACCTCACCCGTGTTTAAGGATGCTGCAAAGATATCTGTTAAGACCCCAGCTATTTCCTCTCTCGCTTCCCTCAGTAACCTGGGATAGATCCCATCCGGACCTGGGGACTTGTCCACCTTAATGCCTTTTAGAATACCCAAAACTTCCTCCCTCCTTATGCCGACTTGACCTAGTGGGGGCAAGTGGAGTCAGATCGTCTAGTTAATTTGTTTGAATTTGTTTGAGTTAGTTGCTGTAAATTGGAACTGCATTTAATTTTATTTGTAAATCAAGCAAATTTGGAAATGTAATAAATAAAGGTGGGTGAGGTAACTCGGGATTCTGCAAGCATTGTGAAATTTCAGAAAGAAAAGTTTAGGAGGAAAAAGAAACAGAAAATGCTAAACGTTTTCTTAAGTACGAACAGTAAGATTATTGTCATTTTGCACACAGTCAAGTGATTGCCAAATTGAGTAACTGTGTTGTGTACATCGATGATCTTCTGGCATACAGTGACATGTGGAGTGATCACGTGTGACAGTTAAAAACTTTATTTGACAGTCTGGCCAAGGCTAACCTTGTCATAAGTCTGGCAGAGGGTGAGATTGTCAAGGCCAAAGTCACTTATTTGGGACATATTGTGTGTCAAGGCCAAGTATTACCACGAGAGACCAAGGTTTGCGTGATGATAGATTTTCCTATACCCGAGACAAAGAAAGAAGCATTATTATTCCTGGGCATGTGGTTTCTACAGGAATTTTGTCCCAAACTTCAGCACAGTAGTCACCCCACTGAAGAAGTAGTTCGAATTGTCAAAGTCATGCCAAACACCATTTGAGGCATTAAAGGCCTTTTTAATAAAGGCTGTGTTTGCTGACAATACAACCACAACTGGCAAATGCAGCCTCATAGACTCAAACATCACTCTGCAACATATCAGGTAGCTGCCAGTAATAAACATGACTTTGTTCAATTTGACACAAAAAAATGAATTAAACCCAAACCCTCTCAATGGCTGCGATCAAAAACTCCATCCCACCCCCCACAGTACCCTGCTCCCTCCCGCCATCACTGCCTCTCTTTGCCGCTCCCTCTCATGTCAGTCTGCTCGCTGCGCATGCCCCCACCCCCCCGCAGTTGTTTGCTCCCCGCCGTTCCATCTGGAGAGGCGGTGGCAATGGGCAGGAAGCAAGCAGCTGAAGCTGTGAGGCAGGATGGAGCAGCGATTAGTTGGGAGCGGGAAACTGAAAGTGGTGATTGAGGCGAGGTTGGCGGGAGGGAGCGGGGTACTGTCAGGGGGAATGGAGGCAGTGATCGCAGCCATTGAGAGGAGAGGCAACGCTCCGATGCTATTGCGTGATGTCAACTGGCAAATGTTTGGACGCATCCATGATGTCGGCGATCACTCTGCATTGTCAGGAGACACACTCTGTTTAATAAAAGAACCAGTTTTTGCAACCCCATATTTTAATAAACCATTCAAAGTGGCTATTGATGCCAGTGACGTAAGGGTAAGAGTGGTGCTGCTCCAAGATGACGACGCTGGTACGGTATGGACTGTTAACTACTTCTCTAGGAAGCTCAATAATCATCAAAAAAATACTCTACCATTGAGAAGGAAACTAAGTCTTATACTGGCTTTACAACAGTTGAGGTATATGTAAGGGAGAAATATTGGTTTATGCAGAACACAACCTTCTTTTGTTTCTGGAAAAGTTTAGAACAAAGAACCTCAGTTTGTTTCACTGAAGCTTAATATCACAACCATTTACACAGAAAATTGTACATGTCGCAGGGAAAAGCAATGTAATTGCCGATGCTCTGTCCAGCGAGTTTAAGAGAAAGTGTAAGAATGAAGGAAAGCTCTGAAATGTGAAAATGTTACCATGTCTGAATCCTATTAATCTTAATGCTGTTATTGGCTAAGCCTTGGAATCTTGTAAATATATGTGTAATTATAACATAGTAAAAGGTTACCTGTACAGTATGTAATAAGCTATTTGTTAAAAAGGTTTATGATATCAAGAAGTTGTTATTTTCTGAACTGTTTTAATGAAGACCTTACAATGGCAAGGCATTCTTTTTCCCCAAGGGGTCGGGGGGTGGAGGAGATGGTGAATGAGTGTGATGGAATCTTCGTGTGTATTCGGAGTTTTCTACAGCTGGTGTTTGTTTTTTTTGGAGACAGTCCCTGATTGGAAATTGAAACTTGAAATTGAAGGCTTCCAGGTTCGAGGAAGTCAAACCCAGGTTAGACAAACAAGCAATCAGTCCTGTGACTGAGAAAATATTTTTTCACCAAGGACATGTGACTGGAGGTTAAGTTTCAGTTTGACCATGAGGCTTCTGACAGTTGAGACGAACACTGCAGTGGATGGAAAATGTGCCAGTTATTGTTTAAAGAGACAGGCTGAGAGCTGCAGGTTTTTGTGCTTCCAGAGAGACTGTATGGAATTGAAGCAGCTGGTTGAAGGAATTGTTTTGATTGCAGGTAGAGGAGCCTGGACAGAGGGCTGACCATTGGTGAATGACTTATGGCAGGTGTCTTTGACAACTGAAAAATTATCAATGGAACCACACCATCAGGATGGTAGTGGGCAAGGCAGAGTTTGTTTGAGAGGCAACAAAACCAAACCATTAAAGGAAAGACTGCATCGCTCACTATCGACAGGACCTCATTACTTCCAAATCTGCATCCTGGAGGACAGAACTTGAAAAACTACCCGAGGAAGATCCTGATTTTGTTGTACTGTGGGACTGTTTGATGCTATCTTGCTGATAAGCCTGTTCAGAGGACTAGTAAGGACTACCTTTGTTGTATCTGATTGTTAACGCGTAACCTTTGAGATACATCGATCATGGTAAAATTGTTAGTTCACGTTTAATTTATGTTGGCTTTGGTTGGAGTGTTAAAGTTCTTCTTCTTTGGCCTCCTTGTCTCGAGACACAATGGGTAAACGCGTGGAGGTGGTCAGTGGTTTGTGAAGCAGTGCCTGGAGTGACTATAACGGCCTATTCTAGAGTGACAGACTCTTCCACAGGTGCTGCAGATAAAATTGGTTGTCGGGGCTGCCGCACAGTTGGCCCTCTCCTTGCGCTTCTGTCTTTTTTCCTGCCAACTGTCTCTTTGTCTCTTCGACTCGCCACACTTTAGCCCCGCCTTTATGGTTGCCCACCAGCTCTGGCGATCGCTGGCAACTGACTCCCACGACTTGTGATCAATGTCACAGAACTTCATGTCGCGTTTGCAGACGTCTTTAAAGCGGAGACATGGGCGGCCGGTGGGTCTGATAACAGTGGCGAGCTCGCTGTACAATGTGCCTTTGGGGATCCTGCCATCTTCCATGCGACTCACACGGCCAAGCCATCTCAGGCACCGCTGGCTTAGTAGGGTGTATAAGCTGGGGATGTTGGCCGCCTCGAGGACTTCAGTATTGGAGATACGGTCCTGCCAGCTGATGCCAAGGATTCTCCGGAGGCAGCGAAGATGGAATGAATTGAGACGTCGCTCTTGGCTGACGTACGTTGTCCAGGCCTCACTGCTGTAGAGCAAGGTACTGAGGACACAGGCTTGATACACTTGGACTTTTGTGTTCTGTGTCAGTGCGCCATTTTCCCACACTCTCTTGGCCAGTTTGGACATAGCAGTGGAAGCCTTTCCCATGCATTTGTTTAATTTTGCATCGAGAGACAGGTTACTGGTGATAGTTGAGCTTAGGTAGGTGAACTCTTGAACCACTTCCAGAGTGTGGTCGCCGATATTGATGGATGGGGCATTTGTGACGTCCTGTCCCATGATGTTCATTTTCTTGAGGCTGATGGTTAGGCCAAATTCATTGCAGGCAGCCGCAAACCTGTCGATGAGTCTCTGCAGACACTCTTCAGTGTGAAATGTTAATGCAGCATCGTCTGCAAAGAGGAGTTCCCTGATGAGGACTTTCCGTACTTTGGTCTTAACTTTTAGACGGGCAAGGTTGAACAACCTGCCACCTGATCTTATGTGGAGGAAAATTCCTTCTTCTGAAGACTTGAATGCATGTGAGAGCAGCAGGGAGAAGATGATCCCAAACAGTGTAGGTGCGAGAACACAGCCCTGTTTCACGCCACTCAGGATTAGAAAGGCGTCTGATGAGGCGCCGCTATGCTGAATTGTGCCTTTCATATTGTCATTTATATTATATTATATTATATGACATTTATAAAAAGTGAAATCTTGTCCATTTGGTTTTTGTTTCCTAAATTGGGGTCAGTCAGTGGATTTGATTTTTTTTTGGCTTGTTGGTGGTCTCCATGGGGATCATAACAGTATGAAATACCGATAAAAAGTGAAGGATTTTTTTTCTTGAATGCAAACAGATGAATACTGCCAATCGATGAGTGAAAAGCATTCAGGCATGCTTCCACCACAAGGTCGCGAATGTAGCATGGGTGCAGCAAGACTGAATGGCCAATAGCATTCCTACATGGTGCTGAACTCGGTGACTGCGTACAGATTACTTCCATTCACAACATAAAAAACAGGAACAGGAGTAGACCTCTCAGCCCCTGCTCTACCATTCAATATGATCATGGCTGATCTTCTACCTCAACGACTTCTTCCTACACTATCCCTTTAACATCTAAAAATCTACTAATCTGTGACTTGAACATACTCGATGCCTAAAGATTTGCAGCCCTTTGGGGTAGAGAATTTCCAAGATCCATAACCCTTTGAGTGAAGAAATTTCTCCATCTCAGTCCTAAATAAATTACTCTTAGACTGTGACTCCCTAGTGAGGGAAATCATCCTCCTAGGATTTACATTATCAAGCCCATTATAAGAATTTTATATGTTTCAATGAGATCATCTCGCCTTCTTCTAAATTCCAGTGAATCTACTCAATCTCTCCTCATAAGAGATGAAACGTATTCCACTAAAAGGAAAAACTGCACCTCAAAGACAGTGCCTGGTGAAGCAGAAGGAGAGATTGGAATGGAGAGATGGAGCAGAAGTTGTCTTGCTCATCAGGGGAGAAATGGAGTTTGCCTCCACATTTAGTGTGCAAACTCGTTCCTTAATATCTCATTCCCTTTGCTGTTTGCCCTTTCACCTCTATAGGAGGACAAAATGAACAAGGAACATCTGTAACATCTAGAATAATCTTACTTTGGGAGAGATTTCAATATAAATGTTTATAAATTCCACCTTCTCCTCGCTCCCCACCAGTCTTCACTAAATTTGGCTTGTCCACCTGCTCCCTTTACCCCATCCTGGTCATCCAAGTTCCCCTCCTCAATAACATGTTTGATATCACCAACCTACTGCTATGTCTTTTAAATCTGGCATCACCCATTCCTCAAAAGCCTCCTCACAAAGTTACTATTCTCTCCAACCAGCAGCCCAACTCCAACTAACCTAATTTTTCTAAGTACTGAAATGTGCTGTTGCCTTGCAGCTGAACTCGCACTACACCCCACTAAATCAGGCCTCCCATCCAATGCACTGATGCTGCACTAGTAAAAGTCATAAATAACAGCATATCTTACTACAGTTCATTATTCCATCTCGACATAGTCAGTGCTTTTGATACCAATCCTTCCTCAAAATGTCTCTCCTCCACAGTCCACATCCTCCAAAAGTAAATTTGCATGTTTAGCCTCTGCTCCACCAACAATGATTTGCTCTGTCACTTCACTCCATTTCACCACTGGCAGCTGCTCTTTCAGCTATATGTCTGTACCCTCTGGAACTTCTTTCTCAACATGTTCACCTGGTCATTTGATGCTTTACAAGATTCCTGAAAATCACTCTTTGATTGAGCTTTAGTCCCCAAATCCCCTCTTGGCCTTTTCTCCCCACACATATTGCCTGCTATCCACCACTCTGTAAAGTACTCCAATGTCTGCATATTTTTGGGTGGGGCGGGGCGGCTGAACACTATAGAAATGTAAGCTGTTGTCATCATAAAAACAAAGAGGCTGGTCTTTCAATGCATTTGTACCAAAAACATCATTGGAAGAAAATTCAAAAGACACCATACTGACCCACTGAAATATCAATACGCCTAATCCTATTATCACTTTGTCTAAAGGGCACATGGACTGAAACACGATAGAACACTCAATTTTAAATATCGGTTCATTCCATTATTTTACATTATTGCATTTTTTCTTCACAGGTTTTTTGAAAACTGAATAGTTTGAGGGACTTTGCAACAATGCTTTTTACAAAACGTACACTGAAATGACAAATTATCCATCTGTTAAGTATTCGGGACTGAATTTCACTATCAACTTTTAAACTATGCACAGTTGCTGTTTCACTGCATGTTTGTCCCAATCAAAATATATGCTCCACATTAACCACAAATTGCTTTCTAGTGGTTGCCTGTAAACTGTAGGTTAAGGAATTTCATAAAATATAGCATTCTAGGCAACTGTGCCACAGTAGTGTACAAGTTCCTGCCCACATTTCTTTACATTGCAATTCCATGCTCTCAGCCAAGACAGCAATAATGGTGCCCCACTCTCAAACATCGCTTAGCTTCTCATCAATGAATATCATTAGAGGCTTGGTAGGAGGTACGAGCGATTGAAAAGGAAAATTTAGGACATTTGAACCTTTATAAAAGGCTACTTCCACTAAATCACTCCTTTGTTATATTTACTTAAAATAGCACTGCACAATATAAAATGTTACTTTAATTTTATATATTAAAACACAACACAGGTTCAATTATTCAGGCTGCACAAACAGCCTCCTTGTTCTGATCAAATAAACATTGTGCACGCAAAGTCCTATCCTGTGGCCAAAAAGAAAATAACTACGTAAAAGCAGTCTGCACAATAGTGCCCAGAAATAAAAATGAATATTTGCCCCACTAAAACGGTAGTGAAGTGAAAAGCGTTATGATATAATTTCACAAAGTTACATTATTGAGTTTCACAGAATTAAGTGAAGGTTGCGCTTCTGCGGGATGATTTTGGATGCATGTTCCAGAATATACTGGAACAAATAAAGGAAAAAATGGCAGAACAGGCAATACATTACAGCTTCCCCATCAAATGATATGTTTTAGAGCCACAGAGTCATAGAGAGATACAGCACTGAAACAGGCCCTTTGGCCCACCGAGTCTGTGCCGACCAACAACCACCCATTTTATACTAATCCTACATTAATCCCATATTCCCTACCACATCCCCACCATTCTCCTACCACCTACCTACACTAGGGGCAAGTTACAATGGCCAATTTACCTATCAACCTGCAAGTCTTTGGCTGTGGGAGGAAACTGGAGCACCCGGCGGAAACCCACGCGGTCACAGGGAGAACTTGCAAACTCCGCACAGGCAGTACCCAGAATCGAACCTGGGTCACTGGAGCTGTGAGGTTGCGGTGCTAACCAGTGCGCCACTGTGCCGCCCTTAATATATAAAATACAATATATAATATATAGAAAGGTTCACTTTAAGTGAGCAGTGCAGATTCATTGATCATGAATGCTCAGAGAATGAGAGACAAAGGTACGTTCAGTCACTACTGGGCGGCACAGTGGCGCAGTGGTTAGCACTGCAGCCTCACAGCTCCAGGGACCCGGGTTCGATTGTGGGTACTGCCTGTGTGGAGTTTGCAAGTTCTCCCTGTGTCTGCGTGGGTTTTCTCCGGGTGCTCCGGTTTCCTCCCACAAGCCAAAAGACTTGCAGGTTGATAGGTAAATTGGCCATTATAAATTGTCACTAGTATAGGTAGGTGGTAGGGAAATCTAGGGACAGGTGGCGATGTTTGGTAGGAATATGGGATCAGTGTAGGATTAGTATAAATGGGTGGTTGATGGTCGGCACAGACTTGGTGGGCCGAAGGGCCTGTTTCAGTGCTGTATCTCTAATCTAATCTAAATCTAATCTACTCTGTTCAATTACTGAGCCAATCTGCACTGGATTGGAAAGTGCTGACTCAAGATTGAAGCGTCTCCTCTCAAAAGAACAGCCAGGTCTGTGGCACCAAGGATGGCTCAGCTGCACAGCAGGGGGGAAAAAGGAGTGGAAGAGCTATAGTGAAAGGGGATTATATCGTAAAGGGTACAGATAGGCGTTTCTGTGGCTGCAAACGTGATTCCAGGATGGTATGTTGCCTCCCTGGTGCTAGGGTCAAGGATGTCACGGAGCAGCTGCAGGACATTCTGAAGGGGGAGGGTGAGCAGTCAGAGGTCGTGGTACACATTGGTACCAATGACATAGGTAGAAAAAGGGATAAGGTCCTGCAACAAGAATTTAGGGAGCTAGGTAGCAGACTAAAAAACAGGACCTCCAAGGTTGTAATCTCTGGATTACTCCCGGCGCCATGTGCTAATGAGTTTAGAAATAGGAGGTTAGAGCAGAAGAATGCGTGGCTGAGGAGATGGTGCAGGAGGGAGGGGCTTTAGTTTCCTGGATCACTAGGTCTGTTTCTGGCAAAGGTGGGACCTGTACAAGTTGGAGGGGTTGCACCTGAACCGGAATGGGACAAGAATCCTTGCTGGGAGGTTTGCTAGTGCTGTTGTGGGGGGGGGGGGGGGGGTTTAAATTAATTTGGCAGGGGGATGGGATACAGAGTGGAGGTACAGTAGGGGGTAACATAGAACAGAAAGTGAGTCTGTCTGGAAGGCAGAACAAATATAGACCTGGTAAGGCACAAGTGAAAAATGCAAGGTTGGATTGCATCTATTTCAATGCAAGGAGTCTTACTAGTGCGGCAGATGAATTGAGGGTGTTGATTAGCACATGGGATTATGATATTATTGCTATCACAGAGACATGGTTGAGGGAGGGACAGGACTGGCAGCTCAATATTCCAGCGTATAGAATCATCAGGCAAGACAGGGGAGGGGATAAAACAGGAGGTGGCATTGCACTGCTGATCAAGGAGCTAATTATTGCAGTAAGGAGGGATGATATCTTACAAGGTTCCTCAAATGAGGCCATTTGGGTAGAACTTAAAAACAAAAAAGGGGGCAGTCACTTGGCATGGGTGTGTACTACAGGCCTCCAAATAGTCAGGAAGAGATAGAGGAGCAAATATGTAGATAAATCTCAGAGAGGTGTAAAAATAATAGGGTAATCATAGTAGAGGATTTCAACTTCCCCAATATTAACAGGGATAGTCTTAGTGCAAAAGGCTTGAAGGGGGTGGAATTCTTAAAATGCATACAGGAGATCTTTTTGAGCCAGTATGTAGAAAGTCCTACAAGAGAAGGGGCAGTACTGGACCTCATCCTAGGGAATGAAGCCAGACAAGTGGTAGAAGTGTCAGTGGGGGAGCATTTCGGGGATAGTGACCATAACTCTAAGATTTAAGGTAGTTATGAAAAAGGACATAGAGGGACCGGAAATAAAGGTACTGAATTGGGGGAAGGCCGATTTCAATATGATAGAACAGAATCTGGCCAAAGTGGATTGGGAGCAGCAACTTGTAGGAAAGTCTACATCACATCAGTGGGAGTCAAAGGAAACTGAGTGTTCAAAGCCAACAACTGCCCGTTAAGGCAAAGGGTAGGACACTTAAAAAAAAAGTAATTAGAAGAGCAAAGAGGGGACATGACAAAACACGGGCGGGCAAAAGGAAAATCCCAAGGCGTTTGAGAAATATATTAAGGGTAAAAGGATAACCAGGGAAAGAGTGAGGCCCATTGGGGACCAAAGTGGCAATCTGTGTGTGGTGTTGGAGGATATAGGTGAGGTTTTAAATAATTACTTTTCATCGGTGTTCACTATGGAGAAGGACGACGTAGGTGTAGAGATCAGGGAGGTGGATTGTGATATACTTAAACATATTGAAAGGGAGGAAGTATTAGCTGTTTTAGCGGGCTTAAAGGTGGATAAACCCTCAGGCCCAGATGAGATGTAACCCAGGCTGTTATGTGAGGCAAGGGAGGAGATAGCAGGGGCTTTGACACAAATTTTCAAATCCTCTCTGGCCACAGGAGAGGTACCAGAAGACTGGAGGACAGCGAATGTGGTACCATTATTCAAGAAGGGTAGCAGGGATAAATCAGGTAATTACAGGCCGGTGGTCTAACATCAGTGGTAGGGAAGCTATTGGAAAAAGTTCTGAGGGACAGGATTAATCTCCATTTGGAGAGGCAGGGATTAATCAGGGATAGTCAGCATGGCTGTGTCAGGGGTAGATTGTGTTTAACTAACTTGATTGAATTTTTCGAGGCGGTGACTAGGTGTGTCGATGAGGGTAAAGCAGTAGATGTAGTATACATGGATTTCAGTAAGCATGGGAGATTGGTTAAGAATGTAAGAGCCCATGGGATCCAGGGCAATTTGGCAAATTGGATCCAAAATTGGTTTAGTGGCAGCAGTCAGAGGGTAATGGTTGAGGGTTGTTTTTGCGATTGGAAGCCTGTGACCAGTGGTGTTGCATAGGGATCGGTACTGGGACCCTTGCTGTTTGTACTGTACATTATTGATTTAGACGTGAATATAGGAGGTATGATCACTAAGTTCGCAGATGACACGAAAATTGATGGTGTCGTAAATAGTGAGGAGGAAATCCTTAGATTACAGGGAGATATAGATGGGCTGGTAAGATGGGCGGAGCAGTGGCAAATGGAATTTAATCCTGAAAAGTGTGAGGTAATGCATTTTGGGAGGACTAACAAGGCAAGGGAATATACAATGGATGGTAATACCCTAGGACGCACAGAAGGTCAGAGGGACCTTGGTGTACTTGTCCATAGATCACTGAAGGCAGCAGCACAGGTAGATAAGGTAGTTAGGAAGGCATATGGGATACTTGCCTTTATTAGCAGAGACATAGAATATAAGAGCATGGAGGTTATGATGGTCAACGGTAGTTAGGCCACAGTTGGAGTACTGTGTACAGTTCTAGTCACCACACTATAGGAAGGATGCAGTTGCACTGGAGAGGGTGCAGAGGAGATTCACCAGGATGCTGCCTGGGCTGGAGCATTTCAACTATGAAGAGAGACTGAAAAGGCTAGGGTTGTTTTCCTTGGAGCAGAGAAGGCTGAGGGGGGACATGATTGAGATGTACAAGATGATGAGGGGCATTGATAGGTTAGATAGGAAGAAACTTTTTCCCTCAGCGGAGGGGTCAAGAACCAGGGGGCATAGATTTAGGGTAAGGGGCAGGAGGTTTAGAGGGGATTTGAGGAAAAGATTTTTCACCCAGCGGTTGGTTGGAATCTGGAACGCACTGCCTGAAGAGGTGGTGGAGGCATAGAAGCATTACAATATTTAAGAAGTATTTAGATGAGCACTTGAAACGCCATAGCATACAAGGCTACAGGCCTAGTGCAGGAATATGGGATTAGAATAGTTGGGTGCTGGATGGCCAGCGCAGACATGATTGGCGAAAGGGCCTGTTTCTGTGCTGTATAACTATGATTCTATTGAATACATCAGTAGCCATTACTGAATGATCGCTGGAGGGAGCAATGCCAGCAGTCTGAGAGCAAGCCACCAGTGCAAAATAAATTCTCTGTCACTATGGTGCATTATTCTTCCTCAACCTCACTGCAGCCTTTGTTGGTTAACCACAGCATCTACTCCAAATTCTAGATCAGTGAGAATGCCCTCAATGGTTCTCCTCTTAGCAATTCAATTTTAGGCAGTGCATCCCTACTGATTGCCTCTCTTTCCTTGCTGTCTATATCCCATCCTGCACCAAGTCCTGCTCACCCTGAACTGCATTGGCTCCTGGTGCATCAATCCCTCAAGTTTAGAATTTTCATCCCTGTGTTTAAATCCCTCTGTTACTTTTCCCTCCCTACCTTTGTAACCTCATTCAATTGAATAACAGTCCTAAACTGTCCATTCCTATGACTTTAGTCTGCTGTCCACTGCCCATTCCCATCATTAGCAGTCGTGACTGCAGCCAGTTAGGAATTCCCTTCTTAAATCTTCCATCTTGCTCCTTCTTTAAAACTCTTAATTCCTATCTCTTCAACTAAGCATTCAATCACTCTTCCTAAAGTCTCTTTCTTAGGTACAGTACCTATTTTTTGTTAAGCTGCTTGCAATGTTTTCTACATTAAAGTTGCTATATAAATACAGCTGTTGCTGCAGTAGTCTTCTCAGCAAGAGACCAATTTACTATCAGAACATAGTTATGAGAAAGAAGTTGGGTTTTCTAGCCTCCTGAAAACAAAAAAACTATGCAGGAACCTTAGAGATATAAAAATTGTAGACAAAAAAAGACCATAGCCCATCAAGCTCACCTTCTACCATCCGAGTAGGTGCATGACACCACATTAATGGAGTTATTGTCTAATCACATCAATCAATCTACATCAACTGGTTTATAGCAGAAGCGGACATGAGTTGAGGAAAAACCCCAGGGTGGCAAGCTTTGAGAACCATAAGTTCAAAGTTACTTGTTCCTCCCAACTATGCTACACGTACCATATTGTCACATCTCAAATTAGTTATACTGTATTCCAAAATATTATTTTCAATTAACATTACCTGCTTTCACCATCACCCTGGAGAGCCTGTTCCATAGATAAACCACACATTCACTAAAATGATGTTTTCACACATTCAAGCTCAGGCCATATCCTCTGGTTCTACTGTTCTTAGCAAGGTGAAATAGCTCATCATGGTCTACATTATCCAATCTCTTCAGAATCCTAAAAATAGCTATCATTTCACCTATCAATCTTCTCTTTTCCAGTGAGAACATGCCCAATTTACATAATTGTTCCTCATAACCCAATCCACATATCCCCTCAATCATGCTGGTTGCACACTTCTGTATCCTTTCAACAGCTGCAACATCCTTTTTGTACTAAGGTTACCAGAACTGCACACAGTATTCCAGGAACAGTTACATCAATAATTTATGTGGCAGGATTACCTCACTATTGACCTTTTAATACAATTTGTTTTATTCACTATCAAACACATGTTCAGACAGCTTAGAATTTTCAACCAGAAATCGCAGATCTCTCTCATTTTCCATACACATGGTTTTCTTTCCATCAAGTAATAGCTACTTGCTGGATTTATTTTTGTTCTCAGGTGAAGCACTTTGCATTTCTCACAGTAACTTGTACAGAAAAAGTTATCTGTAGCACTACTTCAATTTGAATGGTGACAGTAGGACAAGGAGCTACAGTTTCAAACTGTTAAAAGGCTGATTTAGGAATAATGTCAGTAAGGGTTTTTAAAACACAAACATGTGGAATGGACTTTTGGGGTATGTGAGTGGAGAAAAACAAATGCATATCAATTAAGAAACAGTTTAATGCTGTGGCATGAAACTGTAAGTTTGTTCCAGACAGAAACCTAGACAGACCAAGTGACCTTCATCATCTGTAACTTGTGATGTTCAAAGCCAAACAGACCAGATCAAAATAAATGTTAAAATTCCAAACAGATCATTCTGATGAACCAGTGAGTAAATGCTTGAGCCATACAAAGTCATTTGATTTATTAGATGGTGTTTGGCCTTAACATTCTCAGGCTAGGACAAGAAAAGTAATTAGCCAGCATATCCCCCTTTGTTCACCTGCTGGATGCATTCAGTCCTGCTGGATGCATGCTCTTGTGAATTCCTCTGGAGGAGAGAGTTATAATGCTTCCCAGGACTTACTGTTCACCTTGTGTGTGAAGAATGGCCACTTGGCTGAGATAGCAAAAACAATTTATCATTTGTGGAACTGTGTCCCAGAATGGGTAGCTAGCTGGCTGCAAGACAGAAAGCAAAGAGTGGGAATAGCTGTTTAGGATTGCAGAAGCGGAGAAATAGGGTCACACTAAGATCTGGGATCATTCACAATTTATATTAATGATTTATACTTCTGAATCAAAAACACAATTTCTAAAATTAAGTATGACACCAAATTGTGGGGATAGTCAATACTGAGAAGGACTGTAACAAATTCCAAGACGACATAAACAAACTTGCAGAATGGGCATATAATTGGTAAATCCACCTTCCAAACCCACGACCTCTACCAACTAGAAGGACAAGGGCAGCAAATGCACGGGAACACCACTATCTGCAAGTTCCCCTCCAAGCCACACACCACCCTGTCTCGGAAATATACCGCCGTTCCTTCACTGTCGCTGGGTCAAAATCCTGGAACTCCCTTCCTAACAGCACTGTGGGTGTACCTATCCCACATGGACTGCAGCAGTTCAAGAAGGCAGCTCACCACCACCTTCTCAAGGTCAATTAGGGATGGGCAATAAATGCTGGCATAGCCAGTGACGCCCACACCCCATGAATGAATAAAAAAAAAGAATCTCAACATAGGTAATTGTGAGGTATTACATTTTGGTAAGAAAAATAAGGAGGTCACATATTACTTGGAAAAGAAGCAAAATGGGGTAGAGGAACAAAAAGGGATCTGGGAGAACAAATACATAAAACACTAAAAGTAGCAACAAAGACTAATAAGGCCATAAAAAAAAGAAAATCAAGCACCATGTTTTATTTCCAGAGGGACAGATTTGAAAAGTAGAAAAGTTATGCTAACCTTGTACTGAACTTTGGTTAGACCACACTTGGAAAACTGTGTATAGTTTTGGTTGCCAGATTATAAAGAGGATATAGAGGAATTGGAGAGCGTGCAAAAAAAAGTTTGCAGGGATGATACCAGAACTGTAAGATTATATCTATTAGGAAAAGATGAACAGGCTGGGTTTCTTTTCTCGTGAAAAGAGAAGGCTGAAGGGTGACCTAATAGATTCCTTTAAAATTATGAAAGATTTTGATAGACATAGAGACAGTGCTACCACTTGTGGGAAAGAGAAAAACTAGAAGCCATCAGTATAAGAAAGTCATCAAGAAATCAAATAGGGAATGCCCAAGAAACTTATTTACACACAGTGCTGAGAATGTGGAACTCACTACCACAGGGAGTAGTTGAGGCAAATAGTATAGATGCATTTAAGGGGAAGATAGATAAGCATATGAGGGAGAAGGGTATTAAAGGTTATGGTGACAAGACGAGGAAGCATGTGTGGAGGCTCAAGTGAAGTATAAATGCTGACATGGATTGGTTGGGACAAATGGCCTGTTTCTGTGCTTTATATTCTGTGTAAATTTGTGTATGAGCCATTAACTTCAGGAGGAGAGAAAATATATAACAGAAAAAACCGGAACAGAGATCATCTTTAAAAGGGAACAGCAGCTATTTCTACCGTAATCTTACGTTTAGCACAATGTTATCTTTGCTCAGCAATATGAATTTTCTGGGAATTTAGACATTCCATCGGTTATACTAACCTGGTGAACCATACTCGTGTCTGGGTAAACGACAGATTTTAGGCATCACTTCCATTAAAGTCTTCACATACTGCAAAATGGTGCCTTGTAGCTGCGGTTAAAACATGTACAGACGATATTGTTAACCCAACAGCGGCAATGCATTTTTAAAAATTGCAAACATATAATTTATTCATTAGGCCTTGGCTATTACCCACAGAAAATCAAGACTCTCTGAAGAGCTACTTCTTTTTTGCCTGATGCACTTTAATTTCTATCCCCTACTTATGTGAATAGAATTTTGAGCACTCAGCAAAGCTTTTCAAATGCAAACGTTCTTTCTTTGCCTCACAATTTTCTCTATCGCTTTCTAATTCAGATGCTTGATGTTGCTACACCAGGTTACCAACAAACAAAAGACAAAAACATACTCTTTTGAATTAAAATATTTTATGGCCTGAAAGCAGGACATCTGTAGTAACTCACAAATGATCCTCCCGCAGAAATAATATGCACTGCGACAATCAAACTGGCTGTTTACATTGATATTTTCAATACATTAATATTTCAGCAGCCCAAATTAACATTTGCTGTCTCAAATCAGCACAGACAGGAATGAGGATTTGTAACCATCTAAAAATGTAAGTAACTCTTCAGGCAAAACTGTGCAACTGCATGCCTTAGGATGAACCAATTCCTGGAACTATGTATTAGCGTTTATCACAGAATCATGAATGTTACAACACAGAAGGTGGTCATTTAGCCCAGCAACCACAACAAGGTGCCTTGCCACATGAGCCACCTAATCTAATACTAATGCTCTGTTTCCTTCACATATCCTCTAATTTTTTTTCAACCAACTATCTCATTCCTTTTAGAATCAGGTCAGGTTGTGGTGGTGAAGAGCAAATTTTGTGTATAGTTTAATGCAAATTCTAGCGACCATTACTCAGATTTGTCTTGTCCTTGGAAAAAATATCAATGTGATTATTTGCAACTCAGTGAAGGATTGCTAGGTTCTGTTCTGGTCCCAGAAGCAGCCCAATTTATATGGTGCCCTCTTCTTTATATGCCCTTAGTGCGTTCGGATTATTGAATTTTGCCCATGTTGGAATGATTTTAACATATTTCATACCTAAATTCAGAAATGTCAATACTGAGTGTTGTGTCAGCACATCTGGCACTACAATGAGAATTTTTAATGTACCAGATTTTTTTTTCTTCTGTTCTGGTTTGCATATGCTCACCTTTATTTTGAAAGGGATGAAGCAGAAGTAAACATTTCAATAACTGACAAATTACAATCTGTTGTAGTTTTAGAATAATCTGCCACCACCTCCTGAGAAAAAGCTTTATAGCTCTTGTTAGAAAGAAAAAAAAGAAATGTTCCCAGCTGAACAAAACACACTGAGAACTATTTCACTAGGTCTCTTTTAGCTTAAGATTATTTCCTATAGTAAAACCATTTGAAGACTGAACAATTGTAAAAAAAAACTTGAATATTAACAGTCCAATTTTACAACATATACTTACAAGGCTCTTAACAACTTTCAGCAGTTCCTCCATTACCACAGCAATTCCTTGATAGCCTAGAAGCTTGCAAATCGCTTTAAAATGAGGAGGGCCTACAAAATTTTTGTAGTTGCTATAAATGCTGCTGTATGCCAAGTTCAGAGCCTATAAAAGCAAAATAAAAGTAGTTAAGAGACTTTTTTTGTAAAAATTATCAATGACAAAAGAGCATTCAAACACCGTCGTGCTTAGCACAACACAATCACAGGTAGATTATTCTAACTGTACAAAGAAGGTGGAATTAAGCAAGAGAACAGAGGGATGACGGAGAAAAAAACAAAAGGGGCACAGTCTGTTATCCTTTGGGAAGTCCTAAAAAGTTCTGCACCAAATGAATTCCCTATAGAAAATGCAATCACTCTTATGTAAGTAAACACACAGATTCAAATGCATTTCCAAATAGTTTATTCTTAAAACAACCATAAACGACAGGAAAATGGGGTGGAGTAAAGGCTTAATATATTAGCTTTTTATGAGACCCAAACTTAAACACAGACCAGGTCAATGGAATGAACATGTTAATTTAACCGGCTGCAAGGGTTAACAAAAAACCATCTGGGGTAGTCCCAACCAAATTCACAATATCTGAAGCCCAAAAAAACCCATTACTTTATTATCAATTCACAACCTCCGTCTGGGAAGCCAGGATGACTGCTGTAGAAATGAAATAAAATTGGCAATGTCGTGCGCTGTCAGCTTAGTTTAGTGGTAGCACCTTCATCTCAAAATCAAAAATTCATGGGCTCAAGCCTGACTCCAAGGAATTGTGTACATAATCTAGGCTGACACTTCAGAGCACTCAGGGAATGGTGCACTGTCGGAAGTGCAGTCTTTAGACGAGACATTAAACCACAGCCCTGATGGTTCAGGTGCACTTAAAAGAGCTGATGGCATAAAAAACAGGTGAACTCACTTGGTGCCCAGGCTACGATTTATCCCTCAATCACAACCAACATTTTAAATTGTTCACTCAAAAGCCTCTATTCTGATTCTTTATGCCAACGTAACTTGAAGTAATATGACTAGCAATATCTACAAGTGAACTTACCTCAGGACTGGCTCTAGAATTTGACACAAAGACAGTCCTGGGATGCCCATACATCATCTTTGTGATTACATATGAACGCATTGTGTGCATGGCATCACTCAACACAAGCAATGACATCACTAACACAATGCACACTCATCCTGGGAGCTATGAGAAGCAGAATTCTCCTTCTTGAAAGGTAAGATTAAAATCAGGCAAAAATAGTTTTTACTAACCCACCTGTCAAGTTCATAAACAAAGAATTACCCACAAAAAGAATAGCATTAGCTTTGTGGGCATTCAACTTGCGACATCTCCTTCTAACTTGCCATATTTCATTTGAAATTGAGGTAGACATGATTTGCTAATTATAAAATCCATGCAACACTTTTATGCAGATTGTTAGTTATCTGCAAATCCAATATACATTCTGAACGCTTCGTACACTGGTACAGCCGAAAGAGTTGAACAAAATTCTGCTGTATATCCTAAAAAATGTTACATCACCCAATCTTTAAGATTAATTATGGAGATACACGTTTATTGACTATTGATCTTAAAGGCAACATCCAAATCAACTGATAAACAACCCAACCTGTCAAATATCTCTTGCATCACTCATTAATGCTATAATACTGACTGAAGGCACAAAAGTGAAATTACAAGAGATATTTGAAAAGGCAACTCCCCCAAGCTTGTAATATGGATTGAAAATAAATGCTAAAGCGATAAAGTTAATTACAAAAAAGCGTTCTGAAAAATTGATGAGAGGGGTATCTGGTAACATGACGTAAAACAGAACACCCAATAATATGAAATAGTCAAAGACATGAAATAGTTAAACACAGGAGAACAATGACCAAAAAACACTATTTGGCAACATGAAATGATTCAGTGCAGCCTTAAAATCAAGGTGAGGCAAAGCAGAAAAGTAGTTACAGTACGAAACCAGAAGTATTATGTGAATGTGAAAAGCTGGACCTTGAACTTTGAAATAACATAGCAACTGGAGACATCTGATTTACAGTGCTGCAGATGTATGCTGAAAATTAGTTGCACAAGAATAGCACACAGGAGTATATTTCAACTAGCACAGGAGGAAAAAATGATGCGGCTGATGATTAATATGATACATTGTGAACATATTACTTGGGGGAGCAGGGCGAAAAGGCCGAGGGGGGTTGGGAGAAGGGTGGGAGAGAAGAGCGGGGGGGGGGGGGGGGGGGGGGGGGAGGGGCAGGAGAAAAGGGTGAAGGGCGAGGAGAGGAGGATAGGGGGAGTGAGAGGGGAGTGGGGGAAGTAAGGGTAGCCATTATTATTAGGTTCTTTGAATGATGTACTGTGGCGGTAGTCTGCCCAAGGGCATATCCTATACTCTTTTTCTCCACACAGGAGAGATAAGCAAGACAACGAAAGAGTGCATATGAGGTGGTTTCCCATTGCCTTCCTCAGACAGGAACGGCAATTGAACACACACTGTTGATGTTGTTCTGAACCACATGCTAGCCAGCTAGTCATCTGAGCTACCCGGTCTCCTTTGATTGATGTACTCAATGTTAATATTCTTTTAAAACTGAAGTAAAATGGTGGAAAAGTACAACTGATTTGGCAAAGTACCTGGAATTTAGCAGCAATGTGGAAAAGGAATGGTTGTGAAGTTTGGCAGCAGTGGGGGTGGGGGAGTGGTGTAAAGCCTGGCTATCCGACCCAAACCCGACTACGTGTGTCGGTTTCGGGTCTGGTTGAAATCTGATCCAGCAGTCGGACTGGACACTGCTTCTGGGAAGTCACGTGATCAGGCTTACCCATGATTTCCCACAACTCCAGCTGCAGGAATAGCCTGCTGCCGGAACAGATGAAGGAGATGTGTGTTGGGTCAGGCGCGAAATAAAATTAAAGGGCTCGAGCTTGGGTCGGGTTCGGATTGGCTGTGGTTGGGTCGGGTTTTAATTTTATACCAGAGCCCAGCTTTAGAGTGGTGGTATTGGAGTATTGGAGCCACTTGCAGGAAGTAATGGATTTTTAAAAAAAAATTTATTTAGAGATACAGCACTGAAACAGGTCCTTCGGCCCACCGAGTCTGTGCTGACCATCAACCACCCATTTATACTAATCCTACACTAATCCCATATTCCGACCATATCCCCACCTGTCCCTATATTCCCCTACCACCTACCTATACTAGGGGGAATTTATAACGGCCAATTTACCTATCAACCTGCAAGTCTTTGGTGGTGGGAGGAAACCGGAGCACCCGGCGAAAACCCACGCAGACACAGGGAGAACAGGCAGTACCCAGAATTGAACCCGGGTCGCTGGAGCTGTGAGGCTGCGGTGCTAACCACTGCGCCACTGTGCCGCCCAGCACTTGCAAGGTAGAAACATGGGCTAGCAATTTTGTTCATTGGGGTTTTAACACTGTGAAGTCGGGTGCCCGGAGAGAGGCATGCCTAGTGGTAACAGTGAAAGCAGCTTTCTGGAATGAATCTCGAATGGTTGACTGACGTACTTTCAAACCAAAACTTCTAAAATCAATCACAAGCAGACAATCCAGCACTGAAAGTTTAGTTAGTTGTGCTAATAGCAGCCCTACAATAAAGGCCATCACTCCTCTGCCTTTTTCAGTTTTTAATCTTGCATCCACAGAACTGTTCCAAGAGGGATGGTCAGATAACAATCAGCCAAGGAAAGACAAGACCAGAGAAGACAGGCTAAATATGTGCAGGTCAAGGATTGAACCGAAGACCTTCTTGTTCTTTAAGGCTGAGTCACAGATTCTGTGGGTTATTGAGCAGTCAGATGACATTTTTTTGCAGTCAGTTTTTGGTCACGCTTTTATGGTTACGCTTTTATGGTTAAAATTTAACATGAAACTGTGCAAACATTTAGACTGGAAATCCTGTTTGTGAACAATTTCTGTAAAAACTTACACTTTTACAGGATGCTATGGAATGAGGCTCTGAACTCACCCAACTCAGTTACCACCTTAAATATATATATATTAAAAAACATATTCATCAGCATCCATAGGCTATTTACTGGTGGGAAATATGTTCAAACCAGTTAGCATCTGTAGATTATGATGCTTTGGATAGGCTACTTTCATCTGAACAAGACTGAAAGATAAAGAGGACTTTTTAGTACTGGGTTATGATAAAGGTTGTACTTTGAAATGTCATAACAGCAGTTGTATAGCGCTTTCAACATAGTAAAATGTCCAGGAGTGGTTACCAATAAAAATTTGACACCAAGCCACACAGGTAGATTGTAGAAATAGAAGGACAGGTGACCAAAAGTTTGGTCAAAAGGGCCAACAGGTTAAGTTTTAAGGAGCGCTTTAAAAGGAGGAGTAAGAGGTGGAGAGATGGAAAGGTTTAGGGAGGGTCTTTGAGCTTAGGGGCGAACCGACTTTTCTTTACAGATGCTGACTGTCCTATTTCCAGCATTTTCTGTTTTTATTTCAGATTTTCATCATTAACAGTCTTCCCTTTTTGTATTATTCAACCTTTTCTGATTTTGTTTATTCGTTCCTGGGATGCGAACAACACTACTAAGGCCAGAAGTTATTGCCCATCCCCAATTGCCCTCGAGAAGGTGGTGGTGAGCTGCCTTCTTGAACCATGTTATGTAGGTACAACCACCATTCTGTTAGGCAGGGAGTTCCAGGATTTTGAGCCAGTAATGACAATGGAATGGTGATATATTTCCTAAATCAGGATGATGTGCAACTTGGAAGAAAAACTGCAGGTAATGGTGTTCCCATGCACCTGCTGCCCTTGTTCTTCCAGGTGGTTGAGGTCACGGGTTTAGAAGGTGCTGTTGAAGAAGCCCTTGGTGAGTTGTTGCAGCGCATCTTGTAGATGGTACACACTGCTGTCACTGTGCACCACTGGTGGAGGGAATAAATGTTTAACGTGGTAGATCAAGCAGGCTGCTTTATCCCGGATGGTGCCGAGTCTGAGTGTTGTTGGAGTTGCACCCATCCAGGTAAGTGGAGAGTATTCCATCATGCTCCTGACTTGTGCCGTGTAGACGGTAGAAAGTCTTTGGACCGTCAGATGAGTTACTTGCCACAGAATGTTCTGATGTGTTGTTATTCTAGTTCGTTTTCTCACTATCATACGAAAACACTGCAACTGCGCTGCCACTTTCACTTTCAGTCTAAGAACAGTCAATAAACTCTTTGTAGGGCCAGGAACTGTGTAATATTTTACCAATTACTTTTTATCTGGTGGCTAATTTATTCCATTTAATTAGCTATATGTGTTGCCAAATATTGCTTCAGTATTAAATTTCCTTCCAGCATCATGAACAATTTTTTTCACCACCTGCAAGCAGATGGACAAGTACTTAATGAGTTTTTTAAAAAATCAATTTTTTTTTTAAACAAGCCTGTTCCATACAAATCCATCAACAAATCCTCAAGTCATTCATTGAATTAATGATAAATACAAATATACCGTACCTTGTGCACTAAGACTAAGCAACAAAAAAAAAATCCTTTGGCACAAAACATCAAAACGAATTTTAAACAAAATGATCATTTGTCAAGAAATCCCTCTGAGTACCTAATATTCAGCTCATCTTTAGGCAGTCACCTCAAGTCTATTCTGCAATACTGAAAACTTCGTCATACTTCAAGAATTCAAAATTAAATACTATAATCACATCAGACAGCAGGCCTTTGAATGCAAAATATACATTCAACAGGATTTTAAAAAATTTCCACTACCAAAATTGGGTAAGAATTTTTTTTTTTTTTGCAGGAGCAGTACCATAGCATGTTTTAGAACTTGTGTTACATTTATAAATGAACCTGTTCGCTATTCTAATGTGGGAGCATCATAACAGAATTCTCTCCTTCCCTGATATTCATGTGCAAGCTTTTGAACATAGGACACTGGATAGTGATCAGCAAGGTCCTGGCTTGTGCTTCCCTTCCCTAGCCAGGATGCTCAATTCCCTGACTGCCAAACGAAGCTGAGATGAATCAACAAGGCATAGACTGAAGACTGAATCTGGGACCTTTCTGGTCTGCATGACAGACACTAGATGATGCCTATACACACCAGGCCTTTGTAATATACAAAGTATGTCTCCTGTGAAAGTCAAGCCTTTCCCATAGAACAGAAAGAATAGCCTGGATTTTGTGGTCAGTGGTGAAGGAACAGTGCTTGCTGTTCATCATGCTGATAGCTGCCCACAAAGTTATTGTGGGCTTTAGAGCAGAGACTTGCTCAAATCCAGCATCTGATCCAGTGCGGCGCCCTCTACAGGGCATTTGTGGTGCCTGTGAGCAGGGCAAGAAACAGTGAGATTCTTCAACCCATCAGTTTGAAGAATCCTCACAGACACGCAAAGTCGAAAGCAGGAAGCATAAATTAGATTAAAACTCAGAACAGCTTCTTCCCAACAGTTGATGGGTTTCTGCAGATCACTGCTCATCTGGATTGTTGTTCCTCGAGTGTTCTCCAATCTCGTGAAATCTAGTGAAGAGGTGCTTTGTAATAGACTGAACCAGAGTTTTCCCAGCACCCCGAGGCATAAAGCTTAGATATCCTCAGGAACAGCATAGCATTCTATGAACTAGGAAGTCATGCTGATGCCTCTGCTCAGTTTAAAGCAGATTTCACACTTCTTTAAATTGCATGGTCTTGAGGGGGAAAAAAATGAACAGATGCATGGGCACTAGGAAAGACTGACATTCAAATTTTAAAACTGGAAAGAATCTTCAAGTGATAGCTGAAGATGAGTTAAGCAAAACGGAACGAAATGAAATAGAGAAACAATAACGAGCCAAAAGTAGTGTTAGGCTGAAGGAACCGGCATTGAAAAAAAGTAACCTTCACTACAATATTTTGGACAATTATACACTTTCAAAGTAACTTTACACTGGCTATTTCTAGAACTTCCTAATACAAACTCGATTATAAAAAAAAGACTTTTCTATACTGCCTACCAAGATCATCAGACATCTCAAAGCACTTTACAGCTAATTAATTATTTTTTGAAGTGTAGTCACCGTTGTTATGCAGGAAACACAGCAGCAAACTCTAACAGCAATGTGAGATTGACCAGATAATTTCTGCTTGGGATGTTGATTGAGGGATAAATATTGGCCAGGACACCAGGGATAATTCCCCAGCTCTTCTTTGAAATAGTGCTATGGGATCTTTTATAACCACCGAGCATGCAGAGATGAAATTACTAATGAATGTTCTTGGCATAATTAAACCAATAAATGAGCACTGCTGCTGAGAGAGGAAAAGAGCTCGGGTATGATTCAGAATGACACATTGACGACATCAGAGGACAATATTATCTGACCAAGGAGATAGTGAAATGGCACAAATTCCATAAAGGATCAATGCCCCAATATAATTCTCTCTCAAATACTGAATGAACTGATAATTTCTGAACAAGACAATTTCAATTTCACCAAAATACAGATGTTGGAACTGTGAAATTAGAGATAATATACCAAAGAAATTCAATAACCTTTCAAAATGTGGCATCAGGACAACATGATGAGTTATTGTGGCTAACAGCATGAAGGAGCTGAATTAACCTCAATCAGCAACCCACGTCACTTCAGTAAACATGACATTTTAAATCTTGTTGATTCATCTCTCTAATCCTGCTCCAAGACATTCCCTCTGCAAGACAGCAGCCACTGATTACACCATGGAATTGCTGATGATCAGAGAAGTTGCAAGCCTGAATAATTTCTTTACTTGCAGAAGGTGTGAAGAAAGGGTACAACAAGGTGAAGAATTCCTGCAAGTGAAGGAAGACTGACTAATGCCAGGGAGAAAGACATCCAAGTTCTGAAAAAGACTCAGCAAATATTAGTGAGGCACCGACAGCTATTTTAAGGGCGTTACTGAGGAGGGAGAATTGGGAAATTGGAAACAGACCAATGTTCCGTCCCCTTTTCCAAAAAAGGGGATAAAACAGACCATGCAACTACAGAACCATTAATGTCCATTCCATGTAGAATAATTAAATCATTAGGAGTAAACCTGTAGTATCTGAACAATAACCTAGTAAACAGTAGTTAAGAATTTAGAAGGGTAATTGTCATTTCTAACCAAACTCCACAAATTCCTGAGGAAGTAATATCCCAAGTGGACTGAAAAAACCTTAGAATATAATGCACCTAAACTTCAAAACAACATTTAATGAATTATTGCACAAAAGGCTATGTTAAACTTAAAGCTGCGAGAACTCAGCGTGATCGGGAGTTGTGGAGAAAGACTGTAGAAACTTGAGCTCTCAAGCCTGGAAAACAGGCTTCAGAGAGGCAATTTTAGGAGGTGTCCAAGAGTATGGAAAAGATATATTCAGAATATTGCTTTTAAATGTTACGACCATGGCAGGAGTAATGCGCTATTAGTTCAGTCCCACTACTCCACAGGTCACATATTAGTAAAGTTTCCCACCTACTGGGGAAATAGCCAAATTAAACACTTTATTTATCCCCCAGAATAAAGCACACCAAACCAGGTTTCTTTCAATAACAAAATTAACTATTTATTAATAAACCAAGTTTTTAAACAATGAGATCAATCTAAATATATGAAAAGATTTTATAACTTATTCTTCCAAACCCTTATCCATATACATTCAAAAATCAACGGTTAACCCAGTTCAAACGGATGTTTTCAGTTGCAATGGTTTCTTAGGAATAATAAAATAATTGGTTGTCCCAGTCTTTTAGGATATTTCCAGATTGGTGAGGTGTCCCAGAGTCATATTGTCAGATGCCACTCAAAGTCTCTCCAGGTGAAATTAATGAACAGTGTGATGGGTAGGCATTCAAGGCAATTCGCTTGCAACAGGCATTACACAGATCTTTCAGCAAAAGGTGTAACAGGTCTACTTGGATTTTTAAGTAGCAGTTTAACAGTAAAAATTTTCTTGAGATTTCAGAATCTCCCAAAAACAACATAGGAGTAACAGTACTCCTCGAGACCGGAGGCAACAACAATCTGCCACACCCGAAACACAAGACTTCCTTTCTCCAAAGCAGTGTTCCTCCACAGAGTGTAGCAACTCCTCTTGTCCTGGGTCTTTTCTCTCTCTTCAGGCAGGTCAAAGCCACACCTTAAATGCAGTATTTCTTTCTAAGAGATGCAAGGCATTTTTTCAGAGAGAGTAGGTCTTTTCTTCTGGTCTCTCTGCAAATCACAGCACAGTTCACTGCTAGCTGCTCCCAGCTCTCTTGTCTGTTTCACACTGCAAAAACTGAAACCTTGCAACAACTAAGTCACAAGAAAATCATAAATCTTCCCGTTGCTTGGATACAAGTTTTGCAGCCTGCACACTTCAAACACCAAGTCAGCATTCAGTGTTCACAGAAAGTCCTTTTTTCTCAGTCTTAAATGCACAAAGACCTCTTATTTAAAAAAAAAACAAACAAAACTCTAGTGACAAAGTAAATCATGAGTTGACAAGGGGACACAGATGCAAACCATCAAATGCTAAATTTGGGAACGATATCAGAAAATGTTACTTCTCACAAAGTGATCCCAGATTGAATAGTGGAGCTGAAAACCTTGAAATCATTTAAGTGACAACTGGGTGCTTCCGGTTAGGTGAATTAAGATGGGCAGATTGGTCTCCCTCCCCTGCAATTTTTGTTTGATATTGAAAGGAGTGTGCAAGCACTAAATGTTTACAAATATATGGCCCAAAAATACAGACTTTTCCACAAACGTCAGATAAAACATAGTGCCAGTTTATGAAGGTGCCCATTTACAAAAGTAGCCCAATGTCTGATGAGGACTCCTGCACCTGAAGAAATATAAAAGCTAAAGGGAAAATTTGTCATATAGTGCTTCAATATGTTCCCTCAAATATCACACCATCTCACATACAATTTTTAAAATTTTTACAAACAGTAATTGCTGTTACATAGGCAAATGTGATAATAATTTGGTAACATTTTGCATATGTGACATGATTTGTTAATAGCTCTTCAATATGCTTCTTTTAAAAGCAGGGCAAGTTGCATTTGGCTAAAAGCTGATCAGCCAGTTTAAGTAATGAAGGCAACAAATTAAATATTCATAAGCTAACAGATGTTGCCTTGACACAAATTTTACCTTTCTAAGCAGCACTGTTAAAAATATGGCATTACAAATCCAAATAAAAAACAGAATTCATCTTAGTTGGAAAACGGTATGGACAAATGGAAAAATTGAAAGGAAAATAATGCTTTGCATGTTGTTACACTGTAGAAAACCTTCAAAAACCATTTATGTCTACGGCACTTAAGAGCCAGGTTTCTTGCACTCTCTTTTTAAAAAAAAGGTATTTAAAACATTGGAGGAAAGAGAAAAAGAACTCCCAAAAGTATACATTTTTAAAAAATCTTACAAACTCCTTCTGATACAAGCAGTAACTTACATATAATTCATTGCTAAGCACTAATCCTAACAAACAACGCTGTATTTTTTTTTAAAACAACAGGATAAAGGAAATGCAACAGTTGTGGTTTCTGTCAAAAAGCAACGTAGTACATAAGAAATTTATGCCAAAAATAAAATGGCATATATGGTCGGAAGACAGAAAGCAAAGTGTTACAGCCGGGTGAGGAACGGGTCCCCTCTTGGCGCCTTTCCTGGTTTGGCCGTAACAGGGTTTAACTTATACAACTTTTTTTTTAAGCTTAACCTCTGAGTCCTTGCTCATTGCTCTCTAATTGTAATTGTAAATGAACCAACCAGACAGGCTTTCTTAGGTTTAAACAAGATAGATGCAAGTTCATTAACCTTACCACTCTAACTCAGTTAAAATTATTGAAATACGCGACGCAACCACGCTATCATACGTATGAGATAAACACACACAAATAGATACAGAGAAGGAGAAAGAATTAAAGGGGGAAGGGTTTGGAGTAGTAAAAGGAATTCAATTACTGCCTTTAGTTTTGCTGTAGAGTCCTTGATTGGAGTTGAAGTCTTGTAGTTCTCGCTGGGGCTTAGTACAGAGTTTCAAACTTGTTTCTCTGGTACCAGAAGGCTGAAGAGGTCCTCTGTCTTGAGGCTTAAGCTGCTTCCGTGAGTCCCTGGGACTTTGCTTGAGAGAGAGAGAGACAGGGAGAGAGAGGGCAGCCTTCCTTCTCCTTGGTCTTTGAATTGCAGTCTGCCCCAAACCTTTCTGTGAGGAACAATTTAACAGTTCCCAGACTGCCAGCAGATAAGTCATGTGACAGGCTTTGTTAGAAACTGCATCTTCTGGGGAGGATTGTTGATTCTTCAAAGCTTACTAGACCTAGACACACGGTTGGGGGGGGGGGGGTGGTGGGAGGAAGAGAGGGGTTGGAGTGTTGTCTCTTACAAAGTCAATGGCTCTCAATGTCCTTGGATCATCACTACTGACAAAACCCATCTCGCTAATTGAATCAGGGAGCACTCCCATCGTCTCTCTATGCAACTGTCTCTCGGAATGCAAATATGCAGCCATGTTTTCGCCGTTCAGCTCTGTGGTCCTTTTCACCAAGTTTTGTTCAATATCAAGTAAAAAGTTCAAGTAGTGTTCCATATGACAAAATTAATATGTTTCCATTTGGCAGGTGTGGTTTCCATCACAAAAGAGATGGGGCAAAAGGTAGTTTCTAGGAAATGGAACAGTTTAGTGAGTTGGGGCTGCTATTGGTTGCTGTTTACATTAAATGATCCAGAGCTAAGAATTCAGGGAAAATGTAGAAATTTACTGTAGTTCAATATAGAAAATGGGAAAGAAATTCATATTGAAAGTAATGGGGAAAGTGAATACAACTAAAATGACACAATGGGGCGGCACAGTGGCGCAGTGGTCAGCACCGCAGCCTCACAGCTCCAGCGACCCGGGTTCAGTTCTGGGTACTGCCTGTGTGGAGTTTGCAAGTTCTCCGTGTCTGTGTGGGTTTTCGCCAGGTGCTCCAGTTTCCTCCCACAGCCAAAGACTTGCAGGTTGATAGGTAAATTGGCCATTATAAATTGCCCCTAGCATAGGTAGGTGGTAGGGGAATTGAGGGAAGTTGGGGATGTGGTAGGAGTATGGGATTAATGTTCTTTCTTTTGGGCCTCCTTATCTCGAGAGACAATGGATACGCGCCTGGAGGTGGTCAGTGGTTTGTGAAGCAGCGCCTGGAGTGGCTATAAAGGCCAATTCTGGAGTAACAGGCTCTTCCACAGGTGCTGCAGAGAAATTTGTTTGTTGGGGCTGTTGCACAGTTGGCTCTCCCCTTGCGCCTCTGTCTTTTTTCCTGCCAACTACTAAGTCTCTTCGACTCGCCACAATTTAGCCCTGTCTTTATGGCTGCCCGCCAGCTCTGGCGAATGCTGGCAACTGACTCCCACGACTTGTGATCAATGTCACACGATTTCATGTCGCGTTAATGTAGGATTAATATAAATGGGTGGTTGATGGTTGGCACAGACTCAGTGGGCCTAAGGGCCTGTTTCAGTGCTGTATCTCATTAAAAAAAAAATTTTTTTTACATTTTAAATGGAGGTTTGTTGTGCAGATTCAGAGGTCATTAAAGATGGTAGCACAAGTCGGTGTTACCATAAGGTGGTTAAAGAATTCTGGTTTTTTTTACATGGAGGTAATGTTGAATGACTGCAAGACCTAAATTAAACCACTGTCAGAAATATGGTGCACAATTGTGGACATCCTATTTTACGAAGGATATGAAAGCACATCAAAAAGGATCGGCAGGTGAAAAAAAAAAGAGAAAGCTCCTGTATCTAAGGACCTAGTGTTAAGGCAAGTCGACAGGGAAAAAGCAATTTGGTGACCAGAAGTTGGATTTAGAGTTTGGGGGCGGTTGGGGGTGAAGAATAAGCCGGGCACAGAACAGAGTGAATGTATGCATCTAAGGATGCAATGCATTATTAAACAACGGGGTTGTGATAGAACATATAGAATATAGAACAGTACAGCACAGTACAGGCCCTTCGGCCCACGATGTTGTGCCGAACCTTTAACCTACTCTAAGATCAAACTAACTACCTACCCTTCATTCTACTATCATCCATGTACCTATCCAAGAGTCGCTTAAATGTCCCTAATGTATCTGCTTCTACTACCACCGCTGGCAGCGCATTCCACGCACCCACCACTCTCTGTGTAAAGAACCTACCTCTGACATCTCCCCGAAACCTTCCTCCAATCACCTTAAAATTATGCCCTCTGGTGATAGCCCTTTCCAACCGGGGAAAAAGTCTCTGGCTATCCACTCTATCTATGCCTCTCATCATCTTGTACCCCTCTATCAAGTCACCTCTCATCCTTCTTTGCTCCAATGAGAAAAGCCCTAGCTCCCTCAATCTTTCTTCGTAAGACATGCCCTCCAGTCCAGGCAGCATCCTGGTAAATCTCCTCTGCACCCTCTCTAAAGCTTCCACATCCTTCCTATAATGAGGCGACCAGAACTGAACACAATATTCCAAGCGTGGTCGAACCAGAGCTTTATAGAGCTGCAGCATAACCTCGCGGCTCTTAAACTCAATCCCCCTGTTAATGAAAGCCAACACACCATACGCCTTCTTAACAACCCTATCAACTTGGGTGGCAACTTTGAGCGATCTATGGACATGGACCCCAAGATCCCTCTGTTCCTCCACACTACCAAGAATCCTGTCTTTAAGCCTGTATTCTGCATTCAAATTCAACCTTCCAAAATGAATCACTTCACACTTTTCCAGGTTGAACTCCATCTGCCACTTCTCAGCCGAGCTCTGCATCCTGTCAATGTCCCGTTGCAACCTACAACAGCCTTCCACACTATCCACAACTCCAGCAACCTTCGTGTCATCGGCAAACTTGCTAACCCAGCCTTCCACTTCCTCATCCAAGTCATTTATAAAAATCACAAAGAGCAGAGGTCCCAGAACAGATCGCTGTGGAACACCACTGGTCACCGAGCTCCATGCTGAACACTTTCCATCTACTACCACCCTCTGTCTTCTATGGGCCAGCCAATTTTGTATCCGGACAGCCAACTTCCCCTGTATCCCATGCCTCCTCATTTTCTGAATGAGCCTACCATGGGGAACCTTATCAAACGCCTTGCTAAAATCCATATACACCACATCCACTGCTATTCCTTCTCACATCTTCGAAGAATTCAATAAGGCTTGTGAGGCATGACCTGCCCCTCACAAAGCCATGCTGACTATCTCTAATCAAACCATACTTTTCCAAATAATCATAAATCCTGTCTCAAAATCCTCTCCAATAATTTGCCCACCACTGACGTAAGACTGACTGGTCTATAATTCCCAGGGTTATCCCTATTCCCTTTCTTGAACAAGGGAACAACATTTGCCACCCTCCAATCATCCGGTACTACTCCAGTGGACAGTGAGGACGCAAAGATCATCGCCAAAGGTGCAGCAATCCCTTCCCTCGCTTCCCGTAATATCCTTGGGTATATCCCGTCTGGCCCCGGGGACTTATCTGTCCTCATTCAAAATTTCCAGCACATCCTCTCTCTTAACCTCAACCTGTTCGAGCATATCAGCCTGTTCCACGCTGTCCTCACAAACGACCAGGTCCTTCTCACTAGTGAATACTGAAGCAAAGTATTCATTTAGGACCTCCCCGACCTCCTCCGACTCCAGGCACAAGTTCCCTCCACTATCCCTGATGCCATGTAATATCAGTATAGTGTACGAAAAGTTGAAGAATTGATATTTTGCGGCTGCTTATGCTTTTGGTTATTTATAAATTGAATGGCTGAGCAACAGTATATGGGCAGAGTTAGTGCAGTTGTATAATTTCCATCTTCATAAGAAATTATTTTTGAATTCCAAGTATAAACAGAAAAGTACAGGTGCCTTTGTCAACGTGACTTCCTCTGCAGTTTAAAAAAAAATCATCTTTCAGGTTCTCAAATAATTTGGAAGAAAAAAATACAATCATATTACAGGAAGGGGAAACATGTTTTTTTATATTAAGAAAAGTAAATGTTTTATGTAAACACCCAATGTTTTGGAATTCTCTGTACAAACAAAAAACATAAATAGTGCACTTAATTTGTTTTCTCTCTCTGACTCAGGTTCTCTGCTTGAAATAGTAAATTTCAAGTAGTACATACATAATCTATACTTCAAAAAGCTTTTAAGATTCATTGCCCAGCTTGTCTTGCGATCATTTAGAAAACCAAAAACGTTTTTTTTGAAACTGTCACAAGATGACAACACAGGGGTTATTTGCAACTTTGTACCTTTGGGCGGTTACCTTAGCAAAGCAGATTGCCTGGCCATTGTATAACCTGCCCTTTGAAATTATATGCCTAAATTGAAAATTACTTGCACTCACCCATAGATTCAAATAGTATACAGATGAGCCAAACAGCACATTAGGAGGGGTGACTAAAAGTTGGTCATGTGTATAAAAAAAGGACTGCATCAGTGCTGATATCACCAGGTTAGTGTCTCTGCAGTTTAAAAAAAACTCTAATAGCTTTCAAAAGCAAAAATACTTACATTTATACAGCTCCTCCATGTAGAAAATCATCCTAAGGTGCTTCAGAAAGTATAACCAGGCAAAGACTGATGCTGATCCAAAGGAAATATTAGGAGGAGTGACCAAAAGTTTGGTCAAATAAGTCGGTTTTAAGGAGGGCCTTAAAAGGAGAAGGATGTGGAGTGGTACAGGAATTTAGGTGGTTACAGCCGTGGATGCCAATGGTGGGAGTTAAGGGAGGGAAGACTGCCAGAGCCAGAAAAATGGAGAGTTCAGGGTAGGGAGGTTACAGAGATAGGGAGGGACGAGGCAATGAAAGAACTGAAACATGAAGATGATAATTGTAAACTGAAATCATTGAAGGACCTAGAGCCAATGTCGGTCAGCAAGGACAGCAGTAATAGAAGAGAAGACCCTGGTATAGCATAGGGTATAGATAGCAGAGTTTGAGATAAGATGAAGTTCATAGAAGATATAGGATCACAGACTGACCAGGAGAGCACTGGAATTCAAGTCTGGAGGCAGAGGTTTAGTCATTGATCAAATGTTGTTTAACTTCCACAAACATTATTAATCTGCCATCGCTTCATAGCGTTATACAGCACAGAAACAGGCCCTTCGGCCCATCATATCTGTGCTGGTCATCAAGTATCTAACTATTCTAATCCCATTTTCCAGCACTTGGCCTGTAGCCGTGTATGCTATAGCGTTTCAAGTGCTCATCTAAATACTTCTTAAATGTTGAGAGGGTTTTTGCCTCGACCACCTCTTCAGGCAGTGCAATCCAGATTCCAACCACCCTCTGGGCGAAAAACCTTTTTCCTCAAATTCCCACTAAACCTCCTGCCCCTTACCTTAAATCTATGCCCCCTGGTTATTGACCCCTCCGCTAAGGGAAAAGGTTTCTTCCTATCTAACCTATCAATGCCCCTCATAATTTTTCAGGTCTCCCCTCAGCCTTCTCTGCTCCAAGGAAAACAACCCGAGCCTATCCAGTCTCTCTTCATAGCTCAAATGCTCCAGCCCAGGCAACGCCCCGGTGAATCTCCTCTGCACCCTCTCCAGTGCAATCACATCTTCCTACAGTGTGGCCGTAGGAACTGTACACAGTACTCGAGCTATGGCCTAACTAGCATTTTAAATAGCTCCATCATAACCTCCCTGCTCTTATATTCTATGCCTTGGCTAATAAAGGCAAGTATCCCATATGCCTTCCTAACCACCTTATCTACCTGTGCTGCTGACTTCAGTGATCTATGGACCAGTACACCAAGGTCCCTCTGACCCTCTGTACTTACTAGGGTCCTACCATCCATTGTATTATTCCCTTGCCTTGTTAGTCCTCCCAAAATGCATCACCTCACATGTCTCAGGATTAAATTCCATTTGCCACTGCTCCGCCCATCTTATCAGCCCATCTATATCGAACTGTAATCTCAGGCTTTCCTCCTCACTCTTTACGACACCACCGATTTTCATGTCATCTGCGAACTTAGTGATCATGCCTCCTATATTCATGTCTAAATCATTAATGTACACTACAAACAGCACTGATCCCTGTGGTACACCACTGGTCATAGGCTTCCACTCACAAAAACAACCCTCGACCATCACCCTCTGCCTCCTGCCACTAAGCCAATTTTGGATCCAATTTGCCAAATTGCCCTGGATCCCATGGGCTCTTACCTTCTTAACCAATCTCCCATGCAGGACCTGATCAAAAGCCTTACTGAAGTCCATGTCGACTACATCAACTGCATTACCCTCATTGACACATCTAGTCACCGCCTTGAAAAATTCAATCGTTAGACACGATCTCCCCCTGACAAAGCCACGCTGACTATCCCTGAATAATCCCTGCCTCTCCAAGTGGAGATTAATCCTGTCGCTCAGAATTTTTTCCAATAGTTTCCTAACCACTGATGTTCGACTCACTGTCCTGTAATTACCTGGTTTATTCCTGCTACCCTTCTTGAATAATGGTACCACATTTGCTGTCCTCCATTATGTCTACTGTGGCCAGAGAGGATTTGAAAATTTGTGTCAGAGCCCCTGCTATCTCTTCTCTTGCCTCACATAACAGCCTGGGATACATCTCATCTGGGCCTGGGGATTTATCCACTTTTAAGCCTGCTAAAACAGCTAATACCTCCTCCCTTTCAATGCTAATATGCTCAAGTATATCACAATCCCCCTCCCTGATCTCTACACCTACATCGTCCTTCTCCATAGTGAAGACCGATGAAAAGTAATTATTTAAAAGCTCACCTATGTTTTCCAGCTCCACACACAGGTTGCCACTTTGGTCCCTAATGGGCCCTACTCTTTCCCTGGTTATCCTCTTACCCTTAATATACTTCTAAAATGCCTTGGGATTTTCCTTTATCTTGCCCGCCAGTGTTTTTTCATGTCTTCTCCTTGCTCTCCTAATTACTTTTTTTTTTTAAGTACCCCCTACACTTTCTATACTCCTCTTGTGCCTCCGTTGTTTTCAGCGCTCTGAATCTGCCATAAGCCTCCTTTTTTTCCTGATCCAATCCTCTATTTCCCTTGACATCCAGGGTTCCCTGGACTTGTTAATCCTACCCTTCACGTTAACGGGAACATGTTGGCTCTGAATGCTCATTATTTCCGCTTTGAATGACTCCCACTGGTCTCATATCGACTTTCCGACAAGTAGCTGCTCCCAGTCCACTTTGGCCAGATTTGAAATCGGCCTTCCCCCAATTCAGTACCTTGATTTCTAGTCCATCTTTGTCCTTTTCCATAACTACCTTAAATCTTACCGAGTTATGGTCACTATCCCAGAAATGCTCCCCCCACTGACACTTCTACCACTTGACTGACTTTATTCCCTAGGATTAGGTCCAGTACCGCCCCTTGTAGGACTTTCTACGCACTGGCTCAAAAAGCTCTCCTGGATACATTTTAAGAATTCTGCCCCCTTTAAGCCTTTTGCACGAAGATGATCTCAGTTAATATCGGGGAAGTTGAAATCCCCAATGATTACCCTATTATTTTTACACCTCTCTGAGATTTGCCTACATTTCTGCTCCTCTATCTCTCCCTGACTGTTTGGAAGCCTGTAGTAAACTCCCAGCCAAGTGACTGCCCCCTTTTTGTTTTCAAGTTCTATCCAAAGGGCCTCATTTGAGGAACCTTCTAAGATATCATCCCTCCTTACTGCAGTAATTGACTCCTTGATCGACAGTGCAATGCCACTTCCTCTTTTATCCCTCCCGTCACACCTGAAGATTCTATACCCCTGGAATATTGAGCTGACAGTCCTGCCCCACCCTGAACCATGTCGCTGTGATAGCAATAATTTTGCCATATCTAGGGAAACTACTGCATTAGATTAACAAACATTAAATACCATGCTTGTCTACCAAAGTAGGTAAAGTTCAAAAGGAGTTTTCAGCCAGTCTCTGCCTGAAGCATCAAGCTGATCAAAGAGAATGGAACATACCCATGCAGAAAGGTGCCAAGTGTTTGATTCAATGGTCATCAAATATTTCAACGATCTGTTAGACAGGCCCCGATGCTAGTACAATGCAGACTATCCAATCATGTGTAACAAAATTCCATAATCCTAATAGTGATTCAAGCCAGCTTGCAGAAAGCAGCTCACAAACTGTACAAACACCCCATGTGCATTCGACATAACCTCCTTGCTTTTATATTCGATGGATGGGGCTTTTTGCTTAACCCTGTCTGTGTACAATGTGGTCAGCTTCCTTTCCCTACTGTTAGTACCAAAATGTATTATTTCACATTTCTCTACATTAAACTGTATCTGCCCCCTATATTCCCATACTGCTAGCCAATCTACACTGTCTTTCACATACCTCATTATACCCATAATTTTACATCTTTACCAAATTTCAATATTTTTCCCTCAAATCCCAAGTCCAGATCATTTATGTAACTAGTTGTCCCAACAGAGATCCCTATGGAACACTATTCACATTTGTGCATTCTAAGAAACTTCCATATCTGCCATGTGTTTTGCTTTCTGCCCCGTAACTCCAGATCCATGTGGCCATTCTTCCCATTAACGCCGAGTGCTATTTATCTTGTTATAAGTAATCATCAAATGCCTTTTGAAAATAGATATAAACCACATCCACTATTATTCTTTTATCTTCTCTTTTGGTTATTTCTTCAAAGCAAATGCACCATTTTAGAAATTCATGCTGAGACAGAAACATAAATCAATAAGACCTAAGCATTTTATTCCATATTACAGACTAGAGTAGTTTATTACTGAATGAAGACTAACTGCTATAATTTCTAGCTTTCTTATATTTCAAATAGTTGCCTTCGGCTCAAAGTTCAGTTCAGCAGAACTATATGCATCATTATTGATGCACTGTCAACACCCGTTGTGAATTTAAAATTTTTGATCATCAGCATGACATGTGTAAACACGCATACCTCCTGTATCAAAGACAGCAGTGAAAGCATCAATGCTGTTCAACTTAATCATCAAAATCCATTAGCGTAAGAGATTTGGGCAAAGCTCTGACTATGGTAAGCATACTAAGGAATTATGTAAATGACGACATTCTTCAAAAAGACCAACCAAGAATATAATGCAAAGAAAAACTTGTAGCTATGTTTCTCAGTAAAATTAAATGATCCAGGAGAATCTGAAGCCAAGAATTTAAGTACTGAAATCATGTAGATTGTTTTGCTGTACTTAAAAAGCAGGAAACAAAGCTTGCTTTGAGCTTCGGTGCTGCTTTGAAGAGTCAATACAGCCTGGAACTTGATGTTTGAATCCCTCCAATCAGGTTTCCGCTCCTGCCACAGTACCGAAACAGCTCTCAAAGTCACAAAGGACATCTTATGTGACTGTGACAAAGGTAAACTTTCCCTCCTAGTCCTCCTTGACCTGTCTGCAGTCTTTGACACTGTCGACCACACCAATCTCCTCCAACACCTCTCTATTGTCATCCAGCTGGATGGGTCTGCTCTCAGCCAGTTCCATTCTTAGCTCTCTAATCATAGCCAGAATATTATTTGCAATGACTTCTCTTCCTGCTCCTGTACCATTACCTCTAGTATCCCCTCCCCTCCTACCTCTCACCTACATGCTGCCCCTCGGCAACATCATTCAAAAGCACAGCGTTAGTTTTCACATGTATGCTGACAACACCCAGCTCTACCTTACCACCTCTCTTAACTCCTCTACTGTTGCTAAGTTATCAGATTGCTTATCCAACATCCAATACTGGATGAGCAGAAATTTCCTCCAATTAAATACTGGGAAGACTGAAGCCATTGTTTTCGGTCCCTGCTCTAAACTCCGTTCCCTAACTACTGACTCCATCCCTCTACCTGGTAACAGACGGAGTCTAAACTAGTCTGTTCGCAACTTGGCGTCATATTTGACCTTGAGATGAACTTTCGACTGCTTATTTGGCCCATCACTAAAATTACCTATTTCCACCTCTAACATCGCTCGACTTCGTCCCTGTCTCAGCTCATCTGCTGCTAAACCCCTCATTCATGCCTTTGTTACTTCAGACATGACTATTCCAACCCACTCCTGCCCGGTCTCCCACACGCTACCCACCGTAAGCATGAAGTCATTCAAAACCCTGCTGCCTGTGACTTAACTCGCACAGTTCCCAGTCACCCCTTTGCTCAATGACCTACACTGGCTCCGAGTCAAGCAACATTTTCATTTTCAAATTCTCATCCTTGTTTTCAAAGCCCTCCAAGGCCTCGTCCCTCCCTATCTCCGTAACCTTTTCCAGCCCCACAACCTTCTGAGATATCTGTGCTCATCTAATTCTGGCCTCTTGAGCATCCTCTATTTTAATCACTCCACCGCTGGTGGCTATGCCTTCAGCTTCCTGTGCACTAAGCTCTGGAATTGCCTCCCTAGACCTCTCCCTATCATTTTCTTCCTTTAAGACACTCCTTAAAACCTACCTCTTTGACAAAGCTTTTGGTCATCTGACCGAATATCTCATGTGGCTCGTTGCAACATTTTGATTTATAATGCTCCTGTAAAGCACCTTGGGATATTTTATACTTATATAGCGTCTTTAACATAAGAAGTTCTTGCTTTGACAATGGGGAGGGGGAACGTTTCAGGAGCCAAAATGCAGAAATGATGGGTTTTTATATTGACTTATACACAAAAATTAACTCTACACATTGTCGGAGCTCTGAGAAACTGCATGCCGTCTCCGACTCGGGCTGTACGTTGGGTCAGATTTTAAAAAAATAATATTCAACACTTACACTCAAAATAAAAAAGCAACATTTTTAAATAACTTGCAGAATTCTCATTCACTGAATGACTCCAATATGAAAAACATCTGGAGATCACAGTCTTCCAACAGTACAAAAGGATATCAGATCACATCTCTCTAAAACTTACATGTCAGACTCTCATTTCATCCAATTACAAGCTACTTTAAGCTTTGATCTTTAGGTACTTAAGCTAAGGCATATATAAAAAAAGAGTGAGTTTGAAAGGGAAACAGCCACACAAGTGTTTTTACTAAACCACTTTGCAACGAAATACAAGTCAGTGCAAATAATTCAGGCAACCCCTCACAAACTAATTTTAATGTACAAAACAACACATTTCCAATTTAAAGGTTGATGGGGCCACCATGATCTAAGTGGAACTGACTTGCCCTCATCATTCTTTTCATGTTGTGCTGGTGTGTCACACCCTTTTAACGCCCAACCTACACGATTACAATATACATGGTAATTGGAGGTCGCATGACTCCCTCCAAAAATCTAAACGAATTGTATACTTGAAATTTTCACTATTAACTGAGCCTATATGGCAAATAATGACATATTTCTTAAAAATCTATTCTACCTTGGATTTTCAGCACTTTTCAACAGAGATGGTTAATGCTGTTAACAAGTAACACCAGTGCAAAAACTACTTTTATGCATGAATCCACATGAAAGGCTGATGTGGACATCATTTAATTTACAGAAACCTATCTACCTTTAACCTGGTTCCGGAGAGTTTTATGATCAAATTAAGCCTTGGTCTGTACTCTCAAATATCACAGTCATATATCAAACACTTCATTCTGACCATGCGCCTGAAGCAATCAAACCTGAGTGAACACAGCAGCACAGAACTGCACAATCCAAGCACTCTCTTTTCTTCCCTATATAAGAAAGCAACAGTGAAGTGGATAGTATAAATCAGTTTCTCATGAGAACTGCTGCAAACCACTTGAACATGCACAGTGCTGTTAATCTGTTAGTGTAATAAAAACAAAACAATGAAGTATTGCGAACATCCTGTTGGAGTGTGAAAAAGCCAGTAGAAAGGCAGCAAGACCTCATTATTTTGTGAGCTGTGAGAAGACGATTGGAAAATGCAGTCGGCAAAGAAAATCAACTAACAAACGAGGCACTGAAAAGCTGTCTTTGGACATTTCTGCAAGAAAATCATTAACTGCAAGCTTCCCTCAACAGCAGGGGTGAGTTAATATTTGATCTCTTCTATACAATATCACGTATCCTATACATTTGGGGGGAAAAATACTCAAAATGTATAAATGTCCAAAGAACATTACCTGCAATATGTGCATACTGTAATGAATTTTCCCCTTAGCGACTAAACTCATTTCTCAGCCAATGAAGAGCATTTGAAGAGAAAATGCTATAAACTATGCCAATTAATACCTTGTGTTGATAAAAATGCAGAAAACTCACGTACAAATGCTGAATCTTGTTATATTTTAATTTACAAATATATAAAGCTTACGAGTCCTTAACCTAATAATGCACTTGAAATTGATATATTTAAAGCTTGTTCCGTATTTCAAAGGAAATATTTGCAATGAATGCTCTATAGAAGCATGTGCTTCAGATGAAATAAATATTCATTAACAAATTCCACCCTACAAAAATGGAACACCAGGGTTCGAATAGATTCTGCTTTAACCCCTACACCTTGAGTGATGGACTAAAATGGGAACTTTTGCTGAATGGCCAACTTGCACAATTGAAGGAAAAAATGACTTAGCTGAATTATGCTCTTAAATCTAAACTCGGGCTCCCGACAGTAGGCGATTAAGTTGATCGGACCTTAAATGCTTGCTTGATAGATGAAATAATAATTTGAAACAATAGTCACATCCGGGTCACAACAAATATCCGGTAAACTGGAAGAACTGAACAAGATAGCTAATTGAGCCTTGACCTCCCAGGGTCCAAAAATATTTAAGATAAAAAATATCAATCATTTCAGGATTTAAATTTTGCCATTGCAAATATCTCAAGATCACCAAAACTGCATCTTCTTGCAGCAGGGCTTCTTGTGTACTAAACTAATATTTATTACGCACATTGATATACTGAAGCAAAGCTATAGAGCTGAATGATAAAAAGCCATAACATAATTGTATTTGAAGTCAAATGACAAAAACACAAGGCAGATTTTAACCCCACCTACCTAGGGAAAAACAAGTGGATTGCAGTTATAATCGCCTGGCTGACTTACCTGCCAATGTTCAGGACTGATCCCACCCTCTTGTATTTTATCTTGCTCTTCTGAGCAAGCGGCAAGGACACCTGCCTGAAGCAGATGATGTCCTTCTTTAAATCGGCATATCAACGCCAGATAATGGCAGGAGGACCAACTGCAATTTAAAACGTGGCATGAGCAGGGAAGCGTTGTGGAATTGCTGCCAGTTGAAGACAGCAGGAAGAGTATCTGAGACCAAAAGAGGCCCAACGTTATGTTTTTTGTGGAAAATATAGACCTCCCCCTGCCTAGGGCTTTCTGCCTTTCCCTATTGTAAAACCCAGCAACCATTCCTTTGGTGCTGGCTGGCTGATTTTGTACCACCCAAAATTCCACTCTTCTCCACTGACCAGCAGACACTTCCCTCACATTTCAAGCGGCAGCGGATCAGCAGCATACTATTGAGGCCAGGAGTTAACTATCGCTTGGGCTGGCACTCATTCATCTGATTCCTGCTCCCAGTTAAAATCAGGACTACAGAGACCCATACGCTCGACTTTGTATAGAAAAATGTTTAAATAATTTCTTCCATAAAAATCAAAATGTAATTAAGTGTTTTTCTCATTAATATGCATCGGTAACAATCATATATAAGAAATTGTAAAATGATAACATGTAGCTAAAAGCTACATGCATCACGAAAGTGGCCCAAGACGTTCTCTTTCCCAATTATCAGGAGCAGGATTTGGCTATACGGCTCCTTGAGCCCGCTCCACCATTCAATAAGATCATGGCTGGCCTTTTACCTCAATTCCACTTTCCCAACCTATCCCCCTATCCGTTGATTCCCTTACTGTTCCAAAATCTAGCAATTTCAGCCTGGAATAAACACATTGAGCATCCACAGCCCTTTGGGTTAGAGAATTGCAAACATTCACAACCCTTCATGAAGAAATTTTTCATCTTAATCCAAAATTGCTGTCCTCTTATCCTGAGACTATGCCCCCAGTTCAATATTCTCCAGTCAGTGGAGTGTCTATCCTATCAAGCCCTTTCAGAATCTTGCAGGTTTCAATGAAATCCCTCTCATTCTAACAAACTCAAGAATCAAGGTCCATTCTACTCAATCTCTCATAGGACAACCCTCTCATTCCAGGAATCAAATCTTGTGAACCATCATTGCAATCCCTCCAAGCAAAGTATACCCTTCTTTTGGCAAGACCACCAAAACTGTACACAATGCTCCAGGTGTGATCTCACCAAAGCCCTATAACTGCAGCAGGATTTCCTCATGTTTATGCTCCAACACTGCTGCAATAAATGCTAACATGCCATTTGCCTTCCCAATTATTTGCAGTATGTGCATGCAAGAATATCCAAATGTCTCTGCATAACAGCATTTACCAATCTCTCAGCTTTTAAAATAATCAACTTCTGTATTCTTTCTACCAAAGTGGACAACTTCACATTTCCCTACATTATTCGCCTTCTTGCTCACTCACTTAACCAGTCCATATTCCTTTGCAGCCTCTTTATCTTCTCCTCACAGCTTACTTTGTTACCTAGCTTTGTAATCGGTAGCAAACTTGGATACATTACACTCAGTGCTCAGATCTAAGTCATTGATATAGATTGTAAATAGCCGAGGCCCGAGCACCTATCCTTCCAGCACTCCACTCGTTACAACCTGCCAATCCGAAAATGCCCCGTTTATTCCTACTTTAGTTGTCTACCCATTAGCCAATCCTCAATCCAAACTAATACTTTACCCCGAATCCCATGGGTCCAACCTGGAGGACAATGTTTTTATCAGACTACAAGTCATTAGTTTCATTACACCTTTGGACATGAAATGTATTTCAATAATTATATAAAAGAACGGACATAAAACAAGGTGTTCCAATGTCTCAGCAGAATTCAATGGGATGAATACAGTCCCAAAATGAATGCAGTGTCATTTCCACAGCATTGTGGTATGTTACACTAAATGATCAGGAAATGCCAGACACAAATTTGATACAGACTACAGCCTATGTATCAGCAACCAAGAGTGAGCATTATTTTCTTAAAGAAGTCTTTCACTTTCATTGTTTAAGCAAACTGTTTTGGGTGTTTTTAAGGTTAAAAAGGTAGAAAACAATAGATACCCAAGAGTGATAAAGGGACAGTAACCTCACCATGGATAACATATAAAGCTCAAGAAATTTAACAATTTGTGTCTCAACTCGAGACAGGATTACTCCCTTGTAACCAACTGAATGTAATGTACTCCACTGAGTGTTGAAATGGGCAGTGGAGATGGGGGCTAGCTGTATTCCATTTTTAACCTTATTCTTGTCTGTGGAAATCATACTCATTAGTTCAGAGACACAAGGGCACTTCATCCATTCCATACAGCTGCTCTCACATGCGCTCAAGTCTTCAGAAGAAGGAATTTTCCTCCACACAAGATCAGACGGCAGGTTGTTCAACCTTGCCCGCCTAAGAGCGAAGACCAAAGTATGGAAAGTGATAGGTAAATTGGCTGTTGCAAATTGCCCCTAGTGTAGGTAGGTGGTAGGGAATATGGGATTACTGTAGGGTTAGTATAAATGGGTGGTTGTTGGTCGGCACAGAATCGGTGGGCTGAAGGGCCTGTTTCAGTGCTGTATCTCAAAAAAAAAGTCTGCAGAGACTCATCGACAGGATTGCAGCTGCCAGCAACGAATTTGGCCTAACCATCAGCCTCAAGAAAACTAACATGGAACAGGACGTTAGAAATGCTCCATCATCAATATCGGTGACCACGCTCTGAAAGTGGTTCAAGAATTCACCTACCTAGGCTCAACTATCACCAGGAACCTGCCTCTCGATGCAGAAATCAATAAGCGCATGGAAAAGGCGCCCGCTGCTATGTCCAGACTGGCCAAGAGAGTGTGGGAAAATGGTGCACTGACACGGAACGCAAAAGTCCGAGTGTATCAAGCCTGTGTCCTCAGTACCTTGCTCTTTGGCAGTGAGGCCTGGACAATGTATGTCAGCCAAGATTGATGTCTCAATTCATTCCATCTTCGCTGCCTCCGGAGAATCCTTGGCCTCAGGAGGCAGGACCGTATCTCCAACACAGAAGTCCTCGAGGCGGCCAACATCCCCAGCATACACACCCTACTGAGCCAGCGGTGCTTGAGATGGCTTGGCCATGTGAGCTGCGTGGAAGATGGCAGGATCCCCAAGGACACATTGTACAGCGAGCTCGTCACTGGTATCAGACCCACCGGCTGTCCATGTCTCTGCTTTAAAGACATCTGCAAATGTGACATGAAGTCCTGTGACATTGATCACAAGTCGTGGGAGTCAGTTGCCAGTGATCGCCACAGTTAGCGGACAGCCATAAAGGCGGGGCTAAAGAGGGGCGAGTCAAAGATACTTAGCTGTTGGCAGGAAAAAAAGACAGAAGTGCAAGGAGAGAGCCAACTATGTAACAGCCCCGACAACCATTTTTATCTGCAGTGCCTGTGGAAGTGTCTGTCACTCTAGAATTGGCCTTTATAGCCACTCCAGGCGCGGCTTCACAAACCACTGACCATCTCCAAGCGCTTATCCATTGGGTCTCGAAACAAGGAGGCCAAAGAAGAAAAAGATGACTTAAATATTGGCCGAAATTTTACACCCCCCCTCCCCCCCAAACAGCAGGAAGATGGCGGGGGGTTTGGGTGTAAAAATGGATCGGGAGACGTGGAGGGGCCCTCCCAACCCACTCCCACTTTCCGCATGGTGGCAGCAGCGGCGAAAAACGGCCTGCCTGCCCCAGGCCAATCAAGGCCCTTAAGTGGTCACTTGACTCCGCCATGGGTATTTTACCGTTGGCAGGCGGGTAGCCCAGGCCCAAGAGAAGCCGCCTGACAAAAGCAGGCCGCTCTCCGACAGCCTGCGTGGGGGGGGGCCCTTATGATTGGACACCCTGTGCCCGATGGAGGGCCGCCCCCGCTGCGCCAACCACCCCCAACACGTCCCCCATACCCCCAATCAACCACCCTTGCCCCGCAGGGGCCCGACCGTTCACCCCCAGCAAGGCAACAAAAACTAACCTTGGTTCCAGGCTCCCCGACATCTTGGTCTTGAAGCTGGGCTGCAGTCCCAGCAGTGGCCACTGCTGCAGGTGGTGACCACTCCTGGTGGCGCTGCTGGGACTAAGAGCCGCCAGCCCGCTGAATGGCCGGCATCTCTAATAGGCGGGACTTCCTGCCTCAAGCAAGTGGATGTTCTGCCTCAGAACAATTAAAGGCCGGGCACCTACAAAATGCGGGTCGGATCCCCAGGCCAGGCGGAAGTGGGTTTGCCATGGATTTTTCAGTCTGTGGATGGCTCCCATCCAGCAAAGGTAAAATCCCGGCCATTAAATGGTGCTGCTTTGCAATATGTAAACTCTATTAGCATAACAAATTCCTACCAAATTCATTTTTATCGAACATGCCAAATCATTGTATTGATCTTCCAGACACGACTTATTTTTGTCCTTGTTTGATCTCCATTTCACACCCTTGCTAGATCTGTGCAATACTCTGCAATAAGGTGTCAATTGTGGCTCAATTGGTAGCACTCTTGGCTGAGTCTGAACGTTGTGGGTTCAAATCCCACTCCAGGAGTTGAGCAAGCAATACTCTAGTGCAGTACTGAGGGAGTGTTGCACTGTCGAAGGTGGTATAAAAAGTCTCATGCCTCTATTTCGAAGAGTAGTAGCAGTGTTATCCGCGGTGTCCTGGCCAATATTTATCCCTCAATCAACATAACTAAAAAACAGATTATCTGGTCACTAGCTTTGCTGTTTTTGGGAGCTTGCCCTGTGCAAATTAGCTGCCGCGATTCCTGTGTTATAATGACTACACTTCAAAAGTACTTCATTGACTGTAAAGTGTTTTGGAACATCCTGTGGTTGTGAAAGGCCCTATAAATACGAGCCTTTTTTTGCACTGACCAAGTATTCTAAACAATACATGATGCTGCCCCTTTTCATCAAGTCCCACTTAATCTAATTTATCCGGTTGAGTTTGTTAGGTAAAATTAAAACAAAATAGTCTTTCACTACTACTACTTTTAAAATGAGTCAATTCAAAATTCAATTCTGGGAAGCTAGGGAGGAGATTGCAGAGCCTTTGTCCTTGATCTTTATGTCGTCATTGTCGACAGGAATAGTGCCGGAAGACTGGAGGATAGCAAATGTTGTCCCCTTGTTCAAGAAGGGGAGTAGAGACAGCCCTGGTAATTATAGACCTGTGAGCCTTACTTCGGTTGTGGGTAAAATGTTGGAAAAGGTTATGAGACAGGATTTATAATCATCTTGAAAAGAATAAGTTCATTAGCGATAGTCAGCACGGTTTTGTGAAGGGTAGGTCGTGCCTCACAAACCTTTATTGAGTTTTTCGAGAAGGTGACCAAACAGGTGGATGAGGGTAAAGCAGTGGATGTGGTGTATATGGATTTCAGTAAGGCGTTTGATAAGGTTCCCCACGGTAGGCTATTGCAGAAAATACGGAAGTATGGGGTTGAAGGTGATTTAGAGCTTTGGATCAGAAATTGGCTAGCTGAAAGAAGACAGAGGGTGGTGGTTGATGGTAAATGTTCATCCTGGAGTTTAGTTACTAGTGGTGTACCGCAAGGATCTGTTTTGGGGCCACTGCTGTTTGTCATTTTTATAAATGACCTGGAAGAGGGTGTAGAAGGGTGGGTTAGTAAATTTGCGGATGACACTAAGGTCGGTGGAGTTGTGGATAGTGCCGAAGGATGTTGCAGGGTACAAAGGGACATAGATAGGCTGCAGAGCTGGGCTGAGAGATGGCAAATGGAGTTTAATGCAGAGAAGTGTGAGGTGATTCACTTTGGAAGGAGTAACAGGAATGCAGAGTACTGGGCTAATGGGAAGATTCTTGGTAGTGCAGATGAACAGAGAGATCTTGGTGTCCAGGTGCATAAATCCCTGAAGGTTGCTACCCAGGTTAATAGGGCTGTTAAGAAGGCATATGGTGAGAGTCTTTTTCCTCGGATGGTGATGGCAAACACGAGGGGACATAGCTTTAAGTTGAGGGGTGATAGATATAGGACAGATGTCAGAGGTAGTTTCTTTACTCAGAGAGTAGTAGGGGCTGGAACGCCCTGCCTGCAACAGTAGTAGACTCGCCAACTTTAAGGGCATTTAAGTGGTCATTGGATAGACATATGGATGAAAATGGAATAGTGTCGGTCAGATGGTTTCACAGGTCGGCGCAACATCGAGGGCCAAAGGGCCTGTACTGCGCTGTAATGTTCTAATTCTAAAAAAAAAATACTCTGTTTATATTTATATTTATGAGTGATCTTTACAGGGAACTGTTTAAGGTTAATTCTCTAACAACCTGACCGGTGTCAACAATAGTGAGGTTCCCCATTTAATTATACTTTCAAGAATCATTTCTACAATTTGTAAGTTCAGAAATGTATTCTAAAGAGCACGAATCTAAAGCTAAATACTTCTTGTGCGAGTCTATTTCTTGCATTTAACACTCAGCATGAATAACAGATTTCTTACAGCAATGGTTTCTTTTCAATTACAGAATGCTCTGATTGCAACAGATGAGTGCAGCAGTGATCATCTTTTCATCGGTACTCCTACATGCCTCACATGATCATCTACTGTGTGCACAGTTATAAAATTAAAAATAGTTCTCATTGCCAGAAGAATTTAAAAGCTGCAGACTAAACGGCTTCACAGACAAATTAAATCATATTTTAAAAAAAACTATAACTGAACTACATGATGGGGATTGTCATACAAAACATATCTTCCACATCTGCAATTGCGACATGGTCCTCTCCTGCGAACTGTGCCAATAATTTTTACAGCATCATGTACCATCCCAAATGGAAGACTTTACCATCCGGCTATTCAAGGAAAATTTTTCAGAAAGAGGAAAGAGTGCCCATCAGTCAGAACTGGTTGGCCATCGAGAAGCTGACCCCGCTCACCATGTACATCTTGTGCATTACCTGCTTGCCAGACAATCCTACCAGTGAGCAATGTACAATTTTTAGCACGTCACCCCAAAATGCTGCTGAGGTTACCAGCAGGAAGAAAGACCTGGCTCTGGGAATATGGATGACGAGCAGCGTACTTCTCCTCATCATTGCTGGTGTACTATTATATGGCTGCCTCCACATTTGGTGTTGCAAGAGACGAGAACACCCTGAAGGCTTCAGCTCAAGTTCTGATCAGGCTAAAACGCAAGCTTGGAAGAAACGTGTGACGGAAACTGCACTTGAAGACCACTTCGATACGCCCTGCAACATTGTTCTCGACACAGATAGCGGAAGCAGAGGGGATACGGGGCTGAGCAACATAACTGAAAATCCTTTCACTTCAAAAGATGCTGGACCATTGAACACAGATAGTGAGAAATTATCTTCAAGCAGCAGTAATAAGAATAATGAATGACAGTCAAAACTGCAGTAATTGAACAGCAACCTTCCATATGATCACTTAAAACATTGGAATATCTAAATAGCAGCAATTTTGTAGTAGTCACAATACTTATTTTAGTTGCTTATTTTAGATTTAATTGCTTTTGATTGGCTGTTTCCAGCCTATGGTAATATTGTGTTGATTTTAATATAAAAGCCAGCAACTTTTACATTTCGATATTGCAATTTAACTGTAATTGTATCAAATGTTATTGAAGTTTTATTGTGTGAAGCGACAGAAGAGAAATAGACCTAGAATTTTCCTCTATTAATTCTGCTGTGTTTCAGCTGGTTTAATTTGTATGCAGCAATTTCATTCTAATATATTAATTCTTGGAGGTTGGATACCAGTGTGAACAACAATATTAACGTAAAAATAAATCAATGTATGAAGAGAATGACCTGTGGTCTACTTTACACATTACCTAAGCTTAAAAATGAAAAAAAAAGCAAGTAAGACTTTTTTATTGGTTTAAAGTTCTGTAACAAACCTAAAGAAAGGAAAATCACAATGTTAAAGTAATGCTATTAATGTCAAAAACAAGAAATGATGCCACGTATTGGGCTGGATTTTATGGGCCTCCAAGGTGGCCTCATAGAATCGCGACAGGCCGATTGACCGATGACAGCCTTCCCGCCCAGAAGCCGATTGAGATCCTTAAGTGCCTATTCACAGCCACTTTAGGGCCTCGCCCACCCCACCACCTCGCTGCTGGGATTTAACCTGCGGGCTTGGGGGAGGTCCCTCCTCCGTGGGCAATCTGGGCCGCAAGGAGGACCCCCACCGGCAAAACCTCTACCTCCACGGACCCCACCTCCCTCCCCTTGGACTTCACGCCCACCCTCCCACCTCCCCGGGGCCTCCTGGACTGGCTCAGACGGTTCCGCCTCATTTACCTGAGGTCCGGAGTTCCAGCACTGGGGCTGGGTCTAAGGCTTCTTCAGTACTGGCAGGGGCCACTGCTTTTCAACTTTAAAGAGACCAGGGATCCAGGTGTCGGGCTGTTAATTGGTCCAGCGCCGTGGAATTGCTCTGACGGGGGGGGGGGGCTCCAGCTGACCGAGGCAGGAATCCCTCTGCCATTTTGGCCTAGCACCAGGAGCCCCACTATGGGCACATAATCCAATTCATATGTCCACAGAAGATGAAAAGAACTAACAATACAATTATGCAAACTAAACCAACTGACCAGATCTGAAACTGAGGGAATCAATTTGGTCTTAGGTAGTAACACAAAACGGGCGATAATGATTGAACAGCCCATTTTACATGCCGCCTTGCTGATACTCCATCACCCACTTTACATTATTGCCCAATGTCAATTTCACCCCTGAAAGCCAGTTTTTAATTTTGTTTTTATTCGTTCATGGGATGCAGTCGTCGCTGGCTCGGTCATCATTTATTGCCCATCCCTAACTGCCCTCAAGAGCAATTTTAAAAAGGACTGAAATGTATACAAATTGTGCTGTATGTGGACAGGTAGATGTAACAAAATTATTTCCAGAATCTAGCATCAAATTCCATCCAGAGAAATGAGATAAAAGTGTCTCAACTACTGGCCATTAAGGATCCAGCATAAATGAATTTTGGAAGTCTCAACTCAATTCCAAGTGTATATATTTTCAGAGAACAAGACTATACTTAATTAAGCAATTCTACTTGGAGGTATTAAGGAGGACTACAGTAGAAATAGAAATGTCACATTTGTGGAACAGGAAAGTTGGGGCAAAGGCAGTATTACAAAGTACCAATCATGGTATACAAGAGCTGGGAGTGTTTGATATGTGCACTAGGGTGCTCAGAATTTCATTCAACGCTACTTTGATTTGCACAAAAATAATCCACCAAAATAAATTAAACAAATTGCCATGAATAGACCAGCCATTGCAGCACAAAATGCTCCAGATATTAAACTAATCAGACAAATGTTTCCCTTTTTCAACTCTTAGAATGCCATTCTACTTCTGCAACAACTTTTAAATTGATATTTCTTTACTGAAGAGTTGCTCAATTTCATAGCTTCATGAATGATTTCAAATTACTCCAACAAAATTATATCTCTCCACATAAAATACTCACATAGCCTTCAGAAGAGTTTATGTGGCAGACATAATTTTAATACTAACGGAGACTGAAAAGAACTGATCACCTCAAAGAACTGAAACTGTGGAAAACCTGGTACGTGATGCAAAACAAATTGCAGTACCAGCTGTTAATTTAAATTCAGCTATAAAGTGTTTCATGACCAGATCATGCAAGCTTAGCTTAAAACCTAAAGTAGACTTAGTACGACTAATAGTGTCATTAACATTTTTCAGATTTAGAGGTAGGGACATTTATTATTTTTCAATATCTTATTTGCCATTAAAAGATCTCTGCAACAAAAAACATCAAGTCACAGTGCAGAGCAATCAATATTCCTTCTAAGCTGCGCAACCAGCCCGAAAGTCCACGCAGAGTCTGCACAGAAGTCGTCCCCTTTTAAGCGTGCGGCTATGCAAAAAATGTAAAGGTCCACGCGTTTAAACAGATCGGCTGCATGCTGCAAAAAATAATTAGAGTACCTTGGTGCAGAGTTCTACTTAGGTCAAATACACCAACTAGTTCAATGAAATCATTTTGCCTGTCCTCGACAGGACAGCGAAACTAATGCAAAGATTAATTTCTCAAGGGTCTCTACAAGATTCTAATTTCTTCACAGTAAAGATCTCGATGACCAATGTATTTTCTCACTTGATACAACGATCAAATATTCCATCATTCCCCCACACCACCACCCTCCCCCCACTCTCACCCCTGCAGCCCCCAGCTCCCTCTCCTGTCTGCTTTTTGCTCAGGAGGTCCTATCACAAATGTGATATCATGCTTCACAAATAATCAACAATGCATCGCAGAAATGCTGTGTTGAACCAAATCAGTGGATGGTGCTAATGCACTTGAGCCCCCATGGAAAGCAGTTTCTCAGACAATGAGATTTTGTTTAACTGCATTGAAACATTTATAAGTACAGCTGACTGCACTAATTCAAGTCGAGTCAGCTAGTTGTAAGCATCACATCATACTACTAGCCGTATGACATCCACTTTAGGTTTAGATTCAGCTTGTATGATGTGGTAATGAAACAAGAGTTGGATTTAAATTAACAGCTGATCAAAGCTAAAACTTTGCATTTACAGTGACCTGTAACCAACATAAGCATAATCACAACCTTGCAGCTTTAATATCTCTGCAAACAAGACACCTTTTAAGTATTCTGATTTCCCCAATTCTTCAGGCATGTCACTTTGAAGGAACAAGAACTTGTATTTATCTAGCACCTTTAATATGATAAAATGACCAAGGCGCTTCACAGGAGCATTATCAAACATAGTTTCACACCGAATCATGCAAGGACATATCAGGAAAGGTTGGTTAGAGAGGTAGGTTTGAGGGAGCGCCTTAGAAGAGGAAGGAGAGGTGGAGAGGTAGAGAGGCAGAGAGGTTTAGGGAGGGAATTCCAGAGCACAGGGCCTTGGCAGCTGAATGCACAGTTGCCGATGGTGGAGCGATTAAAATCGAGAATGCTCACTAGGCCAGAATTGAAGGAGTGCAGTTATCTTGGAGGGTTGTAGGGCAGGAGAAGATTACAGTGATAGGGAAGGGTGAGGCCATGGAGGGATTTGAAAACGAGGATGAGCATTTCAAAAACTGGAGTCATTGAACTTTCTTCGACTTCGTTCACAGCTCAATGATCCAAAACCTGGGATCATTTTTTTCCTCAATTATCAATACTTCTACCATGGAAAGGAATCCTAAGAAATTGAAGGGTATAAACAGTTCTGATGAAAGGTCATCGACCTGAAGCATTAACTTGGTTTCTCTCTCCACAGATACTGCCTAACCAGAATTTTTTCTTTTAAAAAGAAACGCTGGGTGCTTGTAAGAATAGTTATACAGCAATTACTATATAGATTGTTCAAGGCATCACTATTTAGAATCATAGAAAGTTTAAGGCACAGAAAGAGGCCACATGGCCCATCGTGTCTGTGCCAGCCAAAAAACGATTCACCTATTCTAATCCCACCTTCCAGCATTTGGTTCGTGGCCCTGCAGATTACAGCACTTGAGGTTCATATTCAGATTCCTTTTGAATGAGTTGAGGGTCTCTGCCTCAACTACCCTTTTAGGCAGTGTGCAGGACCCCACCACCCTCAGGTGAAAAAGTTTTTCCTCATCTCCCCTCTAATTTTTCTACCACTTTAAATCTACGCCCCCATGTCACTGACCTCTCTGCTAAGGTGAATAGACCCTTCACCTCTACACTATCCAGGCCGCTCACAGTTTTGTACATTTCAATCAGATCTCCCCTCAGCCTTCTCTGTTTCAAGAACAACCCCAGCCTATCCAATCTTTCCTCATAGCTGCATTTTTCCAGTCCTGGCAACATCCTCGTAAATCTCCTCTGTACCCTCTCTAATGCAATTACATCCTTTCTGTAATGAGGTGACCAGAACTGCACACAGTACTCAAGTTGTGGCCTAACCAATGAGTTATACAGTTCCAGCATAACCTCCCGGTTCTTGCATTCTATACCTCAGCTAATAAAGGAAAGGATTCCATATGTCTTCTTAACCACCTTACTGCCCTGTCCTGCTACCTTCAGGAATCTGTGGACATTCACTCCAAGGTCCCTTATTTCCTCTACACTTCTCAGTGTTTTCCCATTTATTGTGTATTCCTTTGCCTTGTTTGACACCCTCCCCCCCTCCCGCCCCCCGCCAAAGGCATCACCTCACACTTCTCCAAGTTGAATTCCATTTGCCACTTTTCTGCCCATCTGACCAGACCATCAATATCTTCCTGCAGCCTACAACTATCCTCATTATCTACTACACGGCTAATCTTTGTGTCGTCTGCAAATTTCTTGATCATGCCCCCTACATTTACGTCCAAATCGTTAATATATACCACAAAAAGCAGGGGATCCAGTACTCAGCCCTGCGGAACGTCACTGGAAACAGTCCTCCAGTCGCTAAAACACCCGTCAACAATTATCCTTTGTTTCCTGCCTCTGCGCCAATTTTGTATTCACCTTGCTGCATTCCCCTGGATCCCATGGGATTTTATTTTTTTCACCTGTCTGCCATGTGGGACCATGTTAAAAGCCTTGCTAAAATTCACGTAGGCCACATCAACTGCACTACCCTCATCTACCATGTTACTTCTCCTGTCTCGCAGAATAGATTCCAATAAATTGCCCACTACTGAAGTTAGACTGATCGGCCTGTAATTATTCAGTGTATCCTTCGCTCCCTTTTTAAACAGAGATACAAATGTTTGAACTCTTACTGTTTTTATTTCCTATTATTGAGTTGGATTCAAAAGCTCAATGCAAGCTGGCCAAATTAAAGCTCCGAGCAGTAACTGAATCCAAGATGACAGCATGGAAAATACTAACAGAGTAATATTAAATTCAATCTTCCATTGTTCCATATGGACAAATGCAGAATACCATATATTGGGAAAAACAGGCAATACAAGTACTCCATGAATAGTCACAAAATAGCCAAGGATTAAGTCGTAAGAAATCTGCCCAACCACATTGAAGCAGTAATCTACTAGGCCAACAAAATCCAAAACTACTGTTGTTGCTGTATCATAAAATCAAGAAAAATTAAGAAAAGTCTGCAATAACCATGAGTTTTCAGATCAATATTTCATCAAAAGCGAGAGCAACACAGCAGGGAATCTGCTGCCTACATGGCAAGACTACATTAGACACACATTTAGAACACGTGTAAGCAGGCAACAACTATTTTTAACGGTCAGCGTCGCAGAGAACTGCTGTTTATCAAATGGTCAATAACAGACACATTTAAAAGAATTCCAAAAGGGAGGGAGGGGAATAGCTGTTTGAATATACAGAGCCGAGGTAACAAATTATTTCAATGAATAACAGCAGAAAAGTACTCTAGCCCTAAAAACATCCTCAGGGCTACCACTGACCAGAAACTGAACTGGAGTAGCCAGATAAATATCGTGTCTACAAGAACAGGTCAGAAGCTAGGAATCCTGCGGCAAGTAACTCACCTCCTGACTCCCCAAGGCCTGTCCACCATCTACAAGGCACAAGTCGGGAGTGTGATGGAATAATCTCCACTTGCCTGGATGGGTGCAGCTCCAACAACACTCAAGAAGCTCGACACCATCCAGGACAAAGCAGCTTGCTTGATTGTTTGCGGTTGGTGTGCCATTCACTCCCTTCACCACCGACACAGTGGCAGCAGAGTGTACCATCTACAAAATGCACTGCAGCAACGCACCAAGGCTCCTTAGACAGCACCTTCCAAACCCGCGACCTCTACCACCTAGAAGGACAAGGGCAGCAAATGCACGGAACCACCTCCACCTGTACATTCCCCTCCAAGTCACACACCATCCTGTCGCGGAACTATATCGTTGTTCCTTCACCGTCGCTGAGTCAAAATCCTGGAACTCCTTCCTAACAGCATTGTGAATGTACCTACCTCACATAGACTGCAGTGGTTCAAGGCAGCAACTCACCACCACTTTCTCAAGGGCAATTAGGGATGGGCAATAAATGCTGTCCTAGCCAGCGACGCCCACATCCCACGAATGAAAAAAAAAGCAAGATTTTAATATTTCTGCTAAATTTATACTGCAGTAGTCACATAAGTGATACATCTAAATGTGCTGAAGCACTAGTCTATTCTCCCATGTACTATATTACATTTAACCATATATGATGTGTTACGACCAGGTGAGCAAGGTGTCTAGGGGGTCTCTTGCTGTCTTCACCTGGTTTTATTGTAACAGGGTTTAATTTTAAATAAACTCCCTTTTTTGTGAATTCGTGTTCACAGTTTCCAATTATCAGGCGAATAACTGAGCACAAACAGGTTTTCTTTGGTTTAAAGCAGAAAGATGAAATTTATTAAACCTTAAACTCGAATACAGTTCACGCCTGCAGATATAGGACGCACTCACGCTAGCATGCAAATGGAACATAAACATGCAAGATAGGGACAGAAAAGAGTAGAAGAGATATGTAGAACGGTTTGAGGCAATATCTTGTTACTGTTTCTCAAGCTCGCTGTAGTCCTTGATTGAGGTTATATTCTTGCATTTCGTAGGGGCCCAGTAATAACCTTAAAAAACTTTGTTCACGTGGCAAACCTTTCTCTGAGTTTCACATGTCTTCAATGGTTTCAGTTCCCTGAGAGATGGCAGGCAGTTAGGTGTTCTTCCTTCAGTTTCCAGAGCACACTGTTCTCCTGGTAATTCCTTTTGTTGGGAGTTCAAATTCAAAAAGCTCCCAGGATGCTCAGGTCATGTGACTAGTTCCTTATCTGGAACAGTCTCTTCACATCCCTTGTTGGAGGCTCAAATTTCTCTGCCCCAGCCAGCTAGCCATGTGACTAAAGCTATTCTGACCACTTCTAGGTATTGGAGAGAATGCAGAGTCTCCATTGTTTCAACATTGTCCGTTACCATGGAAATGTCTTTCCGGTCAGGGCTTGCATTTTTAAGTGTTAATGGTCATGTGGCGAAATAATGTGTACCTCAGTCTGAGCAGGTGGGGGTTTGCCTGACACCTCAACACCCAGGGGAATGAAATGCGATTTGAAGAAAATGGCGCATGTCATTGCAGAGTTTGAGAGAAATATAATACAGAAAAAAACCATGCACTTCTCTCATTCATTCACCGTTCCTGAAGCTCATTAAAAATGGTCTAATCTGGGAGGGGGAGTCCAGGGCTGCTTTAATTCCCCCTTTTTTTCTCCAGGAGAGTTTGGGGAAGAGATGTCTATCCTGAACTCCCAGATTCATGCAAAAACTTTTGGCTTTAGAGGATGGGTGGTTCCCTTTTCCTCTGACTGCGGGGGAGGAGTCTGTTACTCGCTCCTTTGTTCTCTGGGACACTCCTATCTGTAGGTATTTGTGCAGTCTTAACAGTATCTTCTGGCGACCCTTCGACGAGGTGAGGCATCACCCTCACGGTTTCTCTGCCCCTAGAGGTCTCTCTTTGTCTCTGCAGGTTCCTGTAAATGCTATTGGCAACTCTGGTGGGGTGCTTCTAGAGTCTGCATTTACAGAGGAGGATGTGGGGTCTAACCTTTCACATTTTTCTGGGTTGGTTGACCGGACAGTAGGAGTTTTCATCCAGGATTATTCCCGGACTTCCTTTAACCTGCCCTCTGGGTCACTTCTTCCCCTTCTCTTTCTAAACTTTTGCCAGCCATGTGCCTGCCTGCCCCCTTTTGTTCTTAGTGGGGGTCCCTTACAGTTTCCAGCCCTCTGCTGGAGGGTCCTCCTAACACCAGTACAGGACTTAGGGGTGCAGGTTTCACTGTAGGTTTGGCTTTCCCCTCAACTTGGCACATGTGGCAACTCCTGCAGTACTCCACCACATCTTTGAGGAGTTCTGGCCAGTCAAACTGTTGCCTTATGCGGGTTTTGGTCTTTCATATACCGACATATACAGCTACTTTGGTCTTGTGTGTCTCCCCGGTACCTCTGTGGCACCACTAACTGGTGAACTACTGTCTGCTCCTTGTCCTCAGGTCTGCGAGGAGAACTCCATTTCCTCATTAGTACCTCATTCTTTTAAAAAGTAGCATTCAGGGACTCCGTCTGCTTCACTTTCAGATTGGGCAGCCTGTGCTAACCCTTGCAATACTGGGTCGGCTTGCTGAGCCTCACCTAGGGAAAATCGATTTAATTCATTCCCTGGGTCTCCGAACTTGCCAAAGAAAGTCTCGACCAGGCAGATCTCATGGTCATTTGCCTGCAGTGTCAATGCAGTCTCCTCTGGGAGAGCTGGTTTGATCATGGCCTCTCCCATTACACATTCAGGGACTCTGCAGGAGACTGCCTCCTGCCACCACCCTGTCTCTCTGACATCCTGCAGTCTTTCTTTCACTACTCGGGGGGCTACCACCTTCACCCCTGCCAGAGGTGGTCAACCCCGTCCACAGGCAAACTAGGACAATCCCTACAGTCACCAGTCCCGAAACTAGGTCACACTTCAGGTGCACCCAGTGTACAGGTACAGGCATACACTGCCCTCCAATACCATTCACCACCATTTTGGTGTTCACTGCACTCTCTGGGGGAAAGTTCAGGCCTATTCCCCAGGTCCTGGGGAAAATTGATGTACAGAGAGATTTGGGTGTTCAGGTCCATTGTTCCCTGAAGGTGGCAACGCAGGTCAATAGAGTGGTCAAGAAGGCATACGGCATGCTTTCCTTCATCGGACGGGGTATTGAGTACAAGAGTTGGCAGGTCATGTTACAGTTGTATAGGACTTTGGTTCGGCCACATTTGGAATACTGCGTGCAGTTCTGGTCGCCACATTACCAAAAGGATGTGGATGCTTTGGAGAGGGTGCAGAGGAGGTTCACCAGGATGTTGCCTGGTATGGAGGGCGCTAGCTATGAAGAGAGGTTGAGTAGATTAGGATTATTTACTTAGAAAGACGTAACTTGAGGGGGGAACCTGACTGAGGTGTACAAAATCATGAGGGGTATAGACAGGGTGGATAGCAAGAAGCTTTTTCCCAGAGTGGGGGATTCAATTACAAGGGGACACGAGTTCAAAGTGAGAGGGGAAAAGTTTAGGGGGGATATGCGTGGAAAGTTCTTTACACAGAGGGTGGTGGGTGCCTGGAATGCGTTGCCAGCGGAGGTGGTAGACGCGGGCACGATAGCGTCTTTTAAGATGTATCTAGACAGATACATGAATGGGCAGGAAGCAAAGAGATACAGACCCTTAGAAAATAGGTGACATGTTTAGATAGAGGATCTGGATCGGCGCAGGCTTGGAGGGCTGAAGGGCCTGTTCCTGTGCTGTAATTTTCTTTGTTCTCCCAAGGTCCTCAGCAGGTTAGTCATGTCACTAGTTCCTTATATGGAACAGTCTCTTCACATCCCTATTGGGGACTAGAATTACTTTGCCCCAGCCAGCTAGCCATGTGACCAAAAGTAATCTGACCACTCCTGGGTTTTGGAGAGCAACAGCAGAGTCTCTATTGTTTCAATGTTGTCTGTTACCATGGAAATGTCTTTCCAGTCAGGGCTTGCAATTTTAAGTTTCAACGTTCATGTGGCAAAATAATGTGTGCCTCAGTCTTGGCAAGTGGGGGTTTGCCCGACAGATGAGAAAAAGTACAGGCCAAAATTAAATCTATCCTCAACTCCTGTATGAATCAGGTCACTGGATATAAAATTAGAATGAAACAATCCCACTCCAAATGAATGTCAGAAGAATTGATTCCTGTGAATCATTATCTATTAAACACAATTTAAGGTGCCCACTATTGTTTCTGAAAATAGGCAGGAAAAATTGATTTTTATATCAGAGAAGCAACATTCAAAGACAGCCTAGGTTTGTTACCATGGTGTCTGGTTCCTCAGGAATATTGCAGCTGCAAAGATTTTGTTAAAAAGTTCTCTGATAATATGGCACTGCAGTAAAATAGTCCTTTAATGAAAGCAGCTAAATGCGAATTTACATTTTTCAGGACTTCATTCTTTGGTTTCACCTATATGACTGTCTTTGTTTTCCCCCCCGATTACAACCTCAGTGAGATAGTTAGTGTTAAAATAAGAGATATGAACCCCCATACCAATTTAAAGAATTACACAAAATTTCACATTTTAGGACTTTTATTATAGCAACTAAATTAAAAGAAATCCCCATTAACTAGAGTATTTTGTAATTAGTTGGTTGCAAAGAAAGGTCTTTACTCATTAAAACCTCACACCACACTTACACGATCCTCGGTCCTTTTTGATGGCAAAATCCCTTGCAGTAGAAGTCCCAGGCTCCTCCCTGCTGCAATGGGTTGGATCTCCCTAAACTTTCCAAAAATCCATGTTTTCTTCGCACACTTCTCCGATCACTTCTGACCTGGACACCCGTGAACAAGGAGATTCCTGGTCTTCTACTTCTCCGCAAACTTCAACTTTCAAAGCAGTCTTCACAGCCTTTTTCTGTATCAGGCTTCCGAGAGTAGGTGTCCCCCACCCCCTCTCGAGGCTGTAATGGCTGGTTGCTTTTTTCTTTACCGTCAATTGATTATTGTCCTGTTTCAATATGCAAAGTTCAGAAGTCTGGTTTCACAGAGCCACCTGGGCCTTCCCAGGTGATAATAGCTGCTCGTTACATTTGCAGCTTCAAAATCACTGGCTTCTTGTTTTACGACCTCAAAGTCTGGGAGGGTGAACCCCCATTGTTCATCAGGTGCTATCCCTGCTGTCTCCTTTTTTTCAAAAAAAAGTCTTTGATCTGTCTTGTCCTTTAGTAGCGTGGATGAGGTCATCAGACCTTCTGGACTCCATCTTAAACTTTTAAAAAACAATCACAATTTTTAAAACATAATTATGTTACAAAGTCCAGAGTTCATAACACTTCATCCCAAAAACAAAACTCTGTTCTCCATCTCCACCATTGTGAAGCAATCCCCAACCAACTGGACTCTGTCACAGAATCAGACAGCATAGGAGGCCGTTCAGCCCACCATGGCTGCGTTGGCTCTTTGCAGCCTTGAAAGTTACCACCGAATCTGCTTCAGGCAGCGCATTCCTTAATATTTGTGCAAAATTTATATGAATAAAATCATGCAATAATAAATTCATAGAATGGTTACAGGACAGGAGTCCATCTAACCTACGAATCCAAGCCAGCTCTCTGCAAAACCAATTCAGCTAGCACCACTCCTCCTCCTCTTCTCTGTAACCCTGCAAATATTTTATTTTCAGGTGCTTATCCAATTCCCTTTTGAAATGATTCTGCATCCACCACCCCTTCAGGCAATGCATTCCAGATCCTAACCACTTGTTTCATTAAAAAAAAGCTTGTTTTTATGCCGTCTTCGGTTCTTTTGCCAATCACCTTGAATCTGTGTCCTCTGGTTCTCGACTCTTCCGCCACTGGGAACAGTTTCTCTCCATCTACTCTGTTTTGACCCCTCAAGATTTTGAGCATCGTTATCAAATCTCCTCTCAAACTTCTCATTGCTAAGGAGACCAACCCCAGCTTCTGCAATCTATCCTCATAACTGAAGCCCTTCATTCCTGGAACCAGTCATGTAAATCTCTTCTGCATCCTCTCTAAAGCCTTTAAATCCTTCCTAAAGTTCAATCCCAGAATTGGAGATAACATTTCAGTTGAGGCTGAACCAGTATTTTTAAAAAATTCATCACAACTTCCTTGCTTTTGTACTCTATGCCTCTATTTATAAAGCCCACCACCCCTTATGCCTTTTAACCCACTTTCTCAAACTGCCCTGCCACCTAATGGAGCCGGCAGCTCAGTTAGGCGGGACTCCCTACATCAGTGAGGCAGAGGTCCCGCCTCAGACCAATTAAAGGCCTGGGGATTGCAAAACGTGTTCCGGATCCCCAGGCCAGGCAGAGGCGGGTTTGTCACCGACTTTTCAGTTGGTGGATGGCTACTGTCCTGAGGGCAAAATTCCAGCCCTGGTGTATGTTCCTGCACCCATTTCAGTTTAGTTTATTTTGCCTCTCATTCTTCCTACCAAAATGTATCAATTCACATTTCTCTGCATTAAATTTCATCTCCATATCTGCTCATTCCACCTGCCGATGCTCTCTTGAAGTCCATCACTATCCACCTCACAGTTCATAATTCGTCCCAGTTTTGAGTCATCTGCAAATTTTGACATTGTGCCCTACATACTGAAGTCTGTTCTTAACAACTCAAATACTAATCAAAATATTGACATTGGTTCTCAAATTTTAAGCATTTAAGCAACACAAAGTCCAAGACAAAAAAAATTTAAAACATTTTACAATTTCTGCAGGACACAGTCAAGCTGAACTCCATTTCAACAAATACTGCTGTTAAAGACTCATGTGATACCTTTGACTTCCACTGTACAGGTTTCATATTAAGCAATCCGAATAAACCGCTCTACTGAAGCACAGGATCACCACCATAGCAACACAGCCCTGAATGACCAATGATCAACCGTAGCATAGCAAATTGGAGATACATTGTATATCTAATATTTATTCTAATATTTAAGCAATCAGTACATTTTTAAAGAAAAGATCATATTTCTTTTACAAAAATGCTTTTTCCTCCACCCAGTAGTGCCATAACTCAAAGTAAAAAAAAAATGGTCATGTTCTGTCTGGTTAGTTTGCCAATTATCTTAAATCTATTTTCTCTGGTAACCAATCCAACCAACAGTGCAAGCTGTGTCTCCTTTCTTATCTACCCTCACTGCTGCTTTACAACTACCTGCAAGGCATGCATGAAAAAGGCCATACCCTCTACAACTCCTATTATCATTCAAATCTCAGTGGCAAAAATAAAAGTCAGTGTGGGAACAGCACATGCGTACATGAATTGTTACACTGTCAAAATTATATAACCTTTGTACTTTTGGTTCCAGAGAACTGGTTTGTGAAGTAATTAAGTTTTTGCAACAGTCAACCAAAATGAACTCCATGGCCTGTAAGCTCCGTATCTTTTCACTATTCTCTCCTGACTACAGCCTTATCTCATTCAATCTTCTTCACTCTGTTCAAGATATAAGTCAATGTTTTCAGGCCTCGCCACAAACTCTGTACCCATGGCACACCTTCCATCCCCACTCCCAGCCACACGTGGGTTGAATCCAACTGTTCAAAATCCTATTTGATTCAGAGTTGAGCTTCTGCACCCTACATTGTCACCACCAGAAAGAATGCTTACTTCACTCAACTCCGTCCTGGCCATATTCCCATTATCCACGCTCCATAAACATCAACTCATCTAAAGCTCGGCTGCTTGCATTATAATTTGCAACAAGCCTCGTTCATTACGTTTGACCGGCTGCACATTTTCCAACACCTCAAATTTAAAAGTCTCATCCTTTTCTTTAAATCCCCTTCCTGTCCCTGCAACCTTTCTTTTTACCCACTTCATTCATGCATGGGATGTGGGTACCACTGGCAAGGCCAATATTTATTGCCCATCCCTATAAATGCCCTTGGGTCTTGAGTTTCATGTAGGCCAGACTGTGTAAAGACAGATTTCCTTCTCCAAAAGGCATTAGTACACCAGTTGGGTTTTTATTGCAATCTTGATAGTTTCACAGTCACCACTGACAGCACTTTTTAAATTCCAGAATTAATTGAATTTAAATTCCCCAGATGCCCTGGTGGAATCTGAATTCATATTGTTAGATCATTAGTCCAGGCCTCTGATTAGTCTCATTAGATAAGTACTATGCCACCATAGAAGAAAACAAGAATTTTACATTCCTCTCACTCTGGCTTCCTGTGCGTCACCCACATCCTCTGGTCCACAACTGGCGGCCTTTTACTTGAACAGTGATACGTTCAACATTTTCTAAAAGACATCTCTGACACTCCCTCAATAAAGTATGAAAGTGTTAAACTAGATTTACGTGCTCAAGTCATGGAGTGTGCTTGAAGCCTGATCTTGAATCATAAGCAAGTGCGACTATGAAGCCAGACTGAATTATTCAGAATTAAGAAATTGAAACAAAGTTTTTATTTGAACCAGAAAAACAATTGCTTTCAATTCCTGTGCCAAGTAGGAACTCCAAGACACTTCACGTGTATGAAGTTTCTCCAATTGCTTCAGTTTGAGCTCAGGATTTCTGAGTTTGAAGGGCAGCTGGAGTCACTGTGGAGCATCAAGGAGCAGGAGAGTTTCCTGGGTCGTACTTTCCAGGAGGTGCTCACCCCACAGGCAGTAAGATTTCAGGATACTAGGCGAGTGGCCATCTTCAAGACTAGGAAGAACTAAGAGGTACAGGAATCTTTGGGGTGTGTGCCACTCTCAAACCGGTACTCAGCTTTGGAAACTGCTGGGAGTGACAATACCCTGAAGGAGTGCAGTCCAGACCATGGCACCAATGGGCAAGGGACTGGACAGGAAGTAACAGCGAAGTGCAAAAATGCAGTTGTTACAGGATATTCCATAGTCAGGAGGACAGACATTTCTGTAACTGTCATCGTTAGTCCCACATGTTGTGTTGCCTCCTTGGTACCAGGGTAAAGGGCATCATGGAGAGGGTGCAGGATATTATGCGGGATGGGGGGGGGGGGGTGGGGGTGGGTAAGGTAGTGAGCTAGAAGTTGTGCAACCCATTGGTACCAACGACATAGCAAGGGCAGGTATTCAGGTCCTGCAGTCAGATTTTCAGGAGCTAGGGAGGAAGTTAAAGAGCAGGACCTCGAAGGTAGTAATCTCTGGATTAGTAGTGCCATGCTCTAGCGAGAGTTGAAATAGCAAGAAAGAGAGGATCAATGCATGGCTTGAAGCATGGTGCAGGAGGGAAGGCTTCAAATTCTTGGGACATTTGGACTAGTTCTGGGGCAGAAGGCACCTATTCAAAAGGGATGGGTCACACCTTACAGGACTGGGATCAGCGTCCTCACGGGGCGGTTCTCAGGTTTGGTTTGGGATGATTTAAATTAAATTGGCAGGGGGATGAACACTGGCATGCAGAAGGAGTAAAGAGGAATAAGATGCATATGAGAAAGTGTTGGACAGTACTAGAAAAGGGAGTAGTTCCATATTCGGTCGGAGCAGACGGAGAAGGGCTATGAGGAATGCAAAGACAGGATTATAATGCATGCATATAAACGTGTGAAGTGTGGTGAAAAAGGCTGGTGAGCTACAAGTACAAACAGTATGGGAATATGATGCAGTGGCAATAATAGAAATGTGATTTCAAAATGGCGAGGACTGAGCATTTAATATACAAGGATGTAAAGTGTTCAGAAAAAATGGAGAAGGAAAAAAAGGGAGGTGGAGTGGCAGTACAGATTAGGGAAGACATTGTAGTGTTGGAAAGAGGGGACATCCTTGAGGAGGCAAGGACAGAATCCATTTGGCTACAGTTGAGAAGCAAAAAAGGGTATGATCATACTACTAAGGGTATTCTCGAGGCCTCCAAAGTTAGAGAGAGAGAGATCGAGGCTCATATCTGCAGGGAAGTCACAGAGATGTGCAAGAACTGTAGAGCGGTGATACTGGGGAACTTTAATTACCCAAATATAGAATGGGATAACATTAGAGCAAAGGGCAAGGAGGGGCAGGAATTTCTGAAATATGTTCAGAAGAATTTCCTCGATCAGTATGTTCTTGGCCCAACCAGAAAGGAGGCATTGCTGGATCTGCTGCTGGGAAATGAGGTGGGCCAAGAGGACCAAGTGTCTGTTAGGGAGAACTTGGGTCAGAGTGATCATTGTATCATACGGTTTAGACTAGTAATGCAGAAAATCAAGGAATGATGTAAAGTAGAACGACTAGATTGGAAAAGGGCCAATTTCAATGTGATGAGAAGGGATCTAGCCAGGATAAAATGGAACCAAAGACTGACAGGAAAAACTGTAACGGGACAATGGGTTATCTTTAAAGAAGAGATGCTTCAGCTATAGGCTATGTACATTCCAACAAGGGCAAAATGTAGGGGAACTGAAAACAGGGCTCCTTGGATGATGAGGGAGGTAGAGATTATGAACAAACAAACAAAAAAAGAGGGTATATGATGCATGTCAGGTGAATTCTTCAAGTGAGAACCAGGCCATACACAATCAGTTTAGAGGGGAGGTGAAGAGGAAAATAAAACTGGCAAAAGAGAGAATACGAGAATAGAATGGCAGTCAACATAAAATGGAACCCAAAAATCTTCTACCGGCATGTAATTAGTAAGTGGTTAGCAAGAGGTAGAATGGGGCCTATCAGGGACAAAGAGGGCAATATATGCTTAGAGACACAGGGCAAGGCTAGAATACTTAATAAATAATTTGGATTGGTGTTTACAAAGGAAGAGGAGTCTGACAAAATATCATTAGAAGCAGAGAGAGTAGAGGCAATGGATTGGGTAAACATTGAGAGGGAGGTGGCACTGGAAAGGCTGGCGACGCATCGGGTAGATAAGTCACTTGGTCCAGATGGCTTGCATCCAGGTTGCTAAAGGAGGTAGGGGTGGAGTTAGCAGAAGTGCTTGCTATAATCTTCCAATCTGCCCTAGATACAGGGGAGGTGCCAAGAGGATTGGAGTGGCAAATTTAACACCCTTATTCAAGGAAGGATGTAAGGACAGTCCTAGCAACTACAGGCCAGTTAGTTTAACATCAGTTGTGGGTAAGATTTTAGAAACAATATTCAAGGGGAAAAAAAAAAATTGACACCTGAAGAGGTTTGAGTTAATTAAGGATGGCCAGCATGGATTTGTAAAAGGCAGATCATGCTTGACTAATCTAACTGAATGTTTTGATGAAGTAACAGAAACTTGAAGGGAATGCACTGGATGTTCTCTATATGGATTTTAAGGAAGCGTTTGATAAAAAGTACCACACAAAAGGCTGGTTACAAAATTGAGGCTCACAGAATAGGAGGGTCAATGCCCACAGATAAAAAATTGGTTTAAAGACTGAAAACAGCGAGTCGTAGTAAATGGTTGTTTTTCAGACTGCAGGATGGTAGACAGTGGTGTTCCCCTAGGGTCAGTGCTAGGACCACTGCTCTTTTTGCTATACATAAATGACTTGGATCTTGGAATACACAGAGCTGAATTTCAAAATTTGCCAATACCCCCAAACTTGGAGCACTGGCAAACAGTGACGATAATACAAACTGCCTGCAACAGGACATACGTAGGCTAGCAGAATGGGCAGACAAGTAGCAGATGGAATTTAATACAGACAAGTCTGAGGTGATGCATTTTGGCAGAAGGGATAGGGTGAGGCAATATAAACTCAGTGGCACAGTTCTAAGGAGTGTGCAGGGACAGAGGGATCTGGGGGTGCATGTGCATCAATCTTGGAAGATGGCAGGACATATTGAGTGCGGTTAGCAAAGCATGGGGGATCTTGGGCTTCATAGATAGAGGCATGGAGTACAAAAGCAGTAAAGTTATGCTGAACCTTTATAAAGCTCTGGTTAGGCACCAACTAGAGTATTACACCCAGTTCTGGTCACCATGCTTTGGGAAGGATGGAAGGATCCTCAAGAGGGTGCAGAGGAGATTTACTAGAATGGTTCTAGGGATGGGGGATTTTAGTTAAAAGGTTTGAGTTGAAAAGCTAGGGTTGTTCTCCCTGGAGCAAAGGAGATTGAGAAGAAATTTGATGGAGGTGTACAAGATTATGACAGGCTTAGATAAATTAGACAAGGAAAAACTGTCCCCATTAACTGATGGCACAAGGACTAGCGGACAGAGATTTAAGGTTTTGGGCAAGAGATGCAGGGGGAATGTGAGGAAGAAGTTTGTTTTTTAAACGCAGCAAGTGGTAATGACTTGGAACTCACTGCCCACAAGGGTGGCGGAAGTGGGGACAATCAATGATTTCAAAAGGAAATTGGATGGGCACATGAAGGAAATAAACTTGCAGGGCTACAGGGATCGAACAGGAGAGCGGGTCTAATTGGACTGTTCCATGGACAGCCAGCATGAACTCGATGGGCTGAATGGGCTCCTTCTTTTCTTTCTTTTCTTTCTTTCTTTTGGGCCTCCTTATCTCGAGAGACAATGGATACGCGCCTGGAGGTGGTCAGTGGTTTGTGAAGCAGCGCCTGGAGTGGCTATAAAGGCCAATTCTGGAGTGACAGGCTCTTCCACAGGTGCTGCAGAGAAATTTGTTTGTTGGGGCTGTTGCACAGTTGGCTCTCCCCTTGCGCCTCTGTCTTTTTTCCTGCCAACTACTAAGTCTCTTCGACTCGCCACAATTTAGCCGTCTTTATGGCTGCCCGCCAGCTCTGGCGAATGCTGGCAACTGACTCCCACGACTTGTGATCAATGTCACACGATTTCATGTCACGTTTGCAGACGTCTTTATAACGGAGACATGGACGGCCGGTGGGTCTGATACCAGTGGCGAGCTCGCTGTACAATGTGTCTTTGGGGATCCTGCCATCTTCCATGCGGCTCACATGGCCAAGCCATCTCAAGCGCCGCTGACTCAGTAGTGTGTATAAGCTGGGGGTGTTGGCCGCTTCAAGGACTTCTGTGTTGGAGATATAGTCCTGCCACCTGATGCCAAGTATTCTCCGAAGGCAGCGAAGATGGAATGAATTGAGGCGTCGCTCTTGGCTGGCATACGTTGTCCAGGCCTCGCTGCCGTAGAGCAAGGTACTGAGGACACAGGCCTGATACACTCGGACTTTTGTGTTCCGTGTCAGTGCGCCATTTTCCCACACTCTCTTGGCCAGTCTGGACATAGCAGTGGAAGCCTTACCCATGCGCTTGTTGATTTCTGCATCTAGAGACAGGTTACTGGTGATAGTTGAGCCTAGGTAGGTGAACTCTTGAACCACTTCCAGAGCGTGGTCGCCAATATTGATGGATGGAGCATTTCTGACATCCTGCCCCATGATGTTCGTTTTCTTGAGGCTGATGGTTAGGCCAAATTCATTGCAGGCAGACGCAAACCTGTCGATGAGACTCTGCAGGCATTCTTCAGTGTGAGATGTTAAAGCAGCATCGTCAGCAAAGAGGAGTTCTCTGATGAGGACTTTCCGTACTTTGGACTTCGCTCTTAGACGGGCAAGGTTGAACAACCTGCCCCCTGATCTTGTGTGGAGGAAAATTCCTTCTTCAGAGGATTTGAACGCATGTGAAAGCAGCAGGGAGAAGAAAATCCCAAAAAGTGTGGGTGCGAGAACACAGCCCTGTTTCACACCACTCAGGATAGGAAAGGGCTCTGATGAGGAGCCACCATGTTGAATTGTGCCTTTCATATTGTCATGGAATGAGGTGATGATACTTAGTAGCTTTGGTGGACATCCGATCTTTTCTAGTAGTCTGAAGAGACCACGTCTGCTGACGAGGTCAAAGGCTTTGGTGAGATCAATGAAAGCAATGTAGAGGGGCATCTGTTGTTCACGGCATTTCTCCTGTATCTGACGAAGGGAGAACAGCATGTCAATAGTCGATCTCTCTGCACGAAAGCCACACTGTGCCTCAGGGTAGACGCGCTCGGCCAGCTTCTGGAGCCTGTTCAGAGCGACTCGAGCAAAGACTTTCCCCACTATGCTGAGCAGGGAGATTCCACGGTAGTTGTTGCAGTCACCGCGGTCACCTTTGTTTTTATAGAGGGTGATGATGTTGGCATCGCGCATGTCCTGGGGTACTGCTCCCTCGTCCCAGCATAGGCATAGCAGTTCATGTAGTGCTGAGAGTATAGCAGGCTTGGCACTCTTGATTATTTCAGGGGTAATGCTGTCCTTCCCAGGGGCTTTTCCGCTGGCTAGGGAATCAATGGCATCACTGAGTTCCGATTTGGTTGGCTGTATGTCCAGCTCATCCATGACTGGTAGAGGCTGGGCTGCATTGAGGGCAGTCTCAGTGACAGCATTCTCCCTGGAGTACAGTTCTAGGTAGTGCTCAACCCAGCGGTCCATCTGTTTGCGTTGGTCAGTGATTATGTCCCCCGATTTAGATTTGAGGGGGGTGATCTTCTTGATGGTTGGCCCAAGAGCTCTCTTCATGCCATCATACATTCCTCTGATGTTTCCAGTGTCTGAGGCCAGCTGAATATGACTGCATAGGTGTTGCCAGTAGTCGTTTGCGCAACGCCTAGCTGTTCTTTGTGCAGTACTTCTGGCTGCTTTAAGTGCTGCGGATGTTAAATCGCTGGGGGCTTTCTTGTAGTTCAAAAGTGCAATGCGCTTAGCGGCTATGACAGGTTCCAGCTCTTCATTATGAGATTGAAACCAGTCTGCATTTCTCTTCGCACTTTTGCCGTAGGTGGTCAAAGCTGACTCATAGATGGCGTCTCTGATGTGGGCCCACTTGGTCTCAGCATCCCCTGTGGGAGTGTTTTGAAGGGCTGTTACAAGTGAATTTAGAAATTTTTGTAGCAGCTGTGGGTGAGAAATTCTGCTCGTGTTGATGCGCGGGTGGCCCTTCTGCTTGGAATGATGCAACTTCTTTGGTCTGAGTCTAACCTTGCTGCACACCAGGGAGTGGTCGGTGTCGCAGTCCGCACTGTGGAAGCTGCGTGTGATTTGAACACTGTTTAAGGCGGCTCGCCTTGTGACAATGAGGTCTAGCTGGTGCCAACGACGTGATCTTGGGTGCCTCCATGAAACCTGGTGACAGGGTTTAGTGTGAAAGAACGAGTTGGTGATACAGAGGTTATGATAGGTACACAACTCAAGCAGTCTCTGCCCGTTCTCATTCATCCTTCCAACGCCATAGCGCCCAAGGCTTCACTGCATAAATAACTCTATGGAATCACCCAACAACTTAAATTAACTGACTTGAAATCAACAGAATTAGACTGTGCATGTACTGAATGCATTGACCAGTTAATTAACAACTCTTGCAACACCAACATTTTGCCCCAAAGTGACCAAAGCAATTCAATCTCATGATTTTACACATATGCCACATTCAGTCACATTCCAGCTGACTGAGGGACAGTCAAGCTGCTGGCCAACAGAAAATCAACCATCAGAATCTATTTCATGTTGTAAAGGTATTGAATGAAGAAAATGAATCTCACATTTAAATCAAAACTACAAAAGGATCAACTGTATTTTCTTAGAAAATTGAATCATTTTGGAATTTGAATGTTAAAACACTGGCAAAAATCCTGAATCCCACTAATAAAGATAGAATTTGGCTTGTTTAGTCACTATAAATCAGTAGTCCTGATTATGATAGTACCCAAGCACCTGATTAATATATCCAGTAAGACTGGAAAGTAATGCCTGGTTCTAATATGATCAATACTCTCTTATGTAAGTCATCTTAAAGTGGAAGTTATGTAAAAATAAAGGATTTGAAGTCTAAGCTCCTGAATCCACACCTTCTTCCCAAAAAGTTTAGATATTTAAAAAAAGCCAAAGACAACACATCACAAAATGTTCGAATAGCAACTGAATCACTTCTTTATAGCAGAAGCAAAGGACAGATAAAAGAAAGCTGTGAGCCAGCCTTCCTACAGGTACAAATGGACTCAATAGCAACAGTAAGATTCAGCCAAGGGTTTTTGGAACATTTCTTTTGCCGTTTGTCCACTGACGGCAGTGACTTTTTATTCTTGGGGATTCTGCAAATATTTTTCCTTTCTTTAACTAATGCATCTGCAACTGGTGATTTTCAGCAGAATGGCTGAGATTCCCAGCAGTCCAATTTATAGCTCAATAGATGTTTCATTAGCTATATATCAATTCAAGCCTGCCAACTAAATTCAGTCCAAATTCATTCCTCTCCTGTGAGCACCACAGAAGGAATTGCTGAATACAGCAATAATTAACTTTGTATCTCAACACATATCTTAAAAAGGTGGTTCACCTTTCATTCTAAAAAAAACTGCAAGAGCTGGAACCACACATAGGAACTACTAATTAACTCAATATCTAATCAAAGATTATAATTACACATATCAATTAATCTGTATCGAACTGAGAATTTTGAAACTCTCAACCTTGTTTTCAAATCTCTCCATGGCCTTGCTCCCTCCCCATCTCTGTAACCTCCAACCCTCCTCCAATTCTGGCCTCTTGTGCATTATTTTAATCTGATGAAAGGTCACCGACCTGAAACATTTAATTCAGTTTCTCTCTCCATAGATGCTGTCAGACATGTTGAGTATTTCCAGCATTTTCTGTTTTTATTTCAGATTTCCAGCATCTGCAGTATTTTGCTTTTGCTTTATTTTAATCACTCCACCATTGACACCCATGCCTTCAGCTACATAGGCCCTAATTTAGCAAATTTCCTCGCTAAACCTCTCTGACTCTACCTCGAAGATGCACCTTAAAATTTACCTCTTTGACCCAGCTTTTGGTCATCTGTCCTAATGCCTCTTGATGTGATGTTGCCAAATTTTGCTTGAAAAAGCTCGGTGAAGCACATTGGCATGTTTCACAACATTAAAAGCACTATATAAATGCAAGCTTTTGTGGCTGTGATCTCAAAACAAGTCACTATTGAAAAATTGATTGCCATTTGAACTTGGAAATAAAGGCCTGAAAAACTGATGATATCTTAGCAAAGGTATTGCCGTAAATATAATCAAAAATCATGTACCTAATGCATGTCTGTAGTCAGGCATCACAAACCTGAAGGCAAAAACATTGTATTTGGCTCAAATAACCAATGAATTAAGCATGCTCAGATATCAAATAACTAGTTGGGTAGCAAATATTACAGATCAGCAGAGCAAACAGTGGGAAAACAAACAAACTGATCAGTTCTTTTTCATTGATGACACTATTATTCACAAACCAGCAACTGACCAAAAACAAAAATGGTTTTACCAATGATCATCTCTCTCCCTTCCTTAATTCATTCACAGATGTGGGCATCGCTGTGGTGGTGAACTGTGGTGTAGGTATACCACAGTGCTGTTAGGGAAGGAGCTCCAGGATTTTTACCCAGCAACAGTGAAGGAACAGCGATATAGTTCCAAGTCAGGATGCTGTGTGATTTGGAGGGGAACTTGCACGAGGTGATGTACCCATGCGCCTGCAGCCCTTGTTCTTCTAGGTATTAGAGGTGGCAGGTTTGGAAGATGCTGTCAAAGGAGGCATGGTGAGTTGCTGCAGTGCATCGGTGGCAGACAGAGTGAATGGTTAAGGTGGTGGATGGGTTGCCGATCAAGAGCGATACTTTGTCTTGGATGCTGTTGAGCTTCGAGTGTCGTTGGAGCTGCACACATCCGGGCAAGTGGACAGTATTCCGTCACACTCCTCACTTGTGCCTTGTAGATGGTGGGCAGGCTTTGAGGAGTCAGGAGATGAGTTATTCCCCACAGAATTCCCAGCCTTTGACCTGCTCTTACAGTCACAGTATTTAAGTGGCTGGTCCAGTAAGTTTCTGGTCAATGATAACCCCCAGGATGTTGATAGTGGGGGAATCAGCGATGGTAATGCCAATGAATGTCAAGCGGAGATGATTAAATTCTCACGTTGGAGATGGTCTTTGCCTGGCACTTGTGTGGCGTGAATATGACTTGCCATTTATCAGCCCAACCCTGAACGTTGTCCAGATCTTGCTGCACGCGGACGCAGACTGGTTTGGCATCTGAGGAGTTGTGAATGATACTGAACAATGTGTGCAATCGAATATCCCCACTTCTGACCTTAGTTTGAAGGGACGGTCATTGATGAAGCAGCTAAAGATTGTTGGGCCTAGGCCACTGTCTGGAGGAATGCATGCAGCGATGTCCTAGGGCTGAGATGATTGGTCTCCAACCACAACCACCTTCCTTTGTGCTAGGTATGACTCCAACCTAAAGAGCGTTTTCCCCGATTCCCATTGGCTTTAATTTAGCTCTGGTTCCTTGATGCCATACTTGGTCAAATGCTGTCTTGATGTCAACTCTCACCTCACCTCTGAAATTTCATGCGTTGGATCAAGTCTGTAATGATATCTGGAGCCAAGTGGCCCTGGCTGAACCCAAAGTGAGCATTGGTAAGCAGGTTATTGCTGATTAAGTGCCCCTCGGTAATACTGCTGGCAACACCTTCCATCACCTTGCTAATGATTGAGAGTAGGCTGAAGGGCCAGTTATTAGCCAGGTTGGATTTGTCCTGCTTTTTGTAGAAAGGACATAACTGGGCAATTTTTCACATTGTTGAGTAGATGCCAGTGTTGTAGATGTACTGGAACAGCTTGGCTAGGGAAGTGGCTAGTTTTGCAGCACGAGTCCAGTAATACAGCCGCAATGTTGTCAGAACCCAGTCTTTGCTGTATCCAGTGCCTTCAGCCATTTTTTGTCATCACGTGGAGTGAACTGAATTGGCTGAAGACTGGAATCTATGATGCTAGGGACCTCAAAAGGAGGCAAGATGGATCATCCACTCAACACTTCCGGCTGAAGATGGCTACAAATGCTTCAGCCTTGTCTTTTGCACTGATATGCTGGGCTTCTCCATCATTGAGGATGGGGACGTTTGTGGAGCCTCCTCCGCCAGTTAGTTGCTTAATTATCCACCACCATTCACAATTGGATGTGGCAGGACTGCAGAGGTATGATCTGATCCATTGGTTGCGAGATCGCTTAGCTGTCTACAGCCGGAGTGCATTCTGTGCCCTTGTTACCCTCAGTGCTTCTTTCAAGTGCCATTCAACATGGAGGAGCACTGATTCATCAGTTGAGAGAGGGCAGGAGTGGTAATCAGGAGGAGGTTTCCTCTCCCATGTTTGACCTGATAGCTTGAGAATTCATGGGGCCTGGAGTCAACATTGACGACAACCAGGGCTGCTCCCTCCCATAAACTACTGTGCCATCACCTCTGGTGGGTCTGTCTTCCGGTGGGACAGGACATACTCAGGCATTAAACTGGAGTTCTGATGAAGGGTCACTGACCTGAAACGTTGACTCTGCTTCGCTCTCCACGGATGCTGCCAGACTTGCTGAGTATTTCCAGCATTTCTTGTTTTTATTTCAGATTTCCAGCATCGGCAGTATTTTGCTTTTATGATAATGAAGGAGTCTGGGACATTGGCTGTAGTGCATGTTTCGGTGAGTTTGACTCCATCAGGCTCTTGCTTGACTAGTCCGTGGGACAGCTGTCCCAATTTTTGCACAAGTCTCCCGAGGCTAGTGAGGAGGACTTTGCAGGGCCAACTGGGCAGGGTGTGCCTTTGCCGTTTCCAATACATAGGTTGATGCTGGGTGGTCCATCTGGTTTTATTCTTATTTGACTTTTCTGTCGTGGTTTGATACAACGGAGTGGTTTGACAGATCAATTCAGAAGGCAGTTAACCAGAATCCTACCCATTTCATCTCCTTAATTCTAGTTGCAACTTTCTTCCAAACAACTCTACTACCCTTATCCCTGGAGCCTGGATTCTGCCAGGTTATCCATGCTCCAATGTTACTGGAGCTTTTTCAAAATTTGTTCAGGGGATGTAGGCGTCGCCAGCTTTGCCATCATTTACTGCAGAATCCGTATGCAATCTGCATATACTGCCTATGACAATTAGTAGAGACTTTTGGGACATTGAGTAATAACTGCATTGAAGCTTCTTGGGACATTTTACTGTGTTAAAAGCACTACAGAAATACAAGTTGTTATTGTTTGGAACTGAGCCTCTAGCTGAAGTAAATAAACAACTTTTTCTACAACATAAAACCTAGCGAATGCACAAACTCATTATTTCAACTACAATTATGTGGCTTTCCAGGCATAGTCCCCATCCTAACTTCTGGCTCAGTACTCACCCTGGCCCCATGCAGAAATGCCTCAGATCCTGAACTTTGTTCCTCCTAAACTGCAACAGTTCAAACAATTCTAATGCAAATAAAGCTGTATCCGAATGCATGCGTGTAAATATAGCAGTAATATATAAAAACACAAGCGTCAGTCTGACTCAGTAGTAGCACTCTCATCTCGAGTCAGAAGGTCATAGGTTCAAATCCACTCCAGAACTTAAGTAAATCCAGGTTGACACCAGTGCAACACTAAGGCTGTGCCATATGTCAGAGGTACAGTCTTTAGAATATTATACTGAGATCCCAGCTGCCTGTTACTTATCTCTCAATCAACACCATCTAAACAGCTTACCTCGTCTTGAAGTTCAATGCCATTTGGGATGTCCCAAGGATGTGAAAATTGCTATGTAAATGCAAGTTTGTTCTTTCTTAAACAGAGAACAAGCTTCAACCTAATTGTGACAAACATAGACAGCACACAAGACATTTACACTCATACCTGCATCTCCATAACTTTCTTCACCCTCCCAACACGAATTCAGACTGCCAGGTTTCACACACAAATGTGACAAGACGACATAATCCATTCCTCCCCCAGAGTGAGGCACACAATCACTTCTGCAGAGACTTGGAGCCAATGTCTGACAAACAGGTTTTTATAGCAGACGAGAGAAAAACACATGGAATATACAGAAAGACAGAGACACAGATATAAAGGGAGATAATGACATTGAGTGTAAAATGCAGCAAGAAAAACTACAAAAGTCATATAGAACAAATAAACTTGCACAGAGATGACAAATACTCACAGAGAGAGAGTGCGTGAGAACTTCTGAAACAAAGCCAGGAGATAATGATAGACGGAGACAGAAAACAAAACAGAAAAAAATGCAAGACTGGAAAACAAGCATGGGTAATACAGTAACAATGGGGAAGGGGAAAACAAGTAGAGACAATTACATTGAGAATCTATTTTCTTCATCAACAACTCAATTGGAAGATGCACCATACTTTGCATTTCACCATACAACGCACAAATTAACAAAAAGCAGAGTATATTCCCGGGCTTACTGTTGGGCAATGCAACAATGATCTTCTAATAGGAATTTGAAAATTGTTAGATGCATTTTATTCAACACTAATTTTCAGAATTTCATTTAGGCTATTCTGTTGAATACTGAGAATGCTCATCAAGAGGCCTTTGGTTTGTTGGGATCCTCTTCAAAATGGAAGATTCTCTATTAGCAGAATTGGCATTCTGCTGATTGAAAGACTGGAAGTCTTCAACAATTAATCAACGCTAAAATGTGCTTCCACTTTGTTTTCATGCTATAGAAACTCTTCTTCTTCTTTGGCCTCCTTGTCTCGAGAGACAATGGGTAAGTGCCTGGAGGTGGTGAGTGGTTTGTGAAGCAGCGCCTGGAATGGCTATAAAGGCCAATTCTAGACTGACAGACTCTTCCACAGGTGCTGCAGATAAAATTGGTTGACAGGGCTGTCACGCAGTTGGCTCTTTCCTTGCATTTCTGACTTTTTTCCTGCCAACTGCTAAGTCTCTTTGACTCGCCACACTTTAGCCCTGTCTTTATGGTTGCCCGCCAGCTCTGGCGATCGCTGGGAACTGACTCCCACGACTTGTGAACAATGTCACAGGACTTCATGTCGCGTTTGCAGACGCCTTTAAAGCAGAGACAAGGATGGCCAGTGGGTCTGATACCAGTGACGAGCTCGCTGTACAATGTGTCCTTGGAGATCCTGCCATCTTCCATGCGACTCACATGGCCAAGCCATCTCAGGCGCCGCTGGCTTAATAGGGTGTATATGCTGGGGATGTTGGCTGCCTCGAGGACTTCAGTGTTGGAGATACGGTCCTGCCACCTGATGCCAAGGATTCTCCGGAGGCAGCGAAGATGGAATGAATTGAGACAACGCTCTTGGCTGACGTACGTTGTCCAGGCCTCGCTGCCATAGAGCAAGGCACTGAGGACACAGGCCTGATACACTTGGACTTTTGATTTCCGTGTCAGTGTGCCATTTTCCCACACTCTCCTGGCCAGTCTGGACATAGCAGTGGAAGCCTTTCCCATGCGCTTGTTGATTTCTGCATCTAGAGACAGGTTACTGGTGATAGTTGAGCCTGTGTAGGTGAACTCTAGAACCACTTCCAGAGTGTGGTCGTCGATATTGATGGATGGTGCATTTCTGACGTCCTGTCCCACGATGTTCGTTTTCTTGAGGCTGATGGTTAGGCCAACTTCATTGCAGGCAGCCGCAAACCTGTCGATGAGTCTCTGCAGGCACTCTTCAGTGTGAGATGTTAATGCAGCATTGTCAGCAAAGAGGAGCTCCCAGATGAGGACTTTCCGTAATTTGGTCTTCGCTCTTAGACGGGCAAGGTTGAACAACCTGCCACCTGATCTTGTGTGGAAGAAAATTCCTTCTTCTGAAGACTTGAACGCATGAGAGCAGCAGTGAGAAGATGATCCCAAACAGTGTAGGTGCGAGAACACAGCCCTGTTTCACGCCACTCAGGATAGGAAAGGGGTCTGATGAGGTGCCGCTATGCCGAATTGTGCCTTTCATATTGTCATGGAATGAGGTGATGATACTTAGTAGCTTTGGTGGGCACCCAATCCTTTCTAGTAGTCTGATGAAACCACTTCTGCTGACAAGGTCAAAGGCTTTGGTGAGGTCAATTAAAGCAACGTAGAGGGGCATCTGTTGTTCACGGCATTTCTCCTGTAGCTGTCGAAGGGAGAACAGCATGTCAATGGTGGATCTCTCTGCTCGAAAGCCACACTGTGCCTCAGGGTAGACACGCTCAGCCAGCTTCTGGAGCCTCTTTAAAGCGACTCGAGCGAAGACTATCCCCACTATGCTGAGCATGGAGATTCCACGGTAGTTGTTGCAGTCACCGTGGTCACCCTTGTTCTTACAGAGGGTGATGATATTGGCATCGCGCACGTCCTGTGGTACTGCTCCCTCGTCCCAGCACAGGTAAAGCAGTTCGTAGAGTGCTGAAAGTATAGCAGGCTTAGCACTCTTGATGATTTCAGGGATAATGCTGCCCTTCCCAGGGGCTTTTCCGCTAGCTAGAGAATCAATGGCATCACTGAGTTCCGATTTTGTCGGCTGTACGTCGAGCTCATCCCTGACTGGCAGAGACTGGGCTGCATTGAGGGCGGTCTCAGTGACAACATTTTCCCTGGAGTACAGTTCTAGGTAGTGTTCTCCCCAGCAGTCCATTTGCTTGCGTTGGTCAGTGATTGGGTCCCCTGATTTAGATTTGAGGGGGGCAATCTTCATGATGGTTGGCCCAAAAGCCCTCTTAATGCCATCATCCATTCCTCTGATATTTCCGGTGTCAGAGGCCAGCTGAATATGACTACATAGGTATTGCCAGTAGGCATTTGCGCAGCACCTGGCTGTTCTTTGTGCAGTGCTTCTGGCTGCTTTAAGTGCTATGGATGTTAACTCACTGGGGCTTTCTTGTAGTTCAGCAGTGCAATGCGCTTAGTAGCAATGACAGGTTCCAGCTCTTCAATATGAGATTGAAACCAGTCTGCATCCCGCTTCACACGTTTGCCATAGGTGGTCATTGCTGAGTCACAGATGGCGTCTCTGATGTGGGCCCACTTGGTCTCAGCATCCCCTGTGGGAGTGCTTTGAAGGGCTTTTTCGAGTGAATTTAGAAACTTACGTAACAGCTGTGGATGAGAAATTCTGCCAGTGTTGATGCGCGGGCGGCCCTTGCGCTTGGAGTGATGCAGCTTCTTTGGTTTGAGGCTAACTTTGCTGCACACCAGGGAGTGGTCGGTGTCGCAGTCCGCACTGTGGAAGCTGCGTGTGATTTGAACGCTGTTAAGAGAGGCTCGCCTTGTGACGATGAGGTCCAGCTGGTGCCAGCGGTGTGATCTTGGGTGCCTCCAAGAAACCTGGTGATAGGGTTTAGTGTGAAAGAATGAGTTGGTGATGCAGAGGTTATGATAGGTACATAACTCAAGCAGTCTCTGACCATTCTCATTCATCCTACCAATGCGCCCAAGGCAGGAGGGCCATGAGTCATGGTCGGCCCAACCCTGGCATTAAAGTCCCCCAGCAGGAACAGGTGTTCGGTATTGGGGATGCTACTAATGATATTATGGAGTTCCTCGTAGAACTGGTCTTTAGCTTCATTTGAGGAGCAGAATGTTGGAGCACAGATGCTGAGTAGGTGTACTAGACCAGAGGCGGTGAACAGACGGATGGACAGAATGCGTTCCGAACCATTTGAGGGTGGCTCTATCATGCTGAGCAAAGAGTTTCTGATGGCAAAGCCCACTCCATGCTGTCTTGGTTCTTCAGGATCCCTACCCTGCCAGAAGAAGGTGTAGTCTTGCTCTCTTAGAGATCCGCTCGCAGGGAGGCGTGTTTCCTGAAGTGCTGCAATGTCTACATTGAGTCTACTGAGCTCGTTGTTAATGATGGCGGTCTTACGAGAATCGTTGATTTGTGTAAGGTCTTCCAACAGGCCAGGACACACAGTTCTGAGATTCCAGCTTGCAAAACGAAGGGCTGGTACCTTCTTTCCTTTTTTGGTCGTGCTGTTTGGTGCGGTGTTGCAGTCCACTTGTCGGGCAATGACCCTGAGCTCCAAGCACCCATTGAAGTAGGTGGACTGTGACGGGACAGAACCTCACTGACCGGGGCCTGCCCGGTTTGAGGTGGGTGGTAGCTGTCCAGTGAGATGCGATGACCTCTCCCACCGACAAAGGCAACCCGTGGCACCCAATCTCTACGCCAGTTGAGCTGGACTTATAACCCGTAACTGCTGCCTTCCGTGTTGATTTGGTCGCTGTGAGGCGACTATGGAGTGACCTCTCCATGGCGCATGCCTGGGCAGATATATGGAGTTTGTGAGTTGCCCAAGCGTCAAAACCCCCCTCTCGGCCTTCCTGGTGGGGTCCAAAGGAGTGCAGAGCACGACTAATATAGTATAGAAACTAATAATAAAAAAACATTTTGCAGAATGTACTAACCTTGGTTCCATATAAATACTGTGGCTGCGCATTTGGTTGCTTATCTCTTTGAAACTCTTGGGAGAAGGGCAGTATAGTACGCACAAACCTGGGTAAGAATAATAATGAAAGACATGATATTTTGTTGAAAGCAAGACATTTTCTTGCATCAGAAGTATTACAGTGTGGCACATGGTGCAAATATATTTAAGATAAAAGAAAAACATAAAATGATGTTCTTCTATAGTTAAAACACTGCATAAAAAGCAAAATATTGCAGATACTGGAAACCTGAAATAAAAACGTGAAATGCTGGAAATACTCAGCAGGTCTGACATCATCGGTGGAGAGAGTAGAGTTAACATTTCAAGTCAGTTCTGATAAAAGGTCAGTGATCTGAAACATTAACACTGCTTCTCTCGCTGCTGATGTTGCCAGATCTGCTGAGTATTTCCAGCACTTAGAACATAGAACAGTACAGCACAGTACAGGCCCTTCGGCCCACGATGTTGTGCCAAACCTTTAACCTACTCTAGGATCAAACTACCTATCTACCCTTGATTCTACTATCATCCATGTACCTATCCAAGAGTCGCTTAAATGTCCCTAATGTATCTGCTTCTACTACCACCGCTGGCAGTGCATTCCACGCACCCACCACTCTCTGTGTAAAGAACCTACCTCTGACATCTCCCCGAAACCTTCTTCCAATTACCTAAAAATTATGCCCCCTGGTGATAGCCCTTTCCACCCTGGGAAAAAGTCTCTGGCTATCCACTCTATCTATGCCTCTCATCATCTTGTACCCCTCTATCACGTCACCTCTCATCCTTCTTTGCTCCAATGAGAAAAGCCCTAGCTCCCACAACCTTTCTTCGTAAGACATGCCCTCCAGTCCAGGCAGCATCCTGGTAAATCTCCTCTGCACCCTCTCTAAAGCTTCCGCATCCTTCCTATAATGAGGCGACCAGAACTGAACACAATATTCCAAGCGTGGTCGAACCAGAGCTTTATAGAGCTGCAGCATAACCTCGCGGCTCTTAAACTCAAACCCCCTGTTAATGAAAGCCAACACACCATACGCTTTTTTTTAACAACCCTATCAACTTGGGTGGCAACTTTGAGCGATCTATGGACATGGACCCCAAGATCCCTCTGTTCCTCCACACTACCAAGAATCCTGTCTTTAAGCCTGTATTCTGCAATCAAATTCGACCTTCCAAAATGAATCACTTCACACTTTTCCAGGTTGAACTCCATCTGCCACTTCTCAGCCGAGCTCTGCATCCTGTCAATGTCCCGTTGCAACCTACAACAGCCTTCCACACTAACCACAACTCCAGCAAACTTCGTGTCATCGGCAAACTTGCTAACCCAGCCTTCCACTTCCTCATCCAAGTCATTTATAAAAATCACAAAGAGCAGAGGTCCTAGAACAGATCCCTGCAGAACACCACTGGTCACCGAGCTCCAGGCTGAATACTTTCCATCTACTACCACCCTCTGACTTCTATGGGCCAGCCAATTCTGTATCCAGACAGCCAACTTTCCCTGAATCCCATGCCTCCTTACTTTCTGAATGAGCCTACCATGGGGAACCTTATCAAACGCCTTGCTAAAATCCATATACACCACATCCACTGCTCTTCCTTCATCAATGTGTTTTGCCACATCTTCAAAGAATTCAATAAGGCTTGTGAGGCATGATCTGCCCCTCACAAAGCCATGCTGACTGTCTCTAATCAAACTATGCTTTTCCAAATAATCATAAATCCTGTCTCTCAGAATCCTCTCCAATAATTTGCCCACTACCGACGTAAGACTGACTGGTCTATAATTCCCAGGGTTATCCCTATTCCCTTTCTTGAACAAGGGAATAACATTTGCCACCCTCCAATCACCTGGTACTACTCCAGTGGACAGTGAGGACACAAAGATCATCGCCAAAGGCGCAGCAATCTCTTCCCTTGCTTCCCGTAATATCCTTGGGGATATCCCGTCTGGCCCTGGGGACTTATCTGTCCTCATGTCTTTCAAAATTTCTAGCACATCCTCCCTCTTATCAACCTGTTCGAGCATTTCAGCCTGTTTCACGCTGTCCTCACAAACGACCAAACGACTTCTTGCTTTTTATTTTAAAACTCTACATAGTTAAGCAGACCAGGAAGATCTGAAGTCGAGTTAGCTGATGTCTGTTGCAGTATTGATAACTGACCCCAGTGCTACTGGGCGAGATGCAGGTGGACGAATAGGAAAAATCAGTCTCTTTGCCATCCACTGACCACTGTTACAAGCGATGAGGTGTTAAAACACCCCCAGATCAGATACAGGATCACCTTGCATTTATATACATCTTTTACCTCAAGCTGTCGCCAAGTCCTTGACAACCAGTAAGAATACTTCTGAAATGTAGCCACTCTTGCAACGTAGGGAAATGCAGCAGCTTTTTCCCCCCCAAAACAATGCCCCACACCAACAATGAGATTTAAAAAATTTTTAATGATACTGGTTGGGGGATGAATATTGACCAGAACACTGGGAGAATTCTATTGCTTGTCTTTAAATAGTGTTATGTAATTTTTTGCATGTGGGATCCCAGTTTAACATCTCATACAGAAGACAGCTCCTCTGACAGTTTTAGTGAATTACTGAAGGAGTGCGTACTATCGGCCTAGATTATGTGCTCAAGTTTCTGGAACGAGACTTGAACCCACGGTCTTCTGACTCGAAAGTAACAGTGCTACCCAAGCCAAAGCAATTTGCTGAAATGCAGGCTCTAGCTTCACACATCAAGGATGGCCATTTGGCTGAAATATGTTAAGGCAGATGACATCCATGCAGCCATATCCCAAACAACTACAGGAGGCAGAGAAATGGCCAAAAAAAATTAAGTGGTCATATCATCAATTTGCTGTTTGTGGGACCTTGTGTGAAGTGCTCTAGGACATCATGAGGATGTGAGAAAAAATTATAAATGCAGGTTACTTTTTTTGTCACATTGTAGTTTGAGAAGTAATTACAATACCAGCAGGAAAGAAACCCTAAAACTTTTCTTTTTAATATACAATATCAAAATACTTCATCAAAGTCAAGCAGACCACTTTAATTATTAAAAGATTATTCACTGGAATGCTTTTCAAAAATAGGTTAGGCAGCAGGCATGCTAATGGAATACTGGCATCCAACTAGAAACATCACTGTGCACATCTAAAAATACAGCCAGCATAAAAATAAACGGAAGTTAATTTGTGCAAAGTTAAGAAAACTAGCTTTTAAAAACAAAACTGATTACAGATAGGTAATAATATATGCATCAGGACAATGATTTGTTAGTTAACAGAACTATTCAATTTGAAGCAAAACAGACAATCTAAATTAACCAATTGTTTCATGTACACTTGGAACATCTGACTAATTAATCAAAATGAATATGATGCTCACCTATAACACATTTATTCCCTTTTCTACTGCATGAGTAGCATTAAAAGCACACAGGCCCCCAACACTGGTAGTCTTCCAGGTTCCATTCATGTGTGAATCGTGAAAGATAGCATTTAGGAAAAGGAATAAAAGATTTGGGTACAACTGTTAAACAAACTAATGCAGTAATGGGGTGAGTTTTAGACTTTCTGACTAAACTGGTAAGGTCACAATTGAGACAATATTCAGAGTTTTAGGTACGTTAACTTCAACAGAATTTGACAACATCCTGGCTGCAGTACTGAAGACTTGTGCTCCAGAACTAGCTGTGTCCATAGCCAAGCTGTTTTAGTACAGCTACAACATAGGCAGCTACCCAACGTGTAAAATTGCGTAGGTATGTGCTGTCCACAAAAAGCAGGACAAATCCAATCCAAGTCAATTATGGGCCCCATCAGTCTACTCTCAATCATCAGCAAAGTGATGAAAGGTGTTGTCAAGAGTGCTATTCACCGATGCTCGGTTTGAGTTCCACCAGGCCCTTGGCTCCAGGCCTCCATTCGTAACTCCTCAGATATTGAAGCAGACGGTGCCCACATGCAGAAAGACCTGAACAGCATTCAGGGTTGGGCTTATGAATGGCAACTAACATTCATTCCAAGTGCCAGGCAATGACCATCTCCAACAAGAGAGAATCTAACCATCTCTCCTTGACATTCAATGGCATTACCATCGCTGAATTTCCCACAAATCATCACCCTGGGGGTTACCATTGACCAAACAACTGATCAGCACCCCATTCACCACCTTAAACATTCACTCCCTCCACCACTGGCACACAGTGGCAGCAGTGTGTACCATCTACAAGTTGCATTGCAGCAACTGGCCAAGTCTCCTTCAGCAACATTTTCCAAAGCTGCAACCTCTACCACCTAGAAGGACAAGGGCAGCAGACACATGGGAAAACTACCACCTGCAAGTTTCCCTCCAAGTCACATACCATCCTGACTTGGAACTATAATCACTGTTCCCTTGCTATCGCTGGGTCAAAATCCTGGAGCTCCGTCCCCAACAGTGTGAGTTTGTCATTACCACATGGACTGCAGCTGTTCATGGCAGCAGCTCATCACCACCTTCTCAAGGGAAATTAGGGATGGATAATAAATGCTGGTCTTGCCAGAATGTTCACATCCCAAGAAGGAACAAATAAAGTTATCTCCTTGGGAAAAAAAACTGAAGGAATATTTGGTTGGGAATGGAATTAAGGGTTCATATTACAAGTTCATTTACAAGCTCTCCTGAATGCATAAAAAAATACACCTAGTCAAAGAACAAAGAAAATTACAGCACAGGAACAGGCCCTTCGGCCCTCCAAGCCTGCGCCGATCCAGATCCTCTATCTAAACATGTCGCCTATTTTCTAAGGGTCTGTATCTCTTTGCTTCCTGCCCATTCATGTATCTGTCTAGATACGTCTTAAAAGACGCTATCGTGCCCGTGTCTACCACCTCCGCTGGCAAAGCATTCCAGGCACCCACCACCCTCTGCGTAAAGAACTTTCCATGCATATCCCCCCTAAACTTTTCCCCTTTCACTTTGAACTCGTGACCCCTAGTAATTGAATCCCCCACTCTGGGAAAAAGCTTCTTGCTATCCACCCTGTCTATACCTCTCATGATTTTGTACACCTCAATCAGGTCCCCCCTCAACCTCCGTCTTTCTAACGAAAATAATCCTAATCTACTCAACCTTTCTTCATAGCTAGCGCCCTCCATACCAGGCAACATCCTGGTGAACCTCCTCTGCACCCTCTCCAAAGCATCTACATCCTTTTGGTAATGTGGCGACCAGAACTGCACGCAGTATTCCAAATGTGGCCAAACCAAAGTCTTATACAACTGTAACATGACCTGCCAACCCTTGTACTCAATACCCGTCTGATGAAGGAAAGCATACTGTATGCCTTCTTGACCACTCTATTGACCTGCGTTGCCACCTTCAGGGAACAATGGACCTGAACACCCAAATCTCTCTGTACATCAATTTTCCCCAGGAATTTTCCTCACTTATCTATATACCCAGAACATCCTGTACCTTTCCACATTTAATTCATCTTCTGCAGTGAGTCAGGATTCAGTTATGCCTGCAACATCACACTTACTTGTTGCTTCACAAGTCTCCAACTCACACAACTTATTGCAAACTCCTCTAGTGGAAAGTAGGCACTTATTAGTGCTCCTTTTGTTGATGGAGCAGTTTGAGCCACAGTGCTAAAGAAAGCGACTGGTCAACAGTATATAACACAAGATACAACAATAGTGATAAATTCTAGGAAGCTTCCCACTTAAATTCTTGAATTCTCTATTCTATCTCTTTACATGAATTTGTAGCTTGACTGGCACTGAGTGTTTAAAACTGAAACCATAGCTTCTTCCTTTAAGATTTCCCTCGTCTTAACTTCAAAATTTGATGGCAAAGCAAAATGTTCATCTGCCTGGCACCGAGTCTCAAGTCAAATCTCGCTTTGCTAGGTTTGTTTAGTCAAAGCTGTTTAATTTTGTCCCCAGTCTGTCATTGCAGAACCTCATTTGAAGTGGAATACATTTGATTAAAAGTAAAGAACCGTTTTCCACCTTCCATTGTTCAAGCTCAGACATCAAAATGGCAGGCTCAAGTTTCACACACTTTGCTATACCTTTGTGCGCGTCACATCTAATAAAATTATTGCTCATGGAAAACTCAACAGGCATCATGGTCTAAAGTTACTAAAAGAACTGTCGATATTTCAGAACTTTAAGTGCTAAATTTGTCCTGTTAATCAGATTCATTCTTACTTCTATAAAATAGTCATATAATAAATTTGAATTATTTGAACCATATGGACCTGCCAACATTGTGCTTTTCTGACAATTTATTAGGAGGAGCATACAACGGCATCCCATTTCAGTGCATAACTCAACAGTGTAATTATTCATAATTCCTGCATAAGGTCAAAATGCAGCCCAGGGGAAGTGCAGGCTCGTCTTTGGAGGCTGACTTTGATGGAGGCGTAAGTGAAGAGTTTTCAGAATTAGTCTGAACTTCAACTGTAATATTACAACAACTTATATTTATATAGCACCTTTAACCTAATAAAACATCCCAAAGCACTTCACAGGAGCATTATGAAACAAAATATAAGGAGCTATTAGGTCAAATGACCAATAGCTTGATCAAAGAGGTAGGCTTTACAGAGTCGCTTAAAAGGAGGAAACCAAGGTAGGGAGGCGTATGGAGAGAATCCCAGAGCTTAGACCCTAGGAAACGGAGGGCACTGCTAACAATGGCAGAGTGACTAAAATCAGGGATGTTCAAGAGGCCAGAATTAGAAGAGGGTCGATTATCTTGGAGCTTTGTGGGGCTGGAGGATATTACAGACATTAGGAGGGACGAGGCCATGGAAGAATTTGAAAAAAAGGATGAGAATTTGAAAATTGAGGCATGTTTGATCAGGAGCCAAGGTCAGCGAGCACAGGGATGATAGGTGAACGGGACTTGGTGCAAGTTAAGACATGAGAGGCAGAGTTTTGGATGACCTAATGTTTACAGAGGGTAGAATAGGGGAGACCAGCTAGAAGCGCATTAGAATAGTTTTTTTAAAAAAAGAGGTACCAAATGTATGATTAAAGTTTTCGGCAGCAGACGAGCTGAGACAAAAGCGATGCTGGACAATGTTAGAGGTGGAAATAGGTTGTCTTTATGATGCTTGGAAACCTAACCGTTTGATACAACTGACTGGCTTTCTTGGCCATTTCAGAGGACAGCTAAGAGTCAACCATATTGCTGTGGGTCTGGAGTCATATTTAGGCCAGATCAGGTAAGGGCAGCAGATTTACCCCCCCAAAAGACATTAGTGAACCAGATGGATTTTTAATGACAATCCGGTAGTTTCTTGATAATTATTAGAGATTACCATTTTATTCCAGATTTATTAATTCATTGAATTTAAATTCGCCCAGCTGCCATGGTGGGATTTGAACTTGTGTCTCCAGATCATTAGCCCTGCCTCTGGATTAATTGTCCATTAGTACTATGCTACTGTCCCCTCCCCAACGGTATTGTGGTATACCTACTGCACATGGACTGCAGTGGTTCGAGAAGGCAGCTCACCACCACTTCTCAAGGGCAAATAGGGATGGGCAATAAATGTTGGCCTTGTCAGCAATGCTCACATCCCAACAATTATTAAAAAATGAGGTTGGAAGCTCAACTCGGGGTCAAATATCTCAGACTGTTGCTAGGGAGAGGGATGGAGTTGGTAGCTAGGAAATAGAGTTTGGAGCGGGGACTGAAAACAATGGCTTCAATCTGCCTAATATTAAACTGGAAGAAATTATTGCTCATCCAGTACTGGATGTCAGATAAGCAGTCTACACTAATTTAGCAACAGTGGAAAAGTCGAGAGAGATAGTGGTGAGATAGAGTGGGGTGTTATCAGCGTACATGCTAAAACGAATGCTGTGCTTTCAGATGATGTCGCCGAGAGGTAGCATGTAGATGAGAAACAGGAGGGGGCCGAGGATTAGACCTTTGGGGGATGATGTGAGGGCAGGAAAAGGAGCATTGCAAGTGAAACGCTGGCTATGATTATTATAGATAAGAATGGAACCAGTCCCACCCAGCTGGACAACAGTGGAGAGACAGAGAGGATGGTGTGGTCAACCATGTCAACGGCTGCAGACAGGTCGAGAAGGATGAGAAGGCTTGGTTTACCTTTGTCACAGACACATAGAATGTCATTTGTGTCTTTGACAAGAGCCGTTTTGGTACTGTGGCGGGGCGGAAACCTGATTGAAGGGCTTCAAACATGGAATTCTGTGAAAGATAGGCAACATGTTCAAGGACATTGGAGCGGCACAGTGGAGCAGTGGTTAGCACCGCAGCCTCACAGCTCCAGCGACCTGGGTTCAATTCTGGGTACTGCCTGTGTGGAGTTTGCAAGTTCTTCCTGTGTCTGCGTGGGTTTCCTCCGGGTGCTCCGGTTTCCTCCCACATGCCAAAGACTTGCAGGTTGATAGGTTAATTGGCCATTATAAATTGCCCCTAGTATAGGTAGGTGGTAGGGAAATATAGGGACAGGTGGGGATGTGATAGGAAACATGGAATTAGTGTAGGATTAGTATAAATGGGCGGTTGATGGTCAGCACAGACTCGGTGGGCCGAAGGGCCTGTTTCAGTGCTGTATCTCTAAAAACTAAAAAAAAAACTAAAGGAAAGGGAGTTTGGAGATGGGGCAGTGGTTTTCAAGGACAGTGATTGTTTCGTTGAGGAAAGGGATGATGATGGCAGATTTAGAAGGAGGGGCAACACCTGAAAAGAGAGAACCATTAACAATGTCTGTTAAAATGGGGGCCAGGAGGAAACATTGGGTGGTCGAGAGTTTAGTAGGAAGAGGTCTGAGGGAGCAGGAGGTATGTCACACAGACAAGATGAGTTCAGAGAGGGCATGAGACGAGATAGGAGAGAAACCAGAGAAACATGCGAGTTCAGGGCTTGGGCAGGAGAAGTGGACTAGTGGAAGGGATGGACACAGCAGAGGCAGCTGATTGAATGGCCTCAATCGTACTGAGAAAGAAGACAGGTTCTGTATAGTTCTGCTTGGTTTTAATGTCAAGGAGAAACTATGGAGAAGTTTTCCTCAGAAGGTTAAACGTATGCAGCAAAATCCATCATAAATAAAGCTGAGTAAGAAATGCCCCTTTGGTCCATCAAGATTCTAATGTTATGTTTTATGAATTATTCTACAATGAACTTACTCTGTACTGCCAGTTAATGATCCCTATTTTGAAGAATGATGGATTGTATATCGATGAAGGATCTGAAATTTTATGAATAAAGTGTAAAACAGAGCAAAAATAACTGTAAAAAATTAGAAACACTTCAGTCTTTTTATTGTGGGGTTGGGGCGGTAGTTGCAGCAGGGTGGGGGTGATGGTCAAAAGAAGACATGCAATTATCAATTGCATGCTTAGAAATAATTATATTTTTTCGTAAAATACCCACTGGAGTGAATGCTATGGTGTTCAAATGGGTCGAAACCAAACATGTTTTAAGTCAAGATTATCAAAAAATGAATCTTCAGAGATCAGAACCAAATTGATGAAACCCATTTGTGCTTAGCTTCAGTGACATCTTTTTAGTCCAGAAACAAATGTTAATGGTCACTTATACTGTACTCACACCATATTAAACATTTCAAATGTAAAAGGACCTATACTGAAAGAAAGGAAACAATCCTTCCAGATGTAGCAGTCTAATCCTCTTAATCCAGAGTTCTTTAATACAAACTGAAATTAAAACAAAGTTAAATGTTTTGACATCGCTGCAAAATAAACTGAAAAAACATGCCATGAAGCTACCCTCCAAGTTCCATTACATCGTCAGCCAAGGTACTATTCAATATAATTAGAAATGATTAATGAATTAAACGAAGGCTTATGGCACAGAAACAATTGAGATAATGGGAAAGATCAAATGCTGCTCACAATCAAATGTTTTGCACATGATTTATTTTGAGAATCCAAGGCAACAAAGCAACTAAACAACCATTTATCTGACAAATACCCAAGGAGCAAGATTCTAGCAAAATCTGCTTTATAAAAAGTGCTTATTTTTTTCTTTATTCATTGACAGGATGTGGGCATCACTGACGAGGCCAGCATTTATTACCCACCCACTAATTGCCCTTGAAAAGCTGAGTGGTGAGTCACCTTCTTGAATTGCTACAGGCCTATTGTTTGATACAATGGAGTGGCATGTTAGTCCAATTCAGAGGGCAGTTAAGGGTCAACCACTTGGTTTGGGTCTGGAGTCACATAGGCCAGAGTGGGTAAGTACAGCAGGTTTCCTCCCCTAAAGATGGCACCTCAGTCACTGGAGTGCCAGCTTTGATTTTTGTGAAGATCTGGAGTGGGACTTGAACCCAAAAATCTTCTGAGAAGCTTCCTCACACTATTTACTTCATCTCCCCTGATTAACATTCCTTTCTCCCTCATTTATTTATCTAGATTCCCCTTAAATGTACCTATGCTATTTTCTGCAACAACTCCTTGTGGTAGTGAATTCCACATTCTAAGTCACTCTCTGGGTAAAGATGTTTCTCCTGAATTCCCTATTGCACCTATTAGTGACTACCTTATACTTATAAGCCCTAGCTTTGGACTGTCCCACCAGTGGTATTATCTCAAGTCTACCCTATCAAACACTTCATAATTTTCAAGACCTCGTTCAGGTCATCCCATCGCTCTTAGAGAAAAGAGCCCTACAGCTACTCAATCTTTCTTGAGAGTTGTATCCTCAATTTTTGTGTCATTCTCTGTTCTCTACTACCAACTCCATTCCTCTTCCTGGCAAGAGTCTGAGATTAAGCCAACATGTTCGTAGACTTGGTGTCACGTTTGATCCCAAGATGAGCTTCCAATCTCATTCGTGCTATCACTAAGACAACCTATTTCTACCTCTAACACTGCTCGACTTTGCCCGTTTCAGCTAATCTGCTGCTGAAACCCTCAGTCATGCCTTCGTTACTTCTAGACTTGACTATTTCAATGCCCATTTGGCTGGTCGCCCACATTCTACCCTCTGTAAACTTGAGGTCACGCAAAACTCTGCTGGCCGTGGCTTAATTCACATCAACTCCTGTTCCCCCATCACCCGTGCTTGCTGACCTACACTGCCTCCCAGTCAAGCAAAATCTTGATTTTAAAATTCTCATTCTGGTTTGCAAATCCATCCCCTCCCTATCGCTAACGTTCTCCAGCCCTGATTTTGATCCCTCCACCATTGGTGGCCACGCATTCAGTTGCTTCGGCCCCAAGCTCTGCAATTTCCTCCCTGCACCTCTCCGCCTCTCACATCACTTTCCTCCTTTAAGACATTCCTTAAAACCTACCTTTTTGACCAAGCTTTTGGTCTTCTGACCTATTATCCCCTTTTGTGGCTCGATGTCATACTTGGGTTTATAATGCTCCTGTAATAGGCCTTGGGACACTTTATGACATTAAAGGCACTATATAAATATAAGTTATCATTCATGTGAATCATTTTTACACTTTCTCCAGTGTTTCCGTATCTTTTTCTTAAACAGAGACCAGATATGCATAAGTGTGGTCTAATTAAGGTTCTATGTGAGGTTTCTAGGAGTACAGATACACAAATCACTAAAGTAACGACACGTTACTAAGGCCTTACAAAAAAGGAAACAAAGCACAGAGGTTCATTTCGAGCGGAAGAGAAAGCAGAGATCTTCAGTTAAACCTGTAGAAAAGCTTGGCTGGATCACACTTGAATTACTGTGAACAGTTCTGGTCTCTAAAAATTACACAAAGGATATAGAAGCACTGGAGAAGGTGCAAATTTTTTTTTTTACTAGAATGGCACCACAACTGAGAGGTTGCACATATCAGGAAAGATTTAACAGACTGGAGCTCTTTTCTCTGAAAAAATAAAGACAGAGGTGTCACCTGATAGAGGTTTTTAAGGTTATGAAAACATTTGACAGGGTAGATGCAGAGATGATGTTTCCGCTTGCAGGTGCACCCAGAACTCAGGGCCATAAATACAAGATGGGCACTAACAAATTCAATAGGGAATTCAGGGGAAACTTCGTTGCCTAGAGAGTAGCTAGAATGTGAAACTCGCTACCACAATGAATAGTTGAGGCAAATATCATAGATGTATTTAAGGGAAAGCTAGATAAATACGAAAGATTTAGAATGATAGGTCAGTGGGGTTAGATGAAGGGTGGAAGGGGGCTCATGTGGAGCATAATCAGCATGGACTTGTTGGGCCAAATGGCCTGATTCTGTGCTGTAAATACTATAATGTAATGTGTACTATAGAGCATCACTTTCACTAGTTTGTACACTGGCCTTCAGTTTTTTTGAACTGTAAAACTAAAGACAATTTCTCACCAAATAAAAGTTCTTATAGTATGTTTAGCTATAAATTAACTGTTAGCGCTCACTTAACTATTCCAATGCTCTCCCTGCCATCCTCCCACCTTCCACCCAACATAAACTTGAGCTCATCCAAAAATCTGCTGTCCATAATCCTAGCTCGCATTAAGTCCTACTCACCCATCATCTCAGCATTCGCTGACTAATATTGGCTCCTGGCCCAGCAATGCCGCAATTTCAAAATTCTCATCCTTGTTTTCAAATCTATCCATGAGCTCTCCCGCCCCCATCTCTATCACATCCTCCAGCCCAACAACCCACCATGAGCTCTGTGCTCCTCCAATTCTAGCCTCTTGCGTATTATTGATTTTCATCACTCCACCATTGGCAACTGTGCCTTCAACTGCCTAGGCCCTAAGCAGGTCGATTATGAAGGGGTTTGATAGGGTAGACACAAGAGATGTTTTCATTTGTGGGGGGAGACTAGAACTAGGGGAAATAAATAGTTAAAAACTTACTAATAAATCCAATAGGAAATTCAGGAGAAATATGTTTAACCAGAGAGTAGATAGAATGTGGAACTCCCTACCACAAACAGTAGTTGAGGCAAAGAGAAAGATAAACACACGAGAGAAAGGAATAGAAGGATATGTTGCTGGAGTTAGATTAAGAGTGGGAGGAGGCTCGTGTGGAGCATAAACATCAGATGACCTGTTTCAGTGCTGCAAATACTATGGAAGCTCAGGAATTGCCTCCCTAAACCTCTGCGCTTCACCACAACTCTCTCATCCTTTAAGAAACTCCTTAAAACCTACCTCTTTCATATAGCTTTTGGTTATCTGTCTTAATATCGCGTATGGCTTGGTGTCAAATGGGCCATTTTACTACATTAAAGACACTATACAAATGCAAGTTGTGTTGCTATATTAATTTACTTTCAAAATAGCACAGTATCTCAACAGATCAAATTTTCATCTCTGTGCTGAAGCAGCAGAATCATGCTCATTAAAGCCAAGCTGAGCAAACCACAATGAATATCCTGATGCAAGTCTCATAAGGTCTGTGCAGTGAGCAACCAGCTCAAATTGGGATAAAAACAAGTGCTGGAAAATACTCAGCAGGTCTGGCAGCATCTGTGGAGAGAGAAGCAAAGTTAACGTTTCAAGTCAGTGACCTTTCATCAGCTCAAATTGGGCCTGTGTTGGGAACTCAGTTTTCAGGAATGGTAGGCGAAATTAGTACACAGCATCAGCTCTTAAAAAGGGACTAATACTAATGCACACTAAACAAATGATTAAAATGTTCAAAGAAACTCTGGTAAACTGGGAAAAGGCAAGATAAAAACAGGAACAAGAGTAGGCTATTAAGCCCCTCAAACCTGTTCCATATTTGAATGAGAAGCTGCAGTGATTAAAATTTTATGCAAGTAGTTCTTTTTGTGTGAAGACTAATTAACTGTGTATGTCTGTCTTTAATATTAGTCAATATTGTCACTGGTTCTCTCTCAAGTGTTGTCCATCCCTCCTTTTAAATCTGCCGATCCCCTCTTCAAAAAAGCATTCCTTGACCCCACTATCATTGCAAACTACCATCCCATCTCCAACCTCCCTTTCCTCTCCGAAGTCCTTGACCGTGTCGTCACCTCCCAAATCCGTTCCCATCTGTCCCAGAACTCCATGTCTGAATACCTCTAACCAAGCTTCCAACCCTGCCACAGTACCGAAACAGCTTTGATCAAAGTCACAAGTGACATCCTATGTGACTGTGACAAAAAGTAAACTTTCCCTCCTTGCCCTTCTCAACCTGTCTGCAGCCTTTGACTCAGTTGACCACACCATCCTGCTCCAAATTTTCTCCACTATTGCCCAACTGGGTGGGACTGCTCACCTGGTTCCATAATTATCTATCTAATCGTAGCCAGCGTATCACGTGCAATGGCTTCTCTTCCTGCTCCCACACCATGACCTCTGGTATCCCCCAAGGATCCATCTTTGGCCCCCTATTTCTCATCTACATACTGCCCCTCAGCGACAGCATCCGAAAGCACAGTGTTAGTTTTCATGTGTATGTTGATGACACCCAACTCTACATCACCACCACCTCTCGATTCCTCCACTGTTGCTAAATTATCAGGCTGCTTACCAGACATCCAGTAGTGGATGAGCAAAAATTCCCTCCAATTAAATATTGGGAAGACGAAAGTTTTTGGTCTCCATTCCAAACTCTGTTTCGTAGCTACAGACTCCAGAGCTCTTCCTGGCAACTGTCAGATTAAACCAGCCCTTTCACAACCTCGATGTCACATCTGACCTCAAGAGGAGCTTCCGACCACAAATTCACAGCATCACTAAGACCGCCTAATTCCACCCCCATAATGTCGCCCAACTTCGGTCTTGTCTAAACTCACCTGTTGCTGAAACTCTCATTCATGCTTGTGTTACCTCTGGACTTGACTATTGCAATGTACTCATGACCGATCTCCTACATTTTACCCTCCTTAAACTTAAGCTCATACAAAACCCTGCTGACCGTTTCTTGAATCGCACCCAGCCCCATTCACCTATCACCCCTGTGCTTGCTGATCTACACTGTTTAGAGATACAGCACTGAAACAGGCCCTTCAGCCCACCGAGTCTGTGCCGACCATCAACCACCCATTTATACTAATCCTACACTAATCCCATATTCCTACCACATCCCCACCTGTCCCTATATTTCCCTACCACCTACCTATACTAGGGGCAATTTATAATGGCCAATTTACCTACCAACCTGCAAGTCTTTTGGCTTGTGGGAGGAAACCGGAGCACCCGGAGAAAACCCACGCAGACACAGGGAGAACTTGCAAACTCCACACAGGCAGTACCCAGAATTGAACCCAGGTCGCTGGAGCTGTGAGGCTGCGGTGCTAACCACTGCGCCACTGTGCCAATATTTGTGGTGAACATCAAGTTGCCATTCTGTTGTAGTGTCTTGAATTGTCTAGCTAACTCTTCTATGAGCATTACTCGGTTTATGGCTCCAGGTCAAGCAACATCTTGATATTAAAATTCTTATCCTTGTTGTCAAATCCCTCCATATCTCTGTAATCTCCTCCAGCTCCACAACCCTCCGAGTTATCTGTGCTCCCCTAATTCTGGCCTCTTTAGCATCCTCGAGTGCAATTGCTTTACCATTGGTGGCCACACCTACAGTTGACGAGGCGCTAAGCTCTGGAATACCTTCCCTAGACCTCTCTGCCTTGCTTTCCTCCTTTAAGACACTCTTTGACCAAGCCATTGGTCATCTGACCTGATAGTTCTTATATGGCTCAGTGTCGGTCATATTTTGTTTTATAATGCACCCATGAAGCACCTGGGGACATTTTATTATATTAAAGGCACTATACTAATACAAATTGTTGGTTAAATGATATTAGGTACATCACTAATCCATGAAAAACAGGATAATTCCCTTGCTAGAATCTCTGGTGACAGTAATTCCAGAATTCCTTCCGACTGGAATTTTGACTGCTGTGCATCCGTAAACCGAGTAATGCTCATAAAAGAGTTAGCTAGACAATTCAAGACACTACAACAGAATGGCAACTTGATGTTCACCACAAATATTGATTAGAGAACCTTATTGCACAATAGATATGGCACCAGACAAAAAGAGGCACATTAGAAGAGAAGATACTCCACAGGTTATGGGTGCTTCGGTTATGCAATTTCCACAGATCAGCTATAAGAACCTAATTTAAATAGGTGCAACTATTAAAAATATTGTTCTTGGGACAGCACTATTCCTGCACACTTCAGCACTGACTCCAAGTGCCATCAGTGGAAGAACAGATGATCAGATCTCCAATCCAGTCCGTTATTAACTTAAACGACGAGTAAAAGAGGTACCGGGTCGAAGGGCAGGGAAATAGTTGGGGGCTGGTGGGGATAACTTGATTAACAGTTTGTTGCAGCTGGTTAAAGAGTTAACGGCCAGAAGTTTATAAACACAGTGCCCATCGTCCTCTCTTGGCACTGACCTTTAAATATATAATAGAATGAAACTAAAGATGCATGTGCCTAATCACAGTGTAAACACCCTTAACTAAACTTTAAAAAACAAACATATTTAATTTTCAGGACACCAGAGACAACAGGATTGATTTTTCTATTTCAAAAAAGACTGTGATGGGACTCAGTTCAGGCTCATTTGAGACGCTGAATGTTGACTGAAGCAATTTTAGATTATGGCTGCAAAATTAAAGTATAAAATTGGCATTTTTGAAGTGTAATTATAAATTAGAAGAAATTTGAAGAATTCCCCAGTTAACAGAGTGAGTATAAGTATTGCTAATACAGAAAGGTTAATGACTCAATTCTTGGGCTGTGCTGAGCAGATTGCTGCTAATAATGTGGTGGGAGGGCAGGGGGAGATTGGTTTAGCCACACCACATCCAGGCTAGGAAGGATTAACAATTCAGGGGTCATATTTCTGATTTCAGTTTCTCATGGGAAATGCTCATTTGGACATCAGGTATGGGAAGCAGTATCCAGCACAGCCTGCAAATACCCCACTTTTGCAAATGAGTAATGAGCACTTTAGCAAGTTATCAACGGTATCCCAGAGTCCACAGAATACTAGATTGGTTCTTGGAATGAGAGGGTTGCCCTGTAATGAAAGGCTGGGCAAATTGGGCCTATACTCTCTAGAATTAAGCAAAATGAGAGGTGATCTCATTGAAACATACAAGATTCTGAAGGGGCTTGACAGGGTAAGCACAGAGCTTGTTCTCCCGACTGGGGAATCTAGAATAGCCTCAGGATAAGGGGTCGACCATTTAGGACTGAGATGAGAAGAAATTTCTTCACTCAGAGTTGCGAATCTTTGGAGTTGTCTACCCCAAAGAGGTTTATTGATGCATATAAATGTCTTGAATTTTGGAATACAGAGTAAAATTTTAACATTTGCCAATGAGACCAAACTTGGAGGAGGGGAGAACAGTGAGGACGATACCAATCAACTGCAACAGGACACAGATAGGCAAGCAGAATGGGTAGACAAGTGGCAGATGGAATTTAATGCAGACAAGTTTGAGGCAATGCATTTTGACAGAAGGAACAGAAAGAGGCAATATAATTTTAATGGCACAGATCTAAAGAGTGTGCAGGAACAGAAGGACCTGGTGGTTCATGAACATAGATCTTTGAAGGTAGCCTGTACACCACTCCCACAAGTGACTTCTTGCCTTTATCATTTCTCATCTCGACCCAAATCGCTTCTACGTCCTGGTTTCCTGAACTTAGGTCATCCCCTCTCTATTGTGCTAATACCATTAATTAACAAAGCCACCTCTCCACTTTTTCCTCACTTCTTGCCCTTCCTAAATGTCATGTACCCTGCAATATTCAGGTCCCAATCTACGGCATTCTGCAACCATGTCTCTGTAGTGGCCATCAGATCGTACTTATTTATTTCTATTTGCTCTTTCAGTTCATCCGTTTTGTTTTGAATACTACACACATTTAGATACAGGGCCTTTAGTTTTGTCCTTTTATTATTTTTGTAACCTCTAGCTATGTCTGATGATTTACTGTTAGATTTGTACTCACTGTCCCTACCCGTCATGGTCTGTTTATCTTTTCCCATTTAATACCTTTCTCTGTTGCTTTGTCTCTACTCTTAGATTTACCATCAATGATGTCTCTACATCCCTAGTTATGCATCTCGCTAGAACAGTCCCAGCACGGTTCAGGTGCAGACCATCCTAACAATACAGCCCAAACTATCCCCAGTACTGCTGCCTGCGCCCCACAAACCTGAACCCACTTCTACCACACCAGTCTCTGAGCCATGCGTTCATTTCTCTAATCTTATTTGCCCTACTCCAATTTGCAAGTGGCTCAGGTAATAATAGAGATTACCACCTTTGAGGTTCAGTTTCTTAATTTGGTGCCAAGCCCGTCATACTGACTATGCAGAACTCTCTCCTTGCCCTGCCTATGTTATTGGTACCTACGTGGACCACAACGACTGGATCCTCCCCCTCCCACTTTACGTTCCTCTCCATCCCTAAGCAGATGTCCCAAAGACTGGTACTCAGCAGGCAACACAGCCTCTGGACTCTCGCTCTTTGCTGCAGAGAACAGTGTCAATCCCCTCACTATACTGTCCCCTCCTACCACTACTTTCCTTTTTTCTCCCTCCACTTGAATGACTTCCTGTACCATGGTGCCATAGTCAGTCTGCTCATCCACACTACAGCCCTCACTCTTGTCCATACAAGCTGCAAGAACCTCAAACTTGTTGCTCAATTGCAAGGGCTGAGGCTCCTCCACTCCCACCTTCTTGATCCCCTTGCCTGCCTGACTCGCAGTCATACCCTCCTGTCCCTGACCACTGACCAAAACAGATGACCCTATCCTAAGGGGCGTGACTGCCTTCTAGAACAAAGTGTCTAGGTAACTTTCCCACTCCGATGCATTACAGCGTCTGCAGCTTGGCCTCCAGCTCAATGACTGAGCCGAAGGTGAAACAGCTGACACTTGCTACAGACGTAGTTGCCATGGATTGATGGCACAGATCTGAAGAGTGTGCAGGAACAGAAGGACCAGGTGATTCATGTACATCGATCTTTGAAGGTGGCCTATACACCACTCCCACAAGCGACTTCTTGCCTTTATCATTTCTCATCGCATCCAGGAGCTCCCACATACTGCAGCTACGACACATCACCTGTCCTGCCCTCTTTATTGTGTTAATTTAATTAAATTTATTTTTTCTTAATTTATAATTCCCCTCCTTAACGAACTCCTTCACTTACCAAACTCCCTTCTTCACACTCTGTGCCCTCCAGCAGCACTCAATGCAGACAAACAGCAGAGAGTCCTGAATTTACACTCTCTAAAAACAATGATGTGTCAGCTTTGCTCGAGCTCTGCTGGGGCTCAGAAATCAATTTAAGCTAGCTACCGAATTAACTAGCTACAGCTACTCTGAGAGCCTGTATACCCCTGTTTAAAACTATAAGAAACTAAACTTGTCTCTTAATTTAAACAGTCATTCCAATTAATTGCTAAATGTAACAAAACAAAAACTAGACTTGAGAGATTAACAATTAAAATCCACTCACTCAACAAACTCCCTTCTTCACACTTTGTGCCCTCCAGCTGCACTCAATGCCTTTCTAAAGCTCTGCTTTGGCCACAACTAGAGTACTGCGTCCAGTTCTGGTCACCACACTTCAGGAAGGATGTGAAGGTCCTTGAGAAGGTGCAGAGGAGATTTACCAAAATGGTTCCAGGAACGAGGGAATTTAGCTACAAGATTAGGTTGAAGAAGCAGGGGTTGCTTTCCTTGGAGCAAAGGAGGCTGGGGGAAATTTAATAGAGCTGTACCAGAGTATGACCGGTTTAGATGAAGTAGACAAAAAAAAAAGCTACTCCCATTAGCTAATCGTACAAGGGCTAGGGGACACAGATTGAAGGTTTTAGGCAAGAGATACAGAGGGATGTGAGGAAGAACTTTTTTTGTTTTTTGTAATGACCTGAAACTTGCCGCCGATGAGGGTAGTAGAAATTGAGATGATCAATGATTTCAAAAGGAAACTTGATTGGCACTCGAGGGAAATAAACGCAGGGCTACAGGGATAAGGTGGAGGAATATGACTGAGTACCAGCATAAAAATATGGGAGAATAAAGACATACAGCAGGCAAAAGTGCTCAAATGCTCCATGGAATATGATCAGGTGATGTTGGGACTAGAGATGAATTACATGCAACCAAAGTGAACTCTGGTGCTTTTTCCTAATACAGTTTGCCCGCACACACGAACAAAGACACTCCATTAACTGGAATAAAAATACACCTTTAATGCATCCTATGATCACAAAGGCGAAGTATAATCCTTTTAAAAGCCAAACTCTAGCAGCTAAGTGGGCTGCTAAGAGTCATTCTAAAATATAATTAAGCGAACTTGACAGCATGGATATTCACGAACCAGAAGGAACCTTCAATCAGATGGTAGGTACTCTCAAGTTTCTCAAATGTTCGAAATTATGCCTTTTCCTAGCAATGCAAGATCATGTTAATGCAGAACAAATGGATGCCAATTTTCTGTGCTAATGGATGGATTCCTGTGGAATTTACTGATTTCCAGTATTATAAGAAGTTTAAAAAGTCTATTGTGACTGAAAATTTGTTTGAGTTTCTGTGTTTGGGGAAAGTCGTGAAGTACATATGAAGTTGTCCAGTTTCCCTAATCAATTACCACTCAAACTATATAACTTGGAGTTTCCAATTGCATTTGAAGAAAATCTACAGCTTTTACTTCTGTTTACTACTTCCACAATAAAAGTAGTTCATAATTTTCAGCTGGAATTATATAGTCTTGTTAGCAGTGTTTACCATCACCCAGCTCAGGAGTAGAGTGTGCAGCTCATACTATTCCTGCACATATCCAATTGTGTAAGGTTCACTGTTACCAAATTGTAACAAGAACAACAGGACATGCTCATGCACCCAATTCTCGACAAGACAAGTTCCTGAACTTTGAAGGTTTAATGGCAGAAGGTCCAATGCCCAGAAGGCAAGAAACAGAAGAAACAAAGTTCAGGCCTATGCTCACACATACGACTGGCAATTAGAGTGGCAATGCTGCTGGAGAACAGTGCACAACAAAAAAGGAATTTTAAAAGAGGAAAATAAATCTAAAACGAAGCTATCAAATGTAAATAATGTCTTTTTCTTATTTGAAAGTAACAAATACTGAAAACAAACATAACTTCATTGAATTTTCTATCACATCTTGGCAGTCGCAATTGACGAGAAGCTTAATTGGATCAGCCACATCACCACAGTGGTTACAAGAGCAGAGTAGAAATTGGGCATCATTCTGTAACAAATGGCTCACTTCTGAAACCATTAAAGTCTCTCCACCATCAATAAGGTTCATGGCAGGTGTGATGGGAACAAAGCACGCATTTGAATGGGTACAGCTACAATACTCAAGCTCAACACTCTGCTGAGTAGTTCACATGATCAACACCCCTGCCATCAGATTCAAAATTTATCCCCATCACCATCGGTGCACTGTGATGCAATGTGCATTAACAAGAAGCAGCACTTCAGCAACTCACCAAGGTTACTACAAAAGCACTTCCCTCCCCTGGACCTCTACAATCAAGGCAAACAAGAGCAGTAGTGTCAAGGAAATACCATCACCTCCAAAACACCATCTAGACTTATATTCAATAGTCCTAACAAAATTGTCAGAGCAGCGATCCCAGGGCGCTTCAGAGAGATGTAAGGGATAAAAGGGATTAGAAGCCAAAGATGAAGATATTAGGAGTGACTAAGCATTTGGTCAAAGGAAAGATGTGCAGGAATTTCTGGCGGTAATTTCAGAATTTCAGGCCTTGGTGGCTCATGGCCCATCTGCCAATGGTGGGAGCAGGGAGAAGGAATGCAACCAGAGCTTGAATCAGGTAAACAAGGAATTTGGGCAGGTTTGCAGTGCTGAAGACATTACAGATAGATAGGGCATGTCCATGAAAGGATTTAAGCATAGATGAGAATTTGAAATTTGCGGTATTAGGGAACTGGGAGCTAAAGCAGGTCAGCAAGGATAGGATTGACTGGTGACTGGGACTTCGTTCAAGATAGGATTGTTGGATGAGCTGAAGTTTACAGAGGTGGAGGATGGAAGGCTGGGCTGGGCAGTACTGTATTACTTAAATCTGAAGGTAGACAAAGACATGTATGAGAGTTTCAGCAAGATATATATGTAGGGACAGAGGCAGGTAATGTAGTAGTCAGTTTTTGCGATAGAGAGAATACAGGGTCAGAAGTCCAGCTCAGAACTCAATATGATGCCAAGGTGAGACTTGAAATACTAGAACTATTTCCACTGGAGCAGAAAAGGCTGAGGAGATTTAATAGAGGTTCTTAAAATTGATCAGCACCCCACCCACCACCTTAAACATTCACTCCCTCCACCACTGGCGCACTGTGGCAACATCATGCACCATACCAGATGCACTGTAGCAACTCACCAAACCTCCTTTGACAGCATCTTCCAAACCCATGACTTCTACCACCTAGAAGGACAAGGGCAGCAGATGCATGGGAACACCACCATCTGCAAGTTCCCCTCCAAGTCACACATCAAACTGATTTGGATCTACATTGCCATTCCTTCACTGTCTTTGGGTCAAAAACCTGGAACTCCCTTCCTAACAGCACTGTGGGTGTATCTACACCAGATGGATTACAGCAGTTTAAGGTGGCGGTAAGGCACCACCAGAAGAACAATTAGGGATGGGCAACAAATGCTAGCCTTGCCAGAGATGCTTATATCGCATGAAAGAATAAAAAACATTATGAAGTGTTTTTCTGGAGTAAATAGTGAAAGACTATTTCCTTTGGCTGATGAGTCAATATCGAGTCAGAAATTTAAAAATCACTAAAAAGGGTGAGAAATTTCCTTTCATAATTGAGAGATCATTTAATCTTTTAAAGCAAGAGTAGATAAACATAACCCACTGCAAATTCAAGGACATAGGGAGAGCAGGGCAGTCAGATTTGTTTTGGTTCATTCTGGTAAAGACCTGGTACAAACAGTAGGCCAAATTGCATTCTTCTGCTGCCACGTTCGAACCTGCACCAAATCCAGTTCATTGTTCATCATTGCATTCAGCGGCCTACTTCTGTCTACCAACTCCTTTATTTTAAAGTTTATATCCTCATCTTCAATCTATCCACAGCCTTATCGTTCCCAATCTCTAATACCTCCTTCAGCCCACAGCCATCCAAGAACACCTCACTCCTCCAAATCTGGACTCTTGTGCATCCCTGACTCCCTTCACCCAATCAATGGCAGTTGTGCCTTCAGTTGTCTAAGCCCGAAACTCTGGAATTCCCTACCTAAACATCTCTGCCTCTCCAACGTGCTCTCCTCTAAGACCCTCCTTAAAGTCAACCTCTTTGGCCAAGCTTTTAGTACCTGTTCTAAAATCTCATTCTTCTGCTCAGTGTCAATTTTTATCTGATTATATTCCTGTGAAGCACCTTAGGATGTTTTATGACATTAAATACACTATATAAATGTAAAATGTCTTTACTGTTGTTGAATACTGCTATATTCTTCAGGTAATCACAGAGTTAAACATTTACGAGTTGCTTATACAAGACTACAGGGCAGCCTCTGTGGAATGTAATTAATCAATGTGCTCCAGGCAAGACCTCATTGACTGATCATTCATGCAAATTATCAAAAATTACAGGAATTAAATTCTGCACCACCTGTCTTGTCTAACATTGAAATAAGTAACAGTTAACCAGCAGATGACGTGAATGAGTTGATTACCAAACCTCTCAACTTACTAAGAACAGAAACTTCCGGAAATATTCAGCAGGTCTGGCAGCATCTTCATCAGTTCTAATGAAGGGTCGCAAACCTGAAATGTTATCTCTGTTTCTCTCACTACAGATGCTGCCAGACCTGCTGAGTATTTCCGGCACTTTCTGTTCTCATTTCAGAGTTCCAGCATCCACTGTATTTTGGCTTTATCTTACTCAAGTTATTAAGAACTAGTTACCAGACAGATTAAGTTTAGATCTTATGTTCAAGCATAAAAGCTATTAAAAATAATCAAACCTTTGTGTGGAACCATTGTAGCAGTAGTTTGGAAGGAAATCATAATTCAGTTCCCAGAAAACATGAAGAGTTATTCTTCCATATGGTGCTGATACATTGTGATTGGCTTCCCTGAACATGGCATCAAAACTGTCCAAGGTCAAGTATTTACTGAGCAGCTTATGACTCATACGGTTGACTTCTACTAGACCTTCAAGCTCCTAAAGAACCAAAATCACAACAGATAAAGTTATAGTGTAAATATTATAAATAGGCAACATAAAGCTTGGACAGTCAGCTTTCCCAATGGTTGACTGGCTAAAAGCACTGCATGGTGTATTAATAAGTTATAGAATCCTATAGCACAGGAGACCATTCATCCCTTAGAGCTGTGCTAGCTCTTTGAAAGCACTATCCATTTAGTCCCACAAGCCAGCTTTTTTCCTATAACTCTGCAAATCAGTCCTCTTCCAGTACATATCCAATTGTCTTTTGAAAGTTTTGGTGGTATCTGCTTCTACCAACCTTTTAGGTTGTGTACTCCAGATCTCAACAATGCTGTGTGTGAAGAAGTTTCACTTCATTTTCCTTCTAGTCCTTTTGCCAATTAATTGAAGTCCTGACTTCTGGTTACCAAACCATTTACCAGAGGAAGCAGTTTCTCCCAACTTGCTCCATTAAAATCCCTCATATAATTTTGAATACTTCGATTGGGTCTAGAACACTACCAGCTTCTCCAATGTCTCCACATAACTGAAGCCCCTTATCCTTGACATGATCCTGCTCAACCTCTTCTGTACCATCTCCAAGGCCTTGACATCATTCCTAAAATGTGATGCTCAGAGTTGTGCACGTTACACCAGCAGAGGCCTAATCAAAAGATGATTGATGAAAGGAGGGCAGTGGATGTTGTCTATATGGACTTTAGTAAAGCTTTTGACAAGGTCCCGCATGGCAGACTGGTACAAAAGGTGAAGTCACACGGGATCAGAGGTGAGCTGGCAAGATGGATACAGAACTGGCTCGGTCATAGAAGACAAAGGGTATCAGTGGCTGGGTGTTTTTCTGAATGGAGGGATGTGACTAGTGGTGTTCCGCAGGGATCAGTGCTGGGACCTTTGCTGTTGTAGTACATATAAATGATTTGGAGGAAAATGTAGCTGGTCTGATTAGTAAGTTTACGGACGACGCAAAGGTTGGTGGAGTTGCGGATAATGATGAGGATTGTCAGAGGATACAGCAGGATATAGATCGGTTGGAGACTTGGGCGGAGAAATGGCAGATGGAGTTTAATCCGGACAAATGTGAGGTAATGCATTTTGGAAGGTCTAATGCTGGTGGGAGGTATACAGTAAATGGCAGAACCCTTAGGAGTATTGACAGGCAGAGAGATCTGGGCGTACAGGTCACTGAAAGTGGCAACGCAGGTGGATAAGGTAGTCAAGAAGGCATACGGCATGCTTGCCTTCATCGGTCGGGGCACAGAGTATAAAAATTGGCAAATCATGTTGCAGCTGTACAGAACGTTAGTTAGGCCACACTTAGAATATTGCCTGCAATTCTGGTCGCCACACTACCAGAAGGATGTGGAGGCTTTGGAGAGGGTACAGAGGAGGTTTACCAGGATGTTGCCTGGTCTGGAGGGCATTAGCTATGAGGAGAGGCTGGATAAACTCGGATTGTTTTCACTGGAACGACGGAGGTGGAGGGGCGGCATGATAGAGGTTTACAAAGTTCTGAGCGGCATGGACAGAGTGGATAGTCAGAAGCTTTTTCCCAGGGTGGAAGAGTCAGTTACTAGGGGACATAGGTTTAAGGTGCGATGGGCAAAGTTTAGAGGGGATGTGCGAGACAAGTTTTTATATACAGAGGGTGGTGAGTGCCTGGAACTTGCTGCCAGGGGAGGTGGTGGAAGCAGATACGATAGCGAAGTTTAAGAGACATCTTGACAAATATATGAATAGAACATAGAACATTACAGCGCAGTACAGGCCCTTCGGCCCTCGATGTTGCGCCGACCTGTGAAACCATCTGACCTGCACTATTCCATTTTCATCCATATGTCTATCCAATGACCACTTAAATGCCCTTAAAGTTGGCGAGTCTACGACTGTTGCAGGCAGGGCGTTCCACGCCCCTACTACTCTCTGAGTAAAGAAACTACCTCTAACATCTGTCCTATATCTATCACCCCTCAACTTAAAGCTATGTCCCCTCGTGTTTGCCATCACCATCCGAGGAAAAAGACTCTCACTATCCACCCTATCTAACCCTCTGATTATCTTATATTCTCTATTAAGTCACCTCTCCTCCTCTCTAACGAAAACAACCTCAAGTCCCTCAGCCTTTTCTCGCAAGACCTTCCCTCCATACCAGGCAACATCCTAGTAAATCTCCTCTGCACCCTTTCCAAAGCTTCCACATCCTTCCTATAATGCGGTGACCAGAACTGCACGCAATACACCAGGTGCGGCCTCACCAGAGTTTTTTACAGTTGCAGCATGACCTCGTGGCTCCGAAACTCGATCCCCCTACTAATAAAAGCTAACACACCATATGCCTTCTTAACACCCCTATTAACCTGGGTGGCAACTTTCAGGGATTTATGTACCTGGACACCAAGATCTCTCTGCTCATCGACACTACCAAGAATCTTCCCATTAGCCTTCTGCATTCCTGTTACTCCTTCCAAAGTGAATCACCTCACACTTTTCCGCATTAAACTCCATTTGCCATCTCTCAGCCCAGCTCTGCAGCCTATCTATGTCCCTCTGTACCCTACAACATCCTTCGGCACTATCCACAACTCCAACGACCTTTGTGTCATCTGCAAATTTACTAACCCACCCTTCTACACCCTCATCCAGGTCATTTATAAAAATGACAAACAGCAGTGGCCCCAAAACAGATCCTTGCGGTACACCACTAGTAACTAAACTCCAGGATGAACATTTGCCATCAACCACCACCCTCTGTCTTCTTTCAGCTAGTCAATTTCTGATCCAAAGCACTAAATCACCTTCCTGTTCCTGTGCTGTACTGTTCCGTATTTTCTGCAATAGCCTACCGTGGGGAACCTTATCAAACGCCTTACTGAAATCCATATACACCACATCCACGGCTTTACCCTCATCCACCTGTTTGGTCACCTTCTCGAAAAACTCAATAAGGTTTGTGAGGCACGACCTACCCTTCACAAAACCGTGCTGACTATCGCTAATGAACTTATTCTTTTCAAGATGATTATAAATCCTGTCTCTTATAACCTTTTCCAACATTTTACCCACAACTGAAGTAAGGCTCACAGGTCTATAATCACCAGGGCTGTCTCTACTCCCCTTCTTGAACCTTCTAAGAGGACAACATTTGCTATCCTCCAGTCTTCCGGCACTATTCCTGTCGACAATGACGACATAAAGATCAAGGACAAAGGCTCTGCAATCTCCTCCCTGGCCTCCCAGAGAATCCTAGGATAAATCCCATCTGGCCCAGGGGACTTACCTATTTTCACACTTTCCAAAATTGCTAACACCTCCTCCTTGTGAACCTCAATCCCATCTAGCCTAGTAGTCTGTATCTCAGTATTCTCCTCGACAACATTTTCTTTCTCTACTGTAAATACTGACGAAAAATATTCATTTTACGCTTCCCCTATCTCCTCTGATTCCACACACAACTTCCCACTACTATCCTATACTATAGGAAGGCAATAGAGGGATATGGGCCCCGGAAGTGCAGAAGGTGTTAGTTTCGGCGGGCATCAAGATTGGCGCAGGCTTGGAGGGCTGAATGGCCTGTTCCTGTGCTGTACTGTTCTTTGTTCAGTGATTTAGCAAGATTTCCTTGTTCTGGTATGCGATGCATCCACTTAAGCCTAGTATCCTACATGCTTTCTTAACCGTCTTATCAAGTTGTGCTGCCACCTTCAAATATTTGTGAACATGCACCCCCAAGCCACTCTGCTCTTGGACTCCTCAAGACAGTACCATTTAGATTATGTTGCCCCTCCATGTTGTTCTCCCCACAAAGCATCACTTCTCATTTATCCGCATTCAATTGCATCCATGTGTCTGCCCATTTCACCAGTCTTCTGTCTGCTACTACCCTACTCACTATTTTATGCATTGCCAAGTTTTGTATCACCTGTAATCTTCCCATCTTTCTTAACCATTGACAACCCTGCCACCTTCAAAGATTTTCGAATATGACCCAGAGGTCCCTTTGATCTTGCACCCCACCAAAACAGTACCATTTAGATTATACAGACTCTCCTCACTCTTCCTACCAAAATGCACATTTCTCTATGTTAAATTTCATTTCTGTGTGTCCGCCCATTTCACCAATACCAGTCCTCCTGAAGTCTTTTATCTCCCTCACTGTTGACTACATTTCGAAGACATCCGCAAACTTTCAAATTATAACCTGCATACCCAAGTCTAGGTTATTAGTATATATCCAAAAGAACACTGGTCCCAATACTAAAACCTTGGGACACCACTGTATGCTTCCCTCCCGAGTGAAAAACAATTGTTCACCACCACGCTCTGCTTTCTGTCCTTGCTATTACAAAGGATAATTTGACTGTTGTGAGGTAGAGTAGTACGCTGCCATACTGTAGTACCAAGAGAGATCAAACAGAAATTTAGGTAAGTAGATAGTGTTCAACAGCAGATGGATTCTTTAAGGGATTAAAATTGGGATTAAGAAATGACAGTTGCGTTAATGGTACAGTTTACAAATGAATATGAATAAATCCCAAACTCAGACATTTTGGTTTCAGAATTTCTAATATACATAGGTAACTGGGTTTTCTCCGGGTGCTCCGGTTTCCTCCCACAAGCCAAAAGACTTGCAGGTTGATAGGTAAATTGGCCATTATAAATTGTCACTAGTATAGGTAGGTGGTAGAGAAATATAGGGACAGGTGGGGATGTTTTTTAGGAATAGGGGATTAGTGCAGGATTAGTATAAATGGGTGGTTGATGGTCAGCACAGACTCGGTGGGCCGAAGGGCCTGTTTCAGTGCTGTATCTCTAATCTAAATCTAATCTACATATTCTAGACCAAATAAAATACATCTAGAAGTGCTGAGGAAATAAACAGGGTTCACTTAATATTTTCAGAGCTTTATGAATATAAATTTTAACACCTGGAAGATTGCCAAATTTTTCACGGATATTTATAAAAGGAGTAAGAAGGGAAAGGGGGAATGCCTGACATATGTAACAGGAAAAGCCTCAAAATTATTTAATGAATGGCTATTCTCCAATTCATCCACCCACTCTGATCACTGTCTTTGGTCTTCTACACTGTTCCCGTGAAGCTCAACATGAGCTTGACCAACAGCAACTCGCTTTCCTACTCCAGCTGTCACAACTTCAGACCTTAACCAGAAACCCCATTTTCTCCGACAGCAAATGCTAGTAATGCTGGAGTGGTATGCCAGCGTTTCTGAAGACGAGTAAGTTTTGGGTCGGTGCTTGGGATAGAGAACCTCTATCAGTACACAGCCAGCAGAGAGGTCCACATCCCTTGTGTTTACCCTACCCTACCTAACCCTGGAATGTGCTAGGACGTTTTAAACAAGGTATATGATAAGCAATGGATCAGAGTTAAAAGAATTATAATCCATTACATAATGGAAACCAATTTTGTTTTGTAAGGCAACCTGGCCTGAGAAAATGTTCCTACTGCAAACAGTGCTATGTATGCAGATCATGAGAGCAGAGTATAACTGACATTTTTAGAGGTCATGATGGTAGAATGAACAGTGATATTTCAAATTTCCCATAAATGTGCATACAAGTGATATTTTCTTTGCACAAATACAAAACATCAAGAGTTCTCTTTCCACAGTCTGTCACAAAACTAGTTGCTCAAATTTTTGGGATACATTACCCTTTCAGGGTAATTTGAGGTAGACCAAGCAACAGGCGAAGCCAGCTGTTTCATGCTGCTGCTATGCAGTAGCAACACGTGTGGTGTTCGCCACTAACAGGATGCTGCCGTCAAGCCAGAAAGACTTCCTCCCTATGACATAAATGAGTAATGTGATATATGAATTTCAATGCCAGTATGATGCTAGGTATATCGGCCGTACGTCCCTAAGACTGGCGGATCGTATCAAATGTGTCTCTTCTGCTGTTCGCAACGGGCAAGGTACAGGCCGCAGTCAACAAGCCCATGCTTACAAAACTCAAAGCAATGTGTCCAACATTAGATGGGATTCCATGATTGGACAACATTTGCTACATAATCATCAGTGTGCTAAGAATTACGCTGACAACCAATTTAAGATAGTCAGTAGGGCTCGCAGTGTGGCGCATTTGCGCATACTGGAAGATACATACATTAATACACTGGGCCCTGTTCTTTGCAGACAGATTGCGCCTGTTTCAGCTAACCAAAATAAATGATAGCCATTTGCTGGTTCATTCCTCAGGGCACTGCCTTGACCACAGTCAAGCTGCCTGGTTTAAATTTCAAACAAAGCTTGGCAGTTAACTGTCAGTCACCATAAACTGGTGCATTCTCCATGGCAACGCCTCTACCTATCAGAGTTCACTTGCCAAACAATCAGCACTCTCTTCTCAAAGGTTAAGGTTGTTGTTTTCCCTTACATTGGTATTCTTACGGATTGTCCTGATGAGTGCAAGAGGAAAAGCTTCGACTACATCTCTATTTTCAGCAATACTCAAATTCTGTACTACCAAATGACTATTTGGCAATTAAACTGACATAACTCTGCCTGGACAAAACATCTCAATACCTAAAGAGAGCTCCAATTCATTAAGATTCAGCACACATACCACAATGGAGGTGAGGTCTTCACTCTCAAATCGTGTAATTGCCAACTCTAACGATTTGTACATTGCTGCTGAAATTCTTTGAGTGATCAGCCGATTCAGGTCTATTGATCTACCAAGAAGCTGTAATCCAAGAGATTTAAAATATTAACATGATTAAAACAACTTTCTAAAACAGTGCAGAAATGTAATATTCTTAACTCTAGTTCAGTAAGAGCAATTTAATCATATCGATACATTCCACCTTAGTTTTAACACAATCTTCTCTAGCATTTTGCCCGCTACAACCACGTATGTACAAGTATTATAGAATATCTTCAAACATCATAAAATATGCACTAAAATGAGTTTGCTATAAAAATAAACTTGCTAACTATTTTGATGATCCATAAACGCAGCTGACCAAATAAGTTATTTTTTTATTCTGAATTACTGAGTCTCTATTCATGCTATTTAATGCAACCTTTCGGATTTTACACCAGCTCATACAATCTGCATAGTTATTGGTTTGGCAAGCTTTTGCTGAGTAAACTATCTTTGGAGGAGCCTTAGCTTTATCTTGTCTATCATTCGCCTTTTAACTTTAATGCTGTTTAGTTTTTAGTTTAGAGATACAGCACTGAAACAGGCCCTTCGGCCCACCGAGTCTGTGCCGACCATCAACCACCCATTTATACTAATCCTACACTAATTACATATTCCTACCACATGCCCACCTGTCCCTACATTTCCCTACCACCTAACTATACTAGGGGCAATTTATAATGACCAATTAACCTATCAACCAGCAAGTCTTTGGCATGTGGGAGGAAATCGGAGCACCCGGAGGAAACCCACGCAGACACAGGCAGTACCCAGAATTGAACCCGGGTCGCTGGAGCTGTGAGGCTGCGGTGCTAACCACTGCGCCGCCCACTGCGCAGTCTGGGGTTTGGCCTTTCACTCTAGTGTCTCAGTAATGGGGAAAAAAAGGAACTCTCACCTGTACATGTCTTTGTTTCAATAATGTCTCGTATCTATTCGATGGAGGTGTTGGTATATTAGCTCCTTGGTTCTTGCACTCTGCTCGCAGCCGCTTATCTAAAAGGAGGCTATAAAAGTTGTACAGATGATATTGCAAAATACATTCAATGCATACATGTTTTATAATATCTGAATAATGGCCTTCACCAATACCTTCCTGCCAGAATCTTGTAGTAAGCAAATATTTGGTCAGCCAACTTGTATACAAATTGGTCAAAACAGAGGTTCACCTAAAATAAAAAGAGCACAAGTGTTCCGTAATTACCATCTGCCATGGAATTTGGACAATAAAATTCAACACAAATATACAAAACCTCAACATCAATGTTGAAATCCATGATTGAAAAACTAAATTAAAAAAATTACAGTTTTAAAGGAATAAATTCAAGAATAATTACCTCTGCTTCAATTTCATCATAAAGAAACTGTTTCTTGAATTTAGTAAGTGCATAGTGGGCACTGTCATTGTAAAGGTCCAATGAATATAATACATATCTACAAAAAAGAAATTGTTATGGTTGAAGAGGATTGCTCAAAACACACCTCACTATAATATGGTATTAGAAGTGTGGTGAATTAAAATATTTTAAAAAGACAAGTAATTAAAATTTAAATAGATTATAGCAAAATTATATACAGATATAATTAAAATCCCTCATTGCCAAATCTACATTGCTATTTTATCCATGTCATTGCATAGTTTCAGTACAATGGACTGACAGGCTGGAGTGCAGCACATATCCACGTTCTGAGACCCCCCCTATAAAGCAAAGAGTAACAAAATACATTACTTGGGAATAGTGGCAAATCAGTAGCTTTAAAAAAAAAGGCTTTACTAAAAGCTCAAAAGTGTGTAAATAAAGCATTAAAATGGCCTATACTACCAGATAATTCCATAATTATGTTTTCTAATAAAACTGTGAAAGGCAAAAAGTTGAGAATTTCAGTAACATTCCATCCCCTCACCAAAGTTTGGCAGATGCAAGAGGTGCCCATTTCCTAATTTTGTAAAAGAGAAAATGAACATTGGTTCTCCATCTTTCATCGCAAACAATTTGCACACTGAACTAAAATGTGTGAAGTCCTTTACTCAAGCTTTAAGCCCATTAAAGAAAAGGTCAAGCAGTCAATCCTGGGATTTTTCTACCAGAGATGGTGCTATTATTGACAGTCTTATAAGCTCAAAGACCATATGTATATTCATCTATTGGTAGGTACGCATCATGAGAGAGCGCGCAATACATAGAGCAAGTGAGTGCATATAAGAGAGAAAATGGATGGAGTATGTTGCATTTTGGTTGAGCAATGCCTCTTAAAATTCACATCTTTGTTTGAAAACTCTTCGATGGCCTTTACCTCTCCATCTGTAACCTCCTGCAGCCCTACAACCCTCAAAGATATCTGCATTCCTCCAACTCTCTCTTGCGCATCCCCAGTTTTCATTGTTTCACATTGGTAGCTATGTCGTCAGCTGTGGAGGTCCTAAGCTCTGAATTCCCTCCCTAAATCTATCTGCCTCTCTACCTCCTTTAAGACGCTCCTTAAAACCTAACTCTTTGCCCCAATATCTCCTTACGTTGCTCAGTCAAGGATTAAAATCGGAGATGCTCAACAGGTCAGATATGGATAAGCAGAGATATCACGAAGGGTTGTGGAGTTGGAGGAGATTATAAAGGTAGGAAAGGGCGAGGCCATGGAGGGAGTTGAAAACAAGGATGAGAATTTTTAAATCACAATGTTGTTTGACCAGGAACTAATGTAGGTCAGCAAGCACAAGGGTGATAGGTGAAAGGGACTTGTTGCGAGTTAAGATATGGGCAACAGTTTTAGATGACCTAAAGTTCACTGAGGGTAGAATGTAGGAGACCAGCCAGGAGAGCATTGGAATCGTCAAGTCTTGAGGTAATGAAGGCATGATGACAGTTTTCAGCAGCAGGGGGAAAGAACACAAGTAATAGGAGCAGGAATAGACCATAAAGCCCATTGAGTTTGCTCCGCCAATCAAAATGATCAGGTTGATCTTAGGCTTCAACTCCACTTTCTTGCCTGCTTGCCATATTCTTTGATTCGATTCCCTGAGACACCAAAAATCTGTCTATCCCAACCTTAAATGTATTCAATGATGGAGCATCCACAACTCTCCGGGGTAGAGAATTCTAAAGATTCACAACCCTAGAGTGAAGTAATTTCTCCTCATCTCAGTCCCGAATGATCGGCCCCTTATCCTGAGACTGTGCCCTGTTTTAAATTCTTCGACCAGTGGAAACAATCTCTCAGTGTCTACCCTATCCAGCCCCCTTTAGAATCTTGTATGTCTCAATGAGATCATTTTTCATTCTTCTAAACTTCAGAGAAGATAGGGCTAATTTACTCAACCTATCATAGGACAATGCCCTCATCCCAGGGACCAATTTAGTGAACCTTTGCTGTACTGTCTCCAGTGCAAGTACATCCTTTCTTAAATGTGCAGACCAAAACTGCACACAGGACTCCAGATGTGGTCTCACCAAAAGCCTGTACAATGGTAGGAAGTCAGGTAATGTTATGGTGGTGGAAATAGGCAGTCTTAGTGATGGTGTCAAAATGTCAGAAACTCATCTTGGAGTCAAATGTGACACCGAGCTTGCGAACAGACTGGTTTAGTCTCAGACTGTTGCTAGGGAGAGGGATGGAATCAGTAGCTAGTGAATGGAGTTTGCAGTGGGGACCGACAACAACGGCTTCAGTCTTCCCAAAACTTAATTGAAGGACATTTCTGCTCGGTCAGTATTAGATGTCGGATAAGCAGCCTGATAGTTTAGCAACAGTGGAGGAGTCAAGAGAAGTGGTGGTGAGATGGGGCTGGCTGTCATCAGTGTACACATGAAAACTAATGCTGTGCTTTTGGATGATGTCACCGTGGGATAGCAGGCAGATGAGAAATAAAAGGGGACCAATAATAGATCCCTGGGGGACACCAGAGGTAACGGTGCTTGAGCAGGAAGAGAAGCAATTGCAAGTAATACTCTTGCTACAATTAGATAGATAAGAATGGATCCAGATGACAGCAGTCTCACCCACCTGGATGATATGGAGAGGCGTTGAAGGAGGATAGCATGGTCAAAGGCTAAAGACAGGTCAAGGAGGGATTGCTTACCTTTGTCACAGTCATAGATTGTCATTTGTGACTTTGATAAGAGCTGTTTCGGTACTATGGCAGGAGTGGAAACCTGATTGGAGGAATTCAAACATGGAGTTCCAGGAAAGATGGGCATAGATTTGGGAGCATAAAACAGCATTGAATTCACTGAATAAGACATGTCAATGTTTTTCTATTGTCACCAAGTTACACCTTGGTCATTCCTCTTACTCCTATGGCACCTTCTCCTCCTTAGAGCACCATATCCAGTTCTACCCCCTTCACCTCCCTTGGCAAGATAATTGCAAGTTCTTTCAGTACTGCAAAAATCTGATGTAACAACACAATACAGCAATACAACAGAAAATGCTGGAAATCTAGGGCTGGTCCAACTCGCGGGACCCAAAAAAGGTTAAGCCTAGGATATCACTGAAGGCTGAAGCTCACCTCTAATATTGTTGGGTGCCAGTGGTGGTATGAGTATAAAACATAAAACACATTTATACACTGAATATTAACTGGAAAAAATTATATGTAGTGCAATGAAAAGGAAATTAATTAAAATCTTACTCCATCATGGAAGCTTCTTTGGTCTCCAAAATATGGTCAGTCAAGATCCAGGGCATAGACATCTCAATAGGAAACTGAATTCTTCTTCCCATTGTTAATTCAAGGAAGAATTCTCTGAACCAAAGCTGAGACAGGTCACAGCAATGCTGAAGAGTTTCTTAAGGAAAAAGTTCAGAGACAACAAATGAACGAATTGCCAAAGAGAGATAAATTTGCACAAATAGAAAATTACACATTCATAATGATAAGAAAGTCATAACATACTTGTAGTGCACTCTTCAAAGCTTTTTTCAAAAATGTTTGCAAGACAGTGAAATCTGATTAACAAAATTAACTAATTTGCTGAAAAATGTTAACATTAAAAGAAAATAAGTTAGCATTGTTGGTTAAAAAATCCTTACAGGTAGCAACAATGTACAGCTAAGTAATTTTACTTCATATAAAGTGTATTCTTTATATCATATGTCAATGTACTATAATTCTGCGAACTGAAGCATTATATAAATTACATAACTTGGGTTAAAAAGGAAAGCTTCACAAAATTTATCTCAAACTTTTACTAGACTTGATGTTGCTACTTGCCAAATACTTTTCATCAAATATCCCTTGTAAACTATTTTGTAGCTACAACAAGACACTTTTATCCAATTCCAAAATATGGATACATAAAAACCAACATTTATTTATATTTATCAGAGTCTTATTTTTGTAGCCTTCATGGTTGATGGGAAGGTGATTGCAGACACCAAGCAGTTTTCTACAGATGTCACTCTGTGTTACATTAAGTTATACTAAAATGCAACTGAAAGGGAAAGCAGTGGCACTTTTCCTGACGGGATCAAGATGGAATCAAGGCCGACACTGGATGCTGCACACGGCAATCTGACCAAGAGCAGCATTTTTCCAGCTGAGACAAATCAGACACAAGTATCAAATATTGGAACTCATGTCCTTCTAGCTTCTCTGCAGTTTGTGGGAAACAGCACTTAAATGTATGTCAAATGCAAGAAACAAAGTTTACATATCCTGATGATCAATCATCTGAGTTTTATTTGAAATGAGCACAAATGTTACAAAAATGCAAAGAGCTGATGCAGTGTAAGAATAAATCACACCTTGTGTTTATCCAGCCATTGAAGATCGCCTTTAATGCATATATGCAATTTTTCTTGTCAGGTATTTTCCTTAACAAAAAGGTTGAGATGGCTCCTGCGTCCATATGATACCACAAGATATAATTTAAGCACAATGAGCCCAAACACAATAGTTTATACCTCAGGCTGCAATATTCAACCTGAGATTAGAAATTTTTATAGATAAATTTCCTCTTCAGAGGCTATTTATTGTTTAAAATGCCATGTTCCCATCAACCATGCACCACAGAACAAACATGTTCCTTGCTACCACTGAACGCAAGACTAAAATTATTAGAACAGTCCTCGTATTCAAGCTTTGATAACCAGAAAACATTCTTTTCCTGCTTTGAAAATGTATCTTGCCTTTTAAATTTCTTAACTCACAGTACAGCTGCCTTAGTTGTATTAATTTAATATTTCTAAAATTAATATCTACAGTAACTAAATGCACACTTGGAACTAAGGAATTATATTCATCCAATCTGCAGTGACACAATTCAAGTGTTCCTGGTCAGGTCTGCTGCTGGATAGATATCACAGTCAATGCAACTACCAAATAGATAAATGGATAATTTGGTTTCAATGCAGGGGCTTAAGTCCAAATAGTTCAGCTAAGATCTAATCATATCTTGGGTAAGTGGTGAAATTTCAAAACAAAAATTCAAATATATTCAATAAAACAAGCCAAAATTTGGGTGTGGTGGGATAGGGGGGTGGTGGAAGTGGTCATCAAAAAACACAAATGGACTGTTGAATAACCATGAAATTAGTATCTCCAACAAACAGAAGGACAATCTGAGTTTCCAAATACAGTCAAACAAGAGCAAGTTTTATTGGCTTTCATATTTTCCCAAAAATAGTTTATAACTAAGGTATTTCAGTGTTGCTGGATATTACAACAGACTTCAAAATTTCGCTCCGTCAAGGATTCCAGTTCTAAAACTCATTAAAATCCATATACTCTAAGAGAATCAAGGGAGATGGGGACCAAAGAGGAAAGCGGAGCTGAGGGCGAAGATCAGCCATTATTGTAGTGATGGCGGAGCAGGGTTGAGGGGCCTTATGGCCTACTCCTGCTCCAATTTCTTATGCTGGCATAGTGAGTCTAAAAATGGAACTTTTTTCCATAACAGCCAAGCAACAGAATTGAATGTTACTTCAGTGATCCTGTAATTAAAATATTTATTTCACTTTCTATGCATTCCCTCATATTCTCCCATGAACAGGTTAGAGAATAAATAAAAACATCTCTAATGGCACAAGGTCAAAATACAAGTCTGTCCCCACCCCGCTGTCTTCTGTGGAAGCGATATCTTACCACTGAAATTGAGCAAGTGAGTGTAGAAGAATGAATGCCGGTGAAATTCTTCTATCGCCAAAATGGTGGGGCCCTCAAGACTACTTCTCAAGGTTTTCTTTGCGCCACTTTTGTCAGCAATGAGGGACTCTAGCATAGTTCTAACCATGTAGAGCTACACCAAAACGAAAACGTAAAACAAAAAAAAAGAAAAAGTAAAGGGCACATTAGTCATTATACATTTAATGGAGAAAGCCTAACTGTTCCACCAATTTGGGGGGGAAGAACTTCCTATTAAACATCCCCCCACCATCACACATTTTCAGATGCAACAAAAATTGAACCAAACTGCATTAAATCACATCATTGATTTTTTTTTTAAAAAGATAATATATTTCCACACTGCACCTATATAAAATGGGGTTGAACCATTTAAAACAGGGATGGTAGCTATGTTGGAACAACCCATCTTAATTTCAACTGAATTTTATATTTTTCTTCTATGGAATATTCAACTTTTAGATGATGGAACAATTTGACTTTCTTTCAGCAACAAAATAAAATAGGCTTTCTTCTTACCACCAAAATTTAAAATGGTTGGATAGATGTAGGAGCGCCTCAGAAAAGTGTTCATCGCACTGAGTGTTTTGTCCAATCCCAGAGATTTTAGCTGCTTCGCTAGCTCTCCAGATAGCAATGACTCAGCCATGGTACGCACCATGTACAACTAAAACCAGTTGGCAAAAGCAGGCATTAAGAGTTAGGAAGAAAAGCAGAGAGTGAGAGTTTGGTTAAGTAGGAACAGAAAAGAATTTGGTTAATATGTTAGGACTACAATGTTCCGCAGTGCAACTATAGCAAGCAACATAAATTACACTTAAAGGACAGCATCTCTTAAAATACAGAGCTGTCAGGGTCTGAATGGGAAAATCAATTAACCTGTCTGTACTAATGGCAATTGGTCTATTTGGTGTTTTCCCATCAAGAAACAGAAACTGAGCAGGAGTCGTTAAAATGATTATTAAAGCATGCTAAAAGGAAAGAATGGATAGAGACCATGTTCACATTTTCAAGATGCCTGCTGCAGAGGGAAGCAAAATTCCTTTAAAACTCATAGGAAATACAAGTGCAACTTTCTCAGATTGTCTGGAAGCTACCCTCAACTGTACACCCTTACCAAAATGTGCCATGTATAAGGTACATCAACAAAAATGCATAAAGCATGAAGGTGTACCATTATATTTTCTAATTGCACATTCAGAAAACAAAAAAACTACATAGTAATAGCTAGGGAGAAAATAAAGTGGTAACTATTCAAATTCTACTGACTGCTTACTTTAAGACCTTATAACTAAAACTTAACTGATCGCCCTTGCCCAGCCAAAGAAACGCCACTGCCAAGGTTAAGCATTTTATGTTAGTAACTGCTTTGGTTAAGGATTTTAACGTTAATAACTTGGATTGCAGCTCAAGCAAAACAGAGCATTAATTGGATACAAATTTATGTATGCATGTATATATATATATATATATCTATATATCATACATACACACACACACTTTTCATAATTTCAATTTAAAGCCCATTAGTAAAAAGCCACATTAAGATGTTATATAAACTATCAAGGAATATTCAAGAGAACCCAAAGCAGCAAAACTTTAAGCCCTAGCTATTCCTTCCTCTCATTTTCACAAGGAAAGATTTAAACAATTGCTCAGCACACATTTTATCTTGGTTCTCATTCAGCAGACTGACCTGTGCCTAAAACCACTGATTAAATGGTTACAAGCTGTAAACAAAGCTCATCATAAAGCAAGAATTCAAAATATATTTTTGAGGTTATCAAGAGATGACTACTTTTAAAACAAATAGGAAGATAAAAATTTATAGCACGTGAAGACATCCAGTCTGAGGTCTGTCCAATTCCAAAGTTTTAAAAATACTACACAATACTCCATGTTTCAGAATCCTCAATTCTTCCCTTTGCCAGCTTCTTCATCAATTTACTAACACCCTCCTCCACAGCCTTCCTGGGCAATCTCATATTCAATTTGGAACTCAATTTCCATTTTTGTCTTGGACTTCAAATTAATTTCTTTCAACCAGAGATTAACGAGATTTATTTGCATTGAAGAAACACCTGGGTACTGGATGGTCCAACTGCCCTGGGGGAAACCTTGATGTCAAAGCCGCCTCTTGGATCTTTTTCTCCTCGCAGCGCAGGATCATTTATCGGCTCTTGTCCAACCTCCCAATCACAAATAGTCTTCCTAATAGCTTGAAGAACACTAGACAGACATAGGACAAAAGCATCAGTTCCAACAATACATTTTTGTTTGGTTGTCCCATGTAATTGTACAATGGGGAGAAAGACATTATGAAAAGTTATGGTACCAAATGACACTACCAAATCATAGACGATAGCCAACAAGAAAGTGTCACAGATGGTAATTTTCTACACATTTCTGCCCAAGTTACACAATTTATGGCAAACTCACCAGAGAGAAAAGGAGGGACAGATGTAGGAAGAAAAAAATTGCACTGCTAAAAGTTATTATTTGGGGCAGAGTAAAGCGAGCTTCAACCTAAACACCTGACTGCATTATATTATTTACAGCAGACAATGGGTACTAGTTTATAAAATATTAAATTCATCATGCACAGCTCAAAAGCCTGCATTCTTGTTACACTCTACACATCACATCACACCAAATCCTACACAAAGTACAGTGCCCAGTTTTGCTCACAAAGACAAACTAGACATTCACACTCTGGAGGCTGCTTAATTATTAATTCATTTAATAATTTCTTAAATAATTACTACAAAGTACAACCCTTTCTGCAGGGGCAACAAGTGAAATAAAAGCACACAACTGAGCTTTTGCTTTAATCAAAAGGCTATTTCCTTCCTATTCCTGATGTAATCTTTTTATGGGATTAGGCTGGGTGGCTTGTTTCGCAGCTGGCGCAGATTCCATGGGCCAAGTGTACCCTTTCTGAGCCATAAACTTTCTATGATTCTATGAAACGTTCAAAAGGAACACTTTAAAATTGATAAAGTAGAACAGAAGCACTTTCAGTATTTGAAAAAGTAAAAAAAAAAAATCACATTTGAACCTCTAATTACTCAAACCCAAGGAACACAAAGGGGCGAATTTTACAAAGCCCCCAACGTCGGGGGTTGTGACCGGGGGGCAGGAAAATGCCTCTGGCAGAGGCCTGCGACGGAACCCGACGCTGGCAAGGCCTGGCCCGATATTGCCGGCGGCGGGGGGGCCTCATGGCAGTCTCCCCACCACTCGGCGACGGGAGCAAAATTGACATATGTAAATTAATTTAAATTAAGGAATTAATGACACTTGCGCTCCCGCCGTCTGTCTCAGAGCAATATTGGTGCTGGTGGCCAGCACTCCCACGCCTTCGGATCCTCAATCGGGGATCTGAAGCCGAACACTGGTGGGGCGGGTGGGGGGAAAAAGAGCAGTTACGGTTCTCACTGCAGGAGTTGGGGTGAGCAGTATCAGAGTCTTTTCATTGGTGTAGGGGATGGTGGGAACGGGTGACGTTTGAAGTTTATGAACTTTGGTGGTGGGGGGGTAAGGTGCATAGAACCATAGTAAAGTTACGGCACAGGAGACCATTCAGCCCATCATGTCTGCGGCAGTTAAAAAAAACAACTAACTGCCCAATGGAATCCCATCTTCCAGCACCTAGTCCGTAGCCTTACAGGTTACAGTCATTCAGGTGCATGTCCAGGTGCCTTTTAAATGAGTTAAGGATTTCTGCCTCCACCACCGATCTGGGCTGTTAATTCCAGACACCCACCAACCTCTGGGTGAAAAAGCTTTTTATGTCCCCTCTCATCCTTCTACCAATCACCTTAAATCTTTGCCCCCTGGTAACTGACCTCTCCGCTAGGGGAAACAGGTCCTTCCTGTCTACTCTATCTAGGACCCTCATAATTTTGTACACCTCAATTAAGTCACCCGTCAGCCTCCTCTGTTCTTAGGAAAACAACCCTAGCCAATCCAATCTTTCCCCATAGCTGCAACTTTCAAGCCCTGACAACATTCTTGTAAACCTGCTCTGTACTCTCTCCAGAGCAATTATGTCCTTCCTGTAATGTGACCAGAACTGTCCACAATACTCCAGCTGTGGCCTAACCAGTGTTTTATACAGTTGCAGCATTACATCCCTCATTTTGTATTCTATTCCTCAACCAATAAAGGAAAGCATTCCATATACCGTCTTCACCACTTTATTTACCTGTCCTGCCACCCTCAGGGACTTGTGGACATGCACTCCAATGTCTCACTACTTCTACTACTCTCAATATCCTCCCGTTTATTGTGTATTCCCTGGCTTTGTTTGCCCTCCCCAAATACATTACCTCACACTTCTCTGGACTGAATTCCATTTGCCACTTTTCTGCCCACTCAACCAAACCATTGATATCATTCTGGAGTCTACAGCTATCCTCTTCACTATCATCTACATGGACAATTTTTGTGTCATCTGCAAATTTCCCTCCCACATGCAAATCCTGCCTCCCACATTTAAGTCCAAATTATTAATATATATCACAAAGCATCAAGGGACCAAACACTGAGCCATGTGGAATGCCACTGGAAACCGCTTTCCATTCGCAACAAGAAGTCAGGTGCACAAGGTAAGTATTTTGCAGTGGTGGGGGTGGGTTGGGGGGGGGGGGGGGGAAAAAGAGGGGAAAGAGGAAAAGGAATTAAATCTGTGGTTGTTGGGGGAGTGGGAGAGGGGCAAGGTCAATTAATTTAATTTTCTAAAATCTATTTTCCTTCAAATATTTAAATGTAACGATAGGACTCGAAGCTCTTTAAAAATGGCATCAGCACCTGCGCAAAGGCAGCTGACGCCATTGCCGGAGAAGGCCCATCCGCTTTCTCCACATCATCGACTGTTGGGGGGGGGGGGGGGGGGGGGGTTCTGCCCAGCCATTTAAATGAGCTCTTGCGTTTAATATCGTGGCGGTTCCTCAAAGTTATGTCCGCCGCAAGTATAGATTGCAGCCCAAGGTTGCAACTGTCACACATACTAAGTGGGAAATTATTCATCTCATTTGTCATTTATCAATATTTTTAACACAAAGAATACACCCAGAGTTAAATGCTTCTGTAGAAGACTGGCAAAAGCAACACTGTCTAGTTTTCAAAGTTATAAAATAAAATTACAATAATACAATAACTTATATCGAGGAAAAAGTAGATCTGGATATTTTAATTGCTTGATAAAGTAAACCAAAATTGTACACTCTATCTGGAAAATTACAGCAACTGAAAAGGTTTATCCATCTAAATATTCCCAAAACAGCTTGCACAATAAAAATAGGTCAATATTTGCTTTTATTTTTAATTATGTGTGGGTTTTATTAGATGTTGGCAACAAGAGAATTTATACTGCTTGTCTTCACACGTTATTTAATGATCAATTTTAATTAAAAAATAAGGCAACTTTTAGGAAAGACATATACTCTTGCACATCTCGTTATTTTTAAATACTTTAAAACTGAATGCAAGCAGAAACTGAAATAAATCAGTTTCAATTTCACTGGCTTTGAGTCTCTCTGTACCACACATTTATTTATGAATTGTGGCTACCTTTATATAATACGCCTGTAAAATTGTATTACATCACGATCCAGAAAGTATTGCAAGCAGGAAACACATTTCTGGTGTCTGCAGATCACTGAAATTAAAGCATTAGTCCATTCTTGCTCAAAAAAAAAATCAAATAATCAAGAACTATATCCAAAGAGGCTTTTACTGTATTTTTCTTTTTCTCCTCTCCCATTCTGAAGGAGCAGACATCTTGATGGAGTATGGTTCCACTGGTGTCACGTGCTCCCTAATACCTTGTCAAAGTAGCCATATGTGAACCACAACAATGACCAGCAGGCTATATGGCCATAAAAGGTAGGAAGCATCTCAGCTAGACCCAATTCCGTCTCCACCCAACATCCTTATAGAGTCACTGAATAGCACTCGGTATCAGAAAAGGTTCTAGTCGGTTTTTCCATTTGTTGGCTCCAGGTTACCAAAGCCAACTATTGCAACTCTACCACTGAGATTAGCTGACTAATTACACACTGTGGAACTATACCTTCAACATTTCTGGTCTAAATGGTTAAGTTACCCACAGGATAAACTCACTGAACCATCAACAAAGGCCAGCAAAAGCCACTTCAAATTAAATTATCAAAAAATTGCTCCAATCTTGTTCTCAAGTATCAAAAATAAACATCTGATCCCATTTTTTATTCCAGAGCAATCATGGCTTCCAAGCAATTAAAAAAGGTAGATAATTCACTTGTTTTGGTCAGAAAGAGCAAATATTATTCCAATTCAGTAACCAATGACTTAATTGTTGTCCATGACATTTTTCCATTATGCCATGCACTTTTAATCATAGTAATACTAGCCCTGAATTTGATTTATAACTTTTAGGTTCCGTGGAAAAGGTTTCTTCAATACTCTACAAGCCATTTCCAAATTTTCTTAAATGACTGAACTTACACCGTCACAAATTTCCGAGCAGCAGGCTGACATTTTCCTTTCTCATCTCTCGCGCTTGGTCAAGAAATCAGCTGAATTATGATTTTGAAAGTCTAATGACCACAACATTATGCTCAAGATAAACGAGGCGAAGGTTGAGAAAGGGTATGCCCATTCATTTGTTTTCTAACAACATCAAACACTCAGATTAAGTATGCCATGGGGCCAAATGCAACATAAGCCTTCCTATTATGCTCCCAAATATGTGACAATTTCAACCCGATTAGAGCCCTGGATTGCAATACTACTCAAACTGCGAGGGGATTTCCAAAAAGTGTCTGTATTTGCAGGGAATACCAGCTCCTGAAACAGCATCAGCTACACAAAGCTGTCTTCAGTTCTCAGTCCTCAATTCGTATTTCTAGTTTGTTTATTTGTTCTTCTAGTAGTCTCTGTAGTAAATGGTATATGAGATCTATGCCTAGTACTATAAAATCGGAAAGTGCATCTCTGACAGAGAGAGGAAGATGAAAGAAATTAAGATTGTATCAATCAGATACAAGCAGATATAAGAGTAGCACTGGAATACTCTGCACAGTACTGGTCTCCATATTGTAAAAATGATATTGAGGCATTGGAGAAGGTGCAAAAAAGATTTACAAGTATGATACCAGAAATGAGATATTATTCCTATCAGGTAAGAATGAGCAGGCTGGGGGTCTTTTCTCTGTTAGAAACCTTCAAAATTATGAAAGAGTTTGATAGGATAGATGAAAATAAGATGTTCCCACTTGTGGGAGAGATCAAAATTAGGGGCCATAATTAAGATAAGTCAAAAATAAATCTAATGAGGACTTCAGGAGAAATTTCTTCACCCAAAAAATGGTTAGAATGTGGAACTCGTTGCCACATGAACTTGGAATGAATAGCATTGATGACTTTAAGGGGAAGTTAGTTAAATACAAGGAAGAAAGGAATAAAAGGTTACGTAGATAGCGTTAGATGAAGAGGTGCTCAGAGGCTTGTGTGGAGCATAAACACCGACATGGATTAGTTGGGCCGAATGGTCTGTTTCTGTACTGTGCATTCTACGTAATTATATGAAAATAGCATTAGGAATGAAAAGAAACATATTAAGTATTCAAATACAGAATTTGATGACCTCACCAGCCTCCTAAGATTCTCAGACCCCAATTTGAAAAATCTATGTCCTATTGCATCAGTGCAGTCTCAACCCCAAACCTCCAATGTCATTTTCCGAATCAGCCCTGAGTGCTGCAGTATTTATATCAGAAAACCATTGTAATCATTACAGGTGCATATTTAGATTGACAATGTAAAATGACATTTTCTTCTCAGGAAAAGTGGAAAACTGATGAAAGGGAGCCTCAACACATTTAATGTACAATTTAGACAAACCTTTGAATCACATTTTTCTTCTTTTTGATGGCCTGACGCAAAGGCTCACGAAGTGTTTTCTGAGCAAAATTCTGGAGTGCAGCATAAATGGTATGTCGAATTGCATGATTGAACACACTCTCCATTCTACCCATCAGCACTTGCAGTCCTTTTATCATTGCAATAACCTTCAGTGCAAAACAGATAAACCAAGTTTAAGTTTGTGGAACAGAAAACTAGAATGCTATTTTTAACTATGTGGAAACAGTTAAACATTGGAAGTCTTTAAACCTGTGTCATTCTATGCTTGACATTTTGATGAGGAGTGCTATTTAATCACTTATCCCAACATAGAATATGATCCAATTTTGAAGGTGCAGTTTAATTAGTCAGTAAGTCAAATTTTGACCATTTATTTTTTTTCCCATTGATTACACCATGACAAAACTGCTATTTTACAGATCAACACAAATATATCCAAACCAAAGTCAGTTCATTCATTGCTATCATTCAAGAGTCTTTAGATCATTAAAAACCTGCCCATCACCAATTCAAGATCTCAGTTTTTCAAGGTAATGCAGCCTTTTCCCAAGCAGGTGATTTTTTTCCACTAAATAAACTGTAATTTCAGCTGCTATTGTCAGCTCTGTAATGATGTAATAGTTTTTAAATTGCATAAAGACAGCTGTACTGGAAGTGCAACAATATCACCTTTTTAACTTGGTATATGCAGAAAAGAGAAGGCATTTGCAGAATTAATTACACATTCAATGTGAGAAAAAGTGTACTTTACATTAATGATGAAGATGGTTTTGCAAAGCCTTTCTAAATGCACATTTTGCATTTCAAAAAATGGAAATCTTGGCAAAAGAAAAATTTAATTCCATGCAGACTATACATCATGCTGTGTATGTGCCTAGAAATCACTGTTGGCTCTCATTTTCAGCTGGAGATAGCTATAAAAATAAAATAAGTTTGCAGCAGAAATAAATGAGCTTCTGGATATTAAAATGTACTATTAAAATAGGCTATTAACACACTCGCAAAATATATTTTGGTCAAGAAATTGATGATTCTAAAATATTTCGTTGAGCTTGTGAAAACTATGGTCATATTTTTTGCAAATTTAACTTTTTCCCCATTTATCAGACAGCACTATGCATAATATATAATGTATGATTTATTTAAGCAGAAATGCACACTTATGCATCTTGGAGAATTTAACATTTCCTTATTCAAGTAACTTAACTGCTTGATTAAATTTTTTACCTCTAAATGTTGTTCTTTCTTTATTTAGGTCAGCCAATAAAATGGGGTTTTCTTGTCCAAATGAATCTAGTTCTGATAAAAACATCCGACCCAAACAACAATTTGCATTTATATAGCATTTTTAAATATGTCCTATGCACTTCCCAGAAACGTAATCAGATTAAAATGGATGCTGAGCAAAAAGACAAGAGACATTAGAAAGGGTGTCCAAACTCTTTGTCAAACAGTTGGGTTTTATGAAGGGTCTTAAAAGAGGAAGAGGAAGTTCAGAAGCAGAGACGTTTACGGAGAAAACTCCCGAGTACAGGACCTACGCAGCTGACAGCATGGTCACCTGTGGTACAGCAATGAGAGAGTTGATGCACAAAAGAACGGAGCCCCGGAAGAGCGGAGCCCCGGAAGAGCGGAGCCGTAGGGGGTTTGTAGAGTTAAGGGAAATTAAGTCAAGGAACACGGGTGACGGATGAGTGGAACTTGTTGCAGGATAGGATACAGGCAGCAGAGTTTCATATAAGCTGAAGTTTACAAAAGTTGGAGGAAGGAACCTCAGCCAAGAGATAATTGGAATATTCAAGTCTGGAGTTGACAAAGGCCTGGACAAGGATGTCAGCAACAGATAGCCTGTAATATTAAAATGATGGAAGCACTTTGTAATGGAGAGGATATAGGGTTGAAGTTCAACCCAGGGGTCAAACAGGACACGTAGGTCCGTTGCACAAGCCTGGTTCAGCATAGAAGTGACCAAGGCAGGGGTTGAATTGGTGGCATGCGCACAGATTTTGTGGCGGGGCATGATGCCTTTAGTCTTTCCAATATTTACCTGGAAGAAATTGTGTTTCCAAATTTGGATGTCAGACAACCAATGTGACAACAGAGGCTGTGGAGAGATCAAGATAGGTGGTGCAGTGGTCAAACTGAATATCAGCGAATATATGGAAGCTGACCCCATCTACAGACGATATTGCCAAAGAGTAACATGCAGATGAGGAAGTGGGGTGGGGAGGGGGGCCAGAGGTGGTAAGGATAGAACCCTAGGGTATTCCAGAAGAAATGATGCGGAGGTAGAAAGAGAGGGAACCTGGCTATGATTAGATATGTAAAAGTGGAACCAAGCATGGGCAGTCCCACTGAACTTAACAAAAGAGAAGAGGCATTGGAGGAGGACAGCATAGTTAATCATGTCAACGGTTACCATGAGGGCAAGCAGGACAAGGGATAATGCACCATGGTCACAGTCACAGAGATTGCAATTTGGACAATTCAAGCATGAAGTTACAGGAAAGATGGGCAAAAATACATTAAGAACTTTGGAGACTAGCATCTTTATTTTTGTTTTCACTTTTGGTCTGGAAATAAGCAAAGTGCCAACTGAGCCAAGAGACTACCAAAAGTTCTTCGGGGGGGGGGAAACGTAATTTTACATTGTATAAGGATAATTGCATCTTAATGGCAAAACTTTATTACTTAAAGAAGCTTATCAAAACAAACTGGTTAAAAATGTGACTTCTTTTTTCTCCCACCTCAACAAGTGCAAACTTCTCTTCACTTGTATAATTGTATCTTGTTGCTCTCTCATACTCTTCTGCATTATCTGGACAGTCTTTATTGGAGTACTTATCAGTGGGATGCACAAGCTTCCAAGAGTACTGCAAAATTAAGAAAAATTAAGAGAAAGAACACATCGAAAGCTAATTATTTAACATTAGACAAAAGCAAAATGTTGATGCTGGAAACCTGAAATAAACAGAGAAAATGTCAGAAATACTAAGCAGGTCAGGCAGCATCTATGGAGGAAGAAACAGCATTAACGTTTGAGGTGGATGACCTTTTTTGTTTGAAATAGTGCCATGAGATCTCCTTGCCACTGTTTTTGGCCAATGTTTTCTGGTGAGAATGGTAAGGAATGATCTGTTATTTAGTAGGTTTCATGCCTTTGAAAAAGGCCAAACATTTTCAGCTCTTCTACTTCTCATTAATCTGACTCATTCGAGTCTCTTTCCTTAGATATCACTGGCAACAATTGCACAATCTGTGCAATGCAAATGCAAACCATTGATGAAAAACAATTAAGTGAAAAGACATTCTTATCACAGACAGGAAGGACTCTTGAACACATTGTAAGGTTAACCCTCACTCAGAGCAGTTGTCTAAATGTAACGTGTAAGGAGAGGTGGTGAGCAAAGGTTACCACAAAGAGTGATGAACATTCTTTCATTTCTTCACTTTTTTGGAATACTTTCCAATAATCCTCAGAGGAATCCCAGGACACAAAAAAGTGTGAAGGAGTTTATTTAACGATCCACTTGAAGTTCAAGTACCAAGGTTAATGAATATCATTCAATCGATATTTACGTAGCTCCTTATGCCATTATTCAGAGTAACTCTTCCAAAACAGCATGTCTAAAGTCATTGAGGACCAGCGCTCAAGAAAAAAGAACAAGGGAAAGAAAACAAATACCCAGAAAAACTGTTAATGATAAAAATCCTCTGCAATAACAATTTTGAAAAAGCATAAGAGATTTTCCTGCAGGCTTTGTGACACTGACGTGGGGACCATATGGGGATCACCAGTCCACACTTGACGGCAGCAAGACTGGTGGCACAATCTTAGGGAAAGCAACCTCCTAATTGGCCACCATGGCAGTCACTTACCTATGCAGGGCAGTGGACGGGCTCCCGATGCTGCAGGCCCAGAAAGTGGCAGCTCTGGAGCCTTAGCTGCCCAACCGGGGGAAGTGGGTGCTGCTGAGGCAGATCAGGGGCCGCGAGGGTGCTTTAACATTGAGACTGCCCTGCCGGCCATCACAGAAGAGCTGCACTTAAGACTCACAAAGCCGATAGGGACATCGGAATGGAGAGGAAACCCTTCTGCAGGTCTATTCATTGACAGGACTGCAGCCTTTCATTCCTGTGGCCCCATCATTGGGACATGGAGCCTCTGGCTCCTTGGCCTGCCGCCAGGAGGCCGAATTGATTGAGCTGATGGCCTCCACACAGGCAACTGCTCCGACATTAGTAAAATACTGGCTCCATCACAAAATAGCCCCCAAGTGGAGCCTTAATTACACTATTTGGTTACCTGCCTCTGTAGAGCGGGCAGCGGCCCAGTTCCCAGCCCATCCTAGGAAAGTCCTGACGCGGCTGCCCGCTATTTTCCCAGGATCGCCCCTACACTGCCTCAACATCCTAATGTAATACTGCTGTTGACTTTCTTTATCTTGTAGTATCAGCTTTTAGCCTTTAAGTAGGAAAATATGATTCAAATTTGAAGTAGAGACAGCAGAGCTTTTGAACAGAGGCTGATCCTATAGCACTGACCAGTTTCAATATGAAGTAACCTACTTAACAAAAGAACTGAATTAAAGACATGCTATTAAATACTCGTTCCTAAATTTCAAGGCTGCAAGAACAAATTAGTTCTGAAAAAGGAAAACATCTGGACAAATATTATAATTTTAATTGGGGTTTCTGCAAAAGGAGCGAATTAACAGGTGCTGAATGGTACAGAATCAAAAAAACACTTGGAATTACAAGCTTCACTTGATGGAATAGCAATTATGCATAAAGGATAGAAAATTATTGCTCGGATAATCTCATTAGCCTAATGGAAAAAGTGACTGTTCTTAAGGAAACCAGATTAACTAAAGTTATTGCTATAGTATAGGTTCAATTAGATTCTCCTTATACAGGGTTGTATTTAAACTTTTCAGTATCACCATGTAATGCAGAAAGGTACAAGTAGGCAGACACATTGTTGGGGAGAAAGAAATGTATAAAAAGTAGCAGACTGTAATCAGCATTTGAAATTCTACAGGTTTTATCAGCCTGAAATATGGACAACAGCAACTTGTATTTATATAGCACCTTTAATGCAATAAAATATCTCAAGGCACTTTTACGGAGGTATTATAAAACAAAATATGACACCGAGGCACAGAAGCAAATACTAGGGCAGATGACCAACACTTTGGTCAGGTACGATTTAAGCAGCATCTCAAAGGAAGGAAGTGTGATAGAGAAGCGAAGCAGTTTCGGGAGGGAATTCCAGAACTTAGGGCCTTGGCAGTTCAAGGCATGGCCACCAATGGTAGATTGATTAAAATCAGGAATGCTCAAGAGGCCAGAATTAAAGGAGCACTGATATCTCAAAGGGTTGGGGTCTGAAGGAGATTACAGAGATATGGAGGGGCGAGGTAATGGAGGGACTTCAAAACGAGAGTATTTTCAAATAAAGGTGTTGCTTAACCAGCAGCTAATGTAGGTCAGTTAGCACAGGGGCAATGGAACTTGATTAGCACCACCCCCACACTCCTCCTAATGTAATACTGCTGTTGACTTTCTTTATTTTGTATTAGTTTTTAGCCTTTAAGTAGAAAAAAATGATTCAATTTTGAAGTAGAGACAGCAGAACTTTTGAACAGAGGCTGATCCTATAGCACTAACCAGTTTTAATATGAAGAAATCACCTACATAAAGAAGGAACTTAATTAAAGACATGCCATTAAATACTTGTTCCTCAATTTCAAGGCAACACAAACAAAAGATAGTTCTGAAAAAGGAAAACATCTGGATAAATATGCACCATGGAGGCAGGCAGCCAATTAGTGCAATTAAGGCTCCCCTTAGGGGCCATTTTGTGATGATGTTTTACTGATGTTAGGACACAGGGAGCAGAGTTTTGGATGATCGAGTTTAGAGGTTGGAACGTGGGAGGCGTTAGGAGTGCATTAGAATAGTTCAGAGCTGTTTGAGTCTCCAGTCATCAGGTGTGGTTCTAAGTATCCTTAGTTGTAGGTTTAAGTACAATTGCATGTACTATATGCTTAATTAATCTATGGATGCTTCACTTCAATGTTACCGATTTTGAGGGATAGAACAGAGGAAATTTAGACAGATTAATTATTCAGCAGTAATCTGCTCCTTCTTTAACATAGATTTATATACTTCATCTAGGATGGTGTCACCATATTAAAAAAGTCTCTGCAAAATCTTTTGCTACTGCACTGCTACACTGAAAGGAACAATTTGTGCTCTAACAGATGGCAAAATGGATAAAAGAAAATGGAATTCTTAAAAACCTGTACAGGACTCCTTCCTCAATCCATACATTAGGAGTCTATGCAGGCAAAGGCATGGCTAGATTTGGTTATGAGTAACAAAACTAGTCAGGTAGATGAGCTGAATGAACTAGAAAGGGAAAAGTCAGTACAAAATTTGAATACAGACTGGTTAGGGCAGACTTTAGAAGTTTGAGGATCAAGCGAATGGAGGCGAGTTGAAAGGAGTAATTGGCCCACTGAACTATAGAGCATCTTCTTTAAAAAAAAAAAGAAGAGATTGCAGTTCAACTTTTATCAGTAATAATTCTTCTCATTTAGGTATCTTACCACTTCCATAACATGAGCACTCCACTGGGACAACAGTTGCATTCCCTGTAAAGCCAGTTCAGACAACTTCTGGTATTCAGCATCCGTTTTTTGAGCTTCTTGTCGGCCTGACCCTGTTACTACCTGCAACAGTTAAATTAAAACAAAGAAAAAGGCACACGTGTGAGATAATTGATCCAGAAAACTAAGAACTCTCAACCTAACAGCATACATCATAGAAAGGTGCAAAACATCAAAATACAACACTGCATTCAAACATAGTCCCAATTCAAATAAAAAAAATCATTTTCCTCTTATTAAATGCAATTAGTTATCAAAACCTTTTTTGAAAATGCAATCCTTAAGGTTTTTCCAATAGGGGGTTTGTTTTTTAAAAAGCCTTTTTTTATACTAGACATAACAAAAAAAATGTTATCAAGTTGCATCTCGCAATGCTTTTTTCACATCCTGAATAATTATATTAGTCAGAATTTAGCTTCGCTAGACAAGATCTTTTCCCTCCTCCCCAAGGTGCTTTCTTAAGCAATGATAGGCATTGTGCTGGAATAATTTCTGCAAGTTATATTGAACATGTAATACAATATTTGTGGTGTTAACATACTCTTTGCATATTAAAAAATAAACTTCTATTTGTAGAAAAATTAATTATAACTCTAGCTAATGATCAAAGCTACAATAAAGAATTTGCCTCAATTTTCCTCTAGGTATCTACAACCTCTAGTTAAAAAGGTTGAAAAGAAAAATGATCCAGTGTGATGGATAGGTACTATATTTGCCTATAAGACATGCCAGACCATAAGACGTATCTTATGGATTTTAAAAGAAAAATCCAGGGATAAAGAATTTCAGTGCATATAGGTAATTTATTAATATCTACTATCACGGAACAAAACCAATGTAACACAAAGCCTAACTTTTACCACTTACCATAATGGAAGAAAAACAATGTAGCATGAAGTCTTACTAATCACAGAAGTCCAAAACTTCCTCATCACTGCTGCTATATGAATTGCCACTTTCTTCAAATCACTGCTGTCACTTTCATCATCTTCACTGCCATCTAGGGCATTGCTGATGCATTGCTTCAATGACTTCACAATTGTCACGTGTTTCATGAATCGTCACAAGTTTCTCACCCACTTGGACACCTGCGAAATGCTGAGCCACTTCATTCGCCTTGTTGGCGTCAATTTTATTTTATTTATCATGAGCCTTCATACATTTGGTCAATTCGTCACGCATGTATGTTTTAAATGGCTTGTACATTGAAATGTCCAGGGGCTATAATTAGCATATAAGGATCACCTCGAATCACAGCTATCTGCGTCTTTAATTCCACAACCCTCCTTTTTGTGGCCTCAGTTATATGTGCCCAGAGCTGGTCAAACACTAAAAGGGTTGTTTTCTTTTCAAGGCAGCCATCAGGACACTTGGATCCACTTCTCCAACCACAGCTGCATCCCTTCTTCATTCATCCATCCCTTAGATGCCATATTTCTCCAAGATAAGTAACAGCGGCAGTTTTTTTGCCGTCAGAACAACATGCAAATACGACTGTGTACTGGGTCTTCTTGTGGCCAGACATTATTGGTATGGTTTTAGCGCCTTTAATGCCCACAGTCTTGATTGATGGATGGATCAAATGTTTGGGGAACTTCCTCCACACAGGGCGGCACAGTGGAGCAGTGGTTAGCACCGCAGCCTCACAGCTCCAGCAACCCGGGTTCGGTTCTGGGTACTGCCTGTGCAGAGTTTGCAAGTTCTCCCTGTGACCGCGTGGGTTCCTGCCGGGTGCTCCGGTTTCCTCCCACAGCCAAAGACTTGCAGTTTGATAGGTAACTTGTCCATTGTAAATTGCCCCTAGTGTAGGTAGGTGGTAGGAGAATGGTGAGGATGTGGTCGGGAGTATGGATCAATGTAGGATTAGTATAAATGGGTGGTTGTTGGTTGGCACAGACTCGGTGGGCCGAAGGGCCTGTTTCAGTGCTGTATCTCTAAATAAATAATTTGCCTACCCGTCCAAGTTCAAAACACATTGTTTTTCCTTGCATGAATCACGAACTTGTGAAATTCGAATACCTTTGCTTTGTATTCAGCTAGCATTTTCTGTGCTATCCTGTGCCTTTTCATAAATCTGTAGCACCAAGATGCTGTCCCGCCAAATTCAGTAATGCCATTTACTACCGCTACTCTGCTTGCTTCACATACAATCATTTTGGTAGATACAGAAATTACATTTTGCCTGTGGTCTGTTATTCCATTTTTCACCTCCCCTTCTAGCTGTGGCCACTTAGCTGCATGCCCACAAAAAGTGTGCTCGCTCTTTTTGATTTTCACTAGTTCTTTCTCTGGGGTGTTCTTCCATTGCTGTATTTTTTTTTTCAGTTGGAGGAGGCCCAGGGCGGCACAGTGGTTAGCACCGCAGCCTCACAGCTCCAGAGACCCGGGTTCAATTCTGGGTACTGCCTGTGTGGAGTTTGCAAGTTCTCCCTGTGTCTGCGTGGGTTTTCCCCGGGTGCTCCGGTTTCCTCCCACAAGCCAAAAGACTTGCAGGTTGGTAGGTAAATTGGCCATTATAAATTGCCTCTAGTATAGGTAGGTGGTAGGGAAATATAGGGACAGGTGGGGGTGTGGTAGGAATATGGGATTAGTGTAGGATTAGTATAAAATGGATGGTTGATGGTCGGCACAGACCCGATGGGCCGAAGGGCCTGTTTCAGTGCTGTATCTCTAAACTAAACTAAACTAAAACTAAAATGTCTTCCGCCACTCTATTTCCATACCTTACCATCCTTCCAGTTTGAATCCTATGGTACAAGAAAACCTTTTTTTTCCCTGTACCCATTGGGGTTGCGCCAACTACCAGTAAGTGTGCATAACTCAAACACGTGCGAATAATCTGTGCAACAGGGTGACGCTCGAACCATAAGATACAAGACAATTTTGGTTCAGGACACCAGGAGGGACAAGGCTGCTATTTCAAAAACGGTAATTGGCATTCTGAGAGTGATTGAATGCTAGAGAGATTCTCTTTTTTTTCTTATTCTTTCATGGGATGTGGCGTCACTGGAAAGGCCAACATTTCTTCCCCATCCCTATTGGCCCTCGAGAAGGTGGTGTGAGTTGCCTTCTTGAACCGCTGCAGCCTACCTGGTGCAGGTACACCAACAGTGCGGTTCGGGAGGGTGTTCTAGGATCTTGATCCAGCGACAGTGAAGCAACGGCGATATATTTCCAAGTAAGGATGATGTGCAACTTAGACGGGAATTTGCAGGTTGTGGTATTCTGCTGTCTTTGTCCTTCCGGATGGAAAAAGTCACAGGTTTAGAAGGTGCTGTCAAAGGAGGCGTGGTGAGTTGCTGCAGTGCAACTTGCAGATGGCACACACTGCTGTCAGTGTGTGTCAATGGTGGATGGGGTACCAATCAAGCAGGCTGCTTTGGCCTGGATGTGCCAAGCTTCTTGAGTGTTGTCGGAGCCACACTCTGCATCTATCCCATTTAGTACAATGGTAGTGCCTCACATCATGATAGAGGGTACACTCAGTGTGAAGGTGGGACATTGTTTTCACAAGGATTCTGTGGTGGTCACTCCTACCAACACTGTCACGGACAGATGCATTCTGCAACAGGTAGATTAGTGAGGACAAGGTCTAGTAGACTTTTTCATCTTGTCGGTTTCCTCACCATCTGCCACAGGCCCAGTCTGGTAGACATGTCTTTCAGGACTCGGCCTACTTGGTGAATAGTGGTGCTACCGAGCCATACTTGGTGACAGACACTGAAGTCCCCCACCCAGAGTACATTCTCTGTCCTTGCCACCCTCAGTGCTTCTCCCAAGTGGTGTTCAACATGAAGGAGCACCGATTCATCAGTTGAGGGAGGTCAGTCGATGATAATCAGCAGTTTTCCTTGCCCATGTTTGACCCAATGCCATGTGACTTCATGGGGTCCAGAGTCAATGTTGAGGACTTACAGGGCAACTGCCTCTTGACTGTATACCATTGTGCAGTCACCTCTGGTGGGTCTGTCCTGCCAGTGGAACAAGATATACCCAGGAATGGTGCTGGTGGTGTCTGGGACATTGGATGGAAGGTATGTTTCTGTGAGTATGACTATGCCGGGCTGTTACTTGACTAGTCTGTGGTACAGCTCTTCCAATTTGTAAACCTACTGGATTAGAAAGTGGTGTATCCAAATTCATAAAAAGTAACTAAAACCAGAAAACTATAGACTGAATAACACTGCATTAGCAAAAGTAATGAAATCAATTATTGAAAACAAACTCTAGGATTATCTGTACAATAAAATCTTCTGAACAGCAGCTCTTATGGCTTCAAAAAACAAATATTCCACCAAACTAACCTTTATTTTAAAGCTGGGTTATGGTAAATATTATGCCCAGCTGTGCCTGGATTTCCAGAGAACTCTCAATAATGCTCCTCATGAAAGCTGCTGCATAAGGTTATCGCAGCAAGAATTCAAGATGAAACATGGAACTGGCTGCAAGAAAGGAAACAGGCGGTGCTTGTTGGCGGAATAACACCAAAGTAGCTGGAAGTGAAGTACACCTCAGTGTAAAGGCCTGCTACTCAACCCGAAGGGACCCGATGACATGTCGGGTTTGGGTCGGGTCGTTCCTCCAGGTCCGGCTTGGGTCCAGGTCAAACACACACAGGAAGTCTTGCATTTTGCTCTGCTGGAGTGGAGAGTGTAAAAGTTGAAAATAAACTTACCCGAGCTGGAGTCCAGGATGTCAAAGGAGGGAAACTCAGTCTGCGCAGTGAGCGTCTCAATGACATCATCACACTCATGTTGCAGCTTCCTTAATCCAAATGTGGTACAGTGAGCGGGTGCACTATGGAATCAAGGTATGTGACCATTCCGGTGGTCGGGTCGGGCGCGGGAAAAAGTGGAGGGACTTAGGCTCGGGTCCGATCTGGTTCTGTCGGGTTCGGGTCAGGTTTTTATTTCCTGACCCGAGCAGGCCTTTACCTCAGTGCTTGGTGCAGGGATGTCTGGCATTTCTAATTTACATCAACAACTTGGACTTAAAAACTCAAAGCAAAGTTTATAGATGATTCAACTACCAAACTGGGACAGGGAAGGAATGTAAAAGGAGACTGCATATATTGGCATAATATCAGGGACTACCTGAAAGTACAGACACATTTCCAAGGGCCACCATCCTAACGTCCGGAAAATGTTTTTAATTTAATAATCACAGCAACAGACGTAACATGCCACTAAGGTAAAATAAAGCATACAGAATCCTCAAGGCTGTTCTTACATCGCACAGTATGCCTAAGCCAGACAGAAATCTGCTGACTTCACAGACCTCCAGCAATCTTCTCAGAACACAGCTTGAAATTCTGTGCCCTTGACTTTCTACTACTTTGAATTCATTCAAATTGTTTACTTCTACTGAGGATTCAGCATGCAGCTTTCCATTCGTTACCCGTGAGGAATTCTGATCACGGTTCACCACCAATACAAAACCCAAGCTAAAAGTAGAGTTATCTTTTCTGCATTATCTCTCTCTCCCTCCATCATCTTACAGATAATGTAGGGACACAATGGTTCACAACAAATATGTTCATAGGCTCACCAATAGTGTGCTTGTAATGAATGTGGCTTCATGTTCTTTGTTTCTCATTTGTACATTGCACATGCTTTTTCTTTCCCGCAAAATAGTTTTCCAGGAAAATATGCTTGCATCAAAACAAAGCCTTCTTGAACTGGAAAACTGAATTTCACATACCTCACTGTTGCTATAGCGGGCCAGCTCCGAGATGAAACGCATGTGGTCTTCTCGAATCTGAATCATTTGTTCAACAATGTTGTACTGGGGACTGCTGCTGGAAGATGTGGAGGCCCACCTTAACCAAGAACACAGGCACAAATGAGGGGAAAACAAAAACAATAAAATTGCAAGCTCAAGGTTAGCAGTTATTGTCATCTTGAACGGAATGGTCCTGCTACCCTTGTAACCCATTTGAAAGCAGCTCCTTTATTTATTTCTCAAATATGTTCAGTCACCCCTGTTTTAACTTCTAAATTACAAAATTCATTGGACATTGAGGTTTGCTTATTCAAATTGCAAGTACTTCCTGAAAGTGCAGTGCAGACTGTTTAAAAAAAACTCTTTACACTAAATTACTCTACATTTTCAGCAGAATTATTGAGAACATGAAAGTTTTTTTGTATTATGGAGATTTGTTAGAGAATTATGCTTGTGTTCTAATTTGAAATTAAATACCAATTTGATTTAATATCTATGTTCAAATGAAGGTCCAACAGCAAAAATAATTTAATATAGTTATGGAAAATAAAAGGCCAATCCATCAAGCCCACTGGTTCCATAAACTATATTCAATCAAATATACCCACCCAATTCAATTTCTTGATAGAAACTTCTGCTGAACTACTGCCCCCTTTCATAAAAGGCAGACAAGCCAAAATGGGGAATATGCATCAATTCTCACACCTCAACGACTCAATCTAAGACTCCTGCCATCACCAACAATATTCATTCCTCAGCACATGTAATGCATTCCGTTGCACATCTGACTGCCTCCATTATATGAAAAATTAATACTGATGAGTTTTGTTAGCTTTTTTTTTTCCATTTATTGCATTGAAAGATGTTAGCGCTAGGAATGGAACACGCCCAGGTGAGCATGTTGATATCCAAAAGGAATGGGCTCAAATCACTCAATCAAGATTCCCAATGACATAGTGGGTAAATGTACCACATGGTATGGTCATAAGTTATATAGAAAGCCACAGCTCAGAAATATCACTATATTTTCCCCTTGCAGCAGAAACTGCTATTCGTATTTATTTCCACAACAGTTTGCAATGAATGAGGTACTGATGTGTTTATATTTTCACAAGCCAAATGGTTCAGAATACGTACCTCGATTTGTTTTCCTCATAATGAGTACTTGTCTTGATGTATCTGGCCAACTCGATCTGCATGTCACCAAATAATGGCACCACCTGCAATTGCTGCAACATGATCAAAATAAAATGTCTGAAGGAGGCCTTTTTGCATACCTTCAAGTAATGTGCAACTAAGTGTTTCATTTCAATTTAAAATCAAAATGGCTTTCACTCTTAAGTGTCACAAAATGAGAAAAAAACCTTTTGGGGCTTATATAAATTTTTCTTGCTCTGGATCACCAACTTTACAAAGGAAAATGGGTTCAGCCCTCTAGTACCAAGGTTAATTAGCCTACTTATGTGCAAGCCTTGAAGATATCAACCGGCTATTCAACTGCAGGAGACACCATGACCAATCCAGATCCTGCCATCAACCTGGTTTGCACACAGCTAAACTTTCCAGCAGTGCTTACTGTACAGTGAAAAAAATTCAAGAATCCTGACTAACTTTTTCCCCTTCCTTAGCTCAAGGGTGTCAGGATCATCAGTAGCAATCCTTAGTGCTAGCCAAGCAAATACCAAAGGGTCCTGTTGTACAAATTAGTTAGAGGGTGATATAGTTTTATTATGTACTGCCTTTATAAACACAGCAATTGGGGACTATAACGAATATTGCACATGACAGTTTAAGAATTGTTCTTTGGGGATGGGGTGGAGCGGGTGGGATTAAGTGTAAACAAAACAATCCAGTTAACAGCAAGGTTACCCAATGAAGATTGTGCAGAAGGGCTATGGTGCATCAGACATTCAAGCCAACACAACCACTTTTGCAAGGCCATTAGGAAAGCAATGGGGTGCTGAATTGCCAGAAAAGCTCAATATAAAAGTAGAAAAATGATACAATATAGTTATACAAGTGATACAACTTTTTTATTATCCTTGGTTACACTAAATAAGACAGAAGACAGACAGAGCTAAATTAGAAGCTCGGTGATAGCAATGTATCACACAAAATTCTTCTTCTTTGGCCTCCTTGTCTCGAGAGACAATGGGTAAGTGCCTGGAGGTGGTCACACAAAATTAGCAACTGTATTAAGGACTGAAGCATTTTTGTTGTTTTGACAGTTAAAGCAATAGCATAATTTTTAATTAACTGAAAATATATTTTTGCATTGAACCTGATCATTGGAAGCAGACCTGGGAATATTATTTATTTATTGATTGATGGGCAGGTTCGAGCTCTCAAGATTACCTAATCTACCCTCCAAGATCCTTATGCAAAATTCTCAGCTCCTTAAATTATTCCCTCTATTACACTGTCCTCCCCTCCCCCACCAAATAGCCAACCCTTCTTTTCAGGTGCTGCCCCACCAGATTTACCACTCACTGAAAAAGACAAGTTCTTGACAGTGCTTGAATCACAGACAGCTTGCCAACTACATTAAATAAGGCCCAATCAAAATGGTTCAGGTCCCTTGCTGAGAACATCAGGTAGGCATTGCAATCGTTCAGCCCACCACCCAACGTATACAAAATAGGGTTCATAGCATTCCAGCTAGGTTTCCACACTTATGCCAGGAATAGAACTGTTGCAGTTCAGGTTCAGCATTTTGTACCAGTCCAAACAGCAGGCAGACTATAAGCAGCAAAGCATCACAGGCAGTACGGTTGTCAACTGAAAACATGTTTGTATACAGAAAATTGCATACAGATTTAAATATTACATGCTGAGTCAGAACTGTTCGAGCATGCTAAGGGAAATCAGTTCTCCATTGGTAAACCAAGCATAACTTCAAAAGCCTTGCTGTGCCCAAGCAACCACATATGTCAATTTTATTGGACATTTGCCCTTATTGCAGTTGTCTCTGACTGCACATTATGCTACCTAATATTAAGATTGAAAATCAGAGCAATAGGGAAAACATAGCAGTTAACTAACTAGGAAGAATTGCAAGGTAAATACAGAAGCAAAATCTGCTGCAGTTTAAAACATTGGCCTTTAAACTACTGATGGTTTAAATGTCCTCTTTCAAAGCAGTTGCCAGGCTTTCCAGTGTAGAAATAATAGAGGAAAAAGCATTGTAAACTTATCATTGCCTTTCATTTTAAAAAAAGGCTGACTGAAAACACTACTATTTTTATTGCACGTACCAACAGTTGTGTTTTATGTCTGCTTTCAAAACATCACAATTTTAAAATCATCTCACCACCAGCTTGATATTTCAGTGCACTGTGGAATCCATTTTGAACAAGATGCATGTGGACAATGTGCAGCTGATGCAAATGCATGTCTTGTGTTTAATGTAAAATATACGATATTCTGAACAACATCTAGCTTTTAAGGGTACTAAAAATCCAACATTTTTACTTCAGGTGAAAGAAAAATATTCACGACTTATGACTTTTGAAGTACAATTACAGATAGATGCAGAATCACAAAAAATTGACAGTACAACTAGAAAAACACATACATGTAACTGTGGCCCAACTAAAGCAAGAGGACTGTTGCTACCCTTGTTCGTTCAACTGGAAATATACACCCACTTACCTTGAAAAATTTGTCAATCTTGTTCAAGTTTATTCGCTTCTTGGCATCTAACTTGTATATATTGCTTACGCTTCCATCCATGAGGTACAGTCCAAAGCCCATCACCTACAAGAAGTTCCCATTTTATTTTTAACCTTCCACATAAAATACAATACCATCTAAAAAAAAGTATTTTCAAAAACCAAGAAAAAGCTTCTAGTGTATTCTACTTGATGTAGACTCAGCAATTCAAAGTATAATAATTCTCATTATTCAGTCTTTGCACACAGCTTCATCAGAGTTCTACATATGCATTCACAAGCAAATGGAGAACTCTGCTCCCCAGCCAGTCTTGACATGGGAGGGAATATCTGTACCCTTATACAGAATATTAAAAAGGATTTGGAAAATGTCCTGATTAATCAATATTCAAGTTACGGTGCTAATTTTACACTGATAAAAGAATATGGGACAGCCACCTTATGTCACAAAATACTGGAAGATTCCTAACAGCAGCATGTGCCAACTCAGTCGTACAGGGAGTGTGTTGAAGAGAAGCGTAAAATACGTGGTAATTATATTCTCTAGGAAGTATCAACTACATATTTACACTTATTCCATCTCAGAATGCATTGAAAATGCAAGTCAGACATTTTCAATAGGAAAACCTAATTTATAAGCGTTAAGATTCACCTACAGTACCTGCTGTGCTTATGGGTGGCACTTTGATATTGTTAGGTGCAATGCCCTCCACTGGCACTCTGCACTGGCAGTGAAACTTGCCAACCAATACTAAGAGACAGAGGGCATGAGACTATGTACTATCATAGAAGTGATTTTACAATCTGTTCTTTTACGCGAATCTAACAATAGTAAAGGAGCTGGTATTTTAACCTCCCTGTACAGAAAGCATAGGCTTTAATTTCCGAAATACAATTTCCATCTGAGAGTTTATACCCAGCCAAACCTTAGAACTATCATTTTGAAAACTCCTTTACTCACTTGAACAAGCAGTTCAATGTCTGTAGAAAATACCCCAACCTATCCAACCCCAAGCAGCAGCTATTTCTTTTTATTCATTCATGGGATGTGCGCATTGCTGGCAAGGTCAGTATTTATTGCTCTCAAAAACATGTTAGCGAGCTGCCTTCTTGAATCATTGCAGTTCTTGTGGTACTTATACTTTGTCTCAGCTGTTTAGTACAACTGAGTGGCTTGCTAAGCCATTTCAGAAGGCAGTTAAGTGTCAGGACACTGCTGCGCACACACCAATCCTCCAAGCACATAGAGCAACCAAGCAGAAAAATTCAAACCTCGAGAAACATTTCTCTCCCCTTCCTATCTCCCACAGATCATATAGTCAGGGCCTGAGACGTAGAAAGCATCACTATATATAACTCCAATTGAGTAAAAAATGGAGTCCAAATAGAACACAAACATTTCTTTGACATAGCTACACCTCCCTCCGCCACCCCAACCCCTCAACATAGGTGCAAAATCCTAATTGCAGAGAACTGTGAAGTGACTCCTTGCGCCACAAGTCTTACCAGGTCACTGATAATTTGCTTCCTCTGTCACTGCCACCAATCCTCCCCAGGATGGACCTTCATACCAGTAACACCCTGCTCCCTCCACAACAGAAAATGTCCATCTGGGAGAACAAACTACCACACCGGGCCAGATATTCAGCAGTTGTGAGCACAAACACCACTCCTCCCCAAAGAAACAAAACGAAAATAAATTAGCCTCATCCCTCCAACACAGATAGAAATCGTGACCTGGGAGCCTGTCCTAGCCCCACCTCCTCAGCCAGAAATTAGAGCCTGGTAGAATGCTATCCCTCTAATAAGAAAGTCAGTTTCCGCGGCCAACCTAAACCTGAATTTTCGCTGCCCAGATAACATCTCTCCACTGATCCCTCTTTTTCTCCCCTTCCCCTCTCTTCCTCCAATCAATATCTGCCCACCCTCCTTCCCTCTAAACTTGCTTAACCTGAATACTGCAACTGGCTTCGACTCCCCACATGCGACATCACAAAAGATTGGCTTGCTGCAATTGAAGTTGTATGCAGATCCAACAAAGTCGGGAGGCAGACTTCCTTCCCACTCTTCCATTCATGGGAAACCAGAGTTCCAGTAATCTCAACACACAGTAATTCAATGATTAGAATCTTCAGCTTGGTGATGTCTATTATATGCTATTTCCTGATGCAGCTCCCAATGGAGAAAAAGCTTTTTCATTGCATGGGTGTAATACATTTCCTGTCTGTAATTTTTTACTTTTTTCTTGTAATAGAGAGCACTACTAAATGCCATTTTCAAGTTATTCCAACATACTGTTATAGTTCTAGCACTGGACAACCAGCATTAAACACAAGTATTGTTTAAGATAAAGTAAATTATTATACATCTATTCAGCACAGCACAAGTCATTGTAACCTAGCAAGTGCTGCACAATTTAATTCAAATTCATATTTGATATGTACAAACTCTACAAAATTGTTTTAGAAAGGAAAATTATATACCTTGAGCAGCATGTGTTTCTCACCAGGAGTAAGGTACATTCTGTTCTCATAATAATCAACGCAAATATTTACAATGTCAGCAAGAAGCTCCTCATAGCCTGGAATTACTTCAAGTTGCTGCTGCAGCGACTGGAAAGAGAACAGTGCATTTATAAGAAATGTATTTGTTACATAAACAACAGTTTGCAGTTCAGGTAGGACAAGTCTACTGATAAATATATACTTCATCACAAAGCGGTACTCCACTGCCCACTCCCCATTACCAGTTCTTTGCCTCATCTTCTGAAGGAAGTGACTTTTTCTGGGATGCATCTACAGCTCGTAAGCACCCAACATAAGCAGGTATCCTTCCTGCATGAGCTGAGACATCAAGCATCAGCAAGTTACACCACCTTGGGGGATGGCTTGACTATCACCAGACATCCACATGAACACATTCAAGGACAGGTCACCAGGTAGCATTCAGAAGCAGGAATCCCAGTTGATTTTTCCTCTTACTGGTCTGGGAGCAGTGAAGCCAATTGTAGCACCCTCAGATACTTGGGCTAAGAACAGCTAAAATTGAATACAAGATCTTCCTAGTTGGTATCACACCAGTGTATATACCAACCAAGCCAAAGAAGCAACTCAAAATGATTTCAATATTTGAGAATAGTAACATTTAATTTCTTCCCGAAAAAAGCAACATTCACCATCTCCTTCGACTCCATTATGCTGAACTCACCCCTACCAAGTACAACCTTGGAAAACATCAGATGCCAGGGAAAGTAAAACAGGCTATTTTGCCACTAAACCATAAAATATTGCACCATTAGGTGGCATTTTGGCCAGCTACGGAAGTATGGGATTGAAGGCGATTTAGTGCTTTGGATCAGAAATTGGCTAGCTGAAAGAAGACAGAGGGTGATGGTTGATGGCAAATGTTCATCCTGGAGTTTAGTTACTAGTGGTGTACCGCAAGGATCTGTTTTGGGGCCACTGCTGTTTGTCATTTTTATAAATGACCTGGATGAGGGTGTAGAAGGGTGGGTTAGTAAATTTGCGGATGACACGAAGGTCGGTGGAGTTGTGGATAGTGCCGAAGGATGTTGTAGGTTACAGAGGGACATAGATAGGCTGCAGAGCTGGGCTGAGAGATGGCAAATGGAGTTTAATGCGGAAAAGTGTGAGGTGATTCATTTTGGAAGGAGTAACAGGAATGCAGAGTACTGGGCTAATGGGAAGATTCTTGGTAGTGTAGATGAGCAGAGAGATCTTGGTGTCCAGGTACATAAATCCCTGAAAGTTGCCACCCAGGTTAATAGGGCTGTTAAGAAGGCATATGGTGTGTTAGCTTTTATTAGTAGGGGGATCGAGTTTCGGAGCCACGAGGTCATGCTGCAACTGTACAAAACTCTGGTGAGGCCGCACCTGGAGTATTGTGTGCAGTTCTGGTCACCGCTTTATAGGAAGGATGTGGAAGCTTTGGAAAGGGTGCAGAGGAGATTTACTAGGATGTTGCCTGGCATGGAGGGAAGGTCTTACGAGGAAAGGCTGAGGGACTTGAGGTTGTTTTCGTTAGAGAGGAAGAGGAGGAGAGGTGACTTAATAGAGACATATAAGATAATCAGAGGGTTAGATAGGGTGGATAGTGAGAGTCTTTTTCCTCGGATGGTGATGGCAAACACGAGGGGACATAGCTTTAAGTTGAGGGGTGATAGATATAGGACAGATGTTAGAGGTAGTTTCTTTACTCAGAGTAGTAGGGGCGTGGAACGCCCTGCCTGCAACAGTGGTAGACTCGCCAACTTTAAGGGCATTTAAGTGGTCATTGGATAGACATATGGATGAAAATGGAATAGTGCAGGTCAGATGGTTTCACAGGTCGCCGCAACATCGAGGGCCGAAGGGCCTGTACTGCGCTGTAATGTTCTATGTTCTATACAAAGATGAAACTCTTGTCCTATTTACAAACTACTCTATTGTAGTGTGCAATTACGAACTCAAACACCATAAGCTGGTCTAAGCAAAAGATTATATAGTGCCCTTTGCATTCTCCCAAAGAACTTAGCGCCAATGAATTACCTTCGCCATGTCATCACTGTTATTGCAGACTAATGTGGCAGCCAATTTGCACAAAGCAAGGTTCCACAAACAGCACCGAGTTGAAAGACCAGTTAATCTGCTGGCTGAGGCATGAATGTTGAACAACTCTTATGGAAAAAGAGCCAAGATCTTTTCCTGAACAGGCAGACAGGGACATGGCTTGACATCTTACCTGAAAATGCAACACTCCTTCAAAATAATACGGAAGTGTCAATCTAGATCTGTGTTCATGTACTGGAATTCGGCTTGAACTCAACTTTCTAACTCCCAAGTGACAATGTTATTACTGAGTCCTTTGTATGCAAGTATTTACTTTAAGAAAAAAAGCTTTGTTTTATTTAAAGAATTTTGTCTTCCACTTTTTCTCCACTTTGATTTCTTTCCCTGTTCATTTTTAGCTTTTTTTGTGACAATATAGCTTAGCTAGAAGTGCTCTGCATTGGAAGGTTGTGGATTTGAGCTGCACAACCAGAGGTGATTGCATTAACTGGACTGACAATCCAGTGGGGCTCCAGAGGAGCTATCCTTCAGATAACTTTAAATCAAAGGTACATTTATTTGTTCTGATGAATGTTAGCAATCAAGTGGCATTACCCCAAATACAGCAGTGTGCTCTGGCCAACACTCCGACCTCAACAAATACAAGAAACAAATTAACTGATGATTCTTCTCAATTCCGTTTGTGGGACTTTGCCGCTACAGAACAGCTGCCACATTTGTCAGAGAACAGGTAGGGCAATCCAAATGTAATTCACCATGTGAAATGCTGTTAGCTATTTCAACTATGCTGATAAGGCACTATTAGCAGAAGTGTTACTTCTTTTAGTTTCTGCTCTCAATTTTACTTTAAAAAAAAAATTGGTTTATCTTGACTATTTGTAGAACTAGATTTCGCTCTCCATACTCTGTCACCTCCATTAGCTCACAAACAACTTAGATTTATATAGCGCCTTTAATAAAACGTCCCAAGATGCTTCACAGGGGCATTATAAAACAAAATACGACAAAGTCTCAAGGAGATATTAGATCAGATGACCAAAAGCTTGGTCCAGAAAGAGGTTTCAAGGAGTGTCTTGAAGTAGGAAAGTGAGGCAGACAAGGTGGTGTAGGGAAGGAATTCCAGAGTTTAGGGCTGAGGCAGCTGAAGTCATGGCCACCAAGGGTGGAGTGATTAAAATGCTCAGGAGGCCAGAATTATATAAGCGCAGATATCTGAGGGTTGCGGAGTTGGAAGATATTAGAGATAGGGAGGGGTGAGGCCATGCAGGGATTTGAAAACAGGGATGAGAATTTTAAAATGAAGCCGTTGCTTGACAGGGAGCCAATGTGGGTCAGCGAGCACAGGGGTGATAGGTGAAAGGGTCTTGGTGTGAGTTATAAGACAGGCAGCAGAATTTTGGATGACTTCAAGTTTAGAGTGTAGAATGTGGGAGGCCAGCCAGGAGTACGGTGTAATAGTCAAGTCTAGAGGTAAGAAGCATGAATGACAGTTTCAGCAGCAGACAAGCTGAGACAGGGCAAAGTCGGGCGATGTTACAGAGGTGGAAGTAGGCAGTCTTAGTGATGGCGCGAATGCGTGGTCAGAAGCTCATCTCGGGGTCAAATATGACCATAAGATTGCTAACAATCTGGTTTAGTTTCAGACTGTTGCCAGGGAGGGGGATGGTTAGTAGCTAGGAAACAGAGTTGGGAGCAGGTACAAAAAATGGCTTCAGTCTTCCCAATATTTAATTGGAGAAATTTCTGCTCATTTAGTACTGGATGTCAAACAAAAATGAACAAAAATACTCCTTCCACTGGACGATCCAGTCAAACAGCTGCTCTATACAGCAGTATTTTATATAAGCTTTAAATGCTACACATAAAATAGGAACCGTCAAATGACAGAATAACACAATGATAATATCTTGCATGAAGCACATGAAAGCAAATTTGCAAGCAGACTAATTTTCAAATAGTTTGTACATTTAATGAGTACATTAGTTTAGACTAGTAATAACGCAACAATGGGTACTTCTTAAGAGGCCCAGTAAAAACTAAATTATCAAAAATCAATGGTATACAACACATTTACCTGAGTAATTTTGTTGTGATTTGCAAGAAACATGGAGAGATTTTGTGATTCTTGTATAGATTGTGGGTCTGACATTTTGCGAAGAAACTGAGCAGCTCTGAAACAAAGTTTAAACGTAGTGGTTGATTCAGCAGTTGGCATAAAGTCATTAAACAAGGATAATTACATAAGTTAGCACATACGCAGTTTATTTTAAATTTCTTCACATTTAGCTACCCTTTTCCACCACTTACAAGAAATTGGAATTACCTCACCATTATGAAGCAGTGCAATTATGTAATCACAGATTTAACATAACTCAAATTGAATAGTTAGTACTGTTCGCTGATGAAACTGATGTTTATTGCAATAATGAATTGTACTGTCTCGATTGTTAACAATATAATGAAGATTTTCAATTCCCTCTTCCTCTCTAATTTCAAGGACAAATAGTAACACTGGGAAAATGCCAACACAAAGAAAGATCCCCACAATTTAACCAATCTTTGGTCAGAATTACAGTCTAGTGCAGTATACCAATGCTTTCATATCTTAACAGTGCACTAACAAAAGACACATTTAGTCAACAACACACAAAACTACTTAGAATCAGTTAAGTTTGTTTATGTCCAACTAAAAGCTGATCAACTGTAGATACATCTTGTCAATTTATTAATGACTACGTAAAACAATTTTGCTCTTTAAATCATTATGGTTTCCACATGTAAAGGGAATAGATTAGTTATGTAAATTGAAGTTTATACATTCTAAGATTTAACTAAATGCAGTCACATCCATTAATTTTATGACATTTTGGTTTCTCTTCCAACTTGAAAGATGCCAGCTTACTCTTTCTTCCTTTTCCTTCTCAAGAGACATTTTAATATCTCTTGTATTTCTGTTTGTAGGTAAATTGTAACCAGTTGTGGTGTGGACCAGCGTGTGGAGCTCATCAAATGGTAGGTACATGGAGTGCGGAGGACATAGAGACGAAGGGAGAAGAATTCTGACCGAAGATATCATTGCTGGGGCTCATATTAAACTTTTTAAAAACAGTTTTAACTGAACAGGGACATACACATGTCAGGATATGTCACTAAGGTGGTGACCCAGACTAATAACAGACACTCTGTCCACAACTCTCAGACAATTGCTTCACTGGATATGTGTAAATGGCTTTCTTCCTGCCTTATCAAGATGTAAATATGCACCTGAAGACCCCTCTCCCCTGCTTAGAGCATGAAAGGAGGTGCAGGTGGTCTTGCAACGTCATGGTGGGATTAAAAAGGCACTGAAACCCAATCGGATGACCAGATTTGAGATATTACCTTATATGTCAAGAGACCAGGGTCAGAAAGGGGCATAAAGCCACAGCCCACAAGGATACTGCTGCTGCAACCAGGGAAGCTTGATTTGGTCAGTCACAGGAAGTCATGGGGAAGAATTTGTTCAGTGGACTACCCACCCGGGAACGAGTTCCTGTACACGGTCTAACTAAGTAACTGGTGCTCTAAGTATATACTATTGCTTAGTGAGTTAATAAAGATTTTCCACATAAAGTGGATATTGTATCCAAAGTTTGTTTCGTGTCATTGATACCTAGAGTATGGGAACCGGACCTTAAAAGGGGAGTGACACACACTCTTTAAGAGTCTTAGAGGAGGTACAAGCTTCTTCAACCTGTTAGGAGTTACACCAGTGTGGCACTACTTAACTTGCCCAAGCATCCCCACTCCCCCACCCAATCAAGGAATGCACCTTGACAGTGCCCCATTTGAAGCTATAACCACACTACGAAATAAGTGCATGGATTAATACTCATCACCTCGTACACTAATGCTTCTATTTTCAGGAACTTGCTTCTCAAGTATTTCTCAGTAACTACTGATACTAAAGTTCATTCTCTTATGCTTCTAAAATATGTATCAATACTACAATTATTCAATTAAATTTGACATAGCATCCCTCAAAGTATTCTACTTTTAAAATAAATCAAAATAATTTATACAAATTTCAGACCCTAAGTATCCACATACCTTTGTATCTGGAGAGAAAAATTACAAAATGAAGCCTCACCGTTTGTACGCAGAGTGATCATTTTTCACACTGCATTTCATGTTCTTCAACTCATCCAATACCGCAAACATGTTGATGAATTTTCCCAATGTGAGAAGGTAAGCTTCTGAAACAAAGTCTCTCCTCCTCTCTGTGTGACAGAGTCTCTTCACCTCATTACAAAACCGATCAATTGCATTGCGCTGTTGAATATAGCCAAATAAATTAATGGGTGTAAATCAAGTTCACATACATGTTTTAAATGCATCTCCAACAGTTCCAAAAAAAATCAAAACGAAATTTAACGGCAGTTAAGATTATACAACAACTTGCATTTATATAGCGTCTTTAACGTAGTAAAATGGCCAAAAGCGCTTCACAGGAGGATCAAACAAAATTTGACACGAGGTATTGGGACAGGTGACCAAAAGCTTGGTCAAAGAGGTGGGCTTTAAGGAGCATCTTAAAGGAGGAAAGAGGGATGGGGGAGGGGGTGGAAGGTCCAGAGATGAATTCCAGAGCTTAGGACCCAGGCAGCTGAAGGCACAGCCATCAATGGTGAAACAATAAAAATCGGGCATCACCAAGAGGCCTTAACTGCAGGACTGCAGCGATCATGAATGTAATCGTTTCCAGCCCAACAGCCAGAGTTAGGGAGGGGAAAGGCCATAGAAGAATTTGAAAACAAGGTTGAGCATTTTAAAATTGAGGCATTGCCGGACCAGGAGTCAATGTAGGTCATCAAGCACAAGGATGATGGATGAACAGGGCTTGGTGCAAGTTAGGATACAGACTGCAGAGTTTTTGGATGAGGTCACATTTATGTAGGGTGGAAGATAGGAAGCCAGCCAGAAGAGCATTGGAAAAATAAAGAATAAAAGGTAACAATCATGGATGAGGGTTTCAGCAGCAGATTAACTAAGGCAGGGCAGGAGTCGGGCAATATTATGGAGGTGGAAGTAGGCGGTCATAGTGATGGAGTAGCTATGTGGTCGGAAGCTCTTCTTGGTGTCAAATATGATACCAAGGTTGGGAGTGGTCTGGTTCAGTCTCAGACATTTGCCAGAGTGTGGAATGGACAGATCATAGCAAATCTGTCAAGGGGAGAGAGGGTGGGAGTGGCAGCAAGTTTCTGTTGAAGTAGCCAAGCTACTGAAGGCAAATATTTGCAAGTGGAAGAATACCGTTGTATGATGAAGTCTAATACAAGATCTTAAGCATTAGAATTTAAAAAAATGACTGGCATACTTAATGAATTACATTAAACTAACTAGTGGGGAGGCTGTAAAAAAAAGCCCTGAAAATGATAGTAGACTCACTGACCATGAACAGTCATTGCAAAGCAGCAAACAAAGTCAGCAGAATTATCTACTCTATTGGTTTGACAATATAGTTCAGAGTCTATGTTGAAGGCGGCTTAAATTGTCTTATGAAGATGATGAGGAGGCAGATTAGAGTAACGCATTTATATAGCACCTTTAAGTGTGCAAAAACAATCCATGGCAATTCACAGAGGAAATTGTTAGGTACTGAGCCACATGGGAGGGTTAGCAAAACTGACCAAAAGCTTCAGCAAACAAGCATTTTGAGAAGGCTTTTAGCGGTGCAGTTGGTGTAAGAATACAGAAATTTTTAAATTACTTTTATTTTTAAACAAAGGCAAAACAGTAACGTAAACAAAATTAAATAGTGTACTTGGAAAGCCTGTCTTTTCCCCTCAACGATGCCAATTGATGAATTGCAGTATCATGGATATTATACTATGAAGTTAGACACGTATAATAAGTTAGGTGGAGAAATTCTGAGCTTAAAGAATTCTTATGATTGAAAGAAATGAACTTTTAAAACATAGGCTTTTCATCACTGCAGCACTTGGGCAAGGGGAGGAGACTGTTGCAATTTAAGAAATTAGGTGCAGGAGGCGGTCATCTGGCCCCTGGAGCCTGCTCCATCATTTAATAAGATTATCTGATTTAGCTTTAAGTCTACTTTCCTTCCTGTCCCCAATACCCTCAACTCCCTTGTAGATCAAAAATCCATCTATCTCAGTTTGAATATATTCAATGGCCCAGCCTCCACTGCTCTCTGGGGAAGAGAATTCCTCAGATTAATGGCCCTCAGAAGAAATTTCTCATCTCCGTTTGAATTGGGAGACCCCTAATACTGAAACTATGCCCCCTAGTTAGACATTCCCCCACAAAGGGAAACATCCTCTCAGCATCTACCCCATCAAACCCCTTCAGAACCTTATGTCAATAAGATCACCTCTCATTCTTCTAAACTCCACTGAGCATAGGCCCAAGCTGCTCAACCTTTCCTTAGAAGACAACCTCTTCATCCCAGGGATCAACCTACTGAACCTTCTCTCAACTGCCTCCAATGTAACTATATCCTACTTAAATAAGGAGACCGAAATATAAAAGGCATTATGCTGCTTAGAGGATGCATGAAAAGTTGTTTACATAAAGTTACAGCTCAGGAAAAGCTGTGTGTTGTGAAATGGCATAGAGTCGCTCATCTGTGTTATGAAATCGGTTCAAATAACTAGGTGGTTATAAAGCATCAGAGTGTTGCATCCAGCAGGAAGTGGACCATAAAGAAAATGGTATAACAAATCGATAACGTGTTATAGTTAAAAAGCAAATCACTGATGCCTTTGAGGCCCAATGACAAAAACAGGTTTGGAGAAGCCATCTTTATGGTTCCTCACTAAAATTCATGTATGTGAGTGATTGAGCACAAGGCTCACATGCTTTAATCTGTATGAAGGTTTAAGAGTGCTTTGTCAATAATAAATGAAGTGTATTATCAAGCATATTACTGTCTCTAGCTTTTCCAATCTGTTCAAAAGATAGGACTTCAACAGAGGGCTTTGGGATGAAGTTCCAATAAGTAGGCACAAAGTTTTAGAAGGAGTGTGGAAGAGGAAGAGGAGAAATGCACAGGAAAACAAGGTTAGATTGGGAGATGGAGAGCTAAGTTAGATCGATGGCTGAAGGAAAACGAAAATGAAGTGAAACGGAAACAGAATAGACATACGGGATTAGGACTTGTACTTGTAGAGGATAAACACCAACACAACCTACTTGAGATGAACACCCTGCTCTTTGTATTTTAATTTCCACGTGGTTTCATGTATTACAGCAACAATCGGAGCAACAAAATGCGGAACAGGGTGCAGGTGGCAGAGCTTTGCACAATTTAGAGTTTATGGAGGGTGGAGGTCAGGAGGCAGGCAGAACAGTGCAGGGGAAGTCAGGTCTAGAGTTAATAAAGATTTTGGCAGGGAATAATGGTGGAATAGATATGGAAGCTGTCTTGGTAGGATATGGGGTTCAAAATTCCGCTCTGAATCTATCTGCATGCTATCTGGTTCAGCTCAAGAAAGCAGCCAGGGAAGAGGATGGAGTGGATCTCAAGGGTAGATTTTTTCTGGAGAGGAGAGCAATGACTTCGGCCTTCCCAAAGCACATTTGTAGAATATTAAGGATCATCGATAATTTAAATGTCAGATGCGCAGTCTGACAGCATGAAGATGGTTGAGAGAGCAGGGAACTAGTGGACTAGTAAGGCAATGCCGAAGCTGACCCAGTATCAAGTGATATGTCAGAGGGGAGCGCTTTAATAAGAAAGAAAGCAATCCCTGGGGGATAGCCATGCAGGAGCTGGAGATCGGTGGCAGCAGCTGTCCCTCAATTCAAGGGTGATGTCTACTCAAGGTCACTCGTTTCTGCCATGGGTCTTCAGGTGACTGAACAGGCCAATTCTCGACCCGCAGATCTTTGGGCACATGGGGCAGGACACTGCACAAGGTAGTGGGATCCTGAGTGCAGGGTTTACTTCCTTTTCTTTCCTTCTCTTCCGCCGCTCTGTCTCAGCATTGAGGCGTTTAGACTCAAAGCATGATGCAGCTTGATGGACAAGTTGTCGCCATATTGAATGGTTGGTAGCAAGCTCCTCCCAGTCATTAATGTCAATGCTACCGCACTTCAAAGAGAGCTTCAGAGCGTCTTTGAAGCGTTTTCTTTGTCCTCCGCTGGAACGCTGGCCATTTGAGAGTTGAGAAACAGGACCTGGTGGGGGAAGATGGTTTTCGGCTATCTGGACAGAGTGTCCAGTCCATCAAAGTTGGTTTTGCAAGACTTTTACCTGAATGCTTGTGGAACTGGCTTGAAGAAGGACACTAGTGTGTGTTCAATGGTCCTCCCATTGAATCTGGAGGATGCAGCAGAGGCATTGCTGATGGAATTTCTCTAGCGCTCTTATGTGTCGCTGATACACAATGGAAGACTGTGCATCTCACCGCTGCGAAGGTGGAAGGTGGCTGCAGGGGCAAGGTGGCCCCAGTCATCATGGTCAGACACGTCACCGAAATCTGACCACCTATCCACGTGCACAATGACGGCGCCCCAAGGTCCCCATATTAAACAAAGTCATGTGCAAGCTCCTACTAGGGTCCATTTGCAAAGTCCTGTGTCGATGGAGAAATGGCGACGGGGACAGGGCTGTGAACCTGGGAGACCCTAGTCAAGAACCTGCACACAGGCGACAGATGCACGAAGGTCACTGGACACCTGTGTTGGGACAGAGGTGTCTTTGGGTAGCAGCATCTGTGACTTAGCAATCCTCTTCAGGATACGCTCTGCTCACCCCAAATGGGTATGGGGCTAGAAAAGGTGCCCTAAAAATAGGTTGTCCCACTTTCTCCTGGCTGGGGAAATCACACCTTATGGGTTCACAATCTTTGCGGTCAAAGACAGACGACTAAATTTTTCAACTTGGAATGTCAGAATACTCATGGATATTCTCAAGAGTGAGTGTCCGGAGAGAAGAACTGCAATCGTATCACGTGAGCTATCAAGAATCTAAATTGACATCACCGCCCTCACTGAGACCTGCCTTCCTGGGCAACTGAAGGAACAAACACCTGCTGGAAAGCAAAGGCTGACAGCAACCCTCGTGTTCACCGAGTTGGTTTTGCCATCCAGAATAGGATCTTAGATGCACTTCACCGATAGCTCAGCCGTAATCAATATGCCACCGTCATCAGCGCTTATGCCCTGACCCTGGACTCCGATGAAGATGTTAAGGAAAAGTTCTATTCTGACCTTGAAGTCCTCAGTGCCATCTCAAAACAAGAGACCATCCTTCTGGGAGACTTTGTCAGGGTTGGCTGTGACTCCAATGTCTTGAGAGGAGCCATTGGGGAAAAACAAGGTGGGAAAAGCTAAGGCAAATGGTGCGCTTCTGCTGACAAAGTGTGCTCAGCATGGCATTATAACATCCAGATGGACAAATATAAAACCACATGGAGTTATCCTACATCAAAGCACTGGCACCTCCTGGATTATGTCATTGCTCGAGTCAAAGGTCTAAGTGATGTCTGTATCACACGAACCATGCAGGAAGTGATACTTGCTTGGCAGTTCATTGACTTGTTCGATCAGTGATGAACATCCATCTAGCACCAAGGCATCGCAAGACCCAACGGTCCAAGAGGAAGATGATCAATGTCTCAGCCCTAAAGCAGCCCACCAAAATGAGAAAGTGCAGCTCATCAAACTCAATTTCAGAACAGGAACAAATAAAGTCAGCTGTGCTAGACTCCTGTGTTCAGACCATTGGGTTCCAGCATCGTCGTCACCAGGACAGATTTGATGAGAACAATGCTGAAATAAGTGACCTCCTGGAACAAAAACGAGCAACCTTCATTGCCTGGCAGAACAACCCAAGGTCACAAGTCAAGAAGGCAGTATTCCAACAGCTCAAGGGTGACACCCAAAGACAACTCCGGAAGATAAAGGACAAGTTGTGGGAAGAGAAAGCCCGAGAGATCCAACAAAATGCCGACCATCATGACATGCGCAGCTTTTTTGAAACCACCAGGGTCAACTATAGACTAACATCAAATGGACAAAATCTCCTTCGCTTAGGATGGTGTCTCTCTGTTTAAGTGACAAAGTCTCCCAGAAGGATGATCTCTTGTTTTGAGATAATGCCATTTGTCAAAGCTGTAAAATAAATTTTCAACAACTCTTCAACCGTGAATCCACAATGGCAGCTTAAGACTTAAGGCTGGAGATGCAGCCACGCTGGCAATATAGGACATCTGATCAATTAAGTATAGGGGAACATCCAAGGTTGATGATCTCTGGTGTCAGGGGCTGAATTACTGAAAAATAATTTTAAAAGTTGGAGATAGACTGAACCAGACGGCTTGCAATCTCACCTCCCATTTGACTTGGAGTTGAGTTTCTGATTTCAGGGATTGCTGCTGAGACTGCAACTATTTCTAATTTATGTCAATGACTTTGACTCAAACACTCAATGAAAACTGGTCAACTCTGCAAACAAACTAGGTGCAGAAGTGGAACTGGAGGAGGCAGCTTAGAAATTACAGAACGAGGGGCACAAAACTTGCATGTAGAAGAATAGATTAAGTTTAGTCGAGACAAACGCAAAGTCTTGCACAGCGGAAGAAAAAAATATACACACTCCATGAATGGTTTTTAAGTAGCGAAAGATGAAGCTGTAAAAGGTCCAAGAGTCTTAATTGACTTAAAGCTGAACATTTCCAACCGATAACAGGATGTTAAACTATAATCGCCAAAACAACAGAATGCAAGTCAAAGGAGGTCATGATCAAACAGCACAGGTCACAGCCCTGAAACATTAACTCTGCTTCCCGCGCCAAGTTGCTGCCATACCTGCTGAGTATTCACAGCACTTTGTTTTTATTATATTAGCACAGCTTTCTGATCAGACCACATCTTTGTCCAGTTTTGGAAGAATTTAATCCCTGGAGGCAGAGCAAAGAAAAGCCACAAGGCTGACCCCCAATTTTAGAGAAATGAGTTATGAAGAATCACTGGAGATACTTGGGCTTTTCAGTCTTGAAGGAAAATGACCAAGGTGATTTTAATGAGGCATAACGTAAAAAAAAAAAGACAGAAGCGCAAGGAGAGAGCCAACTGCGTAACAGCCCTGTCAATCAATTTTATCTGCAGCACCTGTGTAAGAGTCTGCCACTCTAGAATTGGCCTTTATAGCCACTCCAGGCGCTGCTTCACAAACCACTGACCACCTCCAGGCGCTTACCCATTGTCTCTCGAGACAAGGAGGCCAAAGATGAAGTTGAGATGAGATAACGTAACAGCATGGAAAAGATTAATCCAGAAAATTTCTTTCAACCGCAGTGAGAGCAAGATAATGGCTGCGATTTTATCAGTACTGCGGTGTTTCCGACGATGGAACCAGAAGTTGACGGCATTTCTCTTCTGCTCTTTTCCCCATTTTGCACGCAATTTTACATGCAAATTAAAGGTGCGGCGATGGACACAGAAGACACGTGCAATCAGTGTGGCAGGGACGGATTTTCATAGGTGGGACCTGCTATCGCTCTCAGAAGCACCATGAGCCACACGTCTATAAATCTTCTGGTGTTGCAAGCCTCAAGGATCAGCAACCTTCGCAGCTATTTGTTGATCGTAGCCACAGAAAATCCTTAAAGATTACTGAACTTTTCCTTAGTTTTCAGTTTCCACCCCAGCACCACCCCCACTTAATTTATTTGGGCATCATAACCCACATTATTGCAGGCACTAGGCAGCGTCCCTTCCCTGCTCCTCCATGCACCCTATCAGCCCCATGTCTTCCCCCACTGAGAAGATTCGCCCTTGATGATGCCAAGCCTGGAGCCAAATATCCATTCCAATGTTGGCCTTCCTTGTGCCAGCAAATTCAAGACATGAAACCGCTGACCTCAGACACAACTGCACGAAACCAACTGGTGTAAGCCATGTTTAAACAAACGTGAACCAGGTGGCATGGGAATATCATTCACCGCTAACTTAATCTGACAGATAGTACTTAACTTGAACTAAGTGTAGGGTAATGAGCATTCATCGTATGGAAATGCATGCAAAGCTGTGATCCGTCACTGCGCGGGACAGGGGAAGGGGGGAAAAGGTACCTTGGACTGCTGCAAACACGCCGCTGACTTAATCGCAATATAAAATCCCATCGGAAATCCAGAACAACAACTGAAGCCTAATTAAATCACCCCATATGCCCTCAAAACTGCTCTTGCAGGGGCTATAAAATTCCCCCCAATGTGTTGCAGGTTGAAACCAGAGTAAAAGGCAAATTCAGAACTTGTATCTACAAATCTTTCGTCACACAAGAATAAATCAATACATGGAACAGATTTCCAAATAGATTAGTGGAGGCAAAAACCCTAGCATCACTTAACTGGATGCTGCAACGGGTGAACATTACAATCATTCTGGATAGATAAGCTAAAGTGCGCCAAATGAGTCTCCTTATCTTTGATTGCTTACCTGGAAATACATGAAATTCATAAGTTTTGTGACCTCTGGTTCAAGGACTTCCACTGTCTTTTCATAAATTTCTACTCTGTTAGGCTGTTCGTTGCATTTAACCTGTGGAAAAACATAACTGTGAATATGATTTGTTAATTAACAAAGTTCCAACATGCTGTAAATGCCCTTTCAGACCATTCTAAAATGTCCAACCCATTCCAGAAGGGGGAAATGAAACAAAAGACGTGATGAATCAACAGATTATGGTTTTGGTTTTGGTTGATAGTCACTTGCAGATGGGGGAGAGGTGGGGGTGTTAATCAGTTCTGTTTAAAATACGCTATTTGACTGCCATATTTGAACTATTAAATTGTTGGATAAGAAGTGATATTGCAAAATGAGCAAATTTGATCAAAGAACACAGCTCCCAATGACAAAATAATCTACATTTTCCTTTTGATAACATGACAAAAGTTGCTGAATTTAGAACTTCTAGTTATGTGCTGACCAAAAAGTCCTTTTACAACACTTCTGATGCAGCAGCTGATAACTGATTCAATTACAGTGTCTCTGCTTGTAAAAGAAACTCGTACTCGATAAGGGGTAGTCATTTGAGGTTTGACTGAAATTTAACTAAATTTAATTTTTTGTTTATTAAGTTGACAAATCAAATGCTGGCATGCAATTACGCCAGCAAGACCTTTTATTAAAAAAAAAAAAGAGGGAATGGGCCACATTTCAGAAGTCTTTTAAAAAAAGAATACTTTTAAAATGAGCGCCAACAAACTAGTGTTGCAATACCTGAGGAATGGCTCTTGAACAACTTCTCCAAGTGTACAGCATGACAGCATATTCCTGCCCCTCCTCTAGCATTTCATTCTGAAAGCAAAAAAACTGGAAAGTCAGTGTTGTATAGTCACTCCATAACCCCAAACTGAGCAAAATGGAATAAGTTCTTGTTTAGTATGCTGCTAGTTCTACAAGCAGGTTAACCAATGTGTTAAAAGAAATGTTGGTTTAGAAATGATTGCATTCACAACACAAGGTGTCATTTTGAAAGATTTTACATCAGCTTTGTATGCTTGTTTGCTGTACCCTTAAAAACAAAACACTGTAAAAACTTGTATTAAATAGTATTTTCACATCCTCAGGAAATCCCAAAACATTTCACAGCTTATGAATTAATTTTGAAGCACTGTCGCTGCCAAAGGCAAAGTTGCACACAATAGGTTACAGAAGCAGCAAATGATATAAATGATCATTTAACTTGTTTTAGCAGTGTGGGATAAATGTTCACCAGGACAGTGGGAGAACTTCCTGCTTTTCAAATAGCAACAAGTTGATTTTGTTTTAAGTCCATCTGGACAAGCATTGTAATACCTCATCTTCACCAGTAATGCAGATCTCCCAGAGGAAACTGAAATGCCAATTTAGATTATATGTTCAAGCCTGACTCAAATGAGAGTACAACCACTGAGCCAAGGTGCCACTTTTGCAGTCCCAAAGTATGCCTCAAGTTTAAATCTGAGGAGTAAATCAGAGGAGATGAGAGAAATTTGACAGAGGATTTAAAATTTTCAAGGAATGGAAAGGGTAGATGGAAACAAACCATTTCCAAAGGTTGAATAGTCCACAATAAAAAGACACAGGCATAAGACAAAAAGTAATAGATTTTGAAAAGAAAAGTTTACCGAGAGGGTTGTAAGGCTGTGTAATATGCTAAACGAGTTAGTCACTGAAGAAAAGACCATGTCAATATTTAAGAAATTATATGAGTGATTCATGAGAATGAGGATAAAGGGATACAACAACAGAGCAAGATCAACAGGGATTCGGACTACTGCTCATATGGAAAATAATGACCAACAGACTAGCTGGACTGAGCAGTGATTCTGTTCTGTACAGAAATTATATCTTTTGAGATTATATCATATCAATCTAAGATTAAGCTAGTCCATTTGCAACCTTGGTGTCACGTGACCCCGAGATCAGCTTCCAACCACATAAGCGTGCCATCACTAAGACCGCCTATTTCCACCTCCGCAACATCGCCCGACATTGCTACCGTCTCAGCTCATCTACTGCTGAAAGCATCAGCCATGCCTTCGTTACTTCTAGACTTAACTTTTCTAACATACTCCTAGCTGCTCTCCCACATTCTACCTTCAGTAAACTTCAAGGGCCAGGATTTTAACCGGGCGACAAGGGTCTTGACATCCGGATTAGACGACGCTGAAAACCCCATGTTACCTCGTCGGTGGAGGCCCACCGAATCTAGGGCCAATTAGCCACTTAAGCGGACAGCAGCAGGCTTTCACGCAATCAAGAACCCTGGCAACAGAGTCCCGCCCCCAGCTGTTGACCATAGGTCAGCAGATCTTTAATTGAGCAGCACCACTGCACTAGCAATTGCCGCTGCTGATGGAGCACCTACCCAAGGCAGAGGAGCAGCACTGGACCCAGGCCACAGGGGGTCAGGGCAGGAGGGGTTTCACAGGGAAGGGCAGTGTAGAGGGTCAGCGGATAGGGCAGGGGGTGGCTCTGAGCGGACACCCCCCCCGCCCCCGCTTCCTGATGCTGGGTCTCTCTTTTAGGCACTTAAGTGCCTTTCAATGAGAAGCAGGTAGGTGGCAGAATCCCTCCCCATCACCATCCCACCTGATTATATGCTCTCCTTGCCTCCAAACCCACCGCGGGGGAAAGCATAAAATTCCACCCCACCCACCCCTCGGTCATCCAAAACGCTGCTGCCCATGTATAAACTCGCACCAAAGTCCCGTTCCCCTATCACCCCAACATTCACTGACCTCCATTGGCTTCTGGTCAAGCAACATTTTGATTTCAAAATTTTCATCCTGTTTTTCAAATCCCTCCATGGCCTCACCCCTCCCTATCTCTAATCTCCTCCAGCTCCACAATTCCGAGATACCGGCATTCCTCTAATTTTGGCCTCTCGTGCATCCTTGATTTTAATTGTTCCACCATTGATGGAGGTGCCTTCAGTTACCTAGGCCCCAATCTCTGGAATACCCTCCCTACACCTCTCCGACTCACTTTCTTCCTTTAAGACAGTTTTTAAAACCTACCTCTATGACCAAGCTTTTGGTCATCGAATGTAATATCTCCTTTTTTTGCTTGGTGTCATATTTTGTTTCATAACATCCCTGTAAAGTGCCTTGTGACATTTTAGTACGTTAAAGGCACTATATAAATTTAAGTTTTTGTTCTATCTGATCTTGGGTAAGAATTTCTTGGAAATAATAGCTGTTCTGTTGACTCTTAGGAACTTGCCTCAAAACACATGCAAATACACAGCAAATTCAAGAGAAACAAGATCCAATGTCAATCTGGTGCTGCTACAAATTAGGTCTTAACCACAAAGAGATGAACATCTACACAGAACATAAATTTTATTACTAGAGATCCAAGTTACCATGCTAGAATGAACTGTTGCTTGTTCAATATATCTTGCAATGCCCGTAACAAAAGCATTTCTATCTTCAAAGTTGGTGTTGAAATTTGGCTAAAAAGAGAAAAAAAAAAGGTTATTCTGTCAATCCACACATGGCACTAAGTTTAACACAAAACAAACTTGCAATTCAATTTGCTCAAGAAACTACGGATTCATTCCCTAAATTACACACAGTTGACGCTAAACAAAAAATGGCAATTGTCACAGTAGAGATGGGCTACCTTTGCCAAATCAGTGACCTAGCAGAGAATGACATTTAAATGAGTGCTTGTGCTCTGTAGAATATTATGGAGAGATGCAAATATGACACCCTTATTCAAACAAGGGTGTAAGGACATTCCTAGTAACTACAGGGCAGTCAGTTTAACATCAGTGGTGGGTAAGGTTTTAGGAACATTAATCAGGGGAAAAAAATCAACAGGTACTTGGAGAGTTTTGAGTTAATTAAGAATAGCCAGCTCGGATTTATAAAAGGCAGATCACGCTCGACTAATCTAACAATTATTTGATGAAATAAAAGAGAAGGTTGATGAAGGGAAAACAAAGGATGTTGTCTACGTGGATTTTTTAAAAAGCATTTGACAAAGTACCACATAAAAGGCTGGTTAACAAAATGGAATAGGAGGGTCAGTGTCAGCTTGAATAAAAATATTGGCTTAATGATAAAAAAACAGCCAGTCATGGTAAAACTTAGCTTTTCAGACTGGAGCATGGTAGACAGTGGTATTCCTCAAGGTTCGGTGCTAGGGCCACTGCTTTTTTGACTTGAATATTGGAATAGAGATTAAAATTTCAAAATTTGCCAATGATACCAAGCTCAGAAGTGTGGTAGACAGTGAGGATACTACCAATTGACTGTAAAAGGACATAGATAGGCTAGCAAATTGGGCAGACAAGTGGCAGATGGAATATTAATACAGAAACGTGTGAGGTGATGGATTTTGGCAGAAGAGACAGGGAAAATAGATTTAATGGCACAGTTCTAAAGAATGTACAGGGACAGCAGGACCTGGGGATTCATGTGCATAGATCTTTGAAGATGGTAGGACCGAGTGAGAATGGTGAGCAAACCATATGGGATCTGAAGCTTCATAAATAAAGGTTTTGAGAACAAAAGCAGGGAAGTTATAGGAACCTTTATAAAGCTCTGGTTAGGCCACAAATAGAGCACTGCATCCAGTTCTGTTCATCATTCTTTAGGAAGGATGTTAGGGTCCTTGACAGGGTGCAGAGATTTACCAGAATGGCTCCAAGGATGAGGGATTTTAGCTACAAGGTTAGGCTGGAGAAACAAGGGTTGTTCTACTTGGAGCAAAGGAGATTGAGGGGAGATTTGGTAGAGGTGTACAAGATTATGACTAGCTTAGATAATGTAGACAAAAAAATCTTGTTCCCATTAGCTGATGGTACAAGGACTAAAAGGACACAGAGTTAAGCTTTTGGGCAAGAGATGCAGGGAAATGTGAGGAAGACTTTTTTATGCAGTGAGTGGTAATGACCTGGAACTCACTGCCTTGAAGGGTGGTGGAAGTGGCAACGACGAATAATTTCAAAAAGAAACTGGGACACTTTAGGGAAATCAACTTACAGGGCTAGGGCGATAGAGTGGGGAATGGGACTGAATGCAGTGCTCTATAGAGAGGTGGCATGGACTCGATGAGCGGAATGGCCTCCTCCTGTGCAGTTATGACTCCACACACATACACCCACATCTCAGTCATACCTCACAACTGATATACTTTAAAGCTGCAAAGAAGAGAAAGGTCTTGGGGGTTCTTTTTCATAACCACATCTGAAACCACCGTTTCCTATTGTGGTGCAGTCTGATGAATACCAGGAGCCCTGCAGTACCACATCCAAGGGCCATTCTTCAGGTATGAACATAGGCCACGAAAGCAGATTATTCAACTGTGAAAGGCAACATATACGAGTCCAATCATGGGGGAAGAATTCTTCTGGTCACTAAATATAAGTAACTTTATAAATGCATTCAAAAAGAGCCTGTTTATCGTGTCACTACACACTGCAGCTACAGAAAAATGTTCCGTGTCCAGACTACACATAAATGCTTTCTGGCATGGGTCACTGTATAGTGAACAGGAGGAATCCCTGTTGATTTCTTTCCCCTTGACAACTCACAGCAGTGAGGTCAACTGCATCATTCTGAACTTTTGTTCTGCCATGCCACGGAGATCAGCTAATTCAGCAACCAGTGGACTGAACTTGACAGTGAATTAACTAAGAATTAGTATTTTTTCAAAATCTTACTTGGTATAACAGCGATGAAGGAGGTGGTTCAATACAAGGCTGTTGGTCAGGCAATGGTAAGTCTTCCAACAGGTCAACATTGGACAGGGCATCTTCCAAGGTCACTTGTGCAGTCATGGTCCCTCTGGATGGAAAATTAAAATGGAAAATTAAATTATATAGCCAATGCCAACTTCAACAATATGAATTTCTATTCATACAGTCTAAAAAGGGACTCATAGTAACCAATAGCCCTCTGCACCTCCAGAGACCTGGAGCCCAGCATGGCCGCGCCGCCCTTCACGCTTGACACTCCGCCAGCTCGGGAGCAGCAACCTTGCTCCCGAGTGAGGTGAGAGTGACTGCTCTCGACATCAAGGCAGCATTTGATCGAGTATGGCATCAAGTCGTCCTAGCAAAACTGAGGTCAATGGGAATCAGGGGGAAAACCCTCCGCTGGCTGGAGTCATACCTAGCGCAAAGGAAGATGGTTGTGGTTGTTGAAGGTCAATCATCTGAGCTCCAGGACATCACTGCAGGAGTTCCTCAGGATAGTGTCCTGGGCCCAACCATCTTCAGCTGCTTCATCAATGACCTTCCTTCAATCATAAGGTCAGAGTGGGGATGTTCGCTGATGATTGCACAATGTTCAGTACAACTCGTGACTTCTCAGATACTGAAGTAGTCTGTGTAGAAATGCAGCAAGACCTGGAGAATATCCAGGCTTGGGCTGATAAGTGGCAAGTAACATTCGTGCCACACAAGTGCCAGGAAATGACCATCTCCAACAAGAGAGAATCTAACCATCTCCGCTTGACATTCAATGGCATTACCATCGCTGAATCCCCCACTATCAACACCCTAGAGGCTACCATTGACCAGAAACTGAACTGGCGTAGCCATGTAAATACCGTCAGAGGCTAGGATTCCTGAGGCGAGTAACTCATCGCCTGACTCCCCAAAGCCTGTCCATCATCTACAAGGCACAAGTCAGGAGTGTGATGGAATACTCTCCACTTGCCTGGATGGGTGCAGCTCCAACACTCAAGAAGCTCAACACCATCCAGGACAAAGCAGCCCGCTTGATTGGCACCCCATCTACAAACATTCACTCCCTCCACCACCGACGCACAGTGGCAGCAGTGTGTACCATCTACAATATGCACTGCAGCAATGCACCAAGGCTCCTCAGACAGCACCTTCTAAACCAGCGACCTCTACCAACAAGAAGGACAAGGGCAGCAAATACATGGGAACGCCACCACCTGCAAGTTCCCCTCCTAGTCATACACCATCCTGACTTGGACCTATATCGCCGTTCCTTCACTGTCGCTGGGTCAAAATCCTGGAACTCCCTTCCGAACAGCACTGTGGGTATACCTACCCCAAATGGACTGCAGCGGTTCAAGAAAGCAGCTCACCACCACCTTCTCAAGGGCAATTAGGGATGGGCAATAAATGCTGGCCTGGCCAGTGTCGCCCACATCCCATGAATGAAAAAAAAATCTTAAATCTGGCATCGGTATGGTCGAAGGACTTGAAGACCACATGGCTGTGTTCGGGGAGCCCGTCCACCAAAGCAGCGATGGACGACCCCAAGATCCAAAATCCGTTTTCCAGCGCCCAGAGGCAACCCCAGGCTTTAGGCGGCTCCTCAACTTCTTACATTTTAAAACTTTTACTAAACCTGCCTAAATCCAGTTTATAGCCTTGACTCTGGTTACTGCAGCATTTCACTGCAAACAAGAGCTGATGAAATGTTTTATTACCTGCACCCCCTTCCTCCCCATCCCAGCTCACTCCCCTTGCACCCCCTTACCCCCACCCCCTCGCACCATCTTCCCCTCGCACCCCCTTCCCCTACACCCCAGCAGCCCCCTTCCCAGCTCCCCCTCGCACCCCTCCTGCACCCCCTTCTCCCCACCGGCATCCACCTACGCCTGAGCAGGGGCCCTAACAACCCCACTGCCTTGTGGGCGACTCGGAGAGACCAAGGCGAAGGGAGTAAACCCGAACAGAAAATCCGGAGCGGAACCCCAAAGGCAGTCATATGTCACATTTGGCATGTTTCCGGCAGTTCCTGTAGCCATACTGGTGCCAAACGTGGTGCTCTGCACTCCTTTGGACCCCACCAGGAAGGCCGAGAGGGGGGTTTTGATGCTTGGGCAAATCACAACCTCCATACACCCGTCCAGGCATGCGCCATGGAGAGGTCACTCCATAGTCGCCTCACAGCGACCAAAACAACACGGAAGGCAGCAGTTACGGGTTATAGGTCCAGCTCAACTGGCGTAGAGATTGGGTGCCACGGGTTGCCTTTGTCGGTGGGAGAGGTCATCGCATCTCACTGGACAGCTACCGCCCACTTCAAAACGGGCAGCCCCCGGTCAGTAAGGTTCTGTCCCTCCACAGTCCACCTGCTTCAATGGGTGATTGGAGCTCAGGGTCATTGCCTGACAAGTGGACTGGAACACCACACCAAACAGCACGACAAAAAAAGGAAAGAAGGTACCAGTCTTTTGTTTTGCAAGCTGGAACGTCAGAACTGTGTGTCCTGGCCTGTCGGAAGACCTTACACAAATTTACAATTCTCGGAAGACCGCCATCATTAACAACGAGCTCAGTAGACTCAATGTAGACATTGCAGCACTTCAGGAAACATGCCTCCCTGCGAGCGGATCTCTAAGAGAGCAAGACGACACCTTCTTCTGGCAGGGTAGGGATCCTGAAGAACCAAGACAGCATGGAATGGGCTTCACCATCAGAAACTCTTTGCTCAGCATGATAGAGCCACCCTCAAATGGCTCGGAACGCATACTGTCCGCCCAACTGTTCACCGCCTCTGGTCCAGTACACCTACTCAGCATCTATGCTCCAACACTCTGCTCCCCACCTGAAGCTAAAGACCAGTTCTACAAGGAACTCCATAATATTAGTAGCATCCCCAATACCGAACACCTGCTCCTGCTGGGGAACTTTAATGCCAGGGTTGGGGCCGACCATGACTCACGGCCCTCCTGGCTTAGGGGCTATGGCATTGGAAGGATGAAAGAGAATGGACAGAGACTGCTTGAGTTGTGTACCTATCATAACCTCTGCATCACCAACTCGTTCTTTCATACTAAACCCTGTCACCAGGTTTCTTGGAGGCACCCAAAATCATGTCGTTGGCACCAGCTGGACCTCACAGTCACAAGGCGAACCTCTTTAAACAGCATTCAAATCACATGCAGCTTCCACAGTGCTGACTGCGACACTGACCACTCCCTGGTGTACAGCAAGATTAGACTCAAACGAAAGAAGCTGCATCACTCCAAGCAGAAGGGCCGCCCGCAATCAAAACTAGTAGAATTTCTCATCCACAGCTGTTACATAAATTCCTAAATTCACTTGAAAAAGCCCTTCAAAACACTCCCACAGGGGATGCAGAGACCAAGTGGGCCCACATCAGAGACGCCATCTATGACTCAGCAATGATCACATTTGGTAAACATGCGAAGCGGAATGCAGACTGGTTTCAATCTCACTTTGAAGAGCTAGAACCTGTCATAGCCGCTAAGCGCATTGCACTGTTGAATGACAAGAAAGACCCCAGTGAGTTAACATCCGTAGCACTTAAAGCAGCCAAAAGCGCTGCACAAAGAACAGCCAGGCGCTGCGCAAATGACTACTGGCAACACCTATGCAGTCATATTCAGCTGGCCTCTGACACAGGAAATATCAGAGGAATGTATGATGGCATTGAGAGCGCTTCTGGGCCAACCATCAAGAAGATTGCACCCCCCCCCCCCTCACATCTAAATCAGGGGACACAATCACTGACCAACGCAAGCAAATGAACTGCTGGGTTGAGCACTACCTGGAACTGTACTCCAGGGAAAATATTGTCACTGAGACCGCCCTCAATGCAGCCCAGTCTCTGCCAGTCATGGCGGAGCTGGACGTACAGCCATCAAAATCGTAACTCAGTGATGCCATTGATTCTCTAGCCAGCGGAAAAGCCCCTGGGAAGGATGGCTTACCCCTAAAATCATCAAGAGTGCCGAGCCTGCTATCCTTTCAGCACTGTACAAACTACTTTGCCTGTGCTGGAACGAGGGAGCAGTACCACAGGACATGCGCGATGCCAATATCATCACCCTCTATAAGAACAAGGGTGACTGCGGTGACGGCAACAACTACCGTGGAATCTCCCTGCTCAGCATAGTGGGGAAAGTCTACGCTCAAGTCGCTTTAAACAGGCTCCAGAAACTGGCTGAGCATGTCTATCCTGAAGCACAGTGTGGCTTTCGAGCAGACAGATCCACCATTGACACGCTGTTCTCCCTTCGCCAGCTACAGGAGAAATGCCGTGAACAACTGATGCCCCTCTACGCTGCCTTCATAGATCTCACCAAAGCCTTTGACCTCGTCAGCAGACGTGGTCTCTTCAGGCTCCTAGAAAAGATCAGATGTCCACCAAAGCTACTAAGTATCATCACCTCATTCCATGACAATATGAAAGGCATAGCAGCGCCTCATCAGACCCCTTTCCTATCCTGAGTGGCGTGAAACAGGGCTGTGTTCTCGCACCTACACTATTTGGGATCTTCACCCTGCTGCTCTCACATGAGTTCAAGTCTTCAGAAGAAGGAATTTTCCTCCATACAAGATCAGGTGACCTTGCCCATCTAAGAGCGAAGACCAAAGTACGGAAAGTCCTCATCAGGGAACTCCTCTTTGCTGAAGATGCTGCATTAACATCTCACACTGAAGAGTATCTGCAGAGACTCATCAACAGGATTGTGGCAGCCTGCAACGAATTTGGCCTAACCATCAGCCTCAAGAAAACGATCATCATGGGACAGGACGTCATAAATGCTCCAACCATCAATATCGGCGACCACGCTCTGGAAGTGGTTCAAGAGTTCACCTGCTGAAGGAGGGCACGATGGAGGACTCGAGCAGTGAGGCAATATGGGCAGAACTCAGAAATAGGAAGGGTGCGGTAACAATGTTGGGGCTGTACTACAGGCCTCCCAACAGCGAGCGTGAGATAGAGGTACAAATATGTAAACAGATTATGGAAAGATGTAGGAGCAACAGGGGGGTGGTGATAGGAGATTTTAATTTTCCCAACATTGACTGGGATTCACTTAGTGTTGGAGGTCTAGATGGAGCAGAATTTATAAGGAGCATCCAGGAGGATTTTCTAGAGCAGTATGTAAATAGTCCAACTCGGGAAGGGGCCATACTGGACCTGGTTTTGGGGAATGAGCCCGGCCAGGTGGTTGAAGTTTCAGTAGGGGACTACGTTGGGAATAGTGATCATAATTCCGTAAGTTTTAGAATACTCATGGACAAAGACGAGAGTGGTCCTAAAGGAAGAGTGCTAAATTGGGGGAAGGCCAACTATACCAAAATTCGGCAGAAGCTGGGGAATGTAGATTGGGAGCAGCTGTTTGAAGGGTAATCCACATTTGATATGTGGGAGGCTTTTAAAGAGAGGTTGATTAGCGTGCAGGAGAGACATGTTCCTGTGAAAATGAGGAATAGAAATGGCAAGATTAGGGAACCATGGATGATAGGTGAAATTGTGAGACTAGCTAAGAGGAAAAAGGAAGCATACATAAGGTCTAGGAGGCTGAAGAAAGACGAAGCTTTGAAAGAATATCGGGAATGTAGGACCAATCTGAAACGAGGAATTAAGAGGGCTAAAAGGGGTCATGAAATATCTTTAGCAAACAGGGTTAAGGAAAATCCCAAAGCCTTTTATTCATATAAAAGGAGCAAGAGGGTAACTAGAGAAAGGATTGGCCCACTCAAGGACAAAGGAGGAAAGTTATGCGTGGTCAGAGAAAATGGGTGAGATTCTAAACGAGCACTTTGCATCGGTATTCACCGAGGAGAGGGACATGACGGATGTTGAGGTTAGGGATAGATGTTTGATTACTCTAGGTCAAGTCGGCATAAGGAGGGAGGAGGTGTTGGGTATTCTAAAAGGCATTAAGGTGGACAAGTCCCCAGGTCCGGATGAGATCTATCCCAGGTTACTGAGGGAAGCGAGAGAAGAAATAGCTGGGGCCTTAACAGATATCTTTGCAGCATCCTTAAACACGGGTGAGGTCCCGGAGGACTGGAGAATTGCGAATGTTGTCCCCTTGTTTATAAGGGTAGCAGGGAAAATCCAGGTAATTATAGACCGGTGAGCCTGACGTCAGTGGTAGGGAAGCTGCTGGAGAAGATACTGAGGGATAGGATCTATTCCCATTTGGAAGAAAATGAGCTTATCAGTGATAGGCAACATGGTTTGGTGCAGGGAAGGTCATGTCTTACCAACTTAATAGAATTCTTTGAGGAAGTGACAAAGTTGATTGATGAGGGAAGGGCTGTAGATGTCATATACATGGACTTCAGTAAGGCGTTTGATAAGGTTCCCCGTGGTAGGCTGGTGGAGAAAGTGAAGTCGCATGGGGTCCAGGGTGTACTAGCTAGATGGATAAAGAACTGGCTGGGCAACAGGAGACAGAGAGTAGCAGTGGAAGGGAGTTTCTCAAAATGGAGACGTGTGACCAGTGGTGTTCCACAGGGATCCGTGCTGGGACCACTGTTGTTTGTGATATACATAAATGATTTGGAGGAAAGTATAGGTGGTCTGATTAGCAAGTTTGCAGAAGACACTAAATGGAAAGGTCCTGGGGAAAATTGATGTACAGAGAGATTTGGGTGTTCAGGTCCATTGTTCCCTGAAGGTGGCAACGCAGGTCAATAGAGTGGTCAAGAAGGCATACGGCATGCTTTCCTTCATCGGACGGGGTATTGAGTACAAGGGTTGCCAGGTCATGTTACAGTTGTATAAGACTTTGGTTCGGCCACATTTGGAATACTGCGTGCAGTTCTGGTCGCCACATTACCAAAAGGATGTAGATGCTTTGGAGAGGGTGCAGAGGAGGTTCACCAGGATGTTGCCTGGTATGGAGGGCACTAGCTATGAAGAGAGGTTGAGTAGATTAGGATTATTTTCATTAGAAAGACAGAGGTTGAGGGGGGACCTGATTGAGGTGTACAAAATCATGAGAGGTATAGACAGGGTGGATAGCAAGAAGCTTTTTCCCCCAGAGTGGGGGATTCAATTACTAGGGGTCACGAGTTCAAAGTGAGAGGGGAAAAGTTTAGGGGGGGGATATGCGTGGAAAGTTCTTTACGCAGAGGGTGGTGGGTGCCTGGAACGCGTTGCCAGCGGAGGTGGTAGACGCGGGCTCGACAGCGTCTTTTAAGATGTATCTAGACAGATACATGAATGGGCAGGAAGCAAAGAGATACAGACCCTTAGAAAATAGGCGACATGTTTAGATAGAGGATCTGGATCGGCGCAGGCTTAGAGGGCCGAAGGGCCAGTTCCTGTGCTGTAATTTTCTTTGTTCTACCTAGGCTCAACTACTCCAGTAACCTGTCTCTCGATGTAGAAATCAACAAGCGCATGGGAAAGGCTTCCATTGCTATGTCCAGACTGGCCAAGAGAGTGTGGGAAAATGGGGCACTGACACGGAACACAAAAGTCCGAGTGTATCAAGCCTGTGTCCTCAGTACCTTGATCTACGACAGCGAGGCCTGGACAACGTACGTCAGCCAAGAGCGACGTCTCAATTCATTCCATCTTCGCTGCCTCCGGAGAATACTTGGCATCAGGTGGCAGGACCGTATCTCCAACGCAGAGGTCCTCGAGGCGGCCAACATCCCCAGCATTTCCACCCTACTGAGCCAGCAGCGCTTGAGATGGCTTGGCCATGTGAGCCGCATGGAAAATGGCAGGATCCCCAAGGACACCTTGTACAGCGAGCTCGCCACTGGTATCAGACCCACCAGCCGTCCATGTCTCCGCTTTAAAGACGTCTGCAAATGCGACATGAAGTCCTGTGACATTGATCACAAGTCGTGGGAGTCAGGTGCCAGCAATCGCCAGAGCTGGCGGGCAGCCATAAAGGCGGGGCTAAAGTGTGACGAGTAGGAGAGACTTAGCAGTTGGCAGGTAAAACGACAGAAGCGCAAGGGGAGAGCCAACTGTGCAACAGCCCCGAAAATCAATTTTATCTGTTGCACCTGTGGAAGAGTCTGTCACTCTCGAATTGGCCTTATAGCCACTCCAGGCACTGCTTCACAATCCACTGACCACCTCCAGGCGCATACCCATTGTCTCTCGAGACAAGGAGGCCAAAGAAGAAGAAGTAACCAATAGTTTTTTTAGTTTAAATATAGCCCTAATAGGAAATTTACAGAGCCTTAACATTTCCTCTTTTACCAGTACTAACTCGGAATTCATTTTAAATTCAAGCCAGAATGAAGCCCATCTAATGGCTCTGGTGCATGTACAAGCAGGTTCCATTCTATTATCGATACCCAAGTTAGCCTTTCACAAAACATACGGGCATCACTAGAAGAGAGAGTGAACTCACTGTGCTTATGAAATGGATTCAATTCACTGTGAGCTTAGCTAGAAGATACATCATAAGGATGGGCAAATCGTCAGTCAAAATGATCACTATTGTGTGGCACCATTTCCTGTAGGAAGTTAGATGACTAAAATAAAATCAAGGAAGACTATATACATTATGTATTCATGTGGAGACGGTATGTTTTCTGTTTTGAATTTTATAGAAAACTGTACAATTACAATTGTAGAGTACATTTTGCCATCTATTTCATGATATACACACTAAAGGTTGATCCAATTCCATTATCATTCTTAAATTTCATTATGGTCGTAATAACTTTATTTTTAGGCAAAGTGATGAATCAGACCCATAGTAAGAGAAGGCTGATGAACAGAGCCTTGTGGGATCGATAAAGAAACCGACATATTTAATACAAATGAAGAAGTCTGTCGGACACTTCAGAGTGAATAATGGATGCCAAGACAGTAAGTAATTCAATTGAGTGGTTCTGACACTACCTTACAAATCAGAAGAGCAAAACTTGAAATGTTTATGCATGTCAGCTGAACCAATAAATTTAGCAGCTGCCTTAAGTGAACAAAAAGTTGTATATTATCTTTTGTCTGGAATGCAATGCCTGAGAGTGCAGCGAAAGCAAATTCAATCACTGCTTTCAAAAGGGAGTTGCATAATTATCTGAAGAGAAAAAAATTGCAGGGCTATGGGGAAAGGGCGGGGGAGTGGGACGAGCTGAGCTGTTGTTGCAGAATGCCGGCACGGACACAACAAACCAAATCATTCTATTGTTCTCCGTCCTTGCACAGAACATGATATACCTGACCAGTTTGAACATAAGGCAAGAAACAGGAAGAAAGACCATTCGGTCCATTGAGCCTGCTCCGCCTTTCTCTGAAACCATGGCTGATCATCTACTTAAATTCCACCTTCCTGCACTATCCCCTGCAACCAATCTTCCCTCAATTTTTTTTTGGGGGGGCGCACAGCAATTTATTTAAGTGATCGGCCCCTTTAAATTTTTGCGCAGCCATGCATGCGCAGTAACAGAAAATGGGCCAAATTGTCTGCAGCCAGCATGAGGGCATTCAGGTTGCTGGCTAGACAGCAAAGAGGGAACATTGCCTGCAACTCCAATTTTTTCTTTTAATAACAGGAAAGAAGGATTGCATGACTTCTTCCATCTTTCTAACTTTACACACACAATCCATCTGTACAAAAAACAAGTTCTTTAGCATAAACAGGAACACTTTGAGGCATAGATAAACCAAGATATTCACACTAGCTACTGATCAACCACATGGTCTCTCACTCAGCGGCTAATTATATACAATAGGATATTTTGCTGGTTAGAATTGCTTCTCACACATATCCTCGAATGCAGGTTTGAGCAACATACGATCCATTTTCAGTAATGAGAAATTTTCCTTTGTCCTCTTTCAGCTGGCTTTGTTTAAAAAAAAATCGCATGTCAGTTTCGCAGCTGACAGGTGCTGACGTTGGGAACAGCTGTTTCCAAACTTCAGACAGATTCGGGGTTTTCTGGCGGGTTCTGACTTTTTTTTCTAAAAACGCCACCGGAAAGCTTCTCCACAAAAAAGCACATTTGTTGTTGTTTTCATTAATAGTAAGATAAAAATTTTTATGCCTCAATTTTTCCAAAATTGTCTCACCAGCACACTGCAAGACTGAAGTTGTAATGTGGCAGCCCACGTAAAAAGTTTGGACTACCATTCTAATGCATCTATTCGCACTTTCAATTCCACTCACCAGCCACTCTTGCAACATCCAAATGAGGTTACCAATTTAGTATTAGAAGCAACTTTTTCCAAGAGTTTACAGCCAATAAGGACTTAGTTAAGACTGCTCAAACCATTTCTATATAGGACCTTTTCAGTCTGGTGAAGATGGTGACGCAGTGGTATTGTCACTGGACCAGTAACCCAGAGACCCAGGTATTGCACAGGGGACATGGGTTTGAATCCCACCACGGCAGATGGTGGAATTTGATTTCAACAAACACTAAAAATCTGGAATTAAAAGCTACTCTAATAATGACCATGAAAACATTTGATTGTCGCACAAACCCATCTGGTTCACTAATATCCTGTAGGGAATTAAATCTGCTGTCCCTACCTGGCCTGGCCAACATGTGACTCCAGACCCTCAATGTGCTTGACTCAAATGCCCTCGCAAGACACTAAGACAAAGTCTAAGAGCAGGAATGAAACCAGAAAGACCACCCAGTATCGAACTAGGCATCAGAAACGACAACAGCAAACCCAGCCCAGACGACCCTCCTTACTAACATCTGGGGGCTTGTGCCAAAATTGGGAGACCTGTCCCACAGACTAGTCAAGCAACAGCCTGACAGTCATACTCATGGAATCATAGCTTGCAATGTCCGAGACACCATCAGCACCAGGTATGTCCTGTCCCACCAGGACAGATCCACCAGAGATGGCAGCACAGTGGCATACAATCAGGAGGGAGTTGCCCTGGAAGTCCTCAACATTAACTCCAAACTCCATGAAGTCTCATAGTATCAGGTCAAGCATGGGCAAGGGAAACCTTCTGCTAGTTACCACCTGCTGCCCACCCTCAGGTGATGAATCAGTGCTTCTCCATGTTGAAGATCAACTGGAAGAAGCACTCAGGGCAGCAAGGGTGGGGGACTTCAATGCCCATCACCAAGAGTGGCTCGGTCGCACTACCTCTACTGTGTGCTAAAGGACATAGCTGCTAGCCTGGGTGTGCGGCAGCCAGTGAGGGTACCAGGGAGGGAAAATCTACCTGTCACAGATGCATCTATCAATGACAGTATTGGTAGGAGTGACCACCGCACAGTCCTTGTGACGATGAAGTCCTGTCTCCATCGTGTTGTGTGGCACTACCACTGTGCTAAATGTGATAGATATTGAACAGATCTAGCAATGCAAAACTGGACATCCATGAGGCACTGTGGGCCATCAGCAACAGAACTGCATTGAACCACAAAGGTAGGTAGGTGGTAGGGAAATATAGGGACAGATGGGGATGTTTGGTAGGAATATGGGATTAGTGTAGGATTAGTATAAATGGGTGGTTGCTGGTCGGCACAGACTCGGTGGGCCGAAGGGCCTGTTTCAGTGCTGTATCTCTAATCTAAAAAATCTAATCAAACCTCAATGTCCAGCATACCATTCTACCATTACCATCAAGCTGGGGGATCAACCCTGATTCAATGAAGAGTGCAGGAAAATCAGGCATACCTCAAAATGAGGGGTCAACCTGGAGAAGCTACAACACAGGACGACTTGTGTGCCAAACAGCTTAAGCAGTACGCAATGGAGCTAAGCAATCCCATAACCAACAGATCAGATCCAAGCTCTGCAGTCCTGCCCCATCCAGTCGTGAATGGTGGACGATTAAACAACTAACAGGAGGAGGGGGCTCCACAAATATCCCCATCCGCAATGATGGGGGAGCCCAGCACAAGAAAAGGCTGAAGCATTTGCAACAATCTTAAGCCAGACATGCCGAGTGGATGATCAATCTCAGCCCCCTCCTGAAGTCCCCTGCATCACCAATGCCAGTCTTCAGCCAATCCGATTCAAACCATGTGATATCAAGAAACAACTGTAAAGGCTATGGGCCCTGAAAAGATTCCAGCAATAGTACTGAAGACTTGTGCTCCAGAACTTGCCGTGCCCATAGCCAAGCTGTTCCAATACAGCTACAACATTGGCATCTACCCAGCAATGTGACAAATTGCCCAGCTATGTCCTGTACACAAGCAGCAAGACAAATCCAACCTGGCCAATCAGTCTACTCTCAATCAGTAAAGTGATGGAAGGTGTCATCAACAGTGCTATCAAGCAGCACTTGCTTAGCAATAACCTGCTCCCTGATGCTCAGTTTGAGTTCCGCCACAGCCACTCAGCTCGTGACCTCATTACAGCCTTGGTTCAAACATGGACAAAAGAGGTGAACTCCAGAGGTGAGGTGAGAGTGACTGCCGTTGACATCAAAGCAGCATTTGTCCGTGTATGGCATCAAGGTGCCCAAGCAAAACTGGAGTCAATGGGAATCAGGGAGAAAACTCTCCGCTGTTTGGAGTCATACCTAGCACCAAGGAAGTTGGTTATGGTTGCAGTTGTTGGAGGTCAATCATCTCAGCTCCAGGACATCACTGAAGGAGTTCCTCAGGGTAATGTGCTAGGCCAAACCATCTTCAGCTGCTTCATCAACAACATTCCCTCCATCACAAGGTCAGAAGTGGGGATGTTTGCTGATGATTGCACAATGTTCAGCACCATTTGTGACTTCTCAGATACTGAATCAGTCCATGTAGAAATGCAGCAAGACCTGGACAACATCCAGGCTTGGGCTGATAAGTGGCAAGTAACATTCATGCCACAAAAGTGCCAGGCAATGACTATCTCAAACAAGAGAGAATCTAACCATTGAATCCCCCACTATCAACATCCTGGGGTTATTAACCAGAAATTGAACTGCAGTAGCCATATAAATAAAGTAGCTACAAGAGCAGATCAGAGGCTAGGAATTCTGCAGTGTGCAACTCACCTACTGACTCTGCAAAGCCTGTCCACCATCGACAAGGTACAAATCAGGAGTGTGATGGAATACTCTCCACTTGCCTGGACAGGTGCAGCTCCAACACTCAAGAAGCTCAACACCATCCAGGACAAAGCAGCCCGCTTGATTGGCACCCTATCCACAAATATTCACTCCCTCCACCACCGACACACAGTGGCAGCAGCGTGTACCATCTACACAATGCACTGCAGCAAAGCAACAAGGCTCCTTCAACAGCACCTTCCAAACCTGTGACCTCTACCACCTAGAACGACAAGGGCAACAATAGGACAAAAGCAGGACAGGGCAAGAAACACGAAACCAGTTGGAAATTTGTTAGGTAGAAGAGAAGTGCAGCGAATGCTATTAACATAATATCTTAAGTATTACTGAAAACAGAGACATGTCGAAGCTTTTCGTCTTGCACTCATCAGGACAATCCGCAAGAATAACTAATGTAAAGAAAAACAATATATACTGCATGAGAAGAGTGTGCTGATTGGTTGGCCAGTGAACTCTGATTAGTAGAGGTTTTGCCATGGAGGATGAACCAGTTTACGGTGACTGACAGTTAACTGCCAAGCTTTGTTTCAAATTTAAGCTGGGCAGCATGACTGTGATTGGTCAAGGCATTGCCCTGAGGAATGAACCAACGAATGGCTGTCCCTTATTTTGGCAACGCCTCTACCAGAGTTCACTTGCCAACCAAACCGCACTCTCTTCGCATATTAGTTGTTGTTTTCCCTTAATTCTCTGTTTTCACTTATTTCAGTGAACTGCATTCCCCTCCTGTTCAAGGTGTAGATATCCTGGGTCCCAGCACGTCTTCTGTTTTCTACTGCACTCTGGTCAGAATTACAAAAATGCACCAGAAGGCCCAAGCATTTGCAAGGCACATTTCTAACTTGACATGGCCATGACTCACGAAGCAAATTTGCATTTTTGTCCCCACAATTAAAAATGTTAAGAGTGGATTAAAATTTTGCATTAACTTTGAAAAGTTCACAAAATTTCAAATCTACTTACTCTTCTGACATGTTCCCTGCTGCTAGGAATATCTTCGAGCTGATTCTCGCTTTGTGTCTTGATTAGGGAAAATGGTCGTGGAACAGTCACCTACCCTGAATTGGAGGAAAATGTGGGACCGTAAGTAGCAGCAGCACTAGGCACTGAGTTTTAACTTAAATTCCAGTTATAAATAAGCTCTAAATCTCAGGTAACCACCCAAGTGCAAGAATGTAGCTTGGGCACAAGCAGACAAAGCAAAACAAATCTGGGTGAAATTCTTGATTGATTTGGCTGATTATAACATTTCATCAGCCTGAAAAGTGCTGTCAATGCTACCATAACCCCAATTTTAGGCGATGTTGCACAGCTCATTCCGATATACACAGTCATTACAAACCACGCCAAAATTCATGAGTTTCATTTTAGCTGAGAGTCCAAGAACATTGAGATTTGAGGGGGGTATGGTGCAGATTCACTTATTATAGGGGAGGCGGTGGCGTAGTGGTATTGTCACTGGACTAGTAACCCAGAGACCCAGGGTATTGCTTTTATTTATTTTTTTTATTTTTATTTAGAGATACAGCACTGAAACAGGCCCTTCGGCCCACTGAGTCTGTGCCGACCAACAACCACCCATTTATACTAACCCTACAGTAATCCCATATTTCCTACCACCTACCTACACTAGGGGCAATTTACAATGGCCAATTTATCCATCATCTGCAAGTCTTTGGCTGTGGGAGGAAACCGGAGCACCCAGCGAAAACCCATGCGATCACAGGGAGAACTTGCAAACTCCGCACAGGCAGTACCCAGAATCGAACTCGGGTCCCTAAAGCTGTGAGGAGGCTGTGCTAACCACTTGCGCCACTGTGCCACCCCTTTTTTATACTTTTTTTTTCCATCATGGACTGACCCCTGCAGTTACTATTTCATCTTGCACACTGACCCCTAGTTCTGGAAATGGGGCGTAAATTCGAGTTTGGGAGAGGGGGAGAGGCTAGTGATTGTCTGCGGTAGTCCAAATGCTTCCTTGAGGAGTCTGAGTGAGGCACTCCTTCTCCTCCTAATCCACAAGGAGGGCTGAGCAAGGCACTAATCCTGTGAAGCCAGCAGCTCCCATCTCCCTTTCACTGCTGAGTTTCCTGAGCACTGGGTATCCCATGAGTTTTAAATTGGCTTCCCAATTTCACTTCTGGAGGCTGATTTAAATATATTCATGAAGCGCCCCTCCTCTCCACGGTGAGACTCTTGGGCACCCTGACATCCAGTGCCATAAAATGCAGTGTGCATGTACAGTGCTGGGATTGCATTCCCCATATTTAACTCTTTGACTTCCCTTCCACTGACCCTCTCCCACCTATTGTCGAGGTGGGGGCAGGGGTAAATATGCTCTGGGGACATGGGTTCAAATCCCACCACAGCAGAAGCTGGAATTTGAATTCAATTAATAAAAATCTGGAATTAAAAAGCTAGTTTCATGATGGCCATGAAACCATTGTCAATTGTTGTAAAAATCCATCTGGTGCATTAATGTCCTTTAGGGAAGGAAATCTGCTGTCCTTACCTGGTCTGGCCTACATGTGACTCCAGACTCACAGCAACGTGGTCGACTCTTACATGCCCTCTGAAATGGCCCAGCAAGCCACTCAGTTGTATCTAACCGCTACGAAGTCACTAAAAAGGAATGAAACCGGACGGACCAGCTGGCATCAACCTAGGCATTGGAAACGACAACGGCAAACTCAGATCTGTCGACCCTGCAAAGTCCTCCTTACTAACATCTGGCAACTTGTGCCAAAGTTGGGAGAGCTGTCCCACAGACCAGTCAAGCAACAGTCTAACATAGTCATACTCATGGAATCATACCTGACACACAATGTCCCAGACACTGCCATCATCATCCCCGGGTATGTCCTGCCCCACCGGCAGGACAGACCCACCAGAGGTGGCAGCACAGTGGTATACAGTAGGGAGGGAGTTTCCCTGGGAGTCCTCAACAGCACTGTGGGTGTACCTACCCCACATACCCTGCAGAGGTTCAAGAAGGCAGCCCACCGCCACCTTGTCAAGGTTAATTAAGATGGGCAATAAATGCTGGCCTGGCCAGCGATGCCCACATCCCATGAATGAATAAAAAATAAATTATATTTTACGCCCATATACCAGACATAAACAAAACCTTGAAAAATTGGATCACATATTATTAGAACACAACAAATTATGGGGAGATAATGATACATGTGTTATGAAAATTCATGTTATACAATGATGGGGCAGGAAAGATACAAGCAGACTGCTTCCAGTAGTTGAATGAAGAATGAGTGTTAACGACATTTAGAGCAGAGGGCAGAGAAAATTATTTAAGTTGTGAATTTATTTCCAACATTAGCGGTTAAGGCAGAAGGCGGCAGGGGGACCTCGGTGCAGCCGCCCCCGCCGCATGGTGTCCAACCAGTCACCTAAACATGTAAATAAAGAATAAGTATATGTGGAAGAGTGTGTCACTCTAGAATTGGCCTTTATAGCCACTCCAGGAGCTGCTTCACAAACCACTGACCACCTCCAGGCGCTTACCCATTGTCTCTCGAGACAAGGAGGCCAAAGATGATATGTAAATGTACTTAACTGCAGGCAGCAGCCGCCCCACGCTGATTTTATGGCTGCCTTTAGTGCTCCATGCGCCTTCGGAACTCCGCACGGAGTTCTGAGGTGAGAACCTGGTTTTGGGGGGGGGGAAATAAAATTTTCAGTGGGGAAATCAATTTTTATTGGATGTGGGGATGGTGGAAAGGGGTTATAGGCAAAATGTTCGAAGTTTGGGGGCTAAGGTTCGGGTAATGAAAAAGGCTTGTGTTGGTCATTTTGCGCATTGAAATGACCGTGGTGGGGGTGGGGGGTTGGGGAAGGGCCATCCACATCTTTATTATTTTTCAAATGGGTTGAAGGGATATGGGAACAGGATAGGTAAATATGGCAAAAAGCTTTTTTTTTCCATGTGTGGTGGGTAGACGTAAACACTGATTGATTCAGCCTGTTTCTGATCTAACTTCTACATATTTCTATACATTAGAGCTTTTCCGGGTAGTAATACAAAGACTGATGTACACTTCACTATATCACCTTCATTTCACTAACATTTGTAAGATTGAGGAATATGATAAATCTAAGTTTAGAAACACTAAGAAATTAAAAGTACAACCATTTTTATTCACACCTGAGAAACATCTAATGAAAGACATGTGCTATCAACAGAATTCAAGTCAGTGATGGCAGCATTCATGACATAAACAACCTCAAGCCTGGCATTCTAACAAATATTTCCTATAGAATACGATAAGCTGGTGAGATAGTTCAGTAGAGAGTTCAGCAAAGACAACGGGAATATTTAGAGATACAGCACTGAAACAGGCCCTTCGGCCCACCGAGTCTGTGCCAACCATCAACCACCCATTTATACTAATCCGACACTAATTCCATATTCCTACCACATCCCCACCTGTCCCTATATTTCCCTACCACCTACCTATACTAGGGGCAATATATAATGGCCAATTAACCTATCAACCAGCAAATCTTTGGCATGTGGGAGGAAACCGGAGCACCCGGAGGAAACCCACGCAGACACAGGGAGAACTTGCAAACTCCACACAGGCAGTACCCAGAATTGAACCCGGGTCGCTGGAGCTGTGAGGCTGCGGTGCTAACCACTGCGCCATTGTGCCGCCCTAAGTATGTTTCAGGGAAACCCTATATGCCAAATGGGATATGTTAATTTCATCAGTTGGAAACTTACATTAGACTTTTAATGGAAAAATCCTACAAGTTAACTTTTTAAAAAAACTAGCAGCCAAGATACATTTGAAATACCAGGAGATTGAACTGGAGACAAAAAGTATTACAGAAGCTCAGCCAAGACAATAGTTTGCTCTAAGTGACTGAATTACCTAGAATGGTTTTATTAGCATGGCTGTAAAGGCCATTCCCACCACTGGCTTTGCAAGAACCAAACCCCTCCAAGTGTGAATGGAGACCCTGGGGCATTTAACACCTTGAATTTCATTAGATGATTCCAGAAAAAACCTCATTAGAAACAAAGGGGATTGATAGAACCATGTGACTGCCAGCTCATTTCTGAAGAAACCAGAAGTTTTGCGAGACAGCAGACAGGCAGTAACTGAGGGTATGGCAGTGAAGACAGCAGCTGCTCCGTGTGTGTGTGTGTGTGTGTGTGTGTGTGTGTGTGTGTGTGCGCGCGCGACACCACCACCTCTCTCTCTCCCCCCAGAAAATATCAAGAAAAGAATTGGCTGCGACAGGGGGACCCCCTTCCAAGCCTACAGACCGCTACAGCCAGCAACCGGGGAAGAGAATCAACTACCAATTCTGCCTTCAGGAGCCCGGTGCAAAGCAAGTCAACCACAGTGCACTGAGACCAGCAAGGACTTCCAAGACTACAAGCTTCAACAGAGGACTACTGGACTTACGGACTGTATTTAAGTTCCATTTATTCTGGACTTTAATCCAACCACCAAATCAGTTTCCCTCTGTAATCTATTCATGTGTGAGATTGTCACATGAATGCATAGCATATTTTTAGTATTTTTTTAAAATCGGTTTAGAGTGTTGAATATAATAAACGTACTTCTTCCTTGTTTAAATTCAAGGAAACCTGTCCGTTTGGTTCTTTTGCATTCTCATTAGAGGGAAAAGGGTAACGCTCACCGAGGTGGTAAGCACAGCCACTGTTTTGAAAAAGGAATAAACTCTGCTGCGGTGAAAGAAGAGGAAGGGTGTAAGGCAAGCCTGAGAGCCTCTCCTCACCTGGCCGTAACAATCTGCATAAGCAGATAACTCAACTTTCAAACAAATTTGCAAAATAAAAAGGCAAACTGCTTAAACTTTAATGCAGGCAAAGAATTACTTCATGGTATCTGATTTTCTACCGGGTATGTACTGATGCACATCATGAATTCAAACTCAGGAAATCAACCCCTCCCTGCTAAACTGAGGTCTGCCCCTAAAAAAAGAGTAAATGCATGTATTTTCTTGAAACATTTAATTATGAATGTCAGGGTCCAAATATGGCACTACACATTTATATCCCTATATATAGCTAACAAAAGCATATTCAACTTTTTTAAAAAGTCTAATACAGTACTTCAAATACTAGAGAACTAGCTTGAGCATGTCAAACAGTTACTTAGAAGAGACCTTCCCTTTAGACATTGGAATTTCAAACTTTGAAAACAAAACTTCGACTCTCTGTGTTTCAGCTGGTTAAAGTATGAGTAGTTGAGCCATACAAAAGTGTGCTAAGATTAATCCCTAAATTTGGGGTAGGGTGGGAAGGCGTAGTCAGGGTTACAACTCAATCACTATTCACCAAGCCCTGCTGGAACTGAATTACTGGTATTGACAATCAGGGTGCTCCATGATGCCCTCCCACAGTTGGATGTCTTGCCATTGCACACTATTCGAATCAAGAGAATAGAGACATGCCACTGCATTTGGTAGAACACAGAACATTCTAGTGCTCCAACGAAGCTCTGTGACCCTCGCATAGACCATCACAGACAGAAAGAAGGTAGCACTTGCTTTACAGCAGTGAACAAAATGGATGATAAATCAAATTATACTAAAAGCAATATAGTGGCCTTATACCCTAGGTATTGAATCTTTGCTCCAGTTGAAGAGCTCATTAGGCACGCTACCACCTCTTGGCCACTCATGGATTAAAAACATTTAATGGCTGAGAAATGAACCCACCAGGGTCTGAGAAAGGAGAGAAGGGTCTGCATTGCCTTTGTTCCCCTTAAACAGATCATACAAGTTTTATTGATTCAACTATGAGGGATTGGTTAGTCATCCTCATCAGTACTAAAATCAGCATCTTAAAAATACCTGAATCATTTGTCCAGACACCAACTGTACAATGCATATTTTCAATATACAAGGATATTAGTGCAGCATATTTTTAAAAATCAATTAGCTGGAAATTGTGTCTTCTAAACAAGTCTGGGACTGATCAGATGGACCACCAACCATTCTTATGTCTTTACAATAAAAGAGATGTCCCAAAAAATTAAAACAGACAGGGGCAGCACAGTGGCGCAGTGGTTAGCACTGCAGCCTCACAGCTCCAGGGACCTGGGTACTGCCTGTGTGGAGTTTGCAAGTTCTCCCTATGACCGCGTGGGTTTTCTCCCACAGCCAAAGACTTGCAGGTTGATAGGTAAATTGGCCATTGTAAATTGCCCCTAGTGTACGTAAGTGATAGGGAATATGGGATTACTGCAGGGTTAGTATAAATGGGTGGTTATTGGTCGGCACAGACTCGGTGGGCCAAAGGGCCTGTTTCAGTGCTGTATCTCAAAATAAATTAAAAAAATAATAAACTGTAAGATTCATAGAATTCTTCATGACAGAGCTCACAGGTTCAATTTGTGGGCTGTAAGTTAGCTCTCAAACAGAACAGCATTTGGGGTGCTACAAATGGCCTCAAAATCTCTAGGCAAGAAAAGTACATTCACCATAATGATCCAGAAAACCCTGTGTGGATGTCAAGAGATAAGAAAAGGCTTAGCTATGATCTATTTTATTGTTGAATAACCTGTTGACAATCACTATCTAGGCTAACACAAAGAACATACGAATGGCAATTTAACTGAGGTAATTTAAGTTAGTATTTTCCACTACTGAATGTGCTGTCTCAAATTTGGGATATTCTTCCAGGGGTCCAACTAGCCTTCTATTCATTTAGCCAAGTGGCTACTGTTCATTGAGTATGACAGTGAGCTGAGGGAGGATCATAGTCTCATCCAAAATAAAAACAGAATGTGCTGGAAAAACCAAGCAGGTCTGGCAGCATCTGTGGAGAGAGAAGCAGAGTTAACACTGGTCAGTGACCCTTCAGAACTGGGAAATATTAGAAATGTACAAGATTATAAGCAAGTAAAGCAGGGGTGGGGCAAGAGATAACAAAGATTGATAGGACAAGGTCACAGAATAGCTGACCAGAAGGTCATGGAGTAAAGGCAAACAATATGTTAATGGTGTACTGAAAGACAAAGCATTAGTACAGATAGAGTGTTAATGGACAGAAAACTGAACAGCCACAAGCACAAACATGAAAAAAGTGGGTAGGCACAGTAGAAACAAACTGAACAAACTAAAATAAAACACAAAAAAGAAAAAAGAACTAAAGATAAAAGTAAAATGGGGGGCCCGTCGTGCTCTGAAATTATTGAACTCAATGTTCAGTCCGACAGGCTGTAGTATGCCTAATCAGTAAATGAGATGCTGTTCCTCGAGCTTGCGTTGATCTTCACTGGAACACTGCAGCAATCCCAGGCCAGAGATGTGAGCATGAGAGCGGGGGTAGTGTTGAAATGGCCAGCAACCGGAAGCTCGGACTCATGCTTTCAGACTGAGCGGAGGTGTTCCGCAAAGCGGTCACCCAGTCTCCGTTTGGTCTCCCCAATGTAGAGAGCACGTTGTGAGCAGCGAATACAGTATAATACATTGAAAGTACAAGTAAATCGCTGCTTCGCCTGAAAGGAGTGTTTGGGGCCTTGGATAGTGAGGAGAGAGGAGGTAAATGGGCAGGTATTACACCACCTGCAATAGTCAAACCCAATCTGGTTACCAGACAGCAATCATCAAGGAGAACTGCAGTCAATTTCCTCCCCATTCCAAGTGTATTATGCTCAACTGTAGCTCCCCTACTGCTGTCCAGGCATAGTTTGAGAACCGAACCAAAAATCTTCTGAGCCTGCATAAGGCGAGGTGGTAGCGCAGTAGTAATTTCACTGGACTAGTAAGCCAGAAGCCTAGGCTAATGCTCTGGGGACCTGGATTCAAAACCCACCTCGGTAGATGAATTGAATTCAATTAATAAAAATTTGGAATTAAAAGCTAGTCTAATGGCCATGAAACCATTGCCGATTGTTGGAAAAACCCATCTGGTTCACCAATATCCTTTAGGGAAGAAAATCTGCTGTCCTTACCTGGTCTGGCTGACATGCAACTCCAGATCTACAGCAATGTGGTTGACTCTTAAATGCCCTCTGAAATGGCCCAGCAAGCCACTCAGTTGTATCAAATCATTACAAAGTCTAAGAAAAGGAATGAAACCGAACGGCATCGACCTAGGCACTGGGAACAACAATGTCAAAACCAGCCCGGTCAACCCTGCAAAGTCCTCCTTACTAACATCTGGGGGCTTGTGCCAAAATTGTGAGAGCTGTCCCACAGGCTAGTAAAGCAATAGCCTGACAGTCATGCTCACGGAATCATACCAATATTCCAGACACCACCACCATCCCTGGATATGTGCTGTCCCATCGGGAGGACAGACCCACCATAGGTGGCAGCACAGTGGTATACAGTCAGCTGGGGAGGGGGGGGGGGGGACCATGTCAAACATGGGCAAAGAAACCTCCAGCTGATTACCACCTATCACGCCCCCTTTGGCTGTTGAATCAGTGCTAAATGAGATAGATTTCAAACAGATCTAGCAACTCAAAACTGGGCATCCACGAGGGGCTGTGGGCCATCAGCAGCAGCAGAATTATACGAACTTACGAATTAGGAGTAGGAGTAGGCCACTCGACCCTCAAGCCTGCTCCGCCATTCAATAAGTTCTTGGTTGAACTGATTATTCCACATTTCCACCTACCCCCAATAACCTTTCACCTACTTGCTTATCAAGAATCTATCTACCTCTGCCTTTGAATATTTCTAAGACTCTGCTCCCACTGCCTTTTGAGTGTAGGAAAGCATGCCAGGAACAGCACCAGGAATACCTCAAAATGAGGTGCCAACCCAGGAGTACTTGTGTGCCAAACAGCTTAAGCAGCATCCCACAACCAATGTATCAGATCTAAGCTGTGCAGTCCTGCCACATCCAATTGTGAATAGTGGTGGACAATTAAACAACTAACTGGAGGAGGTGGCTCCACAAATATCCCCATCCTCAGTGATGGGGGAACCCAGCACATCAGTGCATAAGAAAAGGCTGAAACATTTGCAACAATCTTCAGCCACAAGTGCCAAGTGGATGATCAATCTCAGCCTCCACCTGAAGTCCACAGCATCACAGATGCCAGTATTCAGCCATTTTTATTCACTCCGCGTGATATCAAGAAACGACTGAAGGCACTTGATACTGCAAAGGCTAAGGGCCCTGGCAAAATTCCAGCAATAGTACTGAAGACTTGTGCTCCAGAACTAGCCACGCCCCTAGCCAAGCTGTTCCAGTACAGTTACAACAATGGCATCTACCTGGCAATGTGGAAAATTGCCCAGCTATGTCCTCTACACAAAAAGCAGGACAAATCCAATTTGGCCAATTAACGCCCCATCAGTCTACACTTGATTATCTGTAAAGTGATGGAAGGGGTTATCGACAGTGCTATGAAGCAGCACTTGCTGAGCAATAACCTTCTCAGTGATGCTCAGTTTGGGTTCCTCCACGGCCACTCAGCTCCTGACCTCACTATATCCTTGGTTCAAACATGGACAAAAGAGCTGAACTCATGAAGCGAGGCAAGAGTGACTGCCCTTGACATCAAGGCAACATTTGAGCGAGTATGGCATCAAGGAGCCCTAGCAAAATTGGAGTCAATGGGAATCAGGGGGAGAACTCTCTGCTGGTTGGAGTCATACCTAGCACAAAGGAACATGATTGTGGTTGTTGGATGTCAAATATTTCGGCTCCAGGACATCACTGCAGTAATTCCTCAGGGCAGTGTCCTGGGCCCAACCATCTTCAGCTGCTTCATCAATGACATTCCTTCAATCATAAAGTCAGAAGTGGGGATGTTCACTGATGATTGCACAATGTTCAGCACGATTCATGACTCATCAGATACTGAAACAGTGTGTGCAGAAATGCAGCAAGACCTGGACAATATGCAAGCTTGGGCTGATAAGTGGTAAGTAACATTCGGTACCACACAAGTGCCAGGCAATGACCATCTCCAACACGAGAGAATCTAACCATCACCCCCTGACATTCAATGGCATTACGATCGCTGAATCCCCCTTTAACTGGGGGTTACCATTGACCAGAAACTGAACTGAGTAGCCATATAAATACTGTGGCTACAAGAAGTCAGAGGCTAGGAATCGTGGGCAAGTAACTCACCTCCTGACTCCCCAAAGCCTGACCACCATCTACAAGGCACAAGTCAGCAGTGTGATGGAATACTCTCCATTTGCCTGGATGGGTGCAGCTCCAACAACACTCAAGAAGCTCGACACCATCTGGACAAAGCAGCCCACTTAATTGGCATCCCATTTACAAAACATTCACTCCCTCCATCATGGACACACAGTGGCAGAAGTGTGTACCATCTACAAGATGCACTGCAGCAACACACCAAGTTTCCTTCAACAGCACCTTCCAAACCCACGACATCTACCACCAGAAGGACAAGGGCAGCAGATGCACGAGAACACCACAACCTGCAAATTTCCCTCCAAGCCATACACCATCCTGACTTGGAACTATATCGCCATTCCTTCACTGTTGCTGGGTCAAATTCCTGGTCCTTCCTTCCTAACAGCACTACGGGTGTACTTACCCCACATAGGCTGCAGCGGTTCAAGGAAGCAGCTCACCATCTTCTTCTCAAGGGCAATTAGGGATGGGCAATAAATGCTGGCCTAGCCAGCGACGCCCACATCTCATGAACGAATAAAAAAGTGGTCAGCAAATTCTGTCACCTTAGGTCCATGGTGACAGACAACCTGCCCCTCGATGCAGAGCTTGATACACGCATAGGCTAAACAGCGACCACCTTTGGCCAACTCATGAAACGCAGATGGGATAACACCAGGCTGATAGTTTATAAGGCCTGTGCTCTCAGCACCTTGCTGTACGGCTGTGAAACATGGGTGACTTACAGCTACCAGGAAAAGCAGCTCAATAATTTCTATCTTCACTGTCTGTGGTATATGATGGATATACCCTTACAGGAGAAAATCACAAATGTGGCAGTCCTCTCAAAGGCAGAGCTCCCGAATGTTTTGGCTCTAATCAGAGGCGGCTTCTGTAGATCGGACACATCTGCAGGATGGAAGACTGTTTGCATACCCAAGGACCTTCTGTACAGTGAGATTGTCGCGGCCAGATAACCAGTGAGGTGTCCAAAACTCTGCTTCAACGATGCTTGGAAGCGTGACATGAAGGCCCTAAAGGTCGACTATTCCACCTGGGAGTCACTGGCTGGAGAAAGAGGGGAATGGCAACACATCCTGTGGACTGGTGTGCACTACCATGACAAGTTGCGACAGCAGCATGGCAACAGACGCCAACATCAAAAACACCAACTCACAGGGTCACTTGGCAGCTTCACATGCAGCACTTGTGGCAGAAATTGCCCCTCAAGGATTGGCCTCAACAGCCATCAGCAAAGGTGCACCAAGAGAAGACATTCCACCTTAAAGAATTGTTTGTTGCCTGTCCAAAGCACAGTATGACTGTAACTTGCATATTTTTACATATTTTAATCACATTCAGTTAAGACATAATTCACTTATAATTTGTTATTTGTTTTTAGGATATGGACAATACAGGCAAGACCAGTCATTCTCAGTGACCCTGAGGTTGTGGTGGTGGGCGACCTTCTTGCGCCGCTTTGAGTCCGTGGTAACAATGTTAGGTATGGAATTACAGGATATTGTACCAGTGAGAATGAAGGAATAATGGTAAATGTACACATCAGGATGGTGTAAGAGTTGGAGGAGAATTTGGAGATGATCTTCCTTTGACATTTCTGTTGTTCCTTCTGATAGTGGAGGTTGAAGGGAGAAAGATCTTGTCAAAGTAACCTTGGCAAGTTGCTACAACGCTTTCTGTAGATCATACGCTCTGCAGCCACAGTGGAGGCACTGGATACAGATTCCAACAAAAAAAGGCAGGCTTGGCTAGCATCCATGCAGGTTCTCATATCAACAACTTTTATTGGGAGGAAATGAGTAGAGTTAAGGGAGAAGTTGCTCAATGCAAGAACAAGTTCAGTAAGGCAGAGGAAGATGAGGGTGGATTGGGACTGGTTGGACCTCCATTCAAGGAAGAAGCAGAGCTCCCTCAGGCCCTTCTGACGGGGGAAGTTAACTGCTCTTTCCTGGACGATGTTGAGTTTCTCGAATACTGTTGCAACTGCACCCATTCTGGCGAGTGCTGACTATTCCATCACATTCCTGGTCTGAGCCTTGGAGATGGCAAACAGGCTTTAAGGAGTTAGGAAGTGAGCCACTTGTTAGCAGTATCCAGCCTCTCCCCGTTCTAATACCCGAGGTGTTGATATGACCAGTCAGTTTAGCTTCTGGTGCATGGTGGTCCGCAACATTAGGACACTAACAAAGTCAATGTGAGGTAGATTGGTAGTTCTCCTGTGGCGGCACAGTGGTTAGCACCACAGCCTCACAGCTCCAGAGACCCAGTTCTGGGTACTGCCTGTGCGGAGTTTGCAAGTTCTCCGTGTCTGCATGGGTTTCCGCCGGGTGCTCCGGTTTCCTCCCACCTCCAAAAGACTTGCAGGTTTGTAGGTAAATTGGCCATTGTAAATTGCCACTAGTGTAGGTAGGTGGTAGGAGAATGGTGGGGATGTGATAGAGAATATGGGATTAATGTAGGATTAGTATAAATGGGTGATTGTTGGTCGGCACAGACTCGGTGGGCCGAAGGGCCTGTTTCCGTGCTGTATCTCTAAATAAAATTTTTTTAAATAAATAAAAATAAAAATCATGATCAGGTACTTACATGGCACAAATTTTACCTATTTGTCAGTTCAAGCGTGGATGTTTACCCAGGTCTTCCAACCTTTCGCTAGACCATGGCTCCAGTACCAAACATCAAGCTTGTACTGACCTCAGCTCCTCGGAAGATCTTTTCTCGACAGCCTCCAACCTCAGTCTCCCCAAAGTCTCACAGCATGCTTCTACCTCCTTCCCAAGATCGACAAACAGGACTGACCTGGTAGACCCAATGTTTCAGCCTGTTCTTGCTCCATAGAGCTTATTGCTTCCTACCTCGGCTCTATTTTGTTCTCCCTTTGCCCAGCCTCTTCCCACCTACATACACAACACTTCCGAGCCCTCCGTCACTTCAACAGTTTCGAGATTCCTGGTTCGAATCATCTCCTTTTCATCACTGATGTCCAATCCCTCCATTCCCCCACCAGAAGGGCCTGAGGGAGCTCTGCTTCTTCCTTGAATGGAGGTCCAACCAGTCCCAATCCACCCCCATCTTCCTCTGCCTTGCTGAACTTGTTCTCAAATTGAGCAACTTTTCCTTTAACTCTGCTCATTTCCTCCCAATAAAAGTTGTTGCTATGAGAACCCGAATGGGTCCAAGCCAAGCCTGCTGTTTTTGTGGGGTACGTGGAACATTCTTCGTTCCAGTCCTTCTCAGGGCCTCTCCCACTTTTTCTGGTACATTGATAACTATATAGGTGCTATTTTCTGTTCTCACCCTGAACTGGAAATTTTCAATAAATTCTGCTTCCAATTTCCTCACTTTCACATTTTTTTTAAATATTCATTCATGGGGTGTGGGCATCGCTGGCTAGGCCAGCATTTATTGCCTATCCCTAATTGCCCTTGAGAAGGTGGTGGTGAGCTGCCTTCTTGAACCGCTGCAGTCCATGTGAGGTAGGTACACCCACAGTGCTGTTAGGAAGCGAGTTCCAGGATTTTGACCCAGCGATAGTGAAGGAACGACGATATAGTTCCAAGTCAGGATCGTGAGAGACTTGGAGGGGAACTTGCAGGTGGTGGTGTTCCCATGCATTTGCTGCCCTTGTCCTTCTAGTTGGTAGAGGTCGTGGGTTTGGAAGGTGCTGTCTAAGGAGCCTTGGTGCATCTTCAACACTTACCTTGTCAACTTCTCTGCCACCATTTCTGGGAATTAGCTATTAACTAAAAGTCAACAGACTCCAACAGTTACTTTGACTACACATCTTCCCACCCTGCTTCCGCCAAGAACTCCATTTCAATCTCCGTCGCATCTGTTCTAACGATGCCACCTTCCATACCAGTGCTTTAGCTCTGTCTTGCTTTTTTCCTCAACCAAGGATTCCTTTCCACCGTGGTTGACATTTCCCATGCTTCTGCTCTCATCCCTCCCCTCCCTCCCAGAACCACAATAAGGTTCCTCGTGTTCTCACCTTCCAACCCCACATTCAACGGATCATCCTACACCATTTCCACCACCTCCAGTGTGATGCCGCCACCAAAGACATCTTTCCCTTTCCTTTCAGCATCCCAAGGAGACCATTCCCTCCAGGCCACCCTGGTCCATTCCTCAATCACTCCCAATTCCCCTTCCCACAGCACCTTTTAATGCGACCACAGGATATGCAACACTTGCCCTTTTACCTCCTCTTTCCCACTGTCCAGGGCCTCAAACACTCCTTCCAGGAGAAACAGTGATCTACATACTTTTTTCAATTTAATATACTGGATTTGCTGCTCGTAATGAGATCTCCTTTACGTTGGGGAGATCAAAAGTAAACTGGGTGACCAGTTTGTGGAACACCTCCATTCAATCTGCATGTATGATTCCGAGCTTTCGGTCAACTCTCGTTAATTCTCTGCCCCACTCACACACTGACCTCTGTCCTCAGCTCCTACACTGTTCCAATGAAGCTCAATGTAAGCGCAGGGAACAGGACCTCATTTTTCGGTGAAGCACTTTACAGACTTTCGGACTAGAATTCAATGATGAATTAAATAATTTTATATCAAAACCTCTGCCCCCAGTTTTTTGGACAGCTGTTGTTAGTAACTATGTTGCTTTTCCTATTTGCACCTCCTTTGGATCCATCTTTGTTTCTTTGCTTGTCCCAATACCATCGTCTTCTGGTCTGCACCATCCTCTTTTGACATTTAATCTCCCCTGCCTTTGTTTACCTGCACCTGACTTTCTTTGCTTACAACCTCTCACATCTCTAACTTTTCCCAGTTCTGACTAAAAGTCATCAATCTGAAACGTTAACTCGGTTTCTCTGTCCACAAATGCTGCCCGACCTGCTGAGTATTTCCAGCATTTTCTGTTTTCATTTACCCAGGTCCTGTTGTAGGATGGCATGGGCTATATCATTACTAGAAGAGTTGATGAAGAACCAAACACTGTGCAATTGTCAGCAGGAAGTCCCACTTCTGAACTTATGATAGAAAGAATGTCATTGATGAAGATTGTTCACCCAAAGATACTTCCCTGAAGAACTTCAGTAATTGCTCAGGGGTGCTATGACAATAACACAACAATCCTACTCTGCATCAAGTAGGACTCCAGCAACAGACGGGCATTTCTTTTGATTCCAGCTAATGATATTTCTTGGTGTCATACTCGGTCAAATGCTGCCTTGATGTCAAAGGCAGCTGCAGTTACTTCCCCTCACACTTAGCTCTGGCACTCATGTCTAGATCAAGGCTGTGCTAAGATTTGGAATTGAGTCATTCCAGCAAAACCTAAAGAAAGTGTAAGCACAGGTTATTGGTGAGTAGTTGTCTGCTGTGACTCAGTTGGTAACACTCCTTCCTCGAGTCTGAAGGCTGTGGGTTCCCATCCCATTCTAGGAATTTGAGCACAAAGATCTGGTACTGAGGGTCCGCTGCACTGTCAGGGGTGCTGCCTTTCAGGTGAGAAGTCAAACCAAGGCCCTATCTGCCAGTTCAGGCGGATGTAAAAAGATCCCATGGCACTATTCAAAGAGCAGGGGATTAATCCCAGGTGCCCTGGCCAATATTTATCCCTCAACCCAACATCACAAAGAGAGATTATTTGGTCATTATTGCATTGCTGTTTGTAGGAGCTTGCTGTGCACAAATTGGCTGTGTTTCTCACACTGCAACAGTGACTACACTTCAAAAGGTACTTCATTGGCTGTAAAGTACTTTGGGATGGCTGCTAGTCATGGAAAGGCGCTATATAAATGCAGCTCTTTTTTCAGGTGTCACATGACGTAACAATTGACTCCATCCATCAGCTGGGAAGAGGCTGACAGGGTGGTAGTTCGGCCAGGTTAGATTTATCACTTTTTTTTTTGTAGATAGGACTTACCCACGCAATTTTACTTATCAGGTAGATGCCAATATCACAGATGTACTGCAACAGCTTGCATAGAGGGGTAGCTAGCTCTGATGCATGGGTGTCCAGAAACAGATGGGTTGTTGTCAGAGCCCATGACTTCAGTTGTATCCAGCGCAGTTTACTACTTTTTAAATGTCATGTACAGTCAACCAAACTGGCTGAATACAAACATCCATGACGACAGGGTCCTCGGGAGGAAACCAAATATCATCCACTTGATATTCCCAGATCCTAGGAACTTCTCTCACTGCTCGTAAACCTACTGGATCATATTCTCTGCATTCCCTCATCCCAGGGTCACCCCCAATTCTCTCAAGCTCTAAAACTTCCTCAGCCAATCTCATAACACTATCCCAGTGATTCAGCATCTGCCGCAGTGTTATCAGTCTCTGCAATCCCCAACCTTCAAAAAACCACAAGACTCCAAGAAGTTCAGCACTGAAGATTGCAAGTCCCCTTTCCAGTGCTCCCAGGACTGTTCCCAATGATAGTAAGACAGCATCCCTGACATAATAACCCTGTTCATGGTCAAGGGAAATCCAAGAGTAAAAAATAAAAGAGGTTGAAGGAGCCTACAACCTTGATCCATGACTGAAATAATTCTTTGTACATTATAAACAGGATAGAAATGTCATACCTATGTTGTAAAATAATTAATGAATGAGTTGATGACAGTTGCACAATCTTCAGATTTGGCAATGACTACTTGAGGCTGCTTGGCTAACTGTCCTGTTACTGGCACCCATTTTATGTTGCTCTTACAATAGGCAAAGCAGATAATCCAATTTACTTAAACCATTAACCTTACAAGTTCCATGTCTGTCTTGGGTACTTGCTCGGGTACAGCCAGGCTGGCCACTCCCATTAGCAGTCTAATGTTTAGATGTGTACCCGTACTTCCCAAAATCTAACATAGTAACGTAACCCAGGAGTATCTGACCTGTATATGATGTCTTTTGCACATGCCCTGGTGAATGTATCTCCAATCTTTCTGAAGGTAGACTAAAACAACTAGCAAGATGAGGCCAGAGAGAAATCATTAATTTCACAGATTGCAAGTGCATATACAAAGTAAACAGTCAAAGCAAATTACACTTATTTAGCTGAATTTCACCTCGCTTCTATAAAGGGAAACTAAATAAGCATGCGCCCTTTTTGTTTCTTCAGTTGACTTACTCAAATGTAGAATATCTTGGAATCAGACTAACCCCACTACAAAAACAGATTTGCATTTTAGTTTCCAGCTCCAAGTCTCAGGCCCACAACCACTTGTTTTAAAACCTGGATGGCGTGAGTATGTTTGTCCCCATCTCTACCTTCCCATCCAACTGTGATTGGTCAGTGATTTGCCAATAGGCCCGTCAATAAAACTGACTTCCTCTTCACCCCACCATCAGCTGGGGTTTGAAGAAAATATTCTCTACTGGTCTAAAAATTAATATGAGTCACCCTGTCTTGTGGGCCTGGGACGAGATAATTGACCCTAATATCAGTCTGGTATTGCTACGGACAGAATTGACAAGAGAACTGAAACCAGAGTTCTTTTCCATTTACTGTCTGCAATCATTATGTTTTTGACAAGGAAGTTGTGCGAGTTTCTTAACCAGAGTGTATGGCCAATTTGAATAATTAGCAGCTTGCTTTTCGTGGGTTTAAATAAAGAGGATTATTTTTATTCACCCGTTCAACCCAAAAGTCCAATGCTGCATCACTCACCACTCTCACACACACAGTTGAGAAGGAAAGCCATGAAAAGGATCATGCACTTTCACAAATTACAAGCAAATGAACAGTTCATTAGTCACGTGATTTGGTTCATCTTGGGGAAAGGGCAAGCGTTGCGGGCCTGGTGAGGAAGGTGTTAGCACTCCTGAAATATCGTTGGGTGCATTCGATAGCTGGAACTGTATATCGAAGTCTTTACAGGATTCTCTCTAAGAGGTGTATATTCAGCAGGTCATGAAGTTAGTTGTTTGCAGACTTACTTACTACAAGTTGGTTTTCTGTACAGGTGGACTTAAAAGGAACAGGATCAGAGACTTTAAGATGTTACAGTCTCCAGTTCTTTTAAGGCACAATGGTACTGCCTGGTCTGCTTTCTGCAGTCTGTATTTTAAAGATTTTTTAAAAAGGAAACCAACATGGCTGCCCCACCATGTGCCTGCTCACTGTTCCTTTTCCAAATACTGTGGGGTCTAGGTTGATTAGCCTCATCCTGTTTATTGTTTTAAGACATCCATCCTGTGGAGGGTTAAGACAATCACCTTCTTTGTTTCAGGAGAAAACTATCCATTCAGAAATGTCTCCCTATGATTTCAAAACAGGCGTTGATGATACCTGTTAGTTTGGAAGGTAGTCTTTTGCCCTTGCAGATAATGAGTCAGTTCCTGAATACACAAGTCAAGGTCAGCTGACCTTCAGTGGCCATCTCTGCAGCCCATGTTCAGTTTAAATTAAGTTTTATCTTTGGCCTCCTTGTCGAGAGACAATGGGTAAAAACCTAGAGGTGGACAGTGGTTTGTGGAGCAGCGCCTGCCGCGGCTATAAAGGCCAATTCTAGACTGACAGACTTTTCCACAGGCGCTACAGATAAAATTGGTTGTCGGGGCTGTTACAAAGTTAGCTCTCTCCTTGCGCTCTTTTTCCTGCCAACTGCTAAGTCTCTTCGACTCGCCACCCCTTAGCCCCGCCTTTATGGCTGTCTGCCAGCTCTGGCGATCACTGGCAACTGACTCCCACGACTTGTGGTCAAGGTCACAGGACTTCATGTCGCGTTTGCAGACGTCTTTAAAGCGGAAACATGGACGGCCGGTGGGTCTGATGCCAGTGACGAGCTTGCTGTACAATGCATCCTTGGGGATCCTGCCATCTTCCATGCAGCTCACGTGGCCAAGCCATCTCAAGCGCCGCTGGTTCAGTAAGGTGTAGATGCTGGGAATGTTGGCTGCTTCGAGGACTTCTGCATTGGAGATACGGTCCTGCCACCTGATGCCAACGATTCTCTGGAGGCAGCGAAGATGGAATGAGTTGAGACGTCGCTCTTGGCTGACAAACGCTGTCCAGGCCTCGCTGTCATAGAGCAAGATACTGAGGACACAGGCTTGATACACGCAGACTTTTGTGTTCCGTGTCAGTGTGCCATTTTCCCACGCCCTCTTGGCCAGTCTGGATATAGCAACGGACGCCTTTCCCATGCACTTATTGATTTCTGAATTGAGAGACAGGTCACTGGAGATAGTTGAGCCTAGATAGGTGAACTCTTGAACGATTTCCAGAGCGTGGTCGCCGATATTGATGGATGGAGCATTTCTGACGTCCTTTCCCATGATGTTCGTTTTCTTGAGGCTGATGTTTAGGCCAAATTCATTGCAGGCAACCGCAATTCTGTCCATGAGTCTTTGCAGACACTCTTCTGTGTGAGATGTTAATGCAGCATCATCAGCAAAGAGGAGTTCCTTGATAAGGACTTTCCATACTTTGGTCCCCAGCGAGTTAACATCCGTAGCACTGAAAGTAGTCAGAGGCGCTGCACAAAGAACAGCCAGGCGCTGTGCAAATGACTACTGGCAACACCTATGTAGTCGTATTCAGCTGGCCTCCGACACCGGAAACATAAGAATGTATGATGGCATTGAAAGAGCTTTTGGTCCAACCATCAAGAAGATCGCCCCCCTCAAGTCTAAATCAGGGGAAACGATCACTGACCAACACAAGCAAATGGACCGCTGGATCGAGCACTACCTATAACTGTACTCCAGGGAAAATGTTGTTTCTGAGACTGCCATCAATGCAGCCCAGTCTCTGCCAGTCATGGATGAGCTGGATGAACAGCCAACAAAATCAGAACTCAGTGATGCCATTGATTCTCTAGCTAGTGGAAAAGCCCCTGGAAAGGGTGGCATTACTCCTGAAATAATCAAGACTGCCAAGCCTGCTATACTCTCAGCACTCCATGAACTGCTTTGCCTGTGCTGGGATGAGAGAGCAGTACCACAGGACATGTGCGATGCCAATATCATCACCCTCTATAAGAACAAGGGTGACCACGGTGACTGCAACAACTACCGTGGAATCTCCCTGCTCAGCATAGTGGGGAAAGTCTTCGCTCGAGTCATTTTAAACAGACTCCAGAAGCTGGCTGAGTGTGTCTACCCTGAGACACAGTGTGGCTTTCAAGCAGAGATCCACCATTGACATGGTGTTCTCCCTTCGCCAGCTACAGGAGAAATGCCGTGAACAACAGATGCCCCTCTACGTTGCTTTCATAGATCCCATCAAAGCCTTTGACCTCGTCAGCAGACGTGGTCTCTTCAGACTACTAGCCAAGATCGGATGTCCACCAAAGCTACTCAGTATCATCACCTCATTCCATGACAATACGAAAGGCACAATTCAGCATTGCAGTGCCTCATCAGACCCCTTTCCTATCCTGACTGGCATGAAACAGGGCTGTGTTCTGGCACTTACACTGTTTGGAATCATCTTCTCATTGCTGCCCTCACATGCATTCAAGTCTTAAGAAGGATTTTTATCCACACAAGATCAGACGGCAGATTGTTCAACTTTGCCCGCCTTAGAGCGAAGATCAAAGTACGGAAAGTCCTCATCAGGGAACTCTAAATTAACCACATTGGACATTAAAACAAAAGGGAAAATTCATTTCCAAAAGATGTTATGCTGAATATAGTCCATGTTTAAAGTTATGAATAGGACATGCCTGCACTGGGCATGACACATATAAACCGCTGGGCTGAGACAGTCTACAAACTGACCTCTTCATTGCAACTGGTGACAGAAAAGTAACTGAAAATTCACTGACAAATAACACAAGCAAAACTCAATTCCAAAATCCTTACAGTGAAGAAAAAAATAAACTCCCAAAACATGATAAAGCATTTTTTGTTACTAAAAAAAAGTCAATTATTTATCTATTTTAAACGCTCAAAGCAAAAAGGATAGAACTCTAAAGTGGGTGCAGTAACATATACTTGGGGGTATATGTACACAAATCATTGAAGGTGACAGGGCAGGTTAAGAAAGTGGTTAATAAGGCATATGGGATCCTGGTCTTTATAAAAATAGTGTTATGGACAGGTGGGTCATGGCATGGCTGGTTTCCACTGGGCACCTCCCAAATGTCCACAGGTAGTATTTTGTTTAAATTAGTGTTTCAGCCCATGTTTTGTTGGACAAATAAACAGACAGTGACAGGTTTTCTCATGAATTTAAAAACAGAAGATTAAATATTTAAACAGTAATCACCCAAAGTGTTGGCAACACCACCCACGCACGCATTGATTCACTCTCTCATACATACTCAAGAGAAGATAAAAGGTAAGAGGCATTAAGAGATCAATGTGTAAGTCTGTTGTTCTCAAGAAAAACCTATGGGATCGTCTTTGAAGGTAAGTTTTAAAGTTGCAGGCCTGTTAGCTGGTCATCTTCCACTTGCTGGGCTGTCGAAGTCTCCTGTCAGACAACACTTCGGTTTGAAGATGGTGCTGGTATCACTTAGTTCAATTTTCACAGCTGGAGGAGTTATTCAAAAGGTACTTTCTTACTTCCCTGCTGCAGTTGGCTGCCAACTTGTTTCAGCAGGGTTCAAATGTCTTAGTTGGAATTGATTTCTCTCTCTCTGCCTTGTGCGGAATTCAAGATGGCTTTCGATGTTCGCTCTGTGGGTGGAGATCCCAGACTGATGATCTTGATGTTTTTATGGCTAATGACTCTCTTCGTTCTCCAAAAAAGTTACCTTTAAAAGGTAAACTCATAAATGTTAGTTTCGCCCATGTGACTTTAGGCTTTTGGTTCTGGCAGGGCAATAAACTGGTTTCTGATCTTAGCCTATTTTGATGGGAGGCATGTTCACCCCTCGTTGTAGTGATTGTAGATGGAGACAGAGCATCCGCTAATACCTTTGTTACAGCTCATTTTGTGGACAGCACACATCCATGTGTGATGAGCTGTTCAATTTCAATGTAAACAGGGTTAATAAGTTTCAGTTCCAGCAGACATGGATGTATATTTCAGTGCAGGAGAAGGTCTGTATCATGTCCTCCATCTTGAAGGCAAGTATACCAGTCTTTTAAAAAAAAAAAAATAAAAGTCTTCGGTGTATTTCATGATGAAAGTGCTTTTTTTTTGAGGATTTTATATTTTAGTGGGGACATTGGTTTATTTGGGCAAACTGAAAAGACTCCATTTATTTTTTTTCACAAGGATCACCGTGAGGTTTTGTTTGAAAACATAATTTACTGGAAATCACATGACTTAAGCTCAATAAACAGAAACCTTGGTGACTCGGGGGAGATGTTTACAGAGAAGTAGCATGTCAAGATTTATAGTGGTCAGGTGGTTCTGACTTGCTGTTTTGATTCAGTTGGGGTGTGGACTGTGTTTGAAGGCAGTTGGAAATCAACCTGCCAAGGGAGAAACACCCATCTCATCTTTCCTGCACCTCTCTAAGAGGCCTGGAGAAATCCCGTGTGTCAGCTCTCCTTTCTCTACCTCTTTGAAAAACCTGCAAATCCAGAATGGAATAACTGAAACCCCTGATGCCACACTTCTCCTGGAAAGCCTACCAGACTACTTCTCAACATCTCCAGAACGAATTGCTCCAGAGAAGATCTCAGTGATCCAACTCCGTATACCCGGACGCCAGACCAAAAGGGATAACAGACATCCATCCATATCTTTTTTTTTCAAGAATTAGCAAGCATTTAACCTAAGTTTTTTTTGTAAAAGAGCTCTGCAGAGAAATTCTCTTTTTCAGTTAACAAGTGAGCATGCGAGAGAGTGAGGGGCTAAGGTAAAAAGGGAATTTACATATTTCAATCTGTGTTAATGCTTTGCATTGTTACTGGATAAGTCTTGTTTTATAATAAACTGATAATTTTGTTGGTTATTAAACCTGGTTGGTGTATTTTATTCAGGGATAAAAAGTAGGAGTATATGATTACCCATATGGGTACCTGAGTAAACATTTAAATATATGGTGTGAACTGTGGAGAAGTGAAACTAGAAAAGACAGTGCACACCTCCCACCTTGGTCGTAACAACTTCCATCGCTGCACTTCCCATGAGCACGATAAGAAACGTAGCATACAAAAGCAAGGAAATTTTGATGAAACTCAATAAAACACTGGCTCAGCCTCAACTGGAATATTGTGTCCAATTCTGGGCACCGCACTTTAAGGCGACATTAGAGAGGGTGCAAAAAAGATGCACAAGAATGGTTCCAGTGATGATGGACTTCAGTTATGTGGATACATTGCAGACACGGTTCTCCTTAAAGAGAAGGCTGAAAGGAGATTGTTTGAGGTCTTCAAAATCATGAGGGGTCTGGACAGATAGGGTAGATAGGGAGAAACTGTTCCCATTAGCAAGAGAGTAGAGAACCAGAGGACTCCAATTTAAGGTGAACGGAAAAAGAACCAAAAGTGGCATGAGGAAAACTTTTTTTTAATGCAGCAAGTGGTTAGGATCTGAAATGCATTGCCTGAGAGCATGGTGGAGACAGATTCATTCGCGGCTTTCGAAAGACAATTGGATAATTATCTGAGAGAAAACATTTGCATGGCAATGGGGAAAGGACGGGAGAGCGGAACTAACCGAGTTCCTCTTGCAGAGAGCCAGCACGGACACTACAGACTAAATAGCCTCATGATGTGCTGTAACCATTCTATGATTCTATTAAGCCATGAAATGGAAAAAGGGAGATGGCTAAAGATAAAAACTGCCAGATTTTAACAACTATTTTCCTGATGCAAATCTACTTCTGGACGTGCTACACTGAAGGTGGAAGTACTAGTTTCACATCATTTTAATTTATAGGCCACTGCAATTAAACTATGAGTGAAGAATCACAATTTCCCCAATTGTGCTAACTAAACAGTGATTGGAAAATAAGTTTGCCTGAAAAAAAGCAGGATCTTAAGTGATAATATCCACAATATTGAGCACATGAATAATTGGCATCTAAGGTTGTGAGGGAATCAGCTTTGCGTGCAAGTTTCAGTAAAGGGCAGAGTTAGAATTTCAGTACAAAAGGCCATTTCCAAATCGCTTTTCAATTTTCTCCCCAGCTGCCAAATTTCTCTTTACGGTTTATTATTTGTTCCAATGTTCCTTCCTCACAACACTACCACCAATGGGTTCCCCAATGAAGATGGCAGATGCTTTGCAGATAAGGCTATTCTGTGTCCACCTGCCCCAAAATAAATACACACAACCAGACCAAGGTGCACACACCTTACTTTGGTAGAGGATCAGTGAATGCAGAAACTCCCATATCCAAGGGATACTGTGGTAGAAGAAATAGCGCAAATATGTGAAAGCCTAACCATAATGATGGAAGATTTTCATATACATTCCAATCACACTACATCATGCCTTAAGTGATACAGCATGTCAGAGTGATCAACAGCGAACATATCATACTTCCCAATAACCATGGAGAACTGTGCAATAGTATGGTAAATAGGGCCATATTTCTAACAACCATCTCGTGCAGCACCACTTCAGGAGTTAAACAAGGGGTGAGATGCTGGACTGCTCTATCGTTGGCTGGCATACTGGTACCAGCACACCAAGCTTTTTTCCCCTCATTTCAATTCTTGGCCCTTGCCCTTCTCCTCCTCTGTTAGCCTCTGTAAAGGCTGTCAACAGTATTCTGAGCTTTTTCTAACTTCACAAGTATTTTTACCACCCCTGTTGGCCATTTGCTTTAAACAGATCACAACCTTTTAAATTTCCACCTGCACCATCAGCATATTTCCCCCCACACATCCAACTGTGCATCTGGAGCTTTGTATATTTAAAGTGTAGGCTGACCATTGAAAACATGGGTGCACACCCTCTATGGCAATAATATCCTTCCTAAGGTAAGGGGACCAAAATTGTAAAGTACTCCAAGTACGGTCTAACCAAGGTTCTATACAATTGAAGTAAGACTTCACTACTCCTGTACTCAAATCCTCTTGCAATAAAGCCTAACATGCCATTAGCCTTCCTAAATGCTTGCTGCACCTGCATGTTAGCTTTCAGTGACTTATTGACAAGGACACCCAGGTCCCTTTGTCCATCTACACATTCTAACCTCTTACCATCTAAGAAATACTCTGCATATCCATTCTTCTTACCAAAATGTATACCCTCACATTTTTCCACATTATACTCCATCTGCCACGATCTTGCCCACTCACTGTGTCCAAATCCCCTTGAAGCCGCTTTGCATCTCCCTCACAACACACATTCCCAGCTAGTTTTGTGTCATCCGCAAACTTGGAAATATTCATTTCGTCCCCACATTTAAATCATTGATCTATATTATGAACAGCTGAGGCCCAAGTACTCACCCCTGCAGTACCCCACTAGTCACAGCCTGTCAATGCAAGAATGACCCGTTTATTCCTATTCTCTGTTTTCTGCCTGGTAACCAACCCTTAACCCATGCCAATATATTAACTCCTATCCCACGTGTTTTAGTTTTGCTAACCAACCTCCTGTGGCGGACTTTATCAAAAGCCTTCTGAAAATCCAAGTATACTACGTCCACTGACTCCCCTTTACCAATTCTGTTAGTAACATTATCAAAAAACTCCAACAGGTTAGTCAAACATGAGTTCCCATCCATGTTGACTATGCCCAATCAGATCATTACCCAAGGGTCCATTTATCACATCCTTTAGAATAGATTCGAACATTTTCCCTACTACTGATGTAAGGCTAACAAAAAAAAAGCTCAAATTACCAAATGTACACAATATACACAATCGATAATGACACTTTTTGTTTATTCATCAGCACTGCAGAACTTGCCTACTTTCCTTTTGCTGGGTAAATCAAAAATCAATGGTCATCTCTTGACAGTTTGCTAACAGGTAGCCATAATTAAAATATTAAAGCGAGTTATTGCAGGTACACAGGGTTTTTGATTTAAAAAATCTTACAGCAAAGAAATAGTTAATAGTCCCAGCTCTTGATCTTCAAAATTGTAAGCTGAATTACAATGCTCCATAAGCCACACTGGAATCATGCAGTTGGAAGAGCTGTATAGCAAGGAGGCCAGTTACGTGGCAGGAAATAGAACTTTTGATGCCCAAAATTAGATTCAAGCCACATCAGGTATAGCACTGGCCAGTTGCAGTGTAAAAAAATCCTTCATTCAGTCCTAACCGTTTAAATATACTGCCCCCACTCCAGGATTGAGCACAAAAATTAAGGCGGACACTTCAGTACAGTACGGAGGGAGTGCTGCTCTGTCGGAAGCATGAGATATTAAACTGAGGCCTCATCTGCCCTCTGAGGTGAAAGGATTCCATGACACTATTTCAAAGATTAGCAAGATTATCCCGTGTGCTCACCAATATTTATCCTTCAACCAACACACAAAAGCAGATATTATCTCATTGCCGTATGTTGGACCTTGTGTGTAAATTGGCTGCCATGTTTCCTTCACTACAACAGGCATTTTTGTTGATTCATTCATGGAATAGGGGCCTCGCTGGCAAGGCCAGCATTTATTGCCCATCCCTAATTGCCTTTAAGAGGATGGTGGAGAGAGGCCAACTTGAACTGCTGCAGTCCATGTGGTGTAGGTACACCTGTAGTGCTGTTAGTGAGGGAGTTCTAGGATGTTAATCCAGCGATAGTGAAGGAACAGCAATATCTCTCCAAGTCAGGATGATGTCTGACTTGGAGGAGGACTTGTTCCCATACACTTGCTGGCCTTGTTCTTCTGGCTGGTAGAGGCTGCAGGTTTGGAAGGTGCTGTTGAAGCAGCCTTGGCCAGTTTCTGCAGTGCTTATTGTAGATGGTACACACTGCTGCCACTGTGCGGCAGTGCTGGAGGAGTGAATGGTTAAAGTGGTGTATGGGGGGCCAACCAGGCGGGATGCTTTGTCCTGGATGGCGTCGAGTTTCTTGAGCATTGATGGAACTGCACCCACTCCTGACTTGTGCCTTGTAGATGGTAGACAGGCTTTGGGGAACCGGGAGGTAAGAACTCGCCACAGTAGTTATACAGCTGGTCCAGTGAGGTTTTTGGTCAATGGTGACCCCCAGGATGTTAATAATGGGGATTTAGTGATGGCAATGCCATTGAATGTCAAGATGGGTAGGCTCTCTCTTGTTGGAGATGGTCATTGCCTGGCACTTGTGTGGCGTGAATGTTACTTGCCACTTATCAGCTTATAAACTATATGTAACTATACTTAAAGTACTTAATCAGCTGTAAAGCACTTTGGGGCGTCCCAAGGTCATGAAAGGTCTGTCTTTATATTTTTAACAGTATTTATTTGCAATGTATGTGATAAAGTAAAATGTTCTCAGGCACTACGGCCAGATAAGGTGGTCAGATGCCCAATGCCCCTTCTGAAGCAGTATTGGGAAGCCCACATTGAATGTTACGGCTAACAGAGCTGATTGACAGTCTAATTAGCAACATAAGGTGATTGATGCTGGAGAAGTTAAGCCAATGGAAGTGCAAAAGCACCATACTTGGCTAAAAAGTGTTTCAATTTGAGCAGAATTGGAAGTGAGGTTTATTCAAAGTACAGCAGGGACAGTGGCGCAGTGGTTAGCACCACAGCCTCACAGCTCCAGCGACCCGGGTTCGATTCTGGGTACTGCCTGTGCGGAGTTTGCAAGTTCTCCCTGTAACTGCGTGGTTTTTCGCCAGGTGCTCTGGTTTCCTCCCACAGCCAAAGACTTGCAGGTTGATAGGTAAATTGGCCATTATAAATTGCCCCTAGTATAGGTAGATGGTAGGGGAATTGAGGGAAGGTAGGGATGTGAGAGGGTAATGGGATTAATGTAGGATTAGTATAAATGGGTGGTTGATGGTCGGCACAGACTCGGTGGGCCAAAGGGCCTGTTTCAGTGCTGTATCTCTAAATAAAAAATAAATACACTTTAAATGGATAATGACACTGTTGTTAAACTTGGCTTCAAGGTGGGCTGCAGTCATACACCAGCTGGTGCCAAGCAGAAGTATATTAAGACTCCATTCTGGAGGTAATCTCTCACAACTTCCTAAGTAAATTTTTAGCCAAGAGAAAAGGTCTCAAACTACTATAGTTGGGCACTCAAAGGAATTTGATCTTCCCGCTCAATCTATCCATAACTTTGTTATGCAGCATCAGTAAATTGTAAGTGACCTGCTAATGATGAATTTCTCTCATTTTCCTGGTCTCTATCCAGATATTATTTTGAATAGCAGAGGAGCACAATGTGTTTTTCTTCAAGTGCAAGCTACCACATAGGAACAGGCAGCTCCCAGATGGACAAAAATGAACACCAACTATATCTAAAAGCACAGGCAAACTTTTAACCCCTCCTTCCCACCAATGCTACCTTAAAGCTTGAGGTATACAAGCTGCACAGTGCCAGCCTCTACTTGAATTTCTCTCTGCTCCAGAATGGGGAGGCACTTGGCCTCTGCTCTGTATGCCTGAACAGCTATCAGTAATTCAGCAATGCAGGAAACCACCACATCTCACAGCTTTATGACAACATATGCTGGGGCTCCAACATGCTGCACCACCAAAAGGTCTGCACTGAAATTTTCTCGAAATGATAGTTGAGAGTGATGAGCATGCATTCCTTCTATAACACTTGAAGTGTCTACCAAGATCAAAATTCTTGATCCATAACCAAAAGCAGTGTTTTCTGCCTCGTGACCAAAAAGAAAGCCCTGCAGACATATCCTCACCTTTCCCAAAGGCTCATGGCACAGCCACTAAAGAATTTTTAAATCCAAAATTAACAGGCCATTAAAGTGTAATCTTTTCCTATTTAAGAAAAAAGCATCCATGCAAATTGTCACGTCATATAACCAAATCAGATAAAAAAGTTGGGAGTTAAGTACTTCCAAAATTCAGTCTCAAACTTCCTAAAGTAGAAGCAAACTGAGAGTTTTAGAAGCATGGACCAGTTACAGTGTAGAAGGTAGCCCGTTCAGCCCGTCATATCCATGCCAACTCTCTGCAAGAGCAAGCAATCCCCCCCGCCTTTTCCGCATAGCCCTGCAAATTGTTTTCTATTCAGACAATTATCCAATTCCCTTTTAAAAGCAATGATTGAATCTGCCTGTACCACATTCTCAGGCAGTGCATTCCAGATCCTTAACCACTCACTGAGTAAAGTTTTCCCTCATGTCACCTTTGGTTCTTTTGCCAATAGTCTTAAATCAGTGTCCTCTGGTTCTCGACCTTTCTGCCAATGGGAACACTTTCTCCCTATTTACTCTGTCCAGACATCTTATAATTTTGAACACCTATATCAAAACTCCTCTCAACCTTCTCTTCTCTAAGAACAGCCCCAGCTTCTCCAATCCAACCACATAGCTGAACTCCTTCATCCCTGGAACCATTTGCATAAATCTTTTCTGCATCCTTTCTAATGCCTTCACATGCTTCCTCAAGTACGGTATCCATAATTGGACACAATACTCTAGTAGAGGGCGAACCGGTGTTTTATAAAGGTTCACGGTAACTTGCTTGCTTTTGTACTCCATGCCCTTTTAATAAAGCCCAATGTCCCAGGAATCTAAAACCCTCCCTGCAGCATCCCTCTAGCCACGTATTCATACGCTCCATCCTATTTCTATACTCACCGGCATGTGGCACCGGGAATAATCTGTGGACTACTACCTTTGAGGTTCTGCTTGTTACTTTCTTTCATAGCTCCCTTATTTCTACCTGCAAGACCTCATCCCTCTTTCTACCTGTCCTTGGTACCAATATGGACTACGACTCCTGGCTGTGCACCCCTCCTGCCTCAGAGTGCTCTGCAACCACTCAGTGACATTCTTGACCCTGGCACTAGAGTACTATCCTTGATTCATGTCTGCTGCCCCGGAAACGTCTGTCTGTTACTCTCACCATAGAATCCCCCATCATCCTCCTGTTTTCTCCCTTGTAAAAGGGAGCCAGCTGTGGTCTTGGCTCTGGCTGCACAGAGGAATCATCACTATCAGTATTCAGTTCGGCTGGACAGCAAGATGCACTCTGGGGTCTCCTGCACTACCTGCCTAGCGGTCATCCATTCCCGCTCTGCCTGCACATGCTTAAGCTGCAGGGTGACAGCATCCAGAAACATCCTATCCATGTACTTCTTAACCACGCGGATGCACCACAGTGATGCCAGTTGCTGCTCAGACTCCGAAACCTAAAGCTCAAACTCCTCCAGCTGGCAACACGTACTGCATGAGACGTTCCCTGGAGTTCCCACGTGGAAAAAGATGTATATCGAATGAAACTAAGGTGCCCTGCCTTGCCTCTATTAATTAGACCATTAACTGACCTAACACTTAAATAAATACACTCACCAATCAGCCCCTCCCTTGTGCTATCACTTTATGTTATAGGGAGGTTAAGTTAAATAAAATGTAAGACTTATTTAGACCAAATTTAAAACTTACCAAACTTAAAAACATATTAAGCAATTAATTAAATGTCTTAGTTTAACCCACTGCCCTCAGTAGAGAAATAAAGACAACAATAATACTCACCAGCCAATCATTTCCCCATTGCCCTGTAATGTCGCTCAATGTTTTTTTCACTGAATAAGCTACTGCCACTCAGGTCCACACTGTTTCCCCAACCCCACCCACCTCCCCCCCTCGCCACCCCAAGGACCCTTCTCTCTCGCTATACATGTTGCTGCTTCCAGTGATCAGCTCCGTGCTCTGTGCATCCAGGGTCCTGGTCTCTTTATTTATTGTTGCTGCCATCGCACCTCCTGCTGCTGCCACTCAGGTTCACGCTCTACGTGTCCATGTTCAGATTCCATTTACTGCGCAATTATGCTCTCAGTTTTGTTTAGCGTAAAGTTGCTTTGGGCATGCATCATCACAAAACTGCCGATGCAACTCACCACTAATGCCTTGGGGGTTCAAGACTCTCTACCAAGTGGGCTCCTTACACTAGTTTGAGTTTCCCAAGAGTGCAGTCCAAGTCCATCTACAAAGTTCTGGTTGACACCTCAAGATCAGAGGAACAGTACAATCTCAACAATACAAAGTTATTGCGGATGCGTAGTATCTGCATTGCAAAATTTAAAAAAAAATGGAGCGCTGCACACTATTTCACAATTACCACTACAAGCGAGAATATGCAGGGTTTTTTATTGATAAAAAAAAATACAGGGATCTCAGCACATCACCCTACTCAAGCAAATTTTTTTAAAAAGCCAGAATTTCTGCCCTTGATCATCTGGCTGCTCTAATGAAAAATTCATAGAAAGAATAGTCCATCAATACATATCATCTAGCAGCACATGTGAACGAACAGCAGCTACTGGAAAAGGTATTTGAAGGCATTCATGGAATCATACTCCAGCATGAATCAGTGCCTTCAGAAGAAGGAATGTGGCAAGTTAAAATATGTTACAAACAACACAAGGGCAGGATTGCCAAATTAAACTGAGACCTGGCTACAAACAATGCATGACTGGAAAATAAATATTCCACGTTATAAGGTCTTTAGAAAGGACAGGGAAATTGGAAGAGGAAAAGCAGCAATATTGATAAAGGACATTATTATAAACTTAGAGTATCAGTATGGGTGAGCAGGCAGTCGAACACTATGGTAGAATTGAGAAATAGAATGCAAGATTTTGGTGGGGCTTGTTCCAGATAGCACTGATAGAGGAGTGGGATACATAAACACAGAGATGAGAGAAGCTTGCTATGAGACATTTTAATTTTTACAGACTGGGGAAAGCACAACAAGCTCAAGTTCCAAAGGCAGCGGATTCCTGGAGTGTATTCAAAACAATTTTCTGCAACAATATGTTCTTGAACCAACAAAAGAATGGGCAATTTTAGATTCAGTAATAAATAATCCTGAATTAGTCAATAATCTAAACAGTAAGGGAACATCTAGCTCACGGTGACCATAATATGATAGAATTCATTATCAGGTTTGAGAGAGAAGGGTGACTCACAAACCAAGATTACAAGTTTGACTTTGGAGGGATGAGGCAAGAATTGACCACAATAGACTAGACATAATTATTAACAGCTAAAACTATGGATGGAGTGTGGCAGGCATTTGGTAGAAAAACATATTTGGTAGAATACAAGATCTGTACATCCCCCTTAAGGACAAGAGTTCTATTGTGTAATTAAACAATCTTGGTCAACAAGGGAAGTGAAATAGAATAGTACAAAACTAAAAGAAAGGGCTTATATCAAGGCAAAGAACAAGAGAATTCGTGGACTGGGAAAGAGGAAAAAAAAGCAAAGGGATAGAAAGTAGCAGACCTGCAAAAAGGAATGCAAGGAAAAGCTTGCGAAGAGTATCAGGAGCAACACAAAAGATTTGCACAAATATATTAAGTGGTTGGCTAAGAGTAATGTGGTCCATTCATTGCAGACACCGGTGATATTGAAATGCTAAGACTTACTAAATAGTTACTCCAAAACAATCTTCACAGTAGTTGCTTCAGCTGTGGCTCAGTTGATTGCACTCTCGCCTCTGAGTCACAAGGTACCGGGTTTGAGTCCCACTCCGTGGCTTGAGCACAAAAATCAAGACTGATACTCCAGCGCATTACTGAGGAACGCTGCACTGTTGGAGGTGCCATCTTTCAGATATATTAAACCGAGGCCCCATCTGCTTGTTCTGATGGATGTAAAAGATCCCATGGCACTATTTCAAACAGCAGGGGAGTTCTCCTTGGTGTCCTGGCCAATATTTATCCCTCAATCAACATCACAAGAACAGATTATCTGGTCACTATCACACTGCTATTTGTGGGAGTTTGTTGTGCACATACTTGCGGTCACGTTTTCTACATTACAACAGTGACTACACTTCAAAAAGTACTTCATTGGCTGTCCAAAGTGCTTGGAGACATCTGGTTGTTTTTAAAATCACTATATAAATGCAAGTCTTTCTTTCCTTGAGGATGAGGATAAAGTACCAGAGATCCAAGGGAAAACTGAAAATAACTCAAGAGGTGGAACTAACCACATTCAATACAAGTAAAAACAAATGAGATTAAAGATTGACAAATCTCCAGGACACAATGGTTTCCACTCCAGGATACTAAAAGTAGGTGGTAAGGAAATTGTTGATGCATTAGTCATGATCATCTAAACCTCGTCATTCAGGAATTGTCACTTGGATTGGAAAAATGCTGATATCACTTGATTATTTAAAAACAGTAGGAGAAATAAAGAAATTATAGGCTTTTTGGTTTAACAGATTCTAGTAACTTCCCCACAACTGATATCAGGGACAGAGTGACTGAGCGGTTGTCAACGAATCTGAGCTGATCAGAGAGCCAGCGTGGATTGATACAGGGTCTTCTTCTTCTTTTGGGCCTCCTTATCTCGAGAGACAATAGATACGCGCCTGGAGGTGGTCAGTGGTTTGTGAAGCAGTGCCTGGAGTGGCTATAAAGACCAATTCTACAGTGACAGGCTCTTCCACAGGTGCTGCAGAGAAATTTGTTTGTCAGGGCTGTTGCACAGTTGGCTCTCCCCTTGCGCCTCTGTCTTTTTCCTGTCAACTACGAAGTCTCTTCGACTCGCCACATTTTAGCCCTGCCTTTATGGTTGCCCGCCAGCTCCGACAAACGCTGGCAACTGACTCCCACGACTTGTGATCAATGTCACAGGATTTCATGTCACATTTGCAGACGTCTTTAAAGCGGAGACATGGACAGCCGGTGGGTCTGATACCAGTGGCGAGCTCGCTGTACAATGTGTCTTTGGGGATCCTGCCATCTTCCATGCGGCTCACATGGCCAAGCCATCTCAAGCACCGCTGACTCAGTAGGGTGTATAAGCTGGGGATGTTGGCCGCCTCGAGGACTTCTGTGTTGGAGATATGGTCCTGCCACCTGATGCCAAGTATTCTCCGGAGGCAGCGAAGATGGAATGTCAGAGCCCTTTCCTATCCACAGGGCTGTGTTCTCGTACCCACACTTTTTGGGATTTTCTTCTCCCTGCTGCTTTCACATGCGTTCAAGTCCTCTGAAGAAGGAATTTTCCTCCACACAAGATCAGGGGGCAGGTTGTTCAACCTTGCCCGTCTAAGAGCGAAGTCCAAAGTACGGAAAGTCTTCAGCAGGGAACTCCTCTTTGCTGACGATGCTGCTTTAACATCTCACACTGAAGAGTGCCTGCAGAGTCTCATCGACAGGTTTACGGCTGCCTGCAATGAATTTGGCCTAACCATCAGCCTCAAGAAAACGAACATCATGGGGCAGGACGTCAGAAATGCTTCATCCATCAATATTGGCGACCACGCTCTGGAAGTGGTTCAAGAGATACAGGGTAAGTCATCCCCATCACACCTAGCTGAACTTTTTTTTTTGAGGAGGTAACTCGCATAATAGATAAGGGAGTGTCTATGGATTTTAAACATATCGACTTCCAGAATCCTTTTGACAAGGTTCCGAATTGAGGGCACGTGGAAATGAAGGCAACCCACTGGCTTGGATAGTAAATTCAATAGGAGGTAAGAAACATAAGGATAATGGATATGTACTTCAATTGGCAGGGTGTGACAAGTGGTATCCCCTAAGGATCTGTACTGAGGCCACAGCTTTTCACATTTATAAATGACTTGGGTGAAGGAATAGACAGCCACATATCCAAGTTTGCTAACACTACTAAGAGTAGCTTATTCAATAGAGTGGATGGAAGCAGAAAATCTGAAAGGGACATTGATAGATTAAGCGAATGGGCAAAACTGAAAGATGGAATTCAATGTGTGGAAGTGTGAGGTCACCTATTTTGGACTCAAGAAACATAGATAAGAGCATTCTCTAAATGATGAGAAGCTAAACTGTGGATGAGCAGAGATTTAGAACCATAGAATGGTTAGAGTACAGGAGGTCGCCATTCGTGCTGGTTCTTATAACAGTTACTAAGCTTGTTCCATTCCCCTGCCTTTTCACCATAGCCCTGCAAATATTTTCTCTTTAGATAATTATTTAATTCCCTTTTGGTAAGTGACTTACCTTTCAAGATGGCTCCTGGGCTGGAAGCTCCCTAGGAAGCTCCCTTGCTGTTCAACTCTATCCATGGCCATCTGCTCCCATCCCTAACGTTTTCTCCCCCAATCTGCCCTCTTAAACTGTTTAAATTCCCCTGGTTCTTTAAATCAGTTCATTTTAGCCCTATCTAAAAGTTAACAGTTAGTTTAGTGTATGTTACCTGGGCCCACTGCCCTCCCCCAGCCACACCTGCTCTTTGTTTTCTCAATGAAATTGATCCGGATGAAACTGACGAGAACAGCTGCCGATACTTTAATCTCCGATCCTGCTGTCTTCACAGTCCAGAGTGTCTGCAGCCACGGCATGCGGTAAGTCCATTGAGGTGAAGAAGGAGCAGCGGGACCCGAGAGAAGTCCTGTGAAAAGGTGCCCCGAACACCCAAAACATCCACGAACGGCCCCCCCCGGCCGCAACTTCAAAGCGCCCGCGGGAGATGGCTCGGAGAGCATCTGCAGCGCACTGTCGGCAATGCTGCATGCCTTTATTTAAACCACTGCAAAAAAAAAACCCTTAGCAAATGTAATCACCTCTAAGTCTGCCAAATGATGCTTCACCTCCCGAAGGACGTGGATGAGCTTTCCGGACGTCGATGGTGGGCACTGAGGAAATGGCTTATTACCTGCACCAGATTCCACCCCCCCTCCCCCCCTTACCCACCTTCCACCCCCCCCACCCCCGTCCCCTTCCCTGCTCCACCCTCTCAGCTCACCCCCTCACAACCCCGTCCCAGCCCGCCCCCCCTCGCACCATCTTCACCCCGCACCCCCTTCCCCTGCACCCCCCCACCCCCTCCCTCTACCCCTCCCCCTTGCATCCCCTCCTCCCACCGGCACCATCCTACACCTGTGTAGGGGCCCCAACAACCCCACTGCCTTGTGGGCGTCTCGGGAGAGACCAAGGCTAAGGGAGTAAACCCTAACAGAAAATCCGGAGCGGAACCCCGTAGGCGGTCATGTGTCACCTTTGGCATGTTTCCGGCAGTTCCTGCAGCCATACTGGTGCCAAACGTCGTGTCCTGCACTCCTTTGGACCCCACCAGAAAGGCCGAGAGGGGGGTTTTGACGACTGGGCAACTCTCAACCTCCATAAATTTGCCCAGGCATGCGCCATGGAGAGGTCACTCCATAGTTGCCTCACAGCGACTGAAACAACACGGAAGGCAGCAGTTACGGGTTATAAGTCCAGATAAATTGGCGTAGAAACTGGGCGCCACGGGTTGCCTTTGTCGGTGGGAGAGGTCATTGCACCTCACTGGACAGCTACCGCCCGCCTCAAACCGGGCAGCCCCCGGTCAATAAGGTTCTGTCCCGCCACAGTCTGCCTGCTTCAATGGGTGCTTGGAGCTCAGGGTCATTGCCCGAAAGGTGGACTGATACACCGCACCAAACAACATGAAAAAAGGAAAGAAGGTACCAGCCCTTCGCTTTGCAAGCTGGAACGTCAGAACTATGTGTCCTGGCCTGTCGGAAGACCTTACACAAATCAACGATTCTCGGAAGACCGCCATCATTAACAACGAGCTCAGTAGACTCAATGTGGACATTGCAGCACTTCAGGAGACTCGCCTCCCCGCGAGTGGCTCTCTAGCAGAGCAAGACTACACCTTCTTCTGGCAGGGCAGGGATCCTGAAGAACCAAGACAGCATGGAGTGGGCTTCGCCATCAGAAACTCCTTGCTCAGCATGATAGAGCCTCCCTCAAATGGCTCGGAACGCATACTGTCCATCCGACTGCTCACCACCTCTGGTCCAGTACACCTACTCAGCATCTATGCTCCAACACTCTGTTCCGCACCTGAAGCTAAAGACCAGTTCTATGAACAACTCCATAACATCATTAGCAGCATCCCCAACACCGAACACCTATTCCTGCTGGGGGACTTTAATGCCAGGGTTGGGGCCGACCATGACTCATGGCCCTCCTGCCTTGGGCGCTATGGCGTTGGAAGGATGAATGAGAACGGGCAGAGACTGCTTGAGTTGTGTACCTATCATAACCTCTGCATCACCAACTCGTTCTTTCACACTAAACCCTGTCACCAGGTTTCATGGAGGCACCCAAGATCACGTCGTTGGCACCAGCTAGACCTCATTGTCACAAGGCGAGCCGCCTTAAACAGTGTTCAAATCACACGCAGCTTCCACAGTGCGGACTGCGACACCGACCACTCCCTGGTGTGCAGCAAGGTTAGACTCAGACCAAAGAAGTTGCATCATTCCAAGCAGAAGGGCCACCCGCGCATCAACACGAGCAGCATTTCTCACCCACAGCTGTTACAAAAATTTCTAAATTCACTTGTAACAGCCCTTCAAAACACTCCCACAGGGGATGCTGAGACCAAGTGGGCCCACATCAGAGACGCCATCTATGAGTCAGCTTTGACCACCTACGGCAAAAGTGCGAAGAGAAATGCAGACTGGTTTCAATCTCATAATGAAGAGCTGGAACCTGTCATAGCCGCTAAGCGCATTGCACTTTTGAACTACAAGAAAGCCCCCAGCGATTTAACATCCGCAGCACTTAAAGCAGCCAGAAGTACTGCACAAAGAACAGCTAGGCGTTGCGCAAACGACTACTGGCAACACCTATGCAGTCATATTCAGCTGGCCTCAGACACCGGAAACATCAGAGGAATGTATGATGGCATGAAGAGAGCTCTTGGGCCAACCATCAAGAAGATCACCCCCCTCAAATCTAAATCGGGGGACATAATCACTGACCAACGCAAACAGATGGACCGCTGGGTTGAGCACTACCTAGAACTGTACTCCAGGGAGAATGCTGTCACTGAGACTGCCCTCAATGCAGCCCAGCCTCTACCAGTCATGGATGAGCTGGACATACAGCCAACCAAATCGGAACTCAGTGATGCCATTGATTCCCTAGCCAGCGGAAAAGCCCCTGGGAAGGACAGCATTACCCCTGAAATAATCAAGAGTGCCAAGCCTGCTATACTCTCAGCACTACATGAACTGCTATGCCTGTGCTGGGACGAGGGAGCAGTACCCCAGGACATGCGCGATGCCAACATCATCACCCTCTATAAAAACAAAGGTGACCGCGGTGACTGCAACAACTACCGTGGAATCTCCCTGCTCAGCATAGTGGGGAAAGTCTTTGCTCGAGTCGCTCTGAACAGGCTCCAGAAGCTGGCCGAGCGCGTCTACCCTGAGGCACAGTGTGGCTTTCGTGCAGAGAGATCGACTATTGACATGCTGTTCTCCCTTCGTCAGATACAGGAGAAATGCCGTGAACAACAGATGCCCCTCTACATTGCTTTCATTGATCTCACCAAAGCCTTTGACCTCGTCAGCAGACGTGGTCTCTTCAGACTACTAGAAAAGATCGGATGTCCACCAAAGCTACTAAGTATCATCACCTCATTCCATGACAATATGAAAGGCACAATTCAACATGGTGGCTCCTCATCAGAGCCCTTTCCTATCCTGAGTGGTGTGAAACAGGGCTGTGTTCTCGCACCCACACTTTTTGGGATTTTCTTCTCCCTGCTGCTTTCACATGCGTTCAAATCCTCTGAAGAAGGAATTTTCCTCCACACAAGATCAGGGGGCAGGTTGTTCAACCTTGCCCGTCTAAGAGCGAAGTCCAAAGTACGGAAAGTCCTCATCAGAGAACTCCTCTTTGCTGACGATGCTGCTTTAACATCTCACACTGAAGAATGCCTGCAGAGTCTCATCGACAGGTTTGCGTCTGCCTGCAATGAATTTGGCCTAACCATCAGCCTCAAGAAAACGAACATCATGGGGCAGGATGTCAGAAATGCTCCATCCATCAATATTGGCGACCACGCTCTGGAAGTGGTTCAAGAGTTCACCTACCTAGGCTCAACTATCACCAGTAACCTGTCTCTAGATGCAGAAATCAACAAGCGCATGGGTAAGGCTTCCACTGCTATGTTCAGACTGGCCAAGAGAGTGTGGGAAAATGGCGCACTGACACGGAACACAAAAGTCCGAGTGTATCAGGCCTGTGTCCTCAGTACCTTGCTCTACGGCAGCGAGGCCTGGACAACGTATGCCAGCCAAGAGCGACGTCTCAATTCATTCCATCTTCGCTGCCTTCGGAGAATACTTGGCATCAGGTGGCAGGACTATATCTCCAACACAGAAGTCCTTAAAGCGGCCAACATCCCCAGCTTATACACACTACTGAGTCAGCGGCGCTTGAGATGGCTTGGCCATGTGAGCCGCATGGAAGATGGCAGGATCCCCAAAGACACATTGTACAGCGAGCTCGCCACTGGTATCAGACCCACCGGCCGTCCATGTCTCCGTTATAAAGACGTCTGCAAACGCGACATGAAATCGTGTGACATTGATCACAAGTCGTGGGAGTCAGTTGCCAGCATTCGCCAGAGCTGGCGGGCAGCCATAAAGACAGGGCTAAATTGTGGCGAGTCGAAGAGACTTAGTAGTTGGCAGGAAAAAAGACAGAGGCGCAAGGGGAGAGCCAACTGTGCAACAGCCCCAACAAACAAATTTCTCTGCAGCACCTGTGGAAGAGCCTGTCACTCCAGAATTGGCCTTTATAGCCACTCCAGGCGCTGCTTCACAAACCACTGACCACCTCCAGGCGCGTATCCATTGTCTCTCGAGATAAGGAGGCCCAAAAGAAAAGAAAGATAATTATTTAATTCCCTTTTGAAAGCCATGACAGAATCTGCCACAACCACATTCTCAGGCAGTGTACTCCAGATCCTAACCACTCACTGAATAAAACAAGTTTTTCTTCATGGTGCCTCTTTTTTTTCCCCAATCACCTTAAATAAGTGTCCTCTGGTTCTCAACCCTTCCGCCAATGGAAACAGCTCCTCTCTATCTAGTCTGTCCCAGTGCCTCATGATTTTGAGCATCTCTATTAAATGTACTCTCAGCCTTCTCTTCAAAGAAAATAGCCTCAGCTTCGCCAATCTATCCTCTTAACTTAAGGCTCTCATCCCCAAACCATTCTAATAAATCTTTCTGCAGCCTCTTCAACGCTTTCACATCCTTCCTATAGTATGGTGCCCAGAATTGGACACAATGCTCCAGTACTTGTAGGGGTCCAAATACAGATCTCAATAAAAGCTAGTGGTCAGCTACAAAAATTAATTAAAAAAATTAATGAAATGTTGACTTTAGTCTCAAGAGGGCTGTAAGACAAAGGGGTGGAAATGATACAACTGGACAGATACCCCATCTGAAGTACTGTATTCAGTTCCGGGCACCCCAAACTTCAGGAAGGATATATTGCCTTGAAGGGGGGTGCAGTGCAGATTCAGCTGAATGATAAGGAAGTTAAATTACAAGGACAGATTGCCTAGACTGGGTTTGTATTCCCTTGAATATTGAAGATTAGGGATGATCTAATTGAGGTGTTCCCAGACTTGGAACCATGTCACCGTTCCTTCACTGTTGCAGGGTCATATTCCTGGAACTCCCTTCCTAACATCACAGTGAGTGTCCCTACCTCACATGGACTGCAGCAGTTCAAGAGGGCAGCTCACCACCACCTTCTCAAGGGCAATTAGGGATGGGTAATAAATGCTGACCTAGCCAGCGACGCCCACATCCCATGAATGAATAAAAATATATGAATAAAGGATTTGATCGTTTCTACCCTACCTACCCTATTTCCGCTGGTGAGAACCCAGAACAAGGGGGAATAACCGAAAAATTAGAGCTAGGCATTCAGGCAAGACGTCAAAAAACACTTCTTTACACAAAGACAAGTGGAAATATGGAACTCTCCCCTAAAGTTTTGAGGCTAGGTCAATTGAAAAATTCAAGACTGAGTGCGATAGAGTTATGTTGAGTAAGGGTAGAAGAAAATATAGATCAGACCATTCCATTCAATCATGTAAAATAGGCTTGAGGGTCCTATGAAGAGGGAAAAAATGAAGGAAAAATATTTCTCCCCTACCCACCAAAACAACATGCAATACCAGGATATGCTATACTACAACACTATACATGCATTTACAAGACTTCTAGTCTAGCAGGCAGTGACAGAATCTTATTTATACAGATATCACATTCAGCAAGCAACATAATGAGAAGTACAGCCTGTCCAGTTACTCGAGATTCTTGGGCTCCTCTTGTTCCCATAGCAAAGTGCATTTTAGAGTTACTTACAGTCTTAATGGAACTGAAACAGTAAGGGCAGCTCCCTTTCATATTGCAAGCATTGAAAATATATCTACACTTTAAATAATTCCTTCAACTGACATCAGTTGGTGGTTTATTAAAATGACTTCCAGGAACACACATTGGTTGATTATCGGTGCAGTTCTTTTTTAAAAGAACACTTCTTATAAGTAATGCAAGGTCTTTTTTGATGTTAAAACAAAAACTGACACCCCGGAAAATCTGAAATAAAGGTAGTGCAGGAGATATAAACAGTACTATCAACTTCAAAAATAAGAAATGACACTGATGGATCTGTGTATTTCTAGAACTTTGATTTGGGCAGTCCACTTCCCATGATTTATCTATGCCAGTGTTTGCTATTGACAGCATGAGGTTCCTCCTTTTATTGAAATTAAGTGCGGTTAGTTTGAATTTCCAAACAACAGTTATTTCTCCCCAACACGCCTCAATATCATCCATGGATCAATTTCAGAATGAGGTACTCCTGGATGGTCAATATAACTTTAACAAGTGCCGAGTTGATTCAACATCCAAAAAGGCTGCAAACAATCTCAGGATTGGGGAACTGCCCAAGAGGTGGCACTCGACAATTCACAGTGGACTGAGGAAAAGTCACAAACAGTAACATATTGAATCACAGCTGCTTATATTTCAAATAAAACAGTGGTAATACAGTGATCCAATAGGGCTATTACACTAAAAGTACAAGTTGGGGATCTGTGATTTACAGAAAATCAACTACAAGTGGTAAACATTATGTAACATACAAATGTTGTAATATCCTGCAGCAAAATGTCTGATTAATTTTTCTGTTAACCACTGGTCCCCATCAGATATTTTTTATACAACAGATATGCACAATAAAAATAAAGATGTTTAAAAATTAAGCTGTCCTTTTCAAACAAGGTTATTGTGTCTTGTAGGATTAGAATAGATAGGTGCTTGATGACTGGCACAGACACGATGGGCCGAAGGGCCTGTTTCTGTGCTGTATGACTATGACTATCTAGCTGCAGAATGATGCATACAATAAGACCACATTCAAGGCATGCATGATGCAAAACATATTCAACATTTAGGTTCACTGATTCTAGCACTAATTCATGACTCATGGCCCTCCTGCCTTGGGCGCTATGGCGTTGGAAGGATGAATGAGAACGGGCAGAGACTGCTTGAGTTGTGTACCTATCATAACCTCTGCATCACCAACTCGTTCTTTCACACTAAACCCTGTCACCAGGTTTCATGGAGGCACCCAAGATCACGTCGTTGGCACCAGCTAGACCTCATTGTCACAAGGCGAGCCGCCTTAAACAGTGTTCAAATCACACGCAGCTTCCACAGTGCGGACTGCGACACCGACCACTCCCTGGTGTGCAGCAAGGTTAGACTCAGACCAAAGAAGTTGCATCATTCCAAGCAGAAGGGCCACCCGCGCATCAACACGAGCAGAATTTCTCACCCACAGCTGTTACAAAAATTTCTAAATTCACTTGTAACAGCCCTTCAAAACACTCCCACAGGGGATGCTGAGACCAAGTGGGCCCACATCAGAGACGCCATCTATGAGTCAGCTTTGACCACCTACGGCAAAAGTGCGAAGAGAAATGCAGACTGGTTTCAATCTCATAATGAAGAGCTGGAACCTGTCATAGCCGCTAAGCGCATTGCACTTTTGAACTACAAGAAAGCCCCCAGCGATTTAACATCCGCAGCACTTAAAGCAGCCAGAAGTACTGCACAAAGAACAGCTAGGCGTTGCGCAAACGACTACTGGCAACACCTATGCAGCCATATTCAGCTGGCCTCAGACACCGGAAACATCAGAGGAATGTATGATGGCATGAAGAGAGCTCTTGGGCCAACCATCAAGAAGATCACCCCCCTCAAATCTAAATCGGGGGACATAATCACTGACCAACGCAAACAGATGGACCGCTGGGTTGAGCACTACCTAGAACTGTACTCCAGGGAGAATGCTGTCACTGAGACTGCCCTCAATGCAGCCCAGCCTCTACCAGTCATGGATGAGCTGGACATACAGCCAACCAAATCGGAACTCAGTGATGCCATTGATTCCCTAGCCAGCGGAAAAGCCCCTGGGAAGGACAGCATTACCCCTGAAATAATCAAGAGTGCCAAGCCTGCTATACTCTCAGCACTACATGAACTGCTATGCCTGTGCTAGGACGAGGGAGCAGTACCCCAGGACATGCGCGATGCCAACATCATCACCCTCTATAAAAACAAAGGTGACCGCGGTGACTGCAACAACTACCGTGGAATCTCCCTGCTCAGCATAGTGGGGAAAGTCTTTGCTCGAGTCGCTCTGAACAGGCTCCAGAAGCTGGCCGAGCGCGTCTACCCTGAGGCACAGTGTGGCTTTCGTGCAGAGAGATCGACTATTGACATGCTGTTCTCCCTTCGTCAGATACAGGAGAAATGCCGTGAACAACAGATGCCCCTCTACATTGCTTTCATTGATCTCACCAAAGCCTTTGACCTCGTCAGCAGACGTGGTCTCTTCAGACTACTAGAAAAGATCGGATGTCCACCAAAGCTACTAAGTATCATCACCTCATTCCATGACAATATGAAAGGCACAATTCAACATGGTGGCTCCTCATCAGAGCCCTTTCCTATCCTGAGTGGTGTGAAACAGGGCTGTGTTCTCGCACCCACACTTTTTGGGATTTTCTTCTCCCTGCTGCTTTCACATGCGTTCAAATCCTCTGAAGAAGGAATTTTCCTCCACACAAGATCAGGGGGCAGGTTGTTCAACCTTGCCCGTCTAAGAGCGAAGTCCAAAGTACGGAAAGTCCTCATCAGAGAACTCCTCTTTGCTGACGATGCTGCTTTAACATCTCACACTGAAGAATGCCTGCAGAGTCTCATCGACAGGTTTGCGTCTGCCTGCAATGAATTTGGCCTAACCATCAGCCTCAAGAAAACGAACATCATGGGGCAGGATGTCAGAAATGCTCCATCCATCAATATTGGCGACCACGCTCTGGAAGTGGTTCAAGAGTTCACCTACCTAGGCTCAACTATCACCAGTAACCTGTCTCTCGATGCAGAAATCAACAAGCGCATGGGTAAGGCTTCCACTGCTATGTTCAGACTGGCCAAGAGAGTGTGGGAAAATGGCGCACTGACACGGAACACAAAAGTCCGAGTGTATCAGGCCTGTGTCCTCAGTACCTTGCTCTACGGCAGCGAGGCCTGGACAACGTATGCCAGCCAAGAGCGACGTCTCAATTCATTCCATCTTCGCTGCCTTCGGAGAATACTTGGCATCAGGTGGCAGGACTATATCTCCAACACAGAAGTCCTTGAAGCGGCCAACATCCCCAGCTTATACACACTACTGAGTCAGCGGCGCTTGAGATGGCTTGGCCATGTGAGCCGCATGGAAGATGGCAGGATCCCCAAAGACACATTGTACAGCGAGCTCGCCACTGGTATCAGACCCACTGGCCGTCCATGTCTCCGTTATAAAGACGTCTGCAAACGCGACATGAAATCGTGTGACATTGATCACAAGTCGTGGGAGTCAGTTGCCAGCATTCGCCAGAGCTGGCGGGCAGCCATAAAGACAGGGCTAAATTGTGGCGAGTCGAAGAGACTTAGTAGTTGGCAGGAAAAAAGACAGAGGCGCAAGGGGAGAGCCAACTGTGCAACAGCCCCAACAAACAAATTTCTCTGCAGCACCTGTGGAAGAGCCTGTCACTCCAGAATTGGCCTTTATAGCCACTCCAGGCGCTGCTTCACAAACCACTGACCACCTCCAGGCGCGTATCCATTGTCTCTCGAGATAAGGAGGCCCAAAAGAAAAAAAAGAAAAAAAAGAAAAAGATTCTAGCACTAATTCAAACTATTTTGCAGTTAGCACAATAGCATTCTTATATTGTAGGTAGTGATTTGAGATCCATACCTGTTTTGAAAAATGCAGAGCCAACAAGTTGCTGATCCCACACCACCAACTAGTCAGATAAATAACGCTCTGCAGCATCCAAGTGCTGGTTAAATGTTTGTTATAACAGGAAAAAATGGTAGTTGATAGCCAGATAGATAAAAGTCACTGACATTTTCATCAGTTAATCTAGCTTCTTCCATCATAAGTTTAGTGACTAGACTTCCAAAGTACTGCACTGGCTGTACAGTTCTTTGTGACAGCCTAAGGTCGTGAAAGATGTTATTTACATAAAAGTTCTTTCTTTCCCATGAGGCAATCATTTCAGAACATGGTTACACTCCAATGCAAGTTTTTTGCATTATAAGACAGTGTTTACACATAAACATTGAAAAAGTGAGGGAAAAAGATCCTCACTGAGATCAGCATTAAGTTAAAAGATTAATTTTAAATGATTATAGGCATGGTGTCTCAAATCACTTCACATACAGTGGATTACTTTTTAAGTGCAGTGACTTATGTAGGCAAACACAGCAGCCAATTGTTGCACACAGCAATGAGAATGATCAATCCCTTTTCTTTTTCTGGTGTTGGCGGAGGAAGGAACATTGACCAGGACACTGGGAGAACCCCACACACCTTTGAGTGGTATCAAAGGATGTTTAATCACGAAAAAAAATGACAAGTCTTCACATTAGCATTGCATATAAAAACCACCACTTCCAACAATGCAGTAGTCCTCTCAGCACAACACTGGAGCATCAGCCTAATTTGTGCACTCAAGTCCTGAAGTAGGAGCCAGTGACTGAACTTCAAAAGCAATTTGTTGATTGTAAAGAACTTTACACTGTCCCAACAATGTAATAAGGCACTATATCCGCTTTTATTTCCCATATAAAGAAAGTTGGCAAGGGATAAAAGTTGAAAATGCTACATTCATCAGTGGTCTCATATCATTTGCTAAAATGCAACATACTAGCAGTTAGGAAACTTCACTCGCAAATTATCATGCAGTTTGATTGTGGTTAACACCAAATTAGCACTGTATTGATGCAAATGTTAAAAGTTAAAATGCTGGAAATACACAGGTCAGGCAGCATCTGTGGAAAAAGAAACAGAGCTAGCATTTCAGATAACATTTCATTAGAGCTGAAAAATGTCAGAGATAACCAACTTCTAACCAAGTACAGAGCCAGGAGAACGGAGGCAAGGAAATAACAAAAAGGCACGGTCAGGATCCGCTTGAGGGCAGGAGTGAAAACTGACAAAAGTGATGACAGTGATAATGAAACAAGTACAGAAACTAAAGACAGGTCAGAGGAGATGTAAATCGTTACAGCAGATAGCAGAGGGGGAGGGAAGCACTGAAAATCTGGCATTGTGGAGAAGGCTGCCAAGACCCCAAAATATGAAGACCATTGGGACCCAGAAGCACAGTCTGGATGCTGCATGGAAACATTCTATTTCTGTATTTGAGATGTCCAGCATCCACAGTATTTTGCTTTTGTTTCAGAACTTTTAAATATATGTCTCATAAATAAATATTTCAGTAGGAGTGGGGTAGCAAAGAGTATTTCAATTATTTTAAAATCCCTTAACAGTTTGTCGTAGTATAAATGAATGCAGGACTCTGTACTTACTTTTACAGATTATAATAGTTTATCCTCACTTAGATTAACATTCCAGCTTTAGTTTTGTAATACTTCAATTTGATAAGTGCACCAGTATGTTACACTAACTTTTTTTTTAAAGATCCAGACCTATACCAAATAGTGACAAAAATTAGGCTCCTTTTGTCTATTTTCTTTTTAAAACCTGTTTGATAAACAAAAACATTTTATGGTTGTTACCATATCCCAAGTGCAGTACAATCATTTGATTGAATGACTAGCTATTTTCAGCTTCATGCCACATTAGGCTTTCTATAATCATTTGTTTAGTAAAAAAAAAAATCAGTCTACTTGCAATATTTGTACACAAACTCATTTCATCATCATTTGCCTGTCTACTGAAGTAAAATCAAAACCTCCCTTGGGGTACAATTTGTGATATGCAGTTTATTGTTGTACCAAGTTCTTTAACGGAAATAGGTGCATATTTTACAGGTGTAGTGGGATCCATCATCCCAGAATCTGGACTCCATAACAGCACTTTGTACATAGAAAAGTGAAAGACTTTCCCTCCATCATAAGGTCAGAAGTGGGGATGTTCACTGATGATTGCACATTTTCAGCACCATTCGCGACTCCTCAGATACTGAAGCATTCTGTGTCCATATTCATCAAGACCTGAATTACATTCAGGCTTGTGCTGCTAAGTTGCAAGTGCCATTCATGTCACACAAGTGCCAGGCAATGACCATCTCCAACAAGAGAGAATCCAACCATCTGCCCGACATTCAATGGCATTACCATCACTGAATTCCCCACTCTCAACATCCTGGGGATTACCATTGGCCAGAAATGGAACTGAACCAACCATATAAGTACTGTAGCTACAAGAGGAGGTCAGAGACTGAGAATTCTGTGGTGAGTAACTCACCTCCCGACTCCCCAAAGCCTGTCCACCATCTGCAAGGCACGTAAGGAATGTGATGGAATACTCTCTATATGCCTGGATAAGTGCAGCTCAAGAAGCTCGACACCATCTAGGACAAAGCAGTTCACTTGTTTGGCACCCCATCCACCACCTTTAACATTCACTCCCTCCACCACCAACGCACAGTGGCAGCAGTGTACCATCTACAAAATACACTGCAGCAACTCACCAAGGCTCCTTCAATAGCACCTTCCAAACCTGCAACCTCCACCACCAAGGGCAGCAGATGCACAGGAACACTACCATCTGCAAATTCCCCTTGAAGCCACACACAATCCTGACTTGGGAATATATTGCTGTTCCTTCACTGTCGTTGGGTCAAAATCCTGGAACTCCCTTCCTAGCAGCACTGTGGGTGTACTTAAACCACGTGGACTGCAACAGTTCAAGGCGGCAGCTCACCACCAACTTCTCAAGTGCAATTAGGGATAGGCAATAAATGCTGGCTAAGCCAGTGACGCCCACATCCCATGAAAAAATAAAAAA